>NC_064638.1:1013517673-1014142673 GCF_023864345.2 Schistocerca serialis cubense | reverse complement strand
AGATCTACTGCGTCCAGAATAAATCTTACCCTCGACAGTGTGCAGTTGTGAGTGAACCTCACATATTAAAACTGTGTGCTCGACAGGAATTCGTGCCGAAAACCTTGTTTTCTCCAGGCAGTACCCTTATTGACTGAGCTATAAAGGCGCTGCTAACTACCTAAGTATACTACATACATGCTCCGCAAGGCACTATACAGTGCGTGAACGCAGCTTATCGTATACCACTACTAGTCCTTCTCCTTCCAGTTCCACTCGTAAATACAGCGAGAGAAAATGACTGTCTATATGCATCCCTGTGAGCCCTAATTTCTGGTACCTTATCTTGATTGCCCTTTTTTGTTAGTGGCTGTAGAATCGCTTTGCATTCAGCATCAAATGCCGGTTCTCTAAAATTTCTCAGTAGTGTTCTTCGAAAAGAACTTCACCTAGCCTCCCGGGATTCCCATTTGAGCTCCCGAAGCATCTCGGTAACATTTGCGTGTTGTTCGAATCTACCGGTAACATATCTAACAGTCCGCCTCTGTATTGCTTCGATGTCTTATTTTAATTCGACCTGGTATGGGACACATAGAATACACTCGAGCAGTATTAAAGAACAGGTCGCACTAGCGTCCTATATTCATTCGGTCTCATTTACAGATGAACAACAGTTTCGCAAAATTCTCCCTATAATCGATGTCGAAATAACGGAAGTCAACCATTCGCTTCCCCTACCACAAGCGTCACATGCTCATTCCGTTTCATATCGCTTTGCAGCATCACTCAGACATTTTAACGACATGACTATGTCAAGTAGGACGGTACTAATGCTGAATCCGACAATTCTCGGTTGGTTTTTCCTATTCATCCCCATTAATTTATATTTTTCGACATTTAGAAATAGCTGTCATTCATCACATTAACTTGTCTAAGTCATCTGTATCCTCCTACAGTCACCTCGAGACCATCGCATGTAGCACAGCACCATCAGCGAACAACCACAGATTGCTGCCACCGCTTCCGCCAGATCATTTACTTATACAGAGAACAATAGCGGCCCTATCACACTTCCCTGGGGCACTTCTGACGAACACGCGCCGTCTAGGATAATATACTAGGTTCTATTACTTGAAAAGTCTTACTGTCACTCACATATCTGCTAACATATTCCTTGTGCTAGTACCTTCTTTATTAGTCTGCAAAGGGCCACCAAGTCAAATGCTTTCTGGAAATATAGAAATATGGAATCTCCCTGTTCCCTTTCATCCATGGTTCGCAGTATATCATGTGAGAAAAGGGCTAGCTGAGTTTCACGAGGGCGATGCTTCCTGATTCTTCTGATTCTTGGACATCAGCTTCTAGATCTCAAGAAAATTTATTGTTTTCAAACTGAGAAATTGTTCAAGGATTGCGCACCAAAGCAATGTTAAGAATATTGGTCCGTAACTTTACGGCTACGTTCTTTTGCCCATCTTATATACAGGACACCTTGTGCTTTTTCCAGTCACTTGGCACTTTCCGTTGGACGAAAGATTCGCTACAAATACAAGCTAGCCTGCCTTCGCAGTTGCTTTCAAAAGGTGTATCTTTGCTACTTCACTAAAATGAAACCGCATCTTCTTTCCTTATGGACTAGCATGTATAAAGGAAGGGAAGTGAATCTAGGGTGAATTGCAAGTCGTTCCTGGACAGCTTATTCGTAAAGTGCATTGCCTAAGAAAAAGCGGCCGGCCTAAGTGGCCGTGCGGTTCTAGGCGCTGCAGTCTGGAACTGCGAGACCACTACGTTCGCAGGTTCGAATCCTGCCTCGGGCATGGATGTGTGTGATGTCCTTAGGTTAGTTAGGTTTAACTAGTTCTAAGTTCTAGGGGACTAGTGACCTCAAAAGTTGAGTCCCATAGTCCTCAGAGCCATTTTGAACCTCTCAGGAAGATTCATAATATTGTTCACTCCTATATAGATTGGCTTTTGAAGAAGTCTCTGATCGCCAAAGTTATTTCTCCCTGATGATTTACACTTCTTAATAGGAGTAAAGGATCGCTTTTTCGGAATCTCGTAATTTCCGCCCACTCCAATGTTAAATTTGAAATTTGGCTCAAAGGTGCGTACAAACTTTCTCTATAACTGCTCAAAAGCGTGGATCACTGCGACGTCACCCTGGGGCTTGAATACGCTTCAGGCAGCAAGGCATCGACACATACGAAAAAAATAACACTTCTCATAATAAGTTCATGTGTTGTCTTGAGTGCATTGATGAGGTCGCATTGGCATCGAACTTCATCTCATTTCTGCCCCACGCCATTGTGAACGATCACTGGACTGGAATGTCGTCACAGCCCCTCTTACGCAGTTTTCGTCCCTTCCTTTGGCGCCTACGCGAATGATCAATGTTTCTTTAAGTGAATTTCATAGACACTGTTCTTCCGTGACCTTAAGTATCACATACTTAGCTCTCAAAACGACTCATAACGAGTTGATTAAACGTTGTTATAGCTGCTGATTGTGATTCAGCACATCGCTAACCACTGACAGAAGTACATAAAAGGGAATATGATCTAAAATTAATGTATCTCACAAGGTGAAAATTTGTAGACACAAAAGAATAGGAATACTTGACACTTTCTTTATTCGCTGAAACTAGAACTCCGACGAATACCATGAAGTGCTTTTGAAAACTTTAGTGAAATGTTCTCACGACGCGAGTTTTTCAAAAGCATTGTATTGTTCTCTGGAGTTCACACTATTTTTTTTAAAGACAATATGTCAGTTAACTGAATACAAAATGATGAATTTAGAACACTATCTTAATAGACATTCTGTTTACTCGCGTTACACGACCAGCATTCGCTCCCTCTACATCCTTAATCCCCCCTTCCCACCAAGTATATCATTCCAGTCCTCCAACAACATCATGATTTCACAAGTACAGGACAGATAATGACATTGTTCTCAGTTTTATCAAATTCACGTAATAACTGCAGATTTTGTAACAGTTATTTTGGGTCCCGTTATTGATCGCACAGTATGCGACTTTTTTAAGTACGTATTTAGAAAGTAGAGCAGAATCGTTTCTGTATTCGACTAACGTCATTCATGTTCTTTATTACATTCAGATAATACTGCTCGAAGTATGTAGTAACGTTGTCGCTGTGTTTTGTGTGGAATAATAGGTGGTGCACTTGTTCCGAATGGCGAACTGGACACAACTATGTAAAGACCAAGGCATCAGAAATGATAGGAACATTCAATAATGAAACTAATGAGAATATATTGTGCGCAAAAACATTTGAATACTTCGCTGTTTTATAATGTTTATCAGCTTGCAGACTAAGCGCATGTACTTAAATGTTGACTGTGCGTGGTTCAAGGGCATTTTTCTAGTTACTGTGAACCATGAATTTAGTATAAAAAGAAGGAACTCATAGTAGCAGTAGGTATATTTTATTACTATTTAGGCTACTATTACATTTTAAATGTAAGAGAACAAGTGTAACCCTACATGAGAGTGGTGTGAGCGTCAATGCTTATTGAGTATCACTAATAACTGTTAACCTTTGGCATTTGTTAACCTACCTGCTTCAACGTTGATCCTCGATCGCGAACCTTTTACTCTTCTGCAGTCAGACCAAGCGAAAAACACACACACACACACACACACACACACACACAGACCTACAGCAGCCCGACTGTCCGATGAACCTACGACGGCGACGGCCAGCAAATGAATAAAAGATACTCCCCATCCCGCGACCCCACGGCCGCTCCTCCCACGCGGTTACCCACAACGGTACTAAAACAAAGTAGCTCGCTGACAGACCGACAGCTCCATCGTTGCCTCGGCTGCCGCACATCCAACGGACTAGGAATTCTGATCGACGCAACTCTTTGCCTTCCGCTTCCCTGCCACATCGACCAAACTTCCAGCGGCTCTTACTTCCCAGCTTCCAACCTTACCACCTACACTACCAGACCACTCTGCAACTGGCACGGAAACCTCTCATCGCTCCCGCAGGGGGAGAAGACGAAAGATCTTAAAGGAATAAAGAAATAACAAGGAAAACGCTCTCTTTCCAATTCAGATATTCGGCGGCGCTATCGGCGCCGGAGCTTGTTCAGCATATTTCGGCCGTACACATGCTCGCCGTTCTGCAAGTATCGGCGTAACACGCGTGGGCCCATAAAGGCAACCACGAGCGATATAGCGCCGGGTGCCGGCGCCCTCGCGTCTCCGAGCAGCACGCATAAAGAAGTCGTAATATCTAAAAGAGCCAGGGAGGGCCTTACTGGGAGCGTAGGGCTGAGGGAAGGTTTGGAGGGGGGTCGGGGGACGCTGGGGCCCACTGTGGCCGCCGAATGAGATATGCAGCCCGCAGCACACCGCAGCGTCAATATGGAAATGGCAGCCGCAGATCGCCTACTCGGCGGCCGCCGTCGGCCAAGGCGAGAAATCATTGTCAGCTGCAGGCGACCCCGTCAGGACCCGATCGGCCTGTCGGCTTTTCCGAAAACGCTCAGCACTTCCCACAAAGAGCATCATACATATGCAAAAATAAAGCCTTAATATGATTCCACATTGACGTCTACATTCCGATACCCACTTCACAGAGTGGCCGTTGGTACTTGGTTTACCACTATCAGTTTTCCTCCTTCCTGTTTCAGTCGTGAATGGTTGTGTGTTTCTCAGGTGCCGATTGTTATTTTCGTTCAATTGGACACCACTTTGGCGTGTCCAAATCCACCCGAATTGTCGTATCATGGAATGGTCACCTATAGTTTAAGTTGGAATTTGTCGCAGTGTCCTGGCGACTTCTCATATCGTTGAGAGGTGAACGCTAGATTAAAAGTAGACCAAAACTTCCGTTGGTCGACTGGGTTTCGAACACGCGAACTCTCGGCTTCCAGCCCCGGGATTCCCCTCCAGACCACCAAATTCGTTGTTTAAGTTGGAATTTTTCGCACGTGTCCTGGCGACTTCTCATGTCGTTGAGAGGTGAACGCTAGATTAAAAGTAGACTAAAAATTTCCATTGGTCGACAGGGATTCGAACATGTGAACTCTCGGCTTCCAGTCCCGGGATTCCCCGCTAATCCATCAAATCCGATGTTTTTAATAATGCCCCGTGTGCACTCGAAACTTATTTTACAATCAAGGTCCTTTCGCGAAAACGCGCAGAACGAAGTGATACGAAGCGTGTGAGAAAAGTTACGAGACTGTTTTTTTGTCCACAAAAGTTCATATTTTTTGAAACAATACTGTCCATTTCGAAGTAGTTCCCTTCGGCAGTTACACACGGGCGGAGATGTTGTTCCCAGTTTTGGCAGCAGCAGTGAGATGCTTCAACTGGTAGGACCTTTAACATGGCAGTCACATTCTTTTCCATGCAATCCAGAGTCAAAAAATGACGTCTTTTAAACACTTTGTTTCAATTTCGGAAAAGAAAAAGAGTCACAAGGACTTAGATCAAGGGGGAACAAATGGGCTGTGGAAAAACAGCAATGCCTTTTGAGGTCAAAATTCTGTTATGGAAGTGGCTGTGTGTCATGGGGCGTTGCTGTGATGCAGCAACCCCTTGTTTACAATGTCCGGTCTCACTCCGTTCACCCTTTACCTGAGTCTTTCAAGAACACCTTCAAAGAAAAGCCAAATTGGTATTGTTATCATCTTCGCTTTGCTCTTTAAAGTTTTTTTTTTTTTCGATGAGATGTCTAGTGTGCCACTCCTCACTTTGGCGCTTTGTCTCAGGATCGTACAAAAAATCCTGGATTCACCATCTGTGATCACAGGACTGAACTGTTTGAGGCAGTTGACAATCGTGTCAATAACATCAACGCATACGTTTCTTCCTCTGCTCGGTTGTGAGGTTTTTCGGCACCATTTCGGCACAAACTTTTCGCGTGTGCAAAGGTTCGGTCAAAATTTGATGAACGGTGAAAATGTTTAAGTTTAAAGGTGACCCATCATCTTTATTGTTAAATGTCGGTCTGATTTACAAGAGCACGCACACGTTCGACATTTTCATCGGTTTTTGAATTTGGAGGTCTCGCTACCAAGATACATCTTCCACGTGTTCTCGGCCTTCCAAAAATGATTTATTCAGCAAAAACCATGTGCTCTTGATAAGGAATATTTCCAATAGACCTTTTTCAGCTTTTTAGAGCCCACTCACGGATTTAATAGAAAGCTTCATAGCAAAATTCCGCAATTCCATTCTTTTGTACACACAACAAAAACACAACTTCACTGATGGCGGTCTCAAAAATAACATGAAGGCTGTTCGGAACTGAAACTCGGACTGCTCATGTGGAAGAGATGCACATATCGGCCTGCACAAGTAGAACAATACAGTGTTGCCAGATTGCTCGCAGTGTTGTTAGTCTCAAAAATGGTTCAAATGGCTCTGAGCACTATGGGACTCAACTGCTGAGGTCATTAGTCCCATAGAACTTAGAACTAGTTAAACCTAACTAACCTAAGGACATCACAAACATCCATACCCGAGGCAGGATTCGAACCTGCGACCGTAGCGGTCTTGCGGTTCCAGACTGCAGCGCTTTTAACAGCACGGCCACTTCGGCCGGCCTCCGACGTTATACATCGTCATTTGTACACTGCTGTCTAAGACCTTATGTCGAGACATCTAAAGTAACATAACGTATTAACTACTCTGTGGAAACGAATGAAAGTGAGGAAGCATGCTGTCAGAAGTCCCCCAATGGTGCATAGAAGGTAGGACGCCAAATTTCGTGAGGTTAGCGTGACTGTAACGCCAAAGAGTGCTGCCCCCGCAACACAACGGGAAACGTCAGTGTGTGTCAACAGCGTACAATTGCGGCTCTTAATTACAACCATAGCCCGAAGACAACACGTGTATGACTTCACAAGGGAAATATTCATCGGGGAACTGGAGGAACAACGAAGTGTGACGTTTTTTGCTCATTTTTACGGTGTTGCTCACATCATCGTTTCACTTGCATGGGGAGCGCTCCAGTCACATGCACTGTTACTCGAAGGTGTGGAGGTGGTCGATCACGTTCAACTGGAGAATCAGGTGACTGCTACATAGTGCAGCTGGCAAGAAGGGACCCACGTCAAACAGTGGGTGCAATTGCAACCACATTTAGCAGGACAGTAAGACTATATCACGTTCAATAGTGGCACGCCATCGACGAAGAAGTAGTCTCTTCGCAAACAACCAATAAACTATGTTTCGTTGGCACCCTTACATTGGCGGCACCGTTTGCGATGACGAACGAAGTGTAGGGCCCGGACAAACGAACTCTTCTCGGACGGTAGCAGATTCATACTACTGAGTCCGGACGCACTCTCTTATAGTGAAAGGCGAGAACACCTAATGAATCCAAGAATATTGTCGAAATGATCGTTATGTCGGTCCAGATTTTATAGTGTAGGGAGCCATAATGATGGATCTCCACATCTCTGGTCACGTTACACTCACCGGCAGACGTTACTGTCACACTGTACTCCTTCCCCATGGGCGTTTTTTCAGGAGTGCATTCGGTCCTGACTTCGTTTGCGGGTGACACTGTGCGACCACACCGCATAAGGAGGAGCACCTGGAACGAGAGAATATACGGCGGATAGATCGACCTGCCTGTTCCTTCAACGTAAATTGCACCCAGCGCGTGTGGGATGCGTTGTCGATACACCTTGCAGCACGTCCATACGATTCCTTCGGTATGACTGCAAATAGGTCTGGTGCCACGAACCCATAGCGTACAGCAGAACAACAAACAGAAGGAATACTGCCAAAGTGGATTTATTTTGCTTTTTTCTCTTATCAATAATTCGCTCTATTCCGCAGAACAGATCCATTTAATGGTTTGTCTTTATTACTGCACATTGGGGTCAGTGGAACTGATATCTCCATCGCTCGTATATTGTACACCTTTAATAATAATAATAACACTTTCTGTGACATGTTGCGCAATCTTGTATCTTATATCGCCGCAGCGAAGATGGGCAGTATTACTCTAGGGCCCACGCTACTGTTCACAGGAAAAACTGTCTTGTGCGATGTGTGTGAACGTACAGTCAGGCACCTGATCTAGAGATCTTCCATAGTTAATGTTATTTCGAGGAGATGTATGTAAAATCTTTATACAGAGTGGCATAACCGTTACTGATAGGACTACTCGTAATTTGGACGTACCTTCCAGAAACTAGCACAGTAGTTCGGTCATAGATTAGCCCTTACAGGCAGAAGTAAAATGTTAAGTAAAAGAATAAGCGGCACTAGTGCACCTACTCTCCTTCGCACGTTTCATGCGTTAGCTCCTGAAGTACTAATGAACTGAAATGGTACAAAGGCTATGCGACGCCACCTTCGGGCTCGGTGACGCTTCAAACAGTAAAGTGTCGACACAAAGGAGAAAGACCACATCTCAGAAGTTCATGTGAGGCGTGAGGTAGGTTAATGATGCCACATTGGCACCAAATTTCACCATAATTGCCACGAACGCCTTCGTGGACGCGACAGGTGACTAATAGGTCTTCACATCCTTTCGGAGACACATTTCGTCCCTTCTTCGGACGCCTTTACGATAGTGATCAGAACTGCAACGCTCAGCATTGAAATCATCCTATTTTCTGATGGGTGGTTGAGGTAAGCATTTCAGACGCACCACCGCTCGCTCAGAATCAGCACGAACGGACCTCAGTGAGTGGCATAAATGGTGTCAATGGATCCACCCCTTCCCTTGTGACGTTGATACCACACATTTCGCAGTCGAAAAGTACAGTTCACCGTGTGATGAGCAACAGGACGACTTTCTTGATAAGCTGTGGCATTGCTGACATACCTCGGATGATTCAACTTTTCTGTAAGAACATCTTGGGCCAGAAATCCACTGTGCATGTACACTGCTGCTGTCACCCCTCGGATGGTTCAACCCTTCCGTAAGAAAATTGTGACTCGGAATCTTACAGTACAGGTATCCCTTTGCCCTACTCTAAGAACATCGTGGGCTAAGAAATCCCGTTGTACATGATCTCATGGCTTGGGACTGCAGTTGGACCGTAATTTTTGATCTTATGTACAGTGTGGAACCACTAACGACCGCTTAAATCGATTCGTTGAAATTTAAACGTAATCCGAAGCAATACAGGATGCTTAACCTTTCAGGCCTCCTGTTTCGCGCCCTCCTTAGGTTTATCACAAGGGCCTATGACATTGACACAAGTGTGAATAAAACGACAAAGGTACTTGTGACCGCCTCCCCTCCCCTCCTCAGCTGGGTAACACCCTTGGTGCCACCCAACCAATTTGGTGATCATTTTAACAATGTACCTGAAAAGACAACTTTTTGCGAAATCCTAGGCCTTGCAGCCAGGCAACCCCTCCAACAGCTCTCACATTCATGAATTCCTGTTAGCTGTAGCAATGGCAGTAGCATAGTCAGCGTGGAGGTGCCAAGGATTTGCGTCACTGGCTCTTTCTGTACAGGTATACTTTTAAGGTGTTCAGCAAAGGCCGACGGGTGGCACAGAGGGTGTTTTCGAGCTAATGGAGCTTGGTGGGACCCTTTGCGTTTTATTCACGACCACGGGAGGTCGTGAAACAAGAGGGCTAAAAAAGCATAAGCACCATTTTCTGCTTCGCAACGCGTTCAGTCTTCGGCGATTGGTTCTGCGCGTTCCCTAGTGGTTCCACGCTGTTTTTTTTTTTTTTTTTTGTCATCAGTCTACTGACTGGTTTGATGCGGCCCGCCACGAATTCCTTTCGTGTGCTAACCTCTTCATCTCAGAGTAGCACTTGCAACCTACGTCCTCAATTATTTGCTTGACATATTCCAATCTCTGTCTTCCTCTACAGTTTTTGCCCTCTACCGCTCCCTCTAGTACCATGGAAGTCATTCCCTCATGTCTCAGCAGATGTCCTATCATCCTGTCCCGTCTCCTTATCAGTGTTTTCCACATATTCCTTTCCTCTCCGATTCTGCGTAGAACCTCCTCATTCCTTACCTTATCAGTCCACCTAATTTTCAACATTCGTCTATAGCACCACATCTCAAATGCTTCGATTCTCTTCTGTTCCAGTTTTCCCACAGTCCATGTTTGACTACCATACAATGCTGTACTCCAGACGTACATCCTCAGAAACTTCTTCCTCAAATTAAGGCCGGTATTTGATGTTAGTAGACTTCTCTTGGCCAGAAATGCCTTTTTTGCCATAGCGAGTCTGCTTTTGATGTCCTCCTTGCTCCGTCCGTCATTGGTTATTTTACTGTCTAGGTAGGAGAATTCCATAACTTCACTGACTTGGTGACCATCAATCCTGATGTTAAGTTTCTCGCTGTTCTCATTTCCACTACTTCTCATTACCTTCGTCTGTCTCCGATTTACTCTCAAACCATACTGTGTACTCATTAGACTGTTCATTCCGTTCAGCAGATCATTTAATTCTTCTTCACTTTCACTAAGGATAGCAATGTCATCAGCGAATCGTATCATTGATATCCTTTCACCTTGTATTTTAATTCCACTCCTAAACCTTTCTTTTATTTCCATCATTGCTTCCTCGATGAACAGATTGAAGAGTAGGGGCGAAAGGCTACAGCCTTTTCTTACACACTTCTTAATACGAGCACTTCATTCTTGATCGTCCACTCTTATTATTCCCTCTTGGTTGTTGTACATATTGCATGTGACCCCTTGATCGTCCACTCTTATTATTCCCTCTTGGTTGTTGTACATATTGCATATGACCCGTCTCTCCCTATAGCTTGCCCCTACTTTTTTCAGAATCTCGAACAGCTTGCTCCATTTTATATTGTCGAACGCTTTTTCCAAGTCGACAAATCCTATGAAAGTGTCTTGATTTTTCTTTAGCCTTGCTTCCATTATTAGCCGTAACGTCAGAATTGCCTCTCTCGTCCCTTTACTTTTCCTAAAGCCAAACTGATCGTCACCTAGCGCATTCTCAATTTTCCTTGCCATTCTTCTGTATATTATTCTTGTAAGCGATAATTCTCGCACTTGTCAGCTCTTGCCGTCTTCGGAATTGTGTGGATGATGCTTTTCCGAAAATCAGATGGTACATCGCCAGACTCATATATTCTACACACCAACGTGAATAGTCGTTTTGATGCCACTTCCCCCAATGATTTTAGAAATTCTGATGGAATGTTATCTATCGCTTCTGCCTTATTTGACGGTAAATCGACTCCTATTTCTTCTTCTATCACATCAGATAAATCTTCACCCTCATAGAGGCTTTCAATGTATTCTTTCCACCTATGTGCTCTCTCCTCTGCATTTAACAGTGGAATTACCGTTGCACTCTTAATGTTACCACCGTTGCTTTTAATGTCACCAAAGGCTGTTTTGACTTTCCTGTATGCTGAGTCTGTCCTTCCGACAATCATATCTTTTTAGATGTCTTCACATTTTTCCTGCAGCCATTTCGTCCTAGCTTCCCTGCACTTCCTATTTATTTCATTCCTCAGCGACTTGTATTTCTGTATTCCTGATTTTCCCGGAACATATTTGTACTTCCTCCTTTCATCAATGAACTGAAGTATTTCTTCTGTTACCCATGGCTTCTTCGCAACTACTTTCTTTGTACCTATGTTTTCCTTCCCAACTTCTGTGATGGCCCTTTTAGTGATGTCCTCTTCAACTGTACTGCCTACTGCGCTATTCCTTATTGCTGTATCTATAGCGTTAGAGAACTTCAAACGTATCTCGTCATTCCTTAGTACTTTCGTATCCCACTTCTTTGCGTATTGATTCTTCCTGACTAATGTCGTGAACTTCAGCCGAGTCTTCATCACTACTATATTGTCATCTGAGTCTATATCTGCTCCTGGGTACGCCTTTTAGTAGAGTATCTGATTTCGGAATCTCTGTCTGACCATGATGTAATCTAATTGAAATCTTCCCGTATGTCCCGGCCTTTTCCAAGTATACCTCCTCCTCTTGTGATTCTTGAACAGGGTATTCGCTATTACTAGCTGAAACTTGTTACAAAACTCAATTAGTCTTTATCCTCTTTCATTCCTTGTCCCAACCCATATTCTCCTGTAACCTTTTCTTCTACTCCTTCCCCTACAACTGCATTCCAGTCGCCCATGACTATTAGATTTTCGTCCCCCTTTACATACTGCATTACCCTTTCAATATCCTCATACACTTTCTCTATCTGTTCATCTTCAGCTTGCGACGTCGGCATGTATACCTGAACTATCGTTGTCGGTGTTGGTTTGCTGTCGATTCTGATTAGAACAACCCAGTCACTGAACTGTTCACAGTAACACACCCTCTGCCCTACCTTCCTATTCATAACGAATCCTACACCTATTATACCATTTTCTGCTGCTGTTGATATTACCCGATACTCATCTGACCAGAAATCCTTGTCTTCCTTCCACTTCACTTCACTGACCCCTACTATATCTAGATTGAGCCTTTGCATTTCCCTTTTCAGATTTTCTAGTTTCCCTACCACGTTCAAGCTTCTGACATTCCACGCCCCGACTCGTAGAACGTTATCCTTTCGTTGATTATTCAGTCTTATTTTCATGGTAACCTCCCCCTTGGCAGTCCCCTCCCAGAGATCCGAATGGGGGACTATTCCGGAATCTTTTGCCAATGGAGAGATCATCATGACACTTCTTCAATTACAGGCCACATGTCCTGTGGATACACGTTACGTGTCTTTAATGCAGTGGTTTCCATTGCCTTCTGCATCCTCATGTCGTTGATCATTGCTGATCCTTCCGCCTTTAGGGGCAATTTCCCACCCCTAGGACAAGAGAGTGCCCTGAACCGCTATCCGCTCCTCCGCCCTCTTTGACAAGGCCGTTGGCAGAATGAGGCTGACTTCTTATGCCGGAAGTCTTCGACCACCAATGCTGATTATTTATCAAAATTTAGGCAGTAGCGGGGATCGAACCCGGGACCGAAGACGTTTTGATTATGAATCAAAGACGCTAGCCCTAGACCACGGGTATCCACGCTGTACACTAGAGTATACATTGTAATCGTACTCCACTCCAAAGCAGCGCTATCATGTACAATGGGATTGCTGGCCCACAATGTCCTTGGAGTAGGGCTGAGTCGCCCAGGGTATCAGCAGTGTCAAAGGTTGTCAAGAACGTCAACGTGTTCTCATACCACTGCGAACTGTCGCTTTCGACCGCGAAATTTGTGGGACTCAGTACCCCAAAGTGACGGATGGTTCCATTGACGACCTTTATGCCGGCCCTTAATGCCTTTCCGTGTCGATTTCGAATGGTGGTGTGTCTGAAATGTTTTTTTCGATAGTTCACCAAAAACCATGGTGATTTCAACAATAGGCGTCGCAGTTCTGACCTCTACTGCAAAGACATCAGAAGAAGGGATGAAATGTGTGTACGAGGAGTTGCGACGAACTTCTCATCACTTGGTATGTCCATGGTGGCGTTGGGCAGGATCTGGTGAAAATTTGGTGCCAATGTGACATCATGAACTCACCATATACGTGACACGAACTTCTGCCCTCTGGCCATATTACTCGCATGTTTCAACGTCTTGATAATTGAAGCATCGCCGAGCTCGAGGGCTACGTTGCAGAGCGCCACACTTTTGCATCATTGCAGACGAAGGCTGTAGGCACCACTGATCCGAATTTCAACCTTATGCGTCGGAATGGGAATCAGTTACGGGGTTTCGAAAAAGTTATTCTTCAATTGTGTCGCACAGTGTAGATGTCTGTGAATCGCAACTCATTAAAGCTAGACTTCCCCAAGCAACACAAGCTACATAGGACGGCCAATGCGCTATACTAAGCGAGCCCGCCAGCAAATTCTAGCCTCCTGCTGCTGAGATTGCTAACAGGGGGGGGGGGGGGGGTCTATGTTTCACGTCACGGTAAAATATTGTGGAGTTTAGAATCACTGTGCACCGGGATATAAGTCGCGTTCCACTGCAGAGTTTGTTCGGAATTATGTTCGTTCGGAAGTTCGAACAAGAGCGTATCAGAGTTCAAATTCTAGCCCCGTCACTGCTCCTGCTCCAGTTTCACAGCAAGCCGCCTGTCCGAAAAGGGATCTGCCGTTCTCCGACAATTCATGACATCACCACGAAAATACCTATACAGGAGAGAAAACTTTATCTTGCATTTAGCCTCACAGGAGGACTGTCACAGACGAGACACACTGTATGTTTGACTGGGAGTAGTATGGACAGTGGCACCTGGGTGTTTATTATCAACATACATGTAAGCGACAGAGTATAGCTACAACAACCTACACGTAGGACGACTTCACTGTTGCTGTAGAGTTATATAAGGAAACCAAAGAATCAGAAACATGTTTGCTTAGTCCTAGTACGTCCTTCATTCTGGTCAAGTGCTTTAGCAACACCTCCTCCACGTTCCTTCTTCTATTCCTCAGTGACAGCATTGGAGAAACAAGGTTAGCTACAACGAGGCCGGTCAATTCATTAATGTACCTCTGTATACTTTTAAATATATAAGTACGTTTCACATCTCCTAAAGCAGTTCCCTGATTTCAACAAAAATTGGTATACATATTAGTATCTTGAAAGAATTATAGTTGGGGTAAGAATCCCCTACCACCTGTAAGGGTGGGGATGAAAAGCGGTTGGCATAGAAGCATAACTTCTGCAGTAATTAAAAGAAGTCAATACAGAAATTCATAAAAACACTGCGGGAGTGAAATATCCCTACTGTCTAAAGCAGCGTTGGTGAGGGTGACAGTAGGTGCCATGTAAAATTATTCTTAAACGACCCGTTGGTATCTCTTTCCCGTCAGCAACTTCTTGCATACTACTAACCCGGGCAGATTTATCAGCTTTGCCGGCCGGAGTGGCCGAGCGGTTCTAGGCGCTACGGTCTGGAACTGAGCGACAGCTACGGTCGCAAGTTCGAATCCTGCCTCGGACATGGACATGTGTGATGTCCTTAGGTTAGTTAGGTTTAAGTAGTTCTAAGTTCTAGGGGACTAATGACCTCAGAAGTTAAGTCCCATAGTGCTCAGAGCAATTTATTACCAACTTTCTCAGCCTGCATATTGAAGTGCGTGACAAAATTCGCTACAGATACAGTGAAATACTGTACAAATATGTAACTACGTGAAATATATATATATGACATATGCGTACGTGGGCTAAGCCGCTAGCAAAAAGGTAGTTTCCAATAAAGTAGAGAGCAGTGTTCTCGTTTCGAGTATTGCTAGCAGCGCGATAAAATTGGAAGCAGAATTAATAGAATTAAGGAATAATCTTGGGTAAAGCCACGATGTAAAGTGAAACAGAAAGAGAAGAGACAGGGAGCGTAAAACGCTCATGGCAGGGCGGCCACCGATGTAGAATATATAGGGAAGAATATAAAACTCACGGTTAAAGAATGGCTGTTCTGGTGACAGTGGCGAAACACAATACTTGGAGCATAAATAAGCTCGCAGCAAATCCCTTCGTTACTCAGCGCGTCCCCGATGGAGGTAATTTTGTTCACTTTCTTTTTTTCCCTTTCTCCTACCTCTTTTTTCTGATTTAGCAGGATGAAACCAAAATGTTGCCCATAAAACACAGCTATACTTGGAAGATGCAATTTACTTGTCGGTAGGGAGGACAAGTCGGTGCTGAGTGTATGTGTGTGAGCGCTTGTGGCGAGCAGAAAAAACGGGGCATTTGCCACAAAGAGCGAGCTGGGCCGCGCGCCGGCACGGCTGGGCTCGGCGGCGACCGGTCGCGCCCGCGAGTTGGCCCCCGCCCGTGCGCCTCTGGAAGGCCGCTCTGCGAACCATTCATTAGGGAGGAGCGGCCGGCAAAGCCGCAGCCGGTAAGCCGGTCGCTGATAAGCCGCGCTCTAACAAGCGCCGCACACAAAGGTCCGCAGCCGGCACGCACACCGCGATTGGGGCTGTGCTCCCCGTCCGATGCTCCCGGCAACTGTGCCTGCGTAGTGAATACCGCCCGTCCTGTCAACATTAACATCTTTTGTCTGTGTAACTCCAAATGACTACTGTTAAGTAGGCTCACTGCACAAAATCTAAGAAAAACGTGCAGTAGCCTCAAGGACTGTGTTTAGTGGCTCCAGTGGCTGAGGATTTGTAGTGTAGTAATTCACTTGTAACAGTATACGGCAGTCAGAGGGCGCACGAGGACTACCTGTACACCCTAAGGTTCGACTCTGCAGCCAACAACTGTTCTGAGTTTTGAAATGATACGACCGTGCCCCACCTCTGAGTACGTACTCTTGTTTAACAGCGTCAGCCATTTGAATGGGGTCGCACTAAGGGGCCTGTGGGTTGCTTGTAAGGTGCCTCTTACGTGAGGAAGACATTTTTACCAGTTTTAATAAATTATTGTTATTGATGTATTCACGATAGTTAGGAAATGCTGTAGTCCATAGCCGGCCATGAGTTGGAGATCATTTCCCACGCTGGCTGGCTAGGTGACGAAGCGACCATATGTCGCGCGTAGTGGGGTGGGGCTCGGCGCTGGACCGTAGCAACAGGCGTCAGCCTGGGAAATAAACATGACGGGAGGTACCCCCATCTTGGCGCCAAAGTCACCGATTTTATTTATTTATATTTAATAATTAAAGTCATTTATGACAATGGATACTAGGAGGAGCCTCTAGATGTTTAAAACTATTTATCATAATTTTGCCTCGTTAAAATTCACACTCGTTCATTAACAAATGCATATCTTAGTAAGTACAAACTTGATCGGAAATCCACGAACGGTGACGAAACTAGTAAGAGATACAGACTGCGCCCCAAAGTCGGCAGTCGGCGTTAAGAGCTCTTCCTGTCTTGTTCGATGGTAGCCATGCTCTCGGTTACGAGTAGTTTCCGACATGAGTGTTTCATTATTGATCTAATAGGAATAAAAGTGATATTATGGCATTCTGAATGTTAATTTCGAGTACATAGATACCCCAAAGTTGATCGACAGCAAGTTCCGATAGTTAGCTTCCACCGACAGAGACATCCAATGCGCCAATGAAGAATCTGTACGGGACGACATTTACGAGAGCTGCACCGCGCACAGGTAGCAGGAAATCTGACGACACGACACACCAAGGCGGATCATTAAGGTCCGACCTACACTCGCAAATTCCGGGTGGAAATGCTGACCAGTTATACTGTACGTCACATATACCACCCTCTACGGACTCGCGGCTAAGCTGAGTAATAACAGTATCAGGTTACAAGCGAGGGGATCTTGTAAGCTGGATGGACATATCGCTGCAATGCAGGTATTGACAGTGCTCTGTGGAAGATTCCCATATCTGTAGACCAGATTATCGACGTCCGCGTAGTACAGACGAACGTCGAGATCGCCGCACTGCGCGAGCAGCGGTGGCCGACGGAACATCGTACATGGACGAATCCCAGGCAGGCGTTGCACCTGCCGTGTCATCAGGGATCATTGCTGAACCGTCTGCTTGGAGCAGGAGTAAGATGACGTGTGCCTCTTGCCATGCAACTACTGAGATCACGACACCACCAAATACTGCTATTCTTGTGTCGTGAAAGTGTTGACTGGGAAGTAAAATGACTCTCTGTTGTCTTCACTGATGAAAGTAGGCTCTGTCTGTACGCAGTATGGCAGACCTGGTGAGATGCCTCTTCCACAGTGCGTTCGCCCACGACACTCAGGCCCATCCAAGGTTAGGTATTGTGCGCCGTCAGTTACTGCTCGCGGTCATATTTGGTGTTTCTGGAGAGTAAAGTAACCAAATCCCTCTACATTGCACAGACCGTATTCCCAATGGTACTATCATTTCTTCTACGCGAATGTTGTGAGCTTATTCAGCAAGATACACACGGCCGCTGCGACGCTACGTGCTCTACACGGTGTACGATAACTGCCCTGGACAGCAAGCTCACCAGCAAGGTTCATGATGAAGTGGCAGCTTACCCGTTCTCCAGGGCTCGCCACAACCATTGCCTAATTGCAACAACGGGGCAGAACATACTAGAAAAATCTTCCGCAGGATGCCATTCGGTACCTTTATGATCGTTTGCATGTAAAATTGCATGCGTTGTCTCCAGAGGAGGCACAATGTATGTTAACGCTACAATTTGGGTGCCTTTTACTGTGACATTGTGTTCCATTTGGTCTGAACTTCTACTTGCATTCTTATCATATACTCCTACAATGGTGATCTACCTATCACCTGTTTGCCTTGGAGTGACAGATGGTGTAGAACTGGTATGAAATAGTCACTGATTCTCCATCATTGATGTAAATGATGGCAATGAAAGGTGCGTATGCCAGATGGCTGTGCGAAATTAGGACAATGAGATGGATCGCCGTGTACAATGCGACAAAGGAGCGTTAGTGTTAGGACCCGTGCATGAACAAACCATCGATGAAGTAGACTCATTTATTTGGTTATAAAAGGGAATTCTCCAGCATGTCTCTATGGACTGGTGTACCATTTGCAGCCGTGTCACACAGTGTAAGGACAGTCACCTCAAAAATATCTAAACTGCCAGAGACTGAAGACGAGTATCACGCATCGGCAACGACTCTCGGCGTTGTTATGTCAGTCGCTAGACTGAGTCGCGGTAGCTAGACAACTTGGCTGCCAGTTTCGGAATTCTAGCAGCAGGGCCTGTAAAACTGCTACGTTAGCATCGTGAACGGAGCACCATAGCAATGCGTAGGTAACATTTTTCAGGCATACGTGGCTTTCTGACACAATAACGCTAGCCCAATAGGTATATCTGCGCCTCCAGCCTGGCTGATGGTCGCTTGCATTCGGGACTTGTCTCTCGTCAACCAACGTCGTACCTGACCAATCCTCAAGTCATACAGGGCGTATCTATACCAGCACTGTGCTGTGCCTCGACTCCAGTTCTGACTTTTATGCTAGCCTGAGCGCTGATGCAGTCTCTTGCGCCACCTGGAGACCTCCACAGTCCGCCCTTTAATAGATAGCGTCAACTATCCCGATTCTCCAGTGTGTCGGACTGGAAGCAACCCGGAGGAGCCGTTTAGTGTGCGTCAGCACTTGCACACTATTGACTTCGCCGAACTCAACTAGTATGGATCAACAACGCAGAAAATACGGCGCAATGTGGTGGGTTGCATACTTCAGGAAATTTTTCTCACCTAGCATCTTCCAATTATTCTTCTTTCCAAGGGAATTCATGAAAACAGTCTTCTTCAAGCAAATGCCAATCATAGAATTCTATTAATCTAGTTGTACTACCCAACATCGACGTTTACCGTTGTTTCCTGTTCACTACTTTCGCCGATTACTGCATTTCAGTTGTTGCTGTTGTTGTCGTCATCAGTCCGAGGACGGTTTGACGCAGCTGTACATGCTACTCTATCCTGTGCAAGCTTCTGCAGCCCAGAGTAACTATTGCAACTTACATCCTTAGAATCCGCTTACAGTATTCGTTTCTTGGTCTTCCTCTACGACTTTTATCCCCACTCACATCTCCTGTAATAAGATGGTTACCCCTTGAAGACTTTAAATGCCCTCTTGACTGATCCCAGCTTCTGGTCGAGTTGTGCCATATATTTCTTTTTTTTTTTTTTCTCCTCAATTCTATTCAGTACCTATTCATTAGTTTCGTGATCTACCCATCTAATCTTCATCATTATTCTGTACACCACATTTCAAAAGCTTATATTCTCCTCTTATCTGGACTGTTTTTCCTCCATGTTTCGTTTCCAGACATATCTACAATCCATATAGATACTTTCAGAAAGGAATTCCTAACACGTAAGCCTATATTCGATGTTAACAAATATCTGTTCTGCAGAAACGCTTTTCTTGCCATTGACAGTCTACATTTTACATCCTCTGTACTTCGGCTATCAACCGTTATTTTATTGCCTTAATAGCAAAACTCATGTATTACATTTAGTGTATCGTTACCTAATCTAATTTCCTCAGTTCGTCTGATTTAGTCCAACTACATTCAATTAACAATGTTTTGCTTTTGTTGATCCACTTTTCAACATACAATCCATTCCGTTCAACTGCTCTTGCAAGTCCTTTGCTGTCTCTGACAGAACTACGGTGTCATTGGCAAATCTCAAAGATTTTATTTCTTCTCCCTGAACTTTAATTCCTTCTCCACATTTTTCTTTGATTTCCTTTAGTACTTGCTCAGTATACAGATTTAATAACACCGGGGACAGGCTGCAACCATGTCCCACTCTCTTTTCTATCACTGCTTCCTTCTCATGCACCTCGACTCTTGTAACACCTGGCAGCACCAGGTTTCTTCGGAATACGAATGATTGTCTTGTTCTTGAAGTCGGACGGTATTTCGTCTGTCTTATACACCTTACACACCAGATGGAAGAGTTTCGTCGTAGCTGGTTCTTCCAAGGTTATCAGTAGGTCTGACGAAATGTCTTCAAATCCTGGATCTTCTTTCGACTTAAATCTTTCAGTGCTCTGTCAAATTCTTCTAACAGTATTATGTCTTCATCTCATCTTCATCTATGTCCTCTTCAATTTCTACAATATTGCCTGCAAATTCATCTCCCTTGTATAGACCCTTTGTATATTCCTTCCACCTTTAAGCTTTCTCTTCTTTGCTTAGGACTAGTTTATCATATGAGCTCTTGATATTCATACCCCCGTGTTTCTTTTCTGCAACGAACTCTTTAACTTTTCTTTAGGCAGCATATACCCTTTCCCGTAGTGATACATGCTTCTAAATCTTTAAATTAGTCCTCTAGCCATCCCTGTTTAGCCATTTTGCACTTCCTGTCAATCTCATTTTTCTTAGATTTTTGATATTCCCATTCAATTTCTTCTTCATTTGATGCGTATTTAAATTTTCTCCTTTCATTAATTAAATTCCGTATCTCTTGTGTCACCCAAGGATTTCTACTAGACCTTGTCGTTTTATGTGTTTGACATTCAGCTGCCTTCACAATTTCGTCTTTGGAAGCTACCCATTCTTCTTTCACTGTATTCTTTTCTCCTATTCTAGTGAAGTGTTCCCTAACGCTCCCTCTGAAACTCTCAACAACCTTTGGTTCCGTCAACTTATCCCGGTCACATATCCTTAAATTGCTACCTTTTTGCAATTTCTTTAGTATTAAACTACGCTTCATAACAAACAAATTTTGGTCAGAGTCGATATTGTCCCTGGCGATGTCTTACAATTTAAAATCTGGTGCCAAAACCACTGTCTTATCATCTACAACCAATCTCAAATCTTCCAGTGTCTACAGATCTCTTCCACGTATACAACTTTCTTTCATGGTTCCTAACCCAAGTGTTAGTGATGATTAAATTTTGCTCTGTGCAAAATTCTACAAGGCGGCTTCCTCTTTCATTCCTTTCACCCAGACTATATTCATCTACTATTTTTCTTTATCTTCCTTTTCCGACTATCGAACTCCAGTCCCCCATCACAATTAAATTTTCGTCTCCCTTAACTCTTTGAGTAAATTATTTTATCTGATTATACATTTATTCAATATCTTCATCTGCGGAGCTAGTTGGCTTATAAACATTGACTACTGAGGTGGGTGTGGGCTTGGTGTCTGTCTTGGCTATCATGGTTTCACAGTGCTTTTCACAGTAGCTTACCGGCATTCCTACACTCCTGGAAATGGAAAAAAGAACACATTGACACCGGTGTGTCAGACCCACCATACTTGCTCCGGACACTGCGAGAGGGCTGTACAAGCAATGATCACACGCACGGCACAGCGGACACACCAGGAACCGCGGTGTTGGCCGTCGAATGGCGCTAGCTGCGCAGCATTTGTGCACCGCCGCCGTCAGTGTCAGCCAGTTTGCCGTGGCATACGGAGCTCCATCGCAGTCTTTAACACTGGTAGCATGCCGCGACAGCGTGGACGTGAACCGTATGTGCAGATGACGGACTTTGAGCGAGGGCGTATAGTCGGCATGCGGGAGGCCGGGTGGACGTACCGCCGAATTGCTCAACACGTGGGGCGTGAGGTCTCCACAGTACATCGATGTTGTCGCCAGTGGTCGGCGGAAGGTGCACGTGCCCGTCGACCTGGGACCGGACCGCAGCGACGCACGGATGCACGCCAAGACCGTAGGATCCTACGCAGTGCCGTAGGGGACCGCACCGCCACTTCCCAGCAAATTAGGGACACTGTTGCTCCTGGGGTATCGGCGAGGACCATTCGCAACCGTCTCCATGAAGCTGGGCTACGGTCCCGCACACCGTTAGACCGTCTTCCGCTCACGCCCCAACATCGTGCAGCCCGCCTCCAGTGGTATCGCGACAGGCGTGAATGGAGGGACGAATGGAGACGTGTCGTCTTCAGCGATGAGAGTCGCTTCTGCCTTGGTGCTAATGATGGTCGTATGAGTGTTTGGCGCCGTGCAGGTGAGCGCCACAATCAGGACTGCATACGACCGAGGCACACAGGGCCAACACCCGGCATCATGGTATGGGGAGCGATCTCCAACACTGGCCGTACACCACTGGTGATCGTCGAGGGGACACTGAATAGTGCACGGTACATCCAAACCGTCATCGAACCCATCGTTCTACCATTCCTAGACCGGCAAGGGAGCTTGCTGTTCCAACAGGACAATGCACGTCCGCATGTATCCCGTGCCACCCAACGTGCTCTAGAAGGTGTAAGTCAACTACCCTGGCCAGCAAGATCTCCGGATTTGTCCCCCATTGAGAATGTTTGGGACTGGATGAAGCGTCGTCTCACGCGGTCTGCACGTCCAGCACGAACGCTGGTCCAACTGAGGCGCCAGGTGGAAATGGCATGGCAAGCCGTTCCACAGGACTACATCCAGCATCTCTACGATCGTCTCCATGGGAGAGTAGCAGCCTGCATTGCTGCGAAAGGTGGATATACACTGTACTAGTGCCGACATTGTGCATGCTCTGTTGCCTGTGTCTATGTGCCTGTGGTTCTGTCAGTGTGATCATGTGATGTATCTGACCCCAGGAATGTGTCAATAAAGTTTCCCCTTCCTGGGACAATGAATTCACGGTTTTCTTATTTCAATTTCCAGGAGTGTATTTACTTATTCGTTACTAAACCTACCACTACATTACTCCTGTTTGATCTTGTATTTATAACCCTGTATTTACCTGACTAGAAGTCACTGAACGTCACTAATTCCCACCGTATCGAACTTCACCCTATCCATTTCACTTCCTAAATTTTCCAACTTATGTACCACATTGAGTGATGTAACATTCAATGCTCCGATCCGTAGAATTCCAGTTTTGTTTTTCCAGATGACAGCATCCTCCTGAGTAGTTCTCATCCGGAGATCCAATGTGGGACTATTTTAGCCTCGAGATATTTTACCTAAGAGGATGGTACCATCATTAACCATGCAGTAGAGCTGCGTATCCTCGCGGAAAAAAATGTTCAAATGTGTGTGAAATCTTATGGGACTTAACTGCTAAGGTCATCAGTCCCTAAGCTTACACACTACTTAAGCTAAATTATTCTTAGGACGAACACACACACCCATGCCCGAGGGAGGACTCGAACCTCCGCCGGGATCAGCCGCACAGTCCATGACTGCAGCGCCGTAGACCGCGCGGCTCCTCGCGGAAACATTACGGCTGTAGTTTCCTCTCGTTTTCATCCCTTCGCAGTACCAGCACTGTAAGGCCGTTTTGGTTGATGTTACAAAGTCAGAACACACAGCCTGTGGCCCCTGCAACTACTGAAAAGACTGCAGCTCCCCTTCAGGAACCACGCGTTTATCTGGCCTCTCAACAAATACCCCTGCACCTACGGTACGGCTGTCTGTATCTCTGAGGCACGCAAGCAATCCCACCAAAGGCATTGTCCGTGGTTCATTGTGGGGTGCATTTCTGTATCCATTATGATTGTCGCCCTTGCGACACATTTCACGAGTTAATCATTGTTATCATACACTTTTTTCAATTTCAGCGTCATCCTTAATCCTAGTTACTGTTTCTACTTGTGTGATTCCATATTCAATCCATTTTGGTATCAATGTTATTTCTGTTTGCTGCAGATAAGTGTCATTTTCTTCCCCCAAGCCGACAGTTTGAGGAATGGATTTAGTCGATGTGTAAACCATTGTGTTTACCTTCTTCCATTGCGCTGCTCTGTAGACTTTGCATCTGTGAGATGACGGTAATAAAATGAATCGAAATTCATCTCACAGTTCGAAATAAGCCTTAGCGTTAGTACGGTATACCTCATCGATAGAAAACTCGATGGCACGAAGCTGTCCAATCTGTTTCGTGAAACTGGTAAAGACGATCCATATGGATGAGAATTGTTATAATGTAACATAACGTAACTGGCCAGGTGGGAGACGAAACTTTCATTATTACCAAAGGGCGAGTACTGTATCAGCCTCGCATATACACTAGCCGACTATTAAGCACTATCGAACGAAATCATCGGCATCAAAAGCAATTAATAATATATAATGACAGGAATGTAACATTAATTGGTTTGAAGGTAACTCAACATTAGGTTATTTTTATGGCTGAAGATGTAAAAAGACGTTCAGAATATGATGAGTCAGCTTATTCTAGAGGTAACTTTATAAATTGTGCCGTGCAGAGAGCATTAGAGGATAAGCAAATATTGCATGATCGATGGAATCGAAGTTATACGTTTAAAGAAACAGACAAACATATTTTCTGTAACAGTATCAGCAAACTTATGGTGTGGCGTTCATCCGTGAAAGACTTTCACATGCAAGTTAGTTCAAATGGCTCAAATGGCTCTGAGCACTATGGGACTTAACACCTCTGGTCACCCTAGAACTTAGAACTACTTAAACCTAACTAACCTAAGGACATCACATACATCCATGCCCGAGGCAGGATTCGAACCTGCGACCGTAGCAGTCGCGCGGTTCCGGACTGAGCGCCTGAACCGCTAGACCACCGCGGCCGGCTGCACGTTAGTATGGAAAACGTTAAGGATGTGCTTTACTTACCGTTGCTGAACTCCTCCACGGCTTTCGGAATTCCATTCGAATCCAGATTCCTTATTCGTCTGCCTGTAAATGGAAACAATTATTAGCTAACGGTCTGCCTATAAAATATCATATAACACGTTTATTATCTAAGTATCGTCAAAACATATTTTGTGACAAATTATGACGAAAGTTTTAGTTTCGTGAATCAGGAATGTGGGAACTATTTCAATTTATTATGGACTACTCCACTGTTCAACAGCCACTATATAATATTCCATTATTTTACACCCAAAATGTAACGAAATTTGCAAATTAAATCGAGAGATTGCGATCATTTCTTTACATAGGATACCACAGCAGTGAATTTATGAAGTATTAACTTCGGCGTTTCATCATTTGCTGTTTGTAACTTTATCTGCAAAGTTTATTTTAGAGCTTGTACAGCCTTGTGAAGGCATTGATAACGGTGTTTTGTTGTAAAATAGTAAAATTATTAAGATTCTAATTGATAAAAATAATGCAATAACGCCTCCTAATTTATTAGTAATTGATCGTAGATTTGCATAGGTAAATAGGAAATATTATTAGGAAATAAAGTAGTGAATAGTCAAATGGAAAAAATGACTTTAACGTTTTAAAAGATTTTGGCTTCGACATTTTAGTACTTAGTAAGATTTCATAAGAAAGGGTATCATAGACTCGCTCCGACCACTGACCTCTACGATGTATGTCTTTACACAAATTTGAACGCCGATAAGATAACTACTAGCTTAGGTTACTGATTGTCACTTCTGTTGTTTTTCTTGGAAGTCACTGGAGTCCCATTGAACGTCACGACCACTGACAAAGTCACTTGTGACCTCTCAGAAACGAGAGGTATGTACCCTTTTTCCGCTGTAGCGCGAAATGGAAAGGTGGCAGTACCGGAGTGTGCAATTTTGCACATAAAGTTGATGGAGCTTGGTTGCATTTTCAGATTTTGTTCTGAGGAGCGTTTGTTGCTTTCATCACTAACCTGATCTTATCCCTTTTATAAGCTTTCTATAGTGTGTAGTTTCTACAGTCAAACAACGGCAAAACTAGGAAGGTAAAAGTCTTACATACTGTTGTCATAACTAGCAAACCACCCAATCCCCGTCAGTGCATCCACGACACTTATTAAATACCTCAGATTCACTACATGTAATGAACTTCACTGGCGAAATACTCAGTTGCCTCAAGATATTACACGTCTGATATTAGCTCGCACAGGAAACATGGTTCACCTTATGCGTATGTGCCTCATATAATCATAGTTTTATTTAAGTTTTTATTACTTGTCCAGTCTGCGACGAAGGGCCATAATGTGTAGGAGCATCACATACACTTCAAAAAATCAACAAATTATGGTTCGGATCCTTTGGGATAAGTTAAATAAAACTTCTGAACTTTTATTCGAATTATTTCGGTCTATGAAAAGGCGCAGCAGTGGCCTAGTACTCTGAAAATACGTTTCTTTTCTCTCCAACACTGCAGTAATTTCCAACCCGCAATATCCTCTACACATTGAGTTTTTCGTTGCACAAGATTTTAAAATTCCTTCCAATCCTATATTCTTTAAGAGATAAGTTGCGAAGTCTGAATAGGGCTACCACGCTAAAAAGAGTTTCAGATATGTACATTTTTAAGTCTTCCATTTATTTTCAATACTGCTACACTGGTGGGGGGGGGGGGGGGGGTAACACTGCATATGTTACTTTACAACAATAGCTGATAGTGAGCTTCCTTAGCTTGTCACTATCTATTTATTTGTTTCTCTGGTTCCATGCGATCGTGACGGTACTAAGAAAGGTACTGGCTAATAGTGTTTTAAATTAAAATTTTCTGTGCTGAAGCAATGAGCTTTTACAATCAGTTTTATTATTAAATCGCACTTGCCATTAGTGTGTCTCTGACTTCAACAGTTCCACGAAAACATGTTTTCAGTATATCAATTTATCTGATTTTTCAATTGGCGAGCTCAGTGACTGTCTTGTACTGGAACTTTAAATTTTGGAGCTGTTTTCATTACACAAGCTTGTGGCGTGGAATAAAATTAGCAGAAATTCAGTCAGCCACAAAATGAATGCGGAAATGGTTGTCTGATAAGTTGGTAAAAATTTGTTGGTGGCATGACATGTCGTCGAACACTGACATTTAAGTAACTCAAACATTAATATTAGAATAACATGCTTTAATAATCAGTCCGCCCCGATAGCTGAGTGATCAGCGCGGCGGTCTGTCACGCCAAGGGGCCCATGTTCGAATCCCGGCTGGGAGATTTTCTCCGCTCAGGGACTGGGTGTTGTGTTGTCCTCATTATCATTTCATTATGATCAGTGGAAGGCAACGGGAAACCACCGCTGGAATCACATCCCTAGGCGCTCATGCGTGGACCTCTGTGACGAGGCTTCCCCCATTACAAGACCTGCCGTAAGGCAGAACACAAAGTTAATACTCAAGCGTTTTCTAACAGAACGTTAAAAAGGAGAAAAGGACAGGTAGTTCTTACATTATTTCAGCTAATCGTGGCCCAGTACGTGAGATAACGCAATATGACTTCGTACGGCACGCAAAAATTCACTCTTTCACGTTTATTCGACTTACAGCTATCCGACACGCAACCACACAACGATTGAGGCAGCAGGCAAAGCGAATAGAAAAGTGGAAAACATCTCTGAAAGACGAAATAAACTGTCACAGCATTGTGTACCCACTTTAGACAGATACGAAACAGGTATTAAATATTTCCTCGCCTGTGCTGGATCCTCCGGTAACAGAAACCGTATTTTTACGACTGCAGCCAGGAGGAAATTTAGGGGAGTATAAATAAAACAGCAGCTACTAAAGGGACTTATTACTCCTCCATAAAGCGAGCGAATAAATCTTTCAGCGCAAGGCGGCAGCGGGCACATTGATTGGCCCCGGCCGACGGAGCGGCGGGAGGGTCGGCCTGAGAGGCGCTACGCCAGCAGCAGCCGCCCGCGTCGTCGTGGGAGCTGGCGCCAGCCACTGAGGCGTGCTGGCTGCCACAGCACTGCCGAGCTGTCTTGTTTAACTGCAGCCGAAACTACAACGTTCAACTGTTTAAGTAAAACTTTAACGCAGGGGTTCCTTCGCGGGCGACCATGTCTTTATGTAATTAGAATTATATTAATACCTCCAGCTGTCGACGGGCGTTGATATATGTCATCCGGGACTGGTGAAAATGTGTGTCCCGACCGGGATTCGAACCCGGCATCTCCTACTCACATGGCAGACGCTCTATCCATCTGAACCTCCGAGGGAACAGAAGATAGCGCGACTGCAGGGACCATCTCGCGCACGCCTCCCGCGAGACCCACTTTCTCACCTTGTATGTGCACACACTACATTCGTAGGGTCCCACCCCAACACACTCATTACTCGTGGAAGACAGTCTTACCAAGTCCCGTAAGAGTTCGCGGAATATGTGTGCATCCGAACAGAAGAAGAAGGTCATGGCCGGTATTGTCAGAACTAAATACTTTTATCGAAATGGTGTCTGTTCTTTCGGACATGTCCGAAAGAACAGACATACAATGTGAGAATGTGAGTTTCGCTGGAGGCGTGCGCGAGATAGTCCCTGCAGTCGCGCTCTACTCTGTGCCCTTCCTGGCTCAGGTGGATAGACCGTCTGTTATGTAAGCAGGAGATCCCGGGTGGGGCACACATTTTCACCTCTCTCCATTGACATATATCAACGCCCGTCAACAGCTGGAGGTATTAATATAATTCTAATTTCATTCTAAGCGGCGGCAGGTCATCAATGTCCGAAAGGACAGACACACACACACACACACACACACACACATATATATATATATATATATATATATATATATATATATATATATATATATATATATATATATATGGGGTGAGTCACCCAACGTTGCCGGCCGAAGTGGCCGTGCGGTTAAAGGCGCTGCAGTCTGGAACAGCAAGACCGCTACGGTCGCAGGATCGAATCTGCCTCGGGCATGGATGTTTGTGATGTCCTTAGGTTAGTTAGGTTTAACTAGTTCTAAGTTCTAGGGGATTAATGACCTCAGCAGTTGAGTCCCATAGTGCTCAGAGCCATTTGAACCAATCACCTAACGTTACCGCTGGATATATTTCGTAAACCACATCAAATACTGTCGAACCGATTCCACAGACCGAACGTGAGGAGAGGGGCAAGTGTAATTGTTTAATACAAACCATACAAAAATGCACGGAAGTATGTTTTTTGACACAAACCAACGTTTTAATTAAAAATGGAACCATGTTAGTTCTGTTAGCACATCTGAACATATAAACAAATACGTAATCAGTGCCGTTTGTTGCATTGTAAAATGTTAATTACATCTGGAGATATTGCAACCTAAAGTTGACGCTTGAAACCTCCGACGTTCAGTTGCGTGTTGTAACAAACACGGGCCACGGTCGGCGAGCAGCATCTGCAGGGACATGTTTACGATGACGACCGTGTTTACGAGTGTGGCTGTAGTGCACTGTTGTGGTTTGGTCTAGCTGTCGCAGTGTCCGCATGTAGCGCTTGCTGCTATTGTTATTCTGCATTCGTGTCCGCACGCAGACCAACTGTGTACACCGTGTTACCAGACGTCTGTGATAGTGTAGTGTTGTAGGAACTGTGACCATGGTGTATTCGAACTCTGAAAAGGCGGAGATGATGCTCATCTATGGCGAGTGTCGACAAAATGCAGTTGAAGCCTGCAGTGTGTATACAGAACGGTACCCGAACAGAGAGCATCCAACGTGCCGCACATTGCAAAACATCTACCGCCAACTGTATGCAACAGGTATGGTCGTCGCACGCAAACGGGTCCGTAACAGGCCTGTCACAGGAGAAGCGGGTGCAGTTGGTGTGTAGCTGCTGTTGCCGTGAACCCACACATCAGTACACGGGACATTGCGAGAGCCGGTGGACTGAGTCAAAGTAGTGTCATGCGCATACTGCATCGTCACCGCTTTCACCCGTTTCATGTGTCGCTACATCAGCAATTACATGGTGATGACTTTAATCATCGAGTGCAATTCTGTCAATGGGCATTAACAGAGAATGCGTTGCAGTTCTACCTGTTTACCGATGAAGTGGGTTTCACAAACCACGGGGCAGTGAATCTACGGAACATGCATTACTGGTCCGTGGACAATCCTCGCTGACTCAGACAGGTAGAGCGACAGCGACCGTGGACTGTAAATGTATGGTGCGGAATCATTGGCGACCACCTCATTGGTCCTCACTTCATTGCAGGGGCCCAAACAGCTGCAACATACATCGCGTTTCTACAGAATGATCTGCCAACGTTGCTCGAAAATGTCCCACTGGAAACGCGTCGATGTATGTGGTATCAGCATGATGGTGCACCTGCACATTCCGCAATTAACACTAGGCTGACCCTTGACAGGATGTTCGACGGGCATTTCATAGGACGTGGAGGACGCATAAATTGGCCAGCCCGTTCTCCTGATCTTACACCTCTGGGTTTCTTTCTGTGGGGTACGTTAAAGGAGAATGTGTACCGTGATGTGCCTACAACCCCAGAGGATATGAAACAACGTATTGTGGCAGCCTGCGGCGACATTACACCAAATGATGGCCACCACATTGAACATCTATTGGCCTGACATGTCGGCACACACTCTATTCCACTCCGTAATTGAAAACGGAAACCACGTGTGTACGTGTACCTCACCCCTCATGGTAATGTACATGTGCGTCAGTGTAAAAGACCAATAAAAAGGTGTTAGCATGTGGACGTAATTTGCTGTTCCAGTCTCTTCTGTACCTAAAGTCCATCACCGTTCCCTTTGGATCCCTACGTAATTCGGTGCTCTCCTATACACACGATCGAACAGCGGAGGAGTGGTACTCAAGCGTCAACTTTCGGTTACAATATCTCCGGATGTAATTAACATTTTACAATGCAACAAACGGCACTGATTACGTATTTTTTTATATGTTCAGATGTGCTAAGAAAACTAACGGGGTTCCATTTAAGAAAACATAGGTTTGTGTTAAAAAACATACTTCCGTGCATTTTTTTATGGTTTGTATTAACCAATTACACTAGCCCCTCTCCTCACGTTCGGGTTGTGGAATCGATTCGTCAGTATTTGATGTGGTTTACGAAATATATCCATCGGTAATGTTAGGTGACTCAGCCTGTATATATATATATATATATATATATATATATATATATATATATATATATATATATATATTCAAAAATATCAAACTCTCGAGGATGAAAATCATAAGTGTCATAATGTTGAAAACTATTAAAAATGTTAAAACTCTTCGAGGAAACTAAAACTAAAGCTACCCGTAAAGTATCACACAGTATAAAAGACGCAAAGGTGAGGGAGGGAACGACGACTAAGGAGGCAATGCACATTAGTCTATCCTGGGTTGCAACATGACATTTAGAATCAAGTGACATTCTAGGAATCTGAAGAAAGTCCAATATCAACAGTACTCCAGTATTATGTTGTAACTGTAAATATTGGTAAGTGATACGTTTTATTTTAATTACTTTCAGCTACATTTGGCAATGATCTGACGTTACTTTGACCCAAAATTATTATTTAATACTATCATTTCACGGTTTCTTACTATATTCACTTGGTGAAGTAACTAACGTTACGAAACCTGTCGTGCTCTTTAAATAAAATGCCTCTGAGCACTATGGGACTTAACTTCTGTGGTCATCAGTCCCCTAGAACTTAGAACTACTTAAACGTAACTAACCTAAGGACATGACACACATCCATGCCCGAGGCAGGATTCGAACCTGCGACCGTAGCAGTCGCGCGGTTCCGGACTGAAGCGCCTAGAACCGCTAGACCACCGCGGCCGGCTCTTTAAATAAAACATGATCCAAGTTTCATTGAGGTATGTTACTTGGCAGTGACACATCAAGCGCTGAAGTTACTTTCGTCCTGAAGTTTTTCACACGAGTGCATTTCCCGGCCAGGACCGGATCGTCATCCTGGAAGAAAATTTTAAAATTTAAAGTAAACAAGGATATTCACTCGTATATATATATATATATATATATATATATATATATATATATATATGTGTGTGTGTGTGTGTGTGTGTGTGTGTGTGTGTGTGTGTGTGTGTGTGTCTGTGTGTCTGTGTGTGGTTGAGGGGGTAGATATAGAGCAGTGAATATATGTCAGAAGCAATACAGGAAATCGCGTCAACAGCTTTAAGAAAACAGTGGAAAATGTAAATGTGAATGGTCGGACGAGAATACGAAGCCCGTAAAACAGCTGCTCCACGTCGCTCTGGCAGAACAAGTTTCCACTTATGGATAATTGTCCTATGATGTGATAGTTGTATAGCGTTTCCTCTTGGTCGAAGTTACGCATGTTCAAATGTTCAAACTAGATCCACCTACAATCAGTTGTAGGAGAATACGCTCTCGAGAGAAAAAAGAAGGAAATATGAGAATGGCACAGATACCGGTAGATGCAACATACATTAACAGAAAAACAAATTGTTGCAGTTTTAGAGAAACTGGATAATTTATCCAAGAGAACTTCACAAATAGTCAATAGCACATTAGTCCATCTCTGGCCCTTATGCAGCCAGTTATCCGGCTTGACATTTATTGATAGAGTTGTTGGATGTCCTCTTGAGCGATAGCATGCCATATTCTGTCCAGTTGGTGCATAAGGCTATCTATTTATCTATTTATTCTATTCTGCCCAGAGTCTTCAGTGATGTGTCCTGCTTTGAACTGCCCCCAATAACCAGCGAAGACGTGTCTCGAGAGATTCCTGATAAATGTTGGATACCGACCTGTCTGTCGTCCGCGAAACCGCTCGACAACCAGGAGTGATGGTCTGTGGTGTCATTTCCATTCATAGGAATACGCCTTTGGTTGTAATCCACGGTACCCTTATAGAACAACGATATTCTGGGCCCAGTCTCAGCCGGCCGAGGTGGCCGAGCGGTTCTAGGCGCTTCAGTCTGGAACCGCGCAACCACTACGGTCGCAGGTTCGAATCCTGCCTCGGGCATGGATGTGTGTAATGTCCTTAGGTTATTTGGGTTTAAGTAGTTCTAAGTTCATGGGGACTAATGATATCAGATGTTAAGTCTCAAAGTGCTCAGAGCCATTTGAACCTTTTTTTTTTTAAACCCAGTCTCTTGCTGTCCTTCATATGCTTACATTTCAGCTAGATAATGCCCGCCAGCACACGGTGAGAGTTTCTACTGCTGCCTTCGTGCTTGCCCAACCCTATCTAAGCCGTCACTGACGCCCGGTGTTGTCCAATTGAGACCGTTGGGGGATTATGACAGGGCCCTTCAACAAGTTCGGGATTTTGAGAATCTAACGTGCCAGTTGGTTTGAATTTTGCACGATATCCCCCAGAAGGACACCCAACAGCTACATCAATCAATGGCAAGCCGAATAACTGCATGCGTAAGTGCAAGAGGTGGACCACGCGGTATTGACTCGCTCGGTTTGTGAACCTGTTTGTCTTGAATAAATCATCTTTTTATTTTTAAGTTGTAATCATTTGCTTGTCTGTCTACCGATTTCCGACCTGCTCGGATGCGTCAATGCGTCACTTTTTTGGTCTTAATGTTTATTGAGGGAGCTAATATTCCTTTTAGAAAGTATCGAGATAATTTATGTCACTAAAGGCAAGGTTTGCGTAAGCTGAGCAGTTACCCCAGGATACTGTTCGAATTTCCTATGTGACAAACTGCGAAAGAGAGTAGTATTTAGTACACTGAGTATTTTTTTTTTTATAGACGACTCGTAGCAAAGCGTGAGGTACGGGCCGGTTCACTGCGCACTGGCACGCCGTCCATCGCGCTGTCAGTCGGCGAGGGGCGCGCGTTGTTCCGCCGACACGGCTGCTGCAGCCGCCCCCGCTGACGCCCCCACTGCCTGTCCTCTCGCCATGCCAGGGGCGGCTGGGCGTTGCCCGGCGCGCGCAGCCAATTTTTCAAACCCGGCCGTGGCCGGAGAGGCTCAAGTTAATTAACTGTTCGTTAAACTGCGCCCGCCGGCCGGCAGCGGCACTCTTCTCCGCGAGGTGGAGGAGTTGGCGCGCGAGCATGTGGGGAATACCAAGACCGGCCGCCCCCGACCGGAATAAGCAATGTCCGAGGGTGGCCAGCCGGGAGGAGCATAGGCCGCTGCGGTGCGCCGCCCGCCGTCGCTCCCGTCCAGTTGCACCGCTCTGCTTAAAGTTTCACCTCAAGTACAGCAGACTGCTACGAAGAATGACTGCCAGAGATGGTTCAAGGAATGGTAAAAACAGACCTCTCCCTCGACGTTTTCTGCCCCCCGTCTGCCTTTGGTCGTCTTGATGATGGTTCAGATGACTCTGAGCACTATGGGACATAACTTCTTGGACTCGCATTCGGGAGGACGACGGTTCAATCCCGCGTCCGGCCGTCTTGATTTAGGTTCTCCGTGATTTCCCTAAATCGCTCCAGGCAAATGCCGGGATGGTTCTTCTGAAAGGGCACGGCCGACTTCCCTCCCTGTCCTTCGCTACTCCGATAAGACCGATGACCTCGCTGTTTGGTCTCTTCCCCCAAACAATACAATATAATACTTAACTTCTGAGGTCATCAGTCCCCTACACTTACAACTACTTAAACCTAACTAAACTAAGGACGTCACACACATCCATGCCCGAGTCAGGATTCGAACCTGCGACCGTAGCGGTCGCGCGGTTCCAGACTGAAGCACCTAGAACCGCTCGGCCACACCAGCCGGCTCTCTGGTCGTCTTGACCGATCGAAAAACGTCTTGCCAGTACACTTGATTGTCAGCCCCATCATACTTGTTTATGATTTCACATTAGTACGGTTCCGTAACTCAGTAGGTAAGAACTGAATCGTTATAGGATCATATTCTTGTTCGCAGGAACGGGTAAAGGTTGATTTGCGAGGGGGGGCGGGGGGACGAAACAGCGAGATGATCGAAGGATTACGGAAGGACAAAGAAAGAAGTCAGCTGTGTCCTTTCCAGAGAACTATCTCGGTATTTGCGTGAGGGGGTTTAGGGAAATCACGGAAAACCTAAATCAGGATGGCCGGACGCGGGTTTGAACCTCCGTCTTACGGAAATCCTTCTTCCTACAGCATGCAAGTGTAGTATGCTAAGTACTGCACCACCTCGCTCGGTGAACGAGTAAAGGTTCAAAAATGGTTCAAATGGCTCTGAGCACTAAGGGACTTTTCATCTGAGGTCATCAGTCCCCTAGACTTTACTTAAACCTAACTAACCTAAGGACCAGAATGAAATTTTCACTCTGCAGCGGAGTGTGTGCTGATATGAAACTTCATGGCAGATTAAAACCGTGTGCCCGACCGAGACTCGAACTCGGGACCTTTGCCTTTCGCGGGCAAGTGCTCTACCATCTGAGCTACCGAAGCACGACTCACGCTCGGTACTCACAGCTTTACTTCTGCCAGTATCTCGTCTCCCACCTTCCAAACTTTACAGAAGCTCTCCTGCGAACCTTGCAGAACTATCACTCCTGAAAGAAAGGACGTCACACACATCGATGCCCGAGGCAGGATGCGAACCTGCGACCGTAGCAGCTGCGCGGTTCCGGACTGAAGCGCCTAGAACCGCTCGGTCACAAAGGCCGGCTGAACGAGTAAACGTATTAAGTTAAAATTAATACGTGTGGCACATTGCCCATATAAAATATTAAAGCTTCTAAGTCGACGCAATTAAAGGATACGACTATTTGTAACACATATTTTGCTGCTCCAAAACTCACTCATCAATAGCTATTGACGAACTTTCTGTATAAGGCAGAATGAAAAATGTTCCTATCATAGAACGAACAAAGTTGAATACATACTGAGCAGAGACGTGATTTAGTCTTTTGACTACCAGCGATAGCTTGGAAACCGATGTAGATTTTTGTTCACTCGGACGACAACAGATACGATACAGGGCATTTTTTTTTTCGAACCATGTCGCTCTTATCGTGGCAACGGACAAAGCTTTGATAACACAACAAGACACCATTAATTACATCTATTTGTCTACCTTCTTACTGAATTTGAACCGAATCGCACAAGTTTGAGACGTAGAAGTAGTGATCGTAAAGGAACCCCAAAGATGTGTGTTTTGCACGTAAAATCCGGTTGAAGATTTCGAGTTTGAATTTTTATGGTAAGAATGCATTTTTTATTTATTTGATTCACTTTAAACAGTTTCCACGCATTCAGTTTATTTAATAACGAATTTTACGTGCGACGTTTAGCTCGAATTTAAACCATCGTATCTCCACAACGGATAAAGATTATTGGATGAAAAAAATTCTCTTTTACTTTATTCATTCCTCTACCTCCGTGCATAGTTTCTCAGTTCCATAAGATCATTGGAAGTTTTGAGACTAATAGTTACTTAAGTTATGGACCTATATGATACAAGTACCTCAATAAGTAATTGCGTGGTCATCGAATAAAGATCGTCGACAACCAGAACCTTACGTCACGTAAGATTAAAAGAAATAAAGTACAAATGTCTTCTCCAAGAAGCTTACGCAGCATGCAGCTGATGTGAGTTTGAAAACTGCTGGAAATTCTAGAACAGCACGGCCTGTCTTGGATTTAAGTCCCCTCCCTCCCTCATTCACATATTAGAAAGATCCATTGGCTTGACAACTGACGCACCTCATTCGACGACATTCTCTCTCGATAGTCGGGAATAGAACGGAAGTAGAGGTAAATTTCTGCTTTACTTTATTTACACTAATTTATTCGTTGTTTGCACCGTTAGAGCAGTGATTGTTATTAATCCTCTTTATTCTCTAATGAACTTTAAAAGTGTAGAACCAATGTGGAGCTGACTATTGCTGATACAGAGAAGGGTGGAGTAAAATATGTCTGTTTTTTCTTTAAGGCGACTGCAGGCTTTCTACATTCATTTGGTATCAGTTATAGAAGTACTAGATGGCGTTGCTCTGAAACCTGTATCGTACCTCTTTAGCATTCAATAAATTATGTATACAAACCTACATTCCAGACGTCTATAATGCTGTAGGAAAGAAAGGTTCGAGAGGGCGAGGCGAAAAGTAATTCCAATGATTGCCAAAAAGCTGGATGATGAGCTCTCGACGTTTCTGCTACGAGACGTTGGCACTGGATTCTCGTATTTAAGCAGTGAAGATGAGTGTGAAGTTGACTCTAACCTTGGCAGCCAGACACAGTGGTCATTTGTGTGTGAGCTGTGTTTGGGTGAATGTGTATGTTATTTCAGAAGGAGACCTTCTGGTCGAAAACTTACTTTTATAGAAGTCTTCTTGTTGTTCCTGTCTGTGACGCAACGTCTCCGCTGTACGGTGAGTAGCAATCTAAGCTTTTTATTTTCACAGTATTCAGATTTTCACTTGTTGGGTACTAATAGAAACAAATTACAAATGACAAAAACCAGAACAGGAAATGTCATTAAACTACAACCTTTGAACTGTTAATTTGTATTATCATTGGCGATTCAAATGTAATGTCCCACAGAGCAAATAGGATGTACCACAATTCCGCCCACATATTTTTCAGTGGTCACAGTACGGACTAATACAAGAAAACACAATGCAGTAAACAAGGACTGTAAGGTGCATCCTGAAGAGCCACGATCACTCGTTCAGTAGATGAGGTGTGTCTCACAGTAAAGAAGATGAACAAGTGCTCACGGCTCTGAAGGTATGCATTTTAGAGCCCATGTATCTTAGATTTTTTCTTGGTTTGGTCCACACTGCTACCTCTGCAAGTTTGTCGGTGGAGTTCTTATTCACGGCATTTGTCATACGGCCCACGACTTTTGAATCAGCCTGTAAAACCGTATCGTTCTAAGGGAAACGGACACTGACAAACGTTATACTGTGCTTTAAAGAAGTAAGATGTTCATATTCGAAGACTGAAATACTTTTTCGCTTTTTACTGCACAAGACGGGTAAGAACCGTGCCAAAATTTCGTATCTTCGCATTCCTGAATTAATTGACAAAGTGCAAGAAATTGATAGAACTGTTCCAATATGTACGGATGAAACTTCATGATTCTTTCCTTGAACCATGATAACAACATCAAAAGTACGGTTCAGTGCGATGTGCATGACTGTCATGGAGGATGCATGTATTGCTGGGCAATCTGCAGACCACTGGCGTTCAGTTACACGTCGTCGCGAAAAAATCCCTCTCCAGAAACTCGCTCAATCACTAAAATGGAATAAAGTGTGCTACAATTGTTTGCTGCTGAAGAAAATATTGTAATGCATTAAAACGGAAGTTAGTGCAATCGAGAACTGAATTATGAACTGCTCAAAAAGGTTTCAGCGCACTTGCTTTTTTGATAATAAGAAGGGCCTGAGATTCTAGAGGAGCAAGGAGAGAAAGAATACAGCTTGGAAAATTAAAAAATAACTTTACTGTCGAATAAAATAGAAAATTTAACCAAAATTTTGGAAACAATCCTCCAGGCTGTGGCTAAGACGCGTCTAAGCAATATCATTTCTTCCAAGTGCGCCAGTCCAAGTACGTATGCAGAATAATTATGTAAAGTTTAAATCGTAAAAGATGTACTGACGGAAGTAAAGCAATGAATTGGATCGTGAGTCGTGCTCGGATAGCTGAGTTGGTAGAGCATTTGCTCGTGGAAAACAAAGGTCCCAGGTTTGAGTTCCGGTCCGGCACACAGTTGTAATCTTCCAGGAAGTTTCCTCAACTGATGATGATAATGATGATATGATACTCTTTCCATTCTTGTGGGCCGGCCGGTGTGGCCGTGCGGTTAAAGGCGCTTCAGTCTGGAACCGCGTGACCGCTACGGTCGCAGGTTCGAATCCTGCCTCGGGCATGGATGTGTGTGATGTCCTTAGGTTAGTTAGGTTTAATTAGTTCTAAGTTCTGGGCGACTGATGACCTCAGAAGTTAAGTCGCATAGTGCTCAGAGCCATTTGAACCATTTGAACCATTCTTGTGGAATCAAAAACTGCTTCTGTGTAACAACCAGCACAGGGTTGGAGTCCAACATTTTTCTATGTTAGCCCTCCTGAGGTAATCCAGTGTGTGAAGAGGATTTCCCTAGTCCCAAGCAAGGTCCGTTTCCACAGAGAACATTGTGTAGTACTGATTTCAGGCTCCTGTAGAAAGAAGGTGTTAATGTGGTATGCTCGTGCACATCTCCTTGAAAGACAACCCTGTTGCCAAAACCTTATCTGTAGGGCTGAACAGGAGGTTGGAGGGTCCGGCCTCGATACTATACAGTTCTAAAACTGTAGATCATGGTGTTGGGAGTGATCAGGCATTCGTACTTGATCTGGGACAAAAAGCATGCCTAACACACCTAACAGTTGAAACTTTGGTACAGCGTGACTGAGGAGTGTATTGGTACGTCGCCAGTTCCATATTCTTCAATGACTATTATCAGACGTCGGAAAACACCTGCACTCGTCGGCGAAGAGAACAGGGCGCCAGTGAATCACTTTCCATTCAAGGAGTCCTCTTTCGACCTTCCTCGGGCAAGACGGTTTTTGGGGGAGTTTCAATATTTGTTCAAAACTGATTCCGGGAGGGCATACTAATCGTTTGGAGTCGACTTCGGGCTGATTGAGCACAGCCCTCCCAGATGTCTGCATACATGCAACGAGCATTTATGTTCCATTCTCCTCGCGTTAGCTGTGGCCCGTCATCAACCAGTGTTGTTGCGACCGCAACGAGGCAAATCTTCAAAGTTTTGTTTGACTAGATAGCCTTTTAAAGTTCGAGTAACGTCACTGTGGTGCACGTCAATTCGGCGACAACTTCCCGTGCTGACAACTGTTGAGGCCGAAAGTGACAATGTGCGCTATGTCTAAACTTGAAATGACGTATCGAACCATGTTGACGAACTGAATAATGCACGCAAGGTGCGCGATCACGTTCATAACTGGAGACACATGCGCTTTACTAAAGTGGAGTGAGACTGCGGCCTCACTTTTACCTCCATTACATAGGCAGGTACATGGCAGATTCCCGTGATACAAAGAACTTTGATAAACAGATTTTCGATTGCTGATGAAGATCGGTTAAAATGACTACAATTGAGCTTTACAACAACGTGCAGATTTCGAACTGAAGCTTAGACGGCCATACAGCTACAATGTCTGAATGAATAATCTTTCGATGAGTAGCTTGTGATATATCACAGTTATCTGGAGTCATTTAGCTTTTGGGAGACCAAGAAAATATGTTTATGGGTATTTAAAACCACCCAGTGTCTTAATCACTGCGACAACTTGTTTAATTATGTCTTAGCAGCAGAAAATGTCCTATTATTACTTGTTACTGGAGTGCAGTGATCAATCTTCTTTTTCTGCAGGTGCGATTTTGGATATGGTCGCCTTAGTTCCATTACTCTTTTTTTAGCTGTGCTCAGAGGGATTCGTCTGATATAGTAGCAGCAGTAGAAGCAGTAATTTTATTTAACTTTGGATCACTTTTACGAGAATGTTGGTCACGTCATGGTATTATAATTTAAAACTAACGTAAATGTTGTCATTCATATTTACAGGCATTTACATAGTTAGTCTACAGGTATATTTTAACAAGCATTGGACAACTGGTCACCTCTGGCCTTATAGTAGGAATCATACTGGCTTTTTCCTGAAGTAATTTAGGAAAACCACGGAAAACCTAAATCGCAATGGACGGATGAAGACTGGAGCCTTTACCCTCCCTAATACAAGGCCACTCTGTTTAAAACAGTGCTACATCATTGGCTTTATCCCTAGTGTACAATAATATTTGGAAAACAAATTATTTAATAATATAAGAGGCTAACGCTTAAGTGTTCACTCATTCCTCACTAACAGTCACTGCACACAATACACACACTATAAGCGATAGATTACTTTATAATTTATTAATACTATGAGGTAACCTCGGGACCATACGGATGATGTTCGGATTCCATTGTGTACACTATAATATTTCATTTACTAGCCCGAAAAATTGAGTAAATATCCCTCTACAATGTTCTGTTGAGCTCAGAAAGAGGCTAAGAAGTTAGCACAGTTCGTAGCTTTGCTGGTAAGGTTTTTCAGAAGGAAAAAAAAAAGAGACGATGAGAAGAATAAGAAGAGGAAACATACTGTGAAAGTATCCTGTGAAGTGATAGAAGTCTCATTATTATTACTATTATTGTTATTATTGTTAATATTGCTTCCTTGGTTCACGGGTGTTGCGTCAGATAATGTTGTGGAAGCTTCCACACTATCCGACGCGACGCCCTTGAACCAAGGAAGCAGTTACACGTCAGGAAAGTCTTAGACAGCACATTGTTAATACTGTTATTTACTTGTGTGATATTATTACCAAACCACTACTCATTTGCTGGTATCTAAGTAATAGTTCACTACATAGATTGTATAACTTGGCAGATACTTTTTAATCATATTGTTAAATAAGTTAGTTTCACTGTCTTTAACTTCCTTGGGCTATTTATTGTACAGTTTTCCACTTTAGTAGAAACTTGAGTTGTCAGTTTTATGTTTCTTCTTTCTTGGTAAATGAATGTTCAGTTTAGATATTGTTCCACAATAACTGCAGAACTGTATGTGTAATAATTTTCAACTTTATTTTCGATGTGCATAAAGGATTGGTAAATTTACTCTCATGGTGTACTTAAAATCTCTGGAGTCTTGTACAGAGTTTTACGATGAGCACGACTACTATTCTCGGATATTATTCTTTTCTATAATTTGAAAAATTTTCATATTTTGCGCATTCGTTACCCAGAAATGAATTCCATTGCTATGAACTGAGTATATACGTGAATCATGTGTAATTAAAAGCACAAGCTGTTACATACTGATGACATGTATGATACGACGCTGTTGTTAATTCTGTTTCAAGATATGTGGCGGACGGAATGAGTAAATGAAAGTTGAGACCTCTTGCAATTTGTAATTGTAAGTGAACCACTTTTACATATCTATGCGTACTTCTCCAGTTGTTGCTGGGGTATTTCTTCAGTATATACAAGGGCTTTCAAATTTTTTATCTCATTATTAGCGTTCGTGTAATATTTTGCAGAATATGTCATTGTCAAGAAAAAAATCAATTTAAATACTTATTTCACTCACTTATGGAAGACCTTGGCCGTCCGATCGTAGCAAAAGAAGCTGGCTCGTCATACAATAAAATCTTCGCCAAGATTTTATTGCACTGCTACGTGGAGAAAACATTCATAATCTAATTCCTGAAATAGTTCAAATTTGGATAAAAAATAAATAATATGCAATTTATAGATATGTTTTTTGTCTCCCTACTATTTAGTCACTGACTGTGTCACTACTATATTGAAATAACATTTTTAATGATAAACAAATGTGGAGAACAAAAAGCGTTTGCTTTCTCTTTTCAGTTTTATTTTTTCATTCGTATCAATGTACAACGCATGAAATGTAGAAGTGCGTCATTTTTTACCGCGGACCCAATAAAAAGCTGTACGGTCGTCCACAACACTAATGTGTTTCTTGTTACAGAGAATGAATGAGATCAGGTTTCAGAAGATCGTGTCATATACTGAAACAGTTATTGGATCGAAATTGTATAAATCATTTTTACGTACACTGGAATCGCGCTTTCGGGAGGACGACGGTTCAATCCCGCGTCAGGCCATCCTGATTTAGGTTTTCCGTGATTTCCCTAAATCGCTCCAGGCAAATACCGGGATGGTTCCATTTGAAAGGGCACGGCCGACTTCCTTCCCCGTCCTTCCCTAATCTGACGAGACCGATGACCGCGATGTCTGGTCTCCTTCCCCAAAGAACTCAACCCTTTTTTACGTAGACATGTACAGGACCAAGCTTGTTACGCTCACACACTTCTGTGTACAGTCGGAACTACGTTTCCAGAATGAGATTTTCACTCGGCAGCGGAGTGTGCGCTGATATGAAACTTTCTGGCAGATTAAAACTGTGTGCCCTTCCGAGACTCCAACTCCCGACCTTTGGATTTCACAGGCAAGTGCTCTACCATCTGAGCTACCGAAGCACGACTCTCGCCCGCTCCTCACAGCTTTTGTAAAGTTTGGAAGGTAGGAGACGAGATACTGGCAGAAGTAAAGCTGTGAGGACAGGGCGTGAGTCGTGCTTCGGTAGCTCAGATGATCGTCAGTCGTGTTCAGGCACTCGGCCGGTGCACATCGCGCGGTGACGGGCGGCAGCGCGGGCCAGTGTTTACGTCGCGAGCAGTGCTGAGGTGGAGAGCTGAGCAGCGTGTGCGAGCGCTGTTAACTTTTCTTTCTGTATAACTGTTGTAAGTAAGATGTCGACAATTAACAGAGCGAACAGCGTTCAGTGTGTTTTCGATCGTGCTGCCTTGCGACCGACGGCTTTTGAAATTCATGAGTGGATCTTTGAGGATCTGAAATTGCCGGAAGATATAGTCGACACGTTCCAGTTGGACTTTGTGCGGTACTCGTTATTTATCAAATTTATTTCGAGTGACACTTATGAGAAATTCGTTGAGGAGCATGCTGGTGTGAGACCATTTCGTCATAATGATGGCAGTATTATTAATGTCCAAATCATGCCTTCGGGATACGGAGTGAGAACCGTTAGGCTATTTAATGTGCCACCCGAGTGCCCTAATGACCTGATTGCAAGATCTCTGTCACTGTACGGCGCTGTTTTGCCAATTACTAATAAAAAATGTTCGAGTGCTTATCGCTACCAAGTTAACAGCGGGGTGCGAAGTGTACGTGTAGACTTAAAAAAGCATATACCTTCGTATGTTGCCATTGGCGGTTGTCGTGCGAAGGTAACTTACATTGGACAACCCCCTACCTGTTCGATCTGCCATTCAACAGAACGTCTGCGGATGAACTGTACACGTCGACGTCCATTTCAACTTCCAAGGGAACGTCCTGCAGACGGTAGTGAAAAGCTTGTTCCGCTATTGAGTGAGGTAGTCGCGGGGACTGTACCACCACCTCGGCAGCCGGAAAGTGTTAGCGAGGCGGAGATGCCAGTTCAGGTGGAATGCAGTGCCAAAGACATTCGCGGTAGGACGGACGTCGATTCGGCACCGTCATCCTCACCGGGGCAGTTACCGCTGGATAGCAACGATGCACCAGCCATCTCTGAAACTAAGCCGTGTGAGATACGGGAGCGGGTGCAGATCAGTTTGCCTGAACCACCCATATCGGTAGAGACTGCAGCAGAAACGAAGAAAGGCCGCCGAAGTAGAAGCAAAGGGACTAGTAGCAAAGAGGAAAAGTCGGATGATTTGAGACCCGTACACGTGTCAGAAAGTGGCAGTGAGACTGAACCTCAATCTTCTTGCTCCGTGCGCTGCTAGGACACCGCGAGGCAAGAACGCATTCGTGAACAAACCAAACACCCGAAGGCACTACTGAGCGCTGAGAGGGAGCAGAGAACCGTAACGGCTAAGAGGAAGAGCGAACAGAGTAGCGAGCAGCTGCAGCAGCGTTCCCGCAGGAACTCGCTGACGTCAGTCGCAGCCCCGCGTGGTGGCCAGGCGGATGGGACCACGTTGACAGACTCAGCCGGCGGTGGCGGGCAGGGCGGCGCGCGCACCGCGCAGCACCCCGACAGCAATGAGCCGTGGTGGCAGCAGAACGAGGAGATGCAGCACCAGCTGCTCTCGCGCATGACCATCGCGCAGCGACATTTCCACACTCTGACCCGTTATTGGTTTTGACGTTTCGTTTCGTACTCCAGACGTTCCCAACGAGTTTGGTTCAAAGCCGTCGAGAAGGACGATCCAACACAGAGCTCATTGTCCTCTGAACCATCATGTGCGATAGCCAAACCTACAACGTTACCACACTTAACGTCAATAGAATTCAAAGTGCGGTGAAACTCCGTTCGCTAACTGATTTCTTGTATGGTACCAGCGTTGACATTGCCCTCCTACAGGAGGTCTTAGAAGTGCCGGTTACGTTCTCATTGATAACATCAATCTCCAGGATACTGTAGGCACTGCCATACTTCTGCTCGACTGTATATCATTTACGGATGTGCAGCGGCTGCCTAGTGGTCGTGGCATTTCTCTTCGAGTGAATGGTGTGCAGATTGTTAACGTGTACGCACCCTCAGGTAGCACTCATAAGAGATATCGTTCAAAATTTTATAAAAACGAGGTTCCCATTCTTCTTAGCGCTTATCGCACATCTCATCCTCGGTGGTGACTTCAATTGTGTGCTTAACGACAGAGACCAAACTCCTAACACGAACAGATGTATCGAACTTGAACATTTAATTCATGGCATGCGTCTTCACGATACATGGCAACAACTGCACGGTGAACGGGTAGCGTACACCTTCGTAACCAGTCATTCTGCCAGTCGGCTGGATAAGATCTATGTGTCCGATGCCCTCCAGCGACACACTGTGAACTGTGACATAGCTCCTGTTAACATCTCCGACCATTGTGCGTATCAGTGTTACCTTAACCTACAACGCCAGCAAATATACCGCGGGAAAGGCTACTGGAAATTGAATGTCAGCCTTCTGCAGGATGTCCAACTTGAAGAGGAGGTGAACATAACGTGGCAACAGCTCCAGCGGCAACGACGTCGTTACGATAGCGTTCTCCAGTGATGGATTCAGTGTGCTAATCCTAAATTACGCCTCACCCTCATGAGCTTTTGGCAGAAACAGACTATTGAGTTTGAGAGAACTGTACAGTCGCACACAATCCTTCTCGCGATATCGACGTAAAGATCAAACGATATAAAGCGAAAATCACGGCGATACAACGCCAACGAATGCAAGGCATCATCGTGCGAGCCCAACCCAAGGACGTTGCCGCCGAAGAACGGGCCTCTCTATACCACATCCTGAGAACGACGAAACGGTGTAAAGCCATGTTGATTGAAGCCGTCGTTGATGACGCTGAGAAAGCCATCACGAAGCAACGTGACATCATCTCGCACGTCTACGACTATTATAGTCAGCTTTACAAGAAGCAAGCCGTTGATGAACACTCGTGCGACGATTTTCTTAGGACCTTGAGCTGTCGCTTGTCACAATAGGATAATGCAAATCTGGAATCTCTTTTCACAGAGGACGAAATCCGACTGGCGGTCCACAGTGCAAAGAAAGGGAAGTCACCAGGACCCGACGGTCTCAGCGCTGAGTTTTACCAGCGTTACTGGAACCTCCTCGGTCCGACACTCCTCGAGATAGTGAATGAACTCTGGCACCTGGAAGTTATACCCAAGGCATTTATGGAAGGTATCATCCTGCCCTTACCGAAAAAAGGGAACAGCAGGAAGGTCGAAAACATGCGACCCATCACACTCCTGAATGCCGATTTCAAAATCATCACCAGATCGATTAAGCTAAGGATGCAAACCGTTATGTACAAGGTTTTGGGCAGTTACCAGTACAGTGCAGTGCAAGGCCGAAGTGCAATCTCAGCTGCCTGCGATTTGAGGGACATCATCTGTTCATATGCTGAATCCAAAGGACAGGGAGCTCTGATCTTTCTAGGAGAAGGCTTATCACCGTGTACGTCATGACTTCCTCTTTAAAAGCATGAAGAAACTAGGATTTGGACTTCATCTCATAGAATTAATTCGCAAACTTACTACAAACGCCTCTTCACAGATTCTCATTAATGGCCATTTTACAAAAGAAGTTTCCATTGAGCAATCCATCCGCCAAGGTTGTCCTCTGTCAATGATTTTGTACGCCATTGCAGTAGAGCCGCTACTGAACAACTTGGCGCATAGCGGCATCGGGCTCAGCGTCGAGTCTGTCACTATTCCATGCATTGCGTACGCTGACGATATATGCGTAACTGTGTCATCATCGCATCAACTTCTGTCAGCGGAAACTCTTTTACAAACATTCACATTTCTTTCAGGAGCAATACTAAATAGAACTAAAACCACAGCTTTGTAAATCGGTGGCGGTATCGGAGACATATCCCATGTTACCTGGTGCAAGGTCAAGGATTATCACACAACCCTCGGTGTTACCTTTGAGGCCAAACCAGACAAATTCCTGACGAAGAACTGGTCACACATGCTTAATAAATTACGTGCTGCTTTGATACTTCACTCCGACCGTGACTTGAACATACTACATAAAGTTAACACCATCGAGATCGCCATTACGAGCAAGATGAATTATTTGGCACAAATTCTTCCAATCCCCGACCATCTAGCCAAGAGTATACAACAAGCGTTATGTTGGTTTCTTTTTAGGGGCCACATCTTCAAAGTTCAATTAGATACCTTAACCTTACCTTCGTTCAAAGGTGGTCTTAACCTCATTAAAGTACACAAAAAATGTGTCACCCTGCTCCTAAATCGCATCAGGAAGGAATTCCGTACCCGGAGGACCAGTATCATCACAAACCTCATTCAGCGGTGGAAGCCTCATAGCCTTGACCCATCCGTTAATATCGCCGGCATTCCACTTTCTTACCGACATGTGCGACTGTACTACATGGAAATGAGCTACATTCGACACAACATCGTCGATAACGGAAGCCTGACGAACAGGAAGCTTTATGGCCTTCTCTTGACAACAAACCACAGGAATCGTCTCGAAGAAAAACATCCACATACACATTGGAGTATAGTATGGCGGAATGTGCACAGCGACGTGTTACCGTCACGCGTCATAACCGACTGGTATCTAACAGTCAACGATAAAGTAGAAACGAATGAAAAGCTACATAAAATTGGCCTTCATCCAACGCCCAACTGTGACGCATGCGGAAGGGTGGATACGCTTCATCATAGGTTCACGTGCGGACTTGCAGAAGAAATTACTACATTTCTTCGTCAACGATTGTCGGTGATAGACCGTACGACGCCCTGTGGTGTAGATCTTTTAGAGATCATTCAGCCACAAAAACTGAGATATCCACGAGCAAAAAACAACGCTGCAACGTGGATCATGGGCCACACAGCATCGTTTATTATGCAGAATAGGCATGCTACTTTCCTCGACTATTATTCTTACATAGAAATTGAACACTTTAAAATGAGACAACATTGTGACTACAGGAGGATATTTGTAAATACGCTGAACATAATAATTAACGGTTAAATGCTTCAAATACAATATTTCGGATAGCAGAGGTTGCCAGTGACCTGTATGTATGAATCCCATTTGCTTCCTGGGACTTCAGTTCTTGTCGGAAATTTACGATACTATTCAGATGCTCACCAATGCAGAAGGCACTTTTTTCTTTCCCATTTTCGTTTTCACATTCCCTTCTCCTGCAGAGCAGCGGAGCAACTTTCCTTCAACTATGAAGTGATAGTCTTCTGTGCACCATAAAAATTTCTGTTTACTACTTGGCACAAATATATATATATATATATATATATATATATATATATATATATATATAATAAAAAAATTTAAAAAAAAAACTCAAGAAGATATTTCATTTCTTATATTGCGCCACGGCAGCCTAGAAATGATATATACTTTGTTCATTCTATTCTTATTACAAATTGTAGCAAATGTAAAAAAAAAGGAAAAGAAAAAAGAAGATGGATAGAGCGTCTGCCATATAAGCAGGAGATCCCGAGTTCGAGTCCCGGTGGGGGCACACATTTTCAACATGTCGCCAATGTCTAAAAAAAAATTTAAAAAAAGATGGTAGAGCACTTGCCCGCGAAAAGCAAAGATCCCGAGTTCGAGTCTCGGCCGGGCACACAGTTTTAATCTGCCAGGAAGTTTCAGAACTACGTTATTTATGACGAAGCTAGGTTCTTCAATTTAAATGTACCTAACCCATAAGTAAAGAATTACCTCTCAGGATGTAATTGTTTCGCTGTTCGTCTATTTATCATTGATTTACTTGCATTCATGCTACAATACTTGTTATTAGTTTCCCAAAGTTAGTAGGTGTGAAACATTTCTAGCCTATGCACAACTTAAATGTCTTTGGTTGGTACTTTTATGATGGAAAAATAAGTTATTTTAGGTTCAAACCTATCATTTTTCTCATTGTAAACAATAATAATAATGATTTTCAGGAGTAGTAGGGAAGATTTAGTGATACTCAAAATTTCGTAGAAAACATGGTGTGTTGATTAATGAAATCGTTTTAGTATTAAATTGCACGATTTTAACAATGTGTATGTTTTAGTAGAGTCTGATTGATTACTGCCACATTTAAATAGTGAATGGACGCAAAATGTTTCCAGCACAGAATTCTTCAATTCTGGTTGTGGTTGGATTACTTCAGGGTATTTTAATGATCTATTTTCATTGTCAGAAGGGTGTAAAGACGCGCAATCGTTTCCTGGGATAACAAGACAGCGTGCTACAGACTCGACGCACACGGCCGGTGTGTAAACGGGCGGGGCGCTTGTAAATGCCGTGGCTCTATACGCTCACTACACAGAGATGGCGCCGGCGCGTCAGAGCTTTCAGCTGTAAAAGCAAACTGCGCCGGAGGGCTTGCGGGGCGTCGATACGTAAGCCGTCCTCTCGGCAACATCTCGTCTCAGATCACCCCTTGATAAAAGAATATCGCTGCGGGCGCCGCGTAGTGCTTTTAGGCGGACTGTCGTTTCGCAAGGGTTGTGTGCATAAATAATATTTGTTGCGGCGGGGCAGAGCGCCCCCGGGATACGGTTCGAAATGTTCCGCGCCATTAAGCTCGCTGCGGCCGCACGGACCCGCCTTTGGTTCCGGCAGGTGGCGTTTATCCGCTCTTCCTCTGGAACGGCCGCTCTACAAGAACTGCCTGGAAAAGACTGGAGGGCACTCAGATGTCTGCCGCTTTGCTCACCTGCGCGGCGGCTGGCACCGTTCAACAAAAAGAATTTTTTTTTTCTATTTTTCCTCTAAAAACGGGTCCACATATGCGTTTGTGTGTGTGTGTGTGTGTGTGTGTGTGTGTGTGTGTGTGTGTGTGTGTATGAGTGTGTGTGTGGACTTGTTTAAAGTAGTCGCTGTTATAGGATGTTTTAAACTTAAAATCGAAATCTCACTCCCTTGAGGTATTATTTATTTATTACTGCTTACAATTTCGACGCCCGCCGCCTGGAAGCCAACGCAGGTCGGATTTTGACGTTACTAAAGAAAGTTCTTTGGAAATTTTATTCATATTCACTTCAGGCTTTTGTAATTTACTCCCTTTTATCAGTTAGTGAAGATAAACCTGGAAATACCAAGGGAGGGAGCGGGTGCTTTGTGGGGAGACGGGGGTGGATACATCGTGCTCACGTTTTGAAATATCGTTATCTGGTCTGTTACTTAAAATATTAATTTTTTTTAAAAAATGTACTGTTTCCAATGAATTCTTCTGCCATATTACATCAATATTTTCAATTTTTCATTTAAATTAAACCCAAAACTTTAAGTTTCTGTATTAGATGTCACTTTCCCCACTTAATTTCCAATTCAATGTTTTCAGGTGCACAACGTTACGTACAGATCAATATCTCTTTGAAAACTATGTTTTGAACAAAAGTTAACAATTATCAACGAATTTTGTGTTTGTTTCAATTTTTTACGTTAGTCATGAAGTACAGCCCGCTGTTTGTACACGTTACGTCGAGTACATTGACACTAGTACAAGTGTGCTAAACAATATTTTCCGTTTCTGGAGCTTATTTTCACATCAGTATGTTATTAATATAAGTCAACAACGATTAACTACTTTTGTTTCTGTTTCTTTTTTCAGTAGAGAACCGTGACCAACTTCGTAATGCGCATCATGAAAAATGGTTAGATATTTTCAGGGTTAATCAAAAAGTAAATAGAACATTTAAGAAATAATAAATGTTAAGTGAAATACCAAAACCCTTAAGTCATGATAATATATTAATTTATTATCTAAACTACCACCGCTGAACTGGTCTTAGTTATATTATTCAGAAAGCCCTCTTTACGGAATTCTAGATCCATGATTCTCACTGCCATTGCTTGCTTCTATGTGAGTGATTCCCTGACTGCCACGGACAGCATGCCAGATCACTAGATTTGTAATTCCAGAAATCTCATACTATCTTCAAACAGTCGTGAACCCACCGCAGTCGTGAACCCACCGCTTCAGCCCTGAGACGGGGTTACAGGAGAGCTGGCGCCCTCGTCTGCACTCCCAGTGGAGACAAACAACCAAACCTAATGGATTCATCACACCACACCAGACGCAGCCTGTTCTAGTTCGGAGACGTACATAAGTCACCTGAAAGTTTTCATTCTCCTGTTTCTTCCCTAGCTACCTCTCTGTCGGATACATATCCATTGTTTCTCATCTTCTGAAAAGGAATTCATCGATGAATCCTCGGTGATTTTCATCGAGTCCCTCACACTATTTGATTTAGCATTAAAGCTCACAATTGGGTTTCTCTAAGACTCTAAACATTTCCTATGTTTCCTTTCAGACTTATACCTTACTTCTTACCTCGTTCACCAGATGCCATTTGTCTTTGTGTCTAAAAATGTCACTTAATGTACCAATGAAAGTTATTAGGGGCAGTAAATCTTCGTAGGTTGGACACTCCAGTAAAGTATGGTCTAGTGTAGCAGTGTCGCTGTCACTGCCTGTCAGGCAGTGAGCCATGCATGCAAATGGATTTACTTCTTGATGCTTGTAAATATTCGATGTACCCTGCGACCTGTTGTGATAGTGTCATACTCTCTTTGGCACTCATGGCTTTCTACAAATTTAAATCTGGTTTGGTTGTTATTTTCTGACTCCTCACCTTGTGAAGTTTTCTTTGCGAAGCCATTAGAGAAAACATATGCGATAACAGGACTAAAACATTACAATAAGCACACGTCCACAAACGACCCGTATGTGAGACAGCTGGTAACGTGTGCTTGCGAGTGACCACTAAATTCAGAAAGGAATACTGTCCTAGTCACTAGAAATTAATTTGAAATATAAACATTAAGATTAGGTTTCCATCAAATTGGGCTCAAATGCCACCCATGGTCTACCTTAAATAAGAATTCAATACTACTTCAGTACGCTTAATTTAATTCTCGCATGTACTAGTATCTGCTAACGGAGATGCGTCCATGTGTCGCCCTCGGATTTTGATGCAATATCACACTGCAGTGAGTTACGAGTTGTTTCTAAGACTCCCAGGTCATCTAATAGAACTTGAAATAACTGTACCGAATGAAGCTATGTGGTTCGAGAGACGTTTTCGAATCTCAAACATCTATTATGTTTAAATGCGGACTGACGCGAATAATGAAAATTTATACCAAAACTGGGATTCGAATCCTCGCCTTGGTACAAATTTTCGTTCGTTGCTTCAGTCCACATATATACATCACAAATGCTTGAGACTTAAAATCGTCTCTGGAACCATATAGCTTCATTTTATTAAAGCAACTATGCCTAGGTTTCAGGTTGGATCTTCCATTTCTTCCGATGCCGAGGTGCTATTGCAATACTGTTGCAGCCGCGTGAGATTAGCCGAGCGGTCTTCGGCGCTGCAGTCATGGACTGTATGGCTAGTCCTGGCGGAGGTTCGAGTCCTGCCTCGAACATGGTTCAAAAAATGGCTCTGAGCACTATGGGACTTAACATCTTTGGTCATCAGTCCCCTAGAACTTAGAACTACTTAAACCTAACGACATCACACAACACCCAGTCATCACTAGGCAGAGAAAATCTCCGACCCCGCCGGGAATCGAACCCGGGAACCCGGGCGCGGGAAGCGTGAACGCTACCGCACGACCACGAGCTGCGGACCCCTCGGGCATGGGTGTGTGTGTGTTTGTCCTTAGGGTAATTTAGCTTAAGTAGCTTGTAAGCTTAAGGACTGAAGACCTTAGCAGTTACGTCCCATAAGATTTCACACACATTTGAACATTTTTGAATACTGTTGCACAGCCTCTGCTGTTCGAGGTTTAAGGGGACTATCAGTGGGCTGATGTGTGAATGGTAGTTTGGATTGATGAGTGACGCGTGCTACGGTAGTCTGTGCAGGGCCAAGTTTGCGTAATGGTTAGCACATCTTCGGTTCAGTTTGCATATACACACAAAATTGTACAAATCGCTGCAGCAGTTCTTGAACTGTACCAAAAGCAGTGCTGTACACTATACTTTTGAAGCGACCCATATAGATAATTCTGAAGCTACATTTTATCTACATTTGTTTTCATGCCTCGTTTCTGCAGTCACAATTACGCAAGTAACGCAAGTTACATATAGGGTGTGGACAAAAATACGGGTGGACCAAAAACACAACTGCCGGCCGAAGTGGCAGTGCGGTTAAAGGCGCTGCAGTCTGGAACCGCAAGACCGCTACGGTCGCAGGTTCGAATCCTGCCTCGGGCATGGATGTTTGTGATGTCCTTAGGTTAAGTAGGTTTAACTAGTTCTAAGTTCTAGGGGACTAATGACCTCAGCAGTTGAGTCCCATAGTGCTCAGAGCCATTTGAACCAAAAACACAACTCATTACTATGCCTAATATGTTGTAGGTAAACCCTTGTCATCCAAATCAGCTTCCATTCGTCTCGCAATGGATAACTACAGAAACTGTAAGATTTTCAAGGGAATCCTGTACCATTCTTTGTGCAAAACAGTGGCAATTTCAGGTAACGCTGTTGGAGGTTCATAGCAATAAAATACACTTGTCTCCAAACCAGACCACGAAGGCTCAACAATATTGAGATTTTATGGCTGTGATGGCCAGTGGCGATGTGGCAGTTCATCCCCGTGCCAACAAAACCAGTACTGGATGATGGGATCTCGCTGAAGTGTGGCTCTATCGTGTTGGAACACAGTATCTCCACTTGGGAGCAAGTATTGTAGCATGCGATTGACATGATCAGCCAAAATTGTCATGTAACCTTTGGCAGGAATACGATCTTAAAGGTTAACTATGGAACCCATGAAATACCACGAGATCGATTCTCAAATCATCACCGAACCCCCTGCCATATTTCGCTCTTGCGACGTAAACTCAGTCAGGAGTTGGAGCCAGTGTGAAACAAGACTCATGCGACCAAATGACTTTCTTCCATTGCTCCATAGCCACATTTCATTTCTTATGCCCCACATTTGCATCACTGGTGAATGGTTTTGGAACTCCAGCTCACTGTACAGTACCCTGCTCCTGGAGCTCCCTTGCGAATATTTCGGCAGTGACGGGTTTCGTGAGTGCAAACATCAGTTCTGCAGTGATTTTTGCAGCAGTTGCCCTCTTAGTTTTCGTCACAATCCCCTTAAATGACCATCCCTCCCGACCACTCAACACACACTTTCTTTCGGTTTGTGACTTAGCGGATGATGTTTTTCCACTTTCCTATTATACGCTATGAATCTTCTATAAGGAGCCTCTTGAAGCCCCAGACACCTCGGCTACCTTCTTTGCTGAAGCACCCACTACACCAGCACGAACAATTGGCCCACGGTCGAATTCACTTAGCTGCGACATAAAACCCTCACAACTACACGAAACACCGTTCTCTCCACGACTAACACCTACAATGTATTGAGATTTCACAGGTGCCTTTCTTGGTCAAATACGAAAGATCCACTTGCAGGCTTGGCCACTGTCTGCATTTATATTTCTCCAGGTGCCTCCATATTTTTTCCCAACCCCTGTACCTCTTTTGCGACTTTAGTAAAACTTTTATTTCTACCATATGCGTTTCGCCTTATTTCAAATCTTCAGCAGCCAATAGCCATCTTCAGATTCTACGAAAGGAAAATGTAAAGCTTGTGCTAAGTCCAGGAATGAAGTAAAAATATTTTTACTAGGCATACTTGTGAGCTAAGTAAAGTGCTATTAAACCGTTTGTGAATCCTAGCTATGGTCGTCATTTGCTGAAGAAATGTTCGTGCGTTGTCGGACTAAACCTAATACCAGAAATCAAGGAATTGCATAAATACTACTGAGTGTACCTTTCTTTCCTCTAGTTTCTCGCAAGCAAAGCTTTTTTTTTTTTATAGAGGGTGCAATCACCTAGAGCAAAGAGTGTAGGGAAAGGAAAGTACACTTGGTTGTGTCTGTATAATTTCTCGATTTCTGGTGTTAGGTTTAGTTTGACAACGCATGAACATTTGTTCACCAAGTTCCGCCCTTACGCATGATTCACATATATTTGTTGACGAGGCTTGGGTCAGCAAGTTATGTGAACCCATAGAACGTGTGACATTATGCACCAGAAAATCTCCGCCTTTACTTGTTCAAATGGCTCTGAGCACTATGCACTATGGGACTTAACTTCTGAGGTCTTCAGTCTCCCCCCCCCCCCCCCCCCCCCCCGCCTGTACTCTGAAGAGGCTTTGTATAATGTAAAGATTGGTGTGTGGAGAGCAGTGTCTGGTGTTCGCATCGTAACACGTTTCTTTTACCGATTATTAATGCTAAACGGTGGGCCCCAAAACTTTTTAATCCATTTGTGTATGAAGATGAGCGACTGTACGAATACTTTTAGCAATACATAGTAACAGCACATTCCGCCTTTACACGAGTGCATGAGGTGCTCGGTGAGAAGATGATAATCGGCAAAGACAATGAAGTTTACCAGCTACTTCGATCCCCTGACTTCCCTCCCAGTGAGTTTCACCAGTGGGGCACACTGAAGGGTCAGGTGTTCTCAAATAATCTTCACGCAAGCTGCGGAACATTGCAAATACAGTTGCTACTGTCCCTCAGGAAGACCTGCTACGCGTATCTCACAGTTTGATAACTAGAACGTGTGCTGAGTCGACGTCAACTGCGGCCATTCACTGCATATTCTGAGATGTTCTATATCAAGTTTCAATACCATGTCGTATTGCAAATATTTTGCATCCTAGTTTCATTGTGTTTAACCTGTATGGACAGGATGAATAACCTGAAACTTGTACCGCAAATGTTACAGAAATGGGAAGTGCTATTGATGTACGGCTTTCGCAGAACATGTTGGTAGTCAGGGGCTAGTATTGTTAGCCAGTCAATAGCTTATAACAGTACTTAAGAAGAGTATTTTTTGTGCAAACATACACATTTTTAAATGAAACAACGCCTATTGACATTAACAGCCTAAAAGGAGGGCAAATTAGAGTGTGAGCGGTGCTTGTTGCAGAATTCTTGTGTGAATCATTTAAGAGATATCGTATTTTGAAAAGTTCCCGCACCGCCTCTCGTACAATACCTGTGGTAGCACATACAAAAGAAAAACACAAGTGCATACACTAGTTATGGGGCTTCTGACAAGCAACGAAACAATTTACCATTACAGCTTATGCTCAAAATTGACCACCGGCAGCGGCAGTACACGCTTCCAGTCTGGCATGGAACGACTGCTGTACATGTGCTACCACTTCAGAGAAGATGTCCGAGTGAGCTCCAGTAGTACATCATCGGGTATAGTTGGTATGGCCTCGCAGAAGATGTATTTCAGCTTTCTCCACGAAAAATGTCTACAGGTGTCAAATGCCATGAACGATCCCGTCAAGGTACAGCTCCTCTGCTTCCAATCCAACAATTTTGAAACAATCCGCGAAGAAATGCTGTAGTACCTCGTGGACCATGGGTTGGACAATCATCAAGTTGGTACCAAAGGTTGCTCCTTGTCTGCAGACTAACATCTTCTAGCATACGTGGAAGATGGTCAGTTAGGAGGCTGCGATACTTGGACGCGTTCAATGCTCTGTCTATGAAAAACGGGCCTATGAACTGATGGATCAGTATCCCACACCATATGTTTACACTCCATGGACGCTAACACTCCGCCTGATGAAGCCAGCGTGGCTTGTCAACTAACCAACAGTGCGTGTTCCGTCGACTTGTTAAATGTGGCTTCATCGCTACACAAGATAAATAATACCCACATGCAGAAGTTAACACGATTCCATCGTCTTTCCTGATGGAGAGAAATGTGATAGGGATTGAACCTAAGTCGATGGAGAATGCGTCGCACACTTCCATGACTCATACCACTTCCTCGTGCGACTGCGCGGGAGCTAACGTGCGGACCAACTGAAACAGTAGCAAGAGTATTAGTTCTCCTCTTCTGTCGTCACTCACTTTTTGTTACAATTTCTAGGTGTTACACCGGCACTTTCATGTAACTAGTTGAAGAGATTGATGAATAATTATATGAACGCATGAGTTCATAAAGTGGTGTAATCGCAGTACGTAGTACCTGTATATACTGCCCTGCAGCTTAGAACTATCAATTCCACAGCTGAACGGTGAAAGAGGTTAGCCTACCGAAAGAAGAGATTGAAATCATGTATTCCATTCAATAACGTGTTTTTCTGGTGCTGGAATACCACGGGTTAGAACAGTCCTACGGGAACAGCGCGCGGTTTGGAAACACATGTTGCGAAAGGGCCCGATACAGAAACCCTGCCCAAGCTCTTCGCCAGATTCCAAAGGACCGGGAGTGTGGCTGATTCGCCCGGTCTGATTTACTGTGACTACTTTTTGCATGAGACAGTGGAAGACACAATCTACCGGACCCCTCCCACCACTGTGGAGGATCTTCAATCAAAAAAAAAAGTTCAAATGTGTGAAATCTTATGGGACTTAACTGCTAAGGTCATCAGTCCCTAAGCTTACACACGACTTAACCTAACCAGGCGTTCCGCCCCCGCGTGGAAAGTCGTGCGTTAGACCGCACGGCCAACCGGGCGGGCGATCTTGAATCGGCGATCTGTGTGGCGTCTGAATCAATTTCCGTTGAGAGACTACAGGTTGTGATGACAAATTTCATTGTTCGTTTTCGCCTTCTCCGTACTGCAAGGGGTGGACATTTCGAAAAGATGGCCATGCAATTGCAGAGAATCTTTGCAGCGGACGCGTTCCACTATTCAAGCTGATACCGTAAGAGTTGCACAGCGTATAGAGCCATCTGTTGGCAGCTTTTCGAACTATTTCGAAACTTCTACATAAAATCATTACAGATTTCTTAATAAACATACCTTTTTTGCACTTGTGTATCAATCTTATTTTTTGAGATATTTAATTTTTACATAACGGACTCCTTCGCTGGACAGCCTGTATGTGGATTATTCTCCCAAGAGTCATCAGGCACATATTCTCAGGCGTTTCGATAGATATTTGCAATTTCGTTTCTCCAATGTGTAGCTGGTGTCAGCCCAAACAAACACTAGTCATCACCGGTTTTATGCGACGGTCGCTGTCAACGGGAAACATCAGGATGTTTCCCGTTACAAGCAAAATGGTTTTAAGGCGAATTAGATACAGCAGTCCTAAATTAGTCTGGTGTGATAATCATTTACCAGTATTTATGAAGAGGGACGATTAAACACGAAGAATAACCAGTACTCCACCAGCGACTGAGTAATGCTGCTGCATGGCGGTAGCAAACAGAATGGAACAAGGTAGCACAAGAGACGGAGCAGGTGGGACAGGGTAATAGCGGCGAACAAATATTTTCCAACATGACAAGTGCTATAGGACAGTGCAATTGGCAGAAGACGCATGTCAAGCCGTACCGTAGAATACGCCATCACTAGTAACACAAATGCCTTTAGCTAGAGGTGAGTACTGAAAAAGCCCTCCTGTACTACTATGCTGTATAATTATTCTTGCTGCAGTGGATCTGTCTGACAAGATTCCGTAACACCAATGAAGTTGCCAGGGAGGCAGCTCGCGTCAACGCTGAAAAACAACCGGAACGAGGGTGCACAATGTGCAGATATGCTTAGAACTCTAATACAACGAGATCACGATACTTTGGATTTGCCCTAAGCGAAACACCAGAGAAACGAGTCTTTGAACAATGGAAACAGTATCATTCCGTTGGACAAGTTGCAGGAAATCTTAACAGCAATACACAGCAGGTCGATAGAGAGTCACTGACTTCACACAGCACAGTGCATCGCATTTTGAAAGACTTGGAATGTATCCGTCCTGCCGGCTTCAGCGCTACAAGCTTTCAGTGAAGGACAAGGTTAATCTTTATGAGTAGCCATTAAGACAATGTGTTAACTTTTTTAAGAAAACTCTACTCACAGATCTACTACATTGTACTACCGAGCGCTACTGGACTTCCGTGAATCCCTACTGTGGGTAAATTGCTGGAATGGTGTTATTAGTAAGCGTGTTGCTCGTCCCCACTTCTTTTAAGACACGTTGAACGGGAGAACGACCACCAACTTCGTAAAGAAAGATCTACCTGCTTTGCTCGACTTTATCTAAGAAAGAGGCAGTTGATGAGGATGCAACACGATAGTGCAGCCAGCCAATGTACTGAACCCGAGTGCCATGCAGCACAGGTTCTATTTCATAATAAAATAATAGTCATACATATGAATCTACATAGCAATCTAAACTATCCTCGACTTCTATTCCTGGAGGACAGTAAAGGATATGGTGTCTACTGAGCAATGTAAAAACCATGAAGAGATGAAAAAGCACATCAGGTAGGCCTTCTCTGCATTTCATGGATTATGTGATGTGCTGCTTGCTACACCTAACATCCGTCCCAGACTTTAACGATGACGAGAGCCAAACAACGATTTGTTCGAAAACGCTCTGCAAAGTACTGAATCAAAAGTGATTAGTTTTGATTTCCTCAATTTTTGTTTTCTTCTATAACTTTTTTTTCCTTTTTTTGTTTACTCTAGGCATCTGTTGGCTGCTTATACTAGAATTTAGGATCATTTTCAATGTTATGAGGGATGTTAATGGATCACGTGTCCGCGACAAAGAATCAACAAATAAAATAGAAATATCAGGTCATTGTTGATTATGGAATACAAGTCGTTTACAGAGGATTCCTTTTTTGAAGAATTAAGTAAATTATTGACTATTTAACTGGTCAGGAACTGCACCGTAAAAGAATAGTCCAGGAACTCAGTCGGCAGCGGTTATAGGCGCTACAGTCTGGAACCGCGCGACCCCTACGGTCGCAGTTTCGAATCCTGCCTCGGGCATGGATGTTTGTGGTGTCCTTAGGCTAGTTAGGTTTAAGTAGTTCTAAGTTCTGGGGGACTGATGACCTCAGAAGTTAACTCCCATAGTGCTCAGAGCCATTTTTCCAGGAACTCCCTGAGAGCACTAACTAAGCTGAGTTAAAGGTGTTTGGTCTACTTTATTCTATGATTCCGTAATATCAAACCGTACTGAAATACAGCGGACATTATCGTGTGAGGAATCTGCAAATTGAAACACTACGGAATGCTGTGAAATCTATTGGGAATTGATAGTGTATTGGACTGTATTATCACTGGGGCTCCGTGGCTTGCTCTCGACCAGTCTAATACAGTCGATGACACAACAGTCACCGAATAATTGGTTAACATTCGCTCGCCACGTGTTCGTTGCCCAACTTGCGCCGTGTCGTGCGCCACTCTACCTCATACTGTCTGCCACGGCTGTGCAGCAGCGCTACTCAGTCACTGCTCCTAGATATACATGTAATGGATATCGCAATAGACAAATCTGATACCGTTCTATATGAATCGACACGTAGTCAGCGTTAATAGTAATTTCGTTGGTAAAAGGAAATATATAGACCGTTGCCATTGACACTGGGCGTCGAGCGAAACACGTGATGAGTAGTGTTTCTGTGGACAGAATCCGGCTACTGCTGCAAAGGCGAAATTGCATATAGCTGCCGAAACAACAAAGTCAATGTAGAAAAAAAATAAAAACACCTACAGCCGTCTTTATGATTTTATTTGTTTTCGCTACCAGTCTCGACGCTTATTTTTTTTTCGCTACCAGTTTCGACGCTTATTTTTTGTCAAGATAGTGAAAGGCCGTCGTCCCAGAGACGTCATGCTAAAAGGATGAACATACAAAAACAAAGACAATGCGTTTGACGACTATTATGAGAGACTTTTTAATGAACTCGCTTACATGTAATACGCGTTCCATCCCATAATTGGCTGTCCGGTACATCAGCTGTAATGGTACTTCTTTTCAATAAAGGCAGCAGAAGTAGTTTCACTCTTCAATTGCCAAAACAGACCTTATAATAAGAATAAAAATCATCACTCGTCAAAAGCCTCATGAAGATGACTTTCATTCATATTATATATCTTGGTGTGGCATTTGACGAATGAAGTTTCTGCTGCTACATTTTTAAATAATCTGATGATGCCTCACAAGGGTGAAAGGTGTAATTAGTATTAATAAAATAATCTTACAATCGAGACTGACTTTATTCAAAAGATATCACGTACGTATTTACCGCCAAAGTCGCCTATGAAACAGATCTAGGATGGCGTCGTACGCCGACTCCACCCCGAAAAACCGTTGGTCCGGAAACCTGCCACTGACGTGTCGAATCTCTGCCACGCGTAATTGCTGCTGTACTGTCTTGCAGAGCTGGACAAGCACGCCATTAACCACACAGTTTAATCATATCTGATGCCACGGCCACAAATTTATTGAAAGACGCTTCCAATTTACATCTTGGAGGCATTGTTATCCAGTAATTTGTTTCACATGATAAGCTGAAATCGGGAATGTGCTATTGTCAAGTACTTACTCATATTCACGAAATTTCACAAAGTCATCATTTGCGGGTGAATACATTGTACGTCTGTCAGACATATGAATGCTGGGGTAACAGACTCTTTCAAGAGCAACGTCCCATGCTCGTCAGTGATTTAAATAACACTGCTGTAGTAGTGGCTTAAATACGTTAATAACTCACGGCACATCGCACAGAACTTTCCTCTCCAAGTGTTGTTCAAATGTTTCAAGTGGCTCTGAGCACTATGGGGCTTAACATCTGAGGTCACCAGTCCCCTAGAACTTAGAACTACTTGAACCTAACTACCCTAAGGACATCGCACACATCCATGCCTGAGGCAGGATTCGAACCTGCGACCGTAGCCAAGAGTTGTCTCCTTGTAGACTGAATATTGTTAAATCAGCTCACGGAGGGTAGCGATAACAAAATCGAGTCGAATGTAGAAAGAAGTAGGCTGTACATGCGCATTTATTAGTATAACGTTGGGCCCTCTCTGGTCTGGAAGTACGCCCGGGCTCGGCTGCGAAGCCAGCTGGGGATGATGCGATTCTGTAAGGCCCTTGGCACGCTCTCATGAGGCAAGTTGGCCCACAACTATTGTATCTGGTCCTTGATAGCCTGGAGCCCATCAGGTCACACTTTGGAGCCTCATCTGGTCACACGTATGTTCTATTGGGAACAGACATCTGGATCATGCTGGCTGCAGGAGTATCTCAGCATTACGCAGGCCACAGAGACTCGTCTTTGTGTGGAAGAGCGTTCTCCTTTTGAACAAATTGCAACGATACTCTTGCGTGAGATGTAATACCGGGTGATCAAAAAGTCAGTATAAATTTGAAAACTGAATAACTCACGGAATAATGTAGATAGAGTGGTACAAATTGACACACGTTCTTGGAATGACATGGGGTAATATTAGCACCAAAAACATACAAAAGTTCAAAAAAGTCAAACAGATGGCGCTTTATTTGATCGGAATAGCAATAATTAGCATAACAAAGTAAGACAAAGCAAAGATGATGTTCTTAACAGGAAATTCTCAATATGTCCACCATCATTGCTCAACAATAGCTGTAGTCGAGGAACAGCAGTGTAAAGCATGTCCGGAGTTATAGTGAGGCTTTGGCGTCGGAAGTTGTGTTTCAGCATCCCTAGATATGTCGGTCGATCACGATACACCTGCGACTTCAGGTAACCCCAAAGCCAATACTCGCACGGACTGAGGTCTGTGGACCTGCGAGGACAAGCATGACGAAAGTGACGGCTGAGCACACGATCATCACCAAACGACGCGCGCGAGAGATCTTTCACGCGTCTAGCAATATGGGGTGGAGCGCCATCCTGCATAAACATCGTAGGTTCCAGCAGGTGTTTATGAGCCAAGCTGGGGATGATGCGATTCTGTAAAACATCGGCGTACCTCTCACCCGTCACGGTAGCATTTACAAAACCAGAATCACGCATTTCCTCGAAGAAAAAAGGCCCGATAACGGTAGAGGTGGTAAATCCAGCCCGTACCGGACTCTCTCGTTGTGCGACGGAGTTTCCACGACAGTTCTAGGAGTTTCGGTAGCCCAAATTCTGCAGTTGTGGGCGTTGACAGGCCCTCGGACCGTGAAATGAGCTTCGTCGGTCCACAACACGTTACTCAACCAATCGTCATCTTCCGCCATCTTTTGAAACGCCCACACCGCAAATGCCCTCCGCTTCACTAAATCGCCAGTTCATGATCCCGATGGATTTTGTACGCCTAAGTGCCAACCAAACAGTAGTGTATGGAATGCCGGTGCGACGTGCGACTGCACGAGCGCTGACGTCCCCGTGCATAGACGAACCCGCTACAATCTCCATTTCTTCCTGAACTGTCTCAGCAGCATTACGCCTTGTGCTCGGTCAGCCGCTACTGGGTCTATCGTCTAAACAACCCGTGGCTTCGAAATCATTCTCGCCACAGCTGCATTTGTCAACGGGCCTTTACCCGTTCGAATCCCCTTCCTATGGTGATAGGATCGTAACGCTGAACTAGCACACTCCCCATTCTGATAATACAGCTTCACTAAAAGCGCCTTTTCAGGTAACGCCAACATGCTACGACTGCTGGCGCATCTGATTCTCTCTCTCATTACGGCTCCTTTTATACACGATTGTCATGCCCAGTTACTGACTTTTTGCTGTCCAACGCCATCTATCGGATATCTTGTGAACTTTGTTTTTTTTTATTCTAATAAAACCCCATGTCATTCCAAGCATGTTTGTAAATTTTTACCTCTCTATCTACATTATTGCCTGGTTTATTAAGTTTTCAAATTTATTCTGACTTTTTGATCACCCGGTATATGAGGATGTATGATGCCCGTAACGTACCATTGTGCAGTCAGTGTTAGCTCAGTTATTCCCAGCCGTGAATGTTCTCCGATGGATCCCCACACCATGACATCAGCAGTAACACTACCTATCCTTCTCAAAACATTCCACTTCTGTACAGGTCGTCCCATACTCGCCGACGATGGTCTTCTGGCGTACTTCAGAGCCATGATTCATTGCTGAAGACAATGCGACGCCATTCATCAGCATCCCAGGCTTCTTGGTCACAGTACCAATCCAACGCAGCCATTTGCTTGTGGTACTGGCGGCAGCTTCTGCATGGAACGGTAGTACTCTAGTCTGTCCTTCACAGTGGTCGCTCTAAATCTGACGCTGTTCACGCCTCTTGTGCCATGTTTGGCAACGACACTTATACCGAATACCACAAATGCGCTCTGGCGGCCGTTCTATCTCACAAAGAGAACTGCATTTCTAGTCATTTAAACTCCCGACCAGGGTGTGTACATGTACAGAGTTACATTGACACTCGACCATGTCTTTTGTGTACTTCATTTTTTATGTCAGGCAGTATTTTATAATTCACAAAACAATTTAAGGATCACCTTTTGAAACCAAGTCATTACACCCCATAAAGGTACAGACGTTTGAAATTTGGCTCAAAGGTGCCTACAGCCTTCCTCTAAAAGGTACAAAAGTACGGTGCCCTACGACGTTACCCTCGCTCTAGGCGATGTTTGAAACAGCATGGTATCGAAACTGCGGAGAAAGGCCAGAGAAGTTCATGGGTTAACGAGGTCACGTGGATGCCAAACTTCACCACAATTCTGCCCAATGCCACCATTAGCGTGTCACATGATAGGAAAGGCGTTCCCTCTCTTAACTGTATCTCACCCCTTGTCTTCGCTCCTCTGCAAGGGAGGTCAGAACTGGGACTCCCAGCGTTCAAATCATATGGCTTTCTTATCGGTGGCTCCCATTATACACTTTTGCCTAATATCGTACAGGGTCCCCGCGTGCACGCCGAAGTGCCACAACAAGACGTAGCATGGACTCGACTAATGTGTGAAGCAGTGCTGGAGGGAAATGAATCATACAGGGCGGCCCATAAATCCGTAAGAGCACGAGGGCGTGGAGATCTCTTCTGAACAGAAAGTTGCAAGGCATCCTAGATATGCTCAATAATGTTCAAGCCTGGGGAATTTGGTGACCAGCAAATGTAAACTCGGAAGAATGTTTCTGGAGCCACTCTGTAGCAAGTCTGGCTGTGTTGGGTGTCACATTGTCCTGCTGGAATTGCCTAAGTGCGTCGGAATGCACAATGGACATGAATGGATGTAGGTGATCATACTGGATGCTTACGTACGTGGCATCATTTACAATCGTATGCAGACGTGCCAGGGATCCCATATCACTCCAGCTGTACACTCGTATTACGGAGTCTCCAGGAGCTTGAACAGTCCCCTGCTGACATGCAGGATCCACGCATTCATGAGATTGTCTCCATACCAGTGTCGGTGTTGATGGGCCCAGACGAAGGGCAAAGCTTTGTGTCGTGGAGTCATCAATAGTACATGCGAGGGCCTTCGGCTCCTAAAGCCCATATCGATGATGTTTCGTTCAATGGTACGCACGCTGACACTTGTTGGTGGCCCAGCACTGAAATCCGCAGTAATTTGCAGAAGAGTTGCACTTCTGCCACGTTGAGCGATTCTCTTCGGTCGTTGTTGGTACCATTCTTGCAGGATCTTTTTCCTGCCGCAGTGACGTCGGAGATTTGTTGTTTTATCGGATTCTCGATTTTCACAGTACATTCGTACGGGAAAATCCCCACTTCATCGCTGCCTGACAGATGCTGTGTCCCATCGCTTGTGCGCCGACTGTAACACCATGTTCAAACTCACTTACATCTTGATAACCTGCCATTGTAGCAGCAGTAGACGATCTAACAACTGCACCAAACACTTGTCAAATATAGGCGTTGCCGACCGCAGCGCAGTATTCTGCCTGTTTACATATCTCTGTATTATGAATACGCATGACTATACCACATTCTCTGGCGCTACATTGTGTATACGCTGTTGTCCTGCACAAAACAATATATATATATATATATATATATATATGTGTGTGTGTGTGTGTGTGTGTGTGTGTGTGTGTGTGTGTGTGTGTGTGTACTGCCTGACAGCACCCTAAATATTGGGTTGGATAGTACTCGCAGATAGTAGCATTTTTCCATAAGTATAATACGTTTAATGAACATAACAGACACAGGTAACAAAGACCTTAGTCATCAATAAGGTATGTATTCTTCTTCAATATTTACAACAATCTGCCATCGCTGGTGAAGCTTTTCGATTCCGCTACTACAGAAATCAAGTAGTTTTGGGGAGAAGAGCTCATCGAGCCACATTTGGAGCACATTTGTCATCCGGAAATGAAGACCCTGGAAGGTTATTAGATGGAGAACGAAAAATGTGAAAATCTGAGCACACAAGATTGGGTGAATAAGGTGGGTGTGGAATGACTTCCCAACCTAAGTCTGGCGGACGGGCATTGTAATGGAATAGCATCACTTCACACAGTCTTCCTCGTCGTTGTTCCTGGACTGCGTCTGCAAGACCTCTCACATGTTGACAATAAATGTCTGCAATGATGGGTACACATCCAGGAAGCAGCTCCTAGTGCGCCAAAGCGTCGCTGTTCCACTAGATGTATAACATTACCTCTTGTGGATGTGCGCAGCTCTCTGTATGGGGAACTGGTACTTCGTTTGGGCACACCCGATCGTTCTTTCCCTTACGTTAGCTTAAAGACACCATTTCGAGTCCACAGTCGGTGTTGTTCACGAAAAAAGTGATGAAGAGCAAGCAGAGATGAACGTATGGCCGTCCGCTGACTTTTGTGATTTTTGGCTCAGAGGCATGTGGTATCGGTACATCCTTTCCCATTCCATGCGAATGTCGCACGGTGATAGAATGATTAGAGTTCATCACATCTGCCAGGTCTCGAGTTCAGTGGCATGGATCATTGTGGATTAATACGTTTAAACGATCTTCTTCAAAACCCGAAGGTCATCCTAAACCCCTAGAAACACTAATGTCAAAGCCATCCTTCTTAAAACGAGAAATCCGTTTTCTTGCAGTGCTCTGTCCAATGGCATTATCCTCATACACGGTGCAAATGTTTCTGCCTGCCTCTTCGGGCTGTCATCCTTTTCTCGAACTCAGAAGAAGATGTCGGAAATATTCGGATTTCTCCACATGACCCTCCATTTTCTAGATTCCACAAAAAAATGGCTCTGAGCACTATGGGACTTAACATCTGAGGTCATCAGTCCCCTAGAACTACTTAAACCTAAATAACCTAAGGACGTCACACACATCCATGTCCGAGGCAGGATTCGAATCTGCGACCGTAGCAGTCGCGCGGTTCCAGACTGAAGCGCCTAGAACCGCTCGGCCATCGCGTCCGGCTAACTTCCACAGCTCCAATTACTATATCTAAATAAAAATATGTAAATTCAGACAACAATAGTGAACTATAAATGTAAAATGACAATCGATAAATAAACCCAGAACAACCGGAACACCAACATGTAGGACTAAAACGCAAGTAACTTATACACGAACCTAATATAATGGACGCCAACTGCCGGAAACGAACCCTGGTAGGATAAGGAGGAGACAAATCCATATCGCGATGTGGCCGGAATCGGCCGAAGTGGCCGAGCGGTTCTAGACGCTTCAGTCTGGAACCACGCGACCGCTACGGTCGCAGGTTCGAATCCTGCCTCGGGCATGGATGTGTGTGCTGTCCTTAGGTTAGTTTGGTTTAAGTAGTTCTAAGTTCTAGGAGACTGATGACCACAGCAGTCAAGTCCCATAGTGCTCAGAGCCATTTGAACCATTTTTTTGGTGGCTGGAATTAGGAAGATCCACCCCGTTCAAGGTGGAGAAAAAAATTCTTTGACTGTGTACATTTCAGTTTGCGAAACCATAAATAAAAAAGGGCATGTTCTCCTATTACTAGCGATTAACTTTACATTCAAAACGACAGCGACCTAGACCATCATATTGTAGTAGACACATTAACCTTCTTATGACCGAATATCCACCTCCCAGCAGGGGAGGCCGGCTCACCCTCAAGAAGAGCAGATATTTATCGTCAGTGCGACATTTTGAAATGATGAATTGTGCTACGAGGTGGTCGCACATTGAAGCTGAACCTGTGCTGAATGTCTGCTGTTACCATAGGATTGGCATTAGCCCATAGGTGGGTGTTGTGAATGTTTACGATAACGCTTCTCGTATGGGGCAGATAACAGAAACACCGTTATATTGATCGTCTGTGCGACTACTCAGCGACAAAGCCGTCAGGCTACCTGTGCGGTGCTGATACCACGGTCTCTGTCAAAGATCTTTGATCTGCGCCTTCAAGTGGGAGGACGTTACTTGGAGCGCATTCCTGTGTGACATTTTTTGCTCTTTATCTTGTCAGAGATCTTTCCCTGGAGTTCATCTCCATTTAGCAAAATACTCTGCATATGCAACTTTTTTCGAAGTCCTTGCGACAAACGTCCAGGGGTGATGGACCACATCATAGGAAATAACATTTGACGAGATAAAATATTCACAGCGACGTTAGGCGTTCTTTTGTATTTGCCAGCCATGGAACGACCGGACTTCACTGAACTGGCAGGGTCTACTAATCAACTGTGCAGTGTATTACCTACCTATGTAAACTGATAATGTAAGAAGAAAAGGACTTTAGAAGCGATCCAAGAACTTTTGGCTGTCCTACCGCCCATCATGTGGGGCAGATGGCCTGTTGATAAACAACGCGCACTATATACCAATACCACGAACTGCCTACAGTCGCCGTCTCTAGGCCATAACCAAACGACACCTAGCGTGGCCAGTAAGCATCAGTGAATAACTATCCCCAATGAAAGCTGTTCCCCCTAATATGATCTCCAGGCATATGGCACAAATTCTTTGACAGAGCCTTTACATAAGGATCCTTTAGCTTTGGAGTATGTGAAATTGTTACTGTTACTACGTTCACTAAGTCTGATTTTGAATGAAAATTATGTCATGTATGGTGATGAATAGCCAACACAGATACAAATAAGCACTCAGTAACCATTTTTCTAATATAAAATTGTAAGTAAAGCAATTACAAATCTTCTAGAAATCCGTGTAGATCCTTCACTTGCATAGTCTCATATTTAAGTGAAAACAACTCACTACAGTGCGGATTCCAGTAGGGTTGTTATACTGAGAACAATGATTGCAATTTCACTTATCAAATAGTCTAAGATTTAAATAATGATAAATAGCCAGTTGGTATTTTTGTGGTCTTTCCAAGAGTTTTGATTGTGTAGATCATGTTACTCTCCTAGAAAAACTCAAGTTTTATAGAACTAATGGCTTCACGCACAGCTGATTTGACTCACGAAAAGGTTGTGCTGAATAATTCCCACAATTTTTGAAATGTAGTGACTGGGAGTGGGGGGTGGGAGGGTGGGGTGGGGGTCGGGGGACAAATAACAAAACGAGTTCCCAGAGCTCAATTTTCGGTCCACTCCTGTCCAGCAAGGAATAGGGGTGAACACAAAATTGCCCAAAATTGAACCCTGTTGTTATTCCTTTGTGATATTTGAATGACCTTCCACTTAACATTCAATATGCCAAACTGAAACTTCTTGCAGACAGTAATATTGTTAAAAATAAGTCCCATTAGAAACATAGCAACAGGAGAGTTGGTATATGATATTTTTAAATCAATTATTAACTGGTTGTCTGAAAATGTACTCTTCCTGAATCTTGAAAACATATGCTACATTTAGTTTTGTACAACAAGTAGTCGCCTCATCAACCATGGACTTTGCCGTTGGTGGGGAGGCTTGTGTGCCTCAGCGATACAGATAGCCGTACTGTAGGTGCAACAACAACGGAGGGGTGTCGGTTGAGAGGCCAGACAAACGTGTGGTTCCTGGAGAGAGGCAGCAGCCTTTTCAGTAGTTTCAGGGGCAACTGTCTGGATGATTGAGTGATCAGGCCTTGTAACATCACCCAAAACGGCTGAAAGCAAGGGGAAACTACAGCCGTAAGTTCTCACAGGGCATGCAACTTTGCTGCATGGTTAAATGATGATGGCATTCTCTTGGGTAAAATATTCCGAAGTAAAATAGTCCCCCATTCGGATCTCCGGGCGGGTACTATTCAGGAGGACGTCGTTATGAGGAAAAAAAGAAAACTGGCGTTCCACAGACCGGACCGTGGAATGTCAGCTCCCTTAATCGGGCACGTATGTTAGAAAATTTAAAAAGGGAAATGGATAGGTTAAAGTTAGATATAGTGGGAATCAGTGAAGTTCGGTGGCAGGAGGAACAATACTTTTGGTCAGGTGAATACAGGGTTGTAAATACAAAATCAAATATGGGTAAACCGGGAATAGGTTTAATAATGAATAAAAAATACTACGAACTGCATATTGAGCCCATTATTGTAGCCAAGATAGACACGAAGCCCAAGCCTCCACAATATTACAAGTTTAAATGCCAACTAGTTCCGCAGATGATGAAGAGATTGAAAACATGTTCGATAAATGAAATTATTCGGATAGTGAAGGCAGACGAAAATTTAATAGTCATGGTCGACTCGAATTCGATAGTAACAAAAGGAGGAGAAGGAAAAGTAGTAGGTGAACAAGGACTGGAGGTAAGGAATGAAAGAGGAAGCCGCTTGGTAGAATTTTGCACAGAGCATAACTTAACCGTATCTAACACTTGGTTTAAAAGTCATGAAAGAAGGTTGTATACGTGGAAGAGGCCTAGAGACACTGGAAGGTTTCAGATAGATTATGTAATGGTAGGACAGAGATTTAGGAAGCAAGTTTTAAATTGTAAGATATTTCCAGGGGTAGGTGTGGACTCTGACCACAGTTTATTGGTTATGAACTGTAATTCAAAACTGGAGACACTGCAGAAAGGTAGGAATTTAAGAACACGGGACCTAGATAAAATGAAATAACCAGGGGCTGTAGAGAGGTTCAGATAGAGCATTAGGGAACAACTGACAGTAACAGTGGAAAGGAATACAGTAGAAGAAGAATGGGTAGCTTTGAGAGATGAAATAGTGAAGGCAGCAGAGGATCAAGTAGGTCAAAAGACGATGGCTGTTGGAAATTCTTCGTTAACGGATGAGATGTCGAATCTAATTGATAAAAGCAGAATTTATACAGATACATTAAATGAAGAAGGTGAATAAGAGTACAAACGTCTCAAAAATGAGATGAGAGGAAGAACAAAATGCCTAAGCAGAAATGACTACCTCTAGTCATTTGTTAGGATTTGCAAGCACATATTACTAGGGGCAAGATAGATAGTGCCTAAATTAAAGAGACTTTAAGAGAAAAGAGTACCACTTGTATGAATATCAAGAGCTCAGATGGAAAACCAGTACTAAGCAAAGAAGGGAATCTCAAAGGTGGAAGGAGTATAAAGAGTGTCTATACATAAGCGATGTACTTGAGGACAATGTTATGGCAATGCAAGAGGATGAAGATGAAGATGAGATGGGAGATAGGATACTGTGTGAAGAATTTGACGGCGTACTGAAAGACCTAAATGAAGAGATTAGACAGCATTCCATTAGAACTGCTGGTACCCTTGGGTGAGCCAGCCGTGACAAAACTATTCCATCTGTTGAGCAAGATGTATGGTATCCTGAAAAACAAAACACGTAACTGTGACTCGCTCCTCATCATTTCGATAACAGAATCGCTCAAATGACCTGAGTAACATGAACTTACTAACCAGCTCAAGTTTTGAAATCGTTTCAACCGCTACGTCAAAGCACCAAGTACAAAACATATTTGGAAAAAGACAAAAAGTATTTCTTATTAAATAAACAGCTAAGACTACCTGCAAAAAAAAAAGGAAAAAGATTAATTGTTCAGATGCAACGACCCTAAAATTACGGATTACTTTGAGTCGCAGTATTGTTCCACAACTATATTCTGCTTGAGACGTAATACGGAACTCATATCATAATGTATACTAAATCAAAACGTTAATTATCATTACACACTTGGTGCATGAGGTTACACAAAAAAATGGCTGTGAGCACTATGGGATTTAACTTCTGAGGTCATCAGTCACCTAGCACTTAGAACTACTTAAACCTAACTAACCTAAGGACATCACACACATCCACGCCCGAGGCAGGATTCGAACCTGCGCCGTAGCGGTCGCACGGTTCCAGACTGTAGCGCCTAGAACCGCTCAGCCACCCCGGCCGGCGTTACACAAAAGGAAGTGGTTTTTAATATATTTAAATTCTAGTTATGAAATACACTTAATTTGGCAAAATTATTTCCCGTATGAATTTCTTAGCGTATAAATATTCTCAAACTCTTGCAAGGAATAGTTTACCATTTCCCTACAGTATTTACTCAGATCCGCGTATCTAGAGCTTAAAGGAAGGTGGTGTTATCCACTAAAAGTCACACTTATATCCTTTTAACCGAATGCCTGCAATGATTTTACCTCTGTGCCCTAATTAGCAGAAAAAAATGAATTTCACGCATTTGATAGAATTAACTTTTTATTATCGGGCCAGTAAACGATTGATCAGTTAATTGCCTTACAAACAAAGTTTTATTCACTCATGTGTCCGAATGGTTTATTTAATTTTAAGCGGCAGTTTTTGTCCCCGATTTTCGTTTATTTAATTTCTGTTATTTATGATATGTGACACCGATCAGCGGTTGAAACGCGCTCCCAAACAGTGAACGTATTGGTTTTGCCAGCTGTCGACCTGCATGAAACATGACGTCTGTGTGGACTTCCAGCTTAAAAATAATGCTATCCACTTCGTGCTGATTCCAAATGCAAACGAACATGAGCGCGATCTGGAGGATTCTAATGACAGAAACGTTTACGGTACAGATCCGAACAGCATTCCCTATCATTTATTTTATTTTCTGTGGTTACAAGTTTAATAGCATAATTCGGTCGTCTAAATAACAAAAGATCGACTTGTAGAAGTTTTCCAAAGCCTCTGCCATTACTGTACTAACTGCAACTGGGACCAGTGCATTCGCTCTCACCGACGGTAAATACTGGTGTAGCAAGCTGTTGACACCTATACTGGAGGTGGCATTTATCTCTGGTAATATAATAGACGTGAAGAAACAATATGTAAAATAGTAGGATATTGAAATACTGTACTAAGGAATGATGATCTGCGTTTGAGGTTGAGGCTGTAGATATTATTATAACGTAACCACAGCAGACAGGTTGGCTGAAGAGGAAGGGTCACACATAAAAAGAACAATCACCGAAAATGGGCTGGCAGCAATAGATGCAAGGAACTTGAAAGGCTATAAACCTCGGATAAAAGAAGAAATACTTCAGTTTGGGGATGAATGAAGGAAATACAGAAGTGTAAGTCATGTAGAAATGAATTATTATAACGTACAGAAAACCTAAAGCGAAATGATTGCATGAAAAATGTGAAGGAATGACGAAGAAAGTGGTCTTTGAATGGACAGATTCTGCATACTGAAAAGTAAAAATAACTTTCGATGAAATTCAGATCAAAAACATCAACATTTAGAAGGCAAAAGGAATTTAACTGCTAAACACAGAGGAGAGAGCGGATAGGTGGAAAGAGTATAATTGTACGCCTGTGCGATGGGGAGGAACTACATGCTGACGTGTTATGAAAAAAAAACGGTGTCGATCTGGAAGACACAATGTTCCCATTATTAGCGTTAGACTTTGATATAACATTGGAGCACTTGTAATCAAACAAGCAGAAGCAGGATAACATTCCTTGGGAATTTCTTAAGTAGTTCTAAGATTTGGCAACTAAATGGTTTTTCACTGTATCGAAATCTGATTTAAATTGGAGATTTATGTGGCTACAATGTGCAACTAATAGCTGGTTTGATTTGGGATACGACTTATTGTACCGTTAACTAATTTTCGACCCACTGAATGTTCATCATCAGCTGTAGGTGTTACAGGAACATTATTCTCTGGACCACATGCCACTGGACGCTAGGATCGTGGTCTTCGTGAAAATAATGGAAATTTAGCTAACGAAAGATGTTTTCAACGAAAGATTTTTTCGTGGGCTACTTTTATTTCTCGGGAGCAACAGTACCATGAAATAATCTCGAATTTTTTGTCTTGAAAAATACTTTGATATGAGGCTATGACATGTAGAGGATCAAACTTGTACTCTAACCATACTGTTAAGGTTAAATAATAACAGAACTGTTTGTTAGACGGTAGCTATTTAAAACATATATTTTGAATAATTCAAAAGTGATGAGGACAATGCTTCAATCTAACACTGAGAATGTTGTTAACCGCAAAAATTCTTACACTGTGGATTATAAGTCATCTTCCTGCAGGTGTACTCAGCAGAGCTGATGTCGAAGCAAGAGCACAGTAAGGTAATCGGAAAGAAAGCCAGTGCAGCGAGTCTTCCATGTAGAAAGCATTCAAGATTTGGATTTTGAAGTCTATCAGCACAGTCGTCTTGGTGAAACACATGGCTTCTCCGTGGTAGTAGATAAGTTAAGGAAAGGCAAGCCTACAATTATAGAATCTGTAGACGTAGAGGAAGTTTTCAACAGTGTGTAATGGGATACTCTCTATTAAATTCTGAGGGTTACGGGTGTAAAATACAGGGAGTGGAAACCCATTAACAACTTCTACGGAAACCTATTGCCTATTGAGGTAAGTTACTTTGGGACCAAGCTGCTGCGGTCATCAGCCCCTAGGTTTACACACTACTTAATATAACTTAAAACTAACTTACGCTAAGGACAATATGTGTACACACACACCCATGTCCGAGGGATTACTCGAACCTCCGACTGGGACATCCGCGTGAACCGTGGCAAGGCGCCCAAGACCGCTGCGGCTTTACGGAGACCAAACAGCACTTGTGAGAGTCTAGGGGCATTAAAGGGAAGCAGCGGCTGAGAAGGAATAGATTTGTAACCTGTCTCGGACGTTATTCAATCTGTATCTTGAGAAAGCCGTAAAGGAAACCAAAGAAAATCTGGAGTAGTAATTGAAGTTCAAGGAGAAGAAAGACACTCTGAGGTTTGCCGATGACTTTGTAATACTGTCAGAGACGGCAAAGAACCTGGAAGAGCTATCGAAAGGAATGTACAGCGTCTTGAAAGGGGGATACAAGTTTGACTTCAACAAAAGGAAAACAAGGTTAACGGAATGTAGTCGAATTAAATCAGGTGATGCTGAAGGGATTAGATTAGGGAACGAGACATTAAAAACAGTAGATGTATTTTGCTATGTGGACAGCACAATAACTGACGATAACAGAAGTACAGAGGATAAAAAATATAAACCGGCAATAGCAAGAAAAGCGTTGCTGAAAAAGAGAAAGTCATTTCTGAAGGTATTTGTCTGGATTGTTTTTATTTATTTATTTATTTATTTATTGTTCCTTGGGCCCAAATTAAGGAGAAGTGTCCATGGTCATGGAACGAGTCAGTACATGAAACTATAACATGGTAGTAGAAACAGATAAATTATAATATAAGAAACGTATTCAGGCGACAATTCATAAGTTTAAATAAAGAAAATCAACAATGTAATACTGGAATTTTCTTAATTTTTCAGCTCTTTCAGGAGCTCCTAGACAGAATGGAAGGAGTGAGCCATGAGGAAACTCTTTAGTTTAGACTTAAAAGTGTTTGGGCGACAGCTAAGATTTTTGACTTCTTGTGGTAGCTTATTGAAAATGGATGCAGCAGAATAGTGCACTCCTTTCTGCACAAGAGTCAAGGAAGTGCATTCCACATGCAGATTTGATTTCTGCCTAGTTTTGACTGAGTGAAAGCTCCTAACTCTTGGGAATAAGTTAATATTGCTAACAACAAACGACATTAAAGAAAATACATACTGTGAGGGCAATGTCAGAATTCCCAGACTATTGAATAAGGGTCGACAAGATGTTCTCGAACTTACACCACACATAGCTCGAACAGCCCGTTTTTGAGCCAAAAATACCCTTTTTGAATCAGAAGAATTACCCCAAAAAATAATACCATATGACATAAGCGTATGAAAATATGCGAAGTAGACTACTTTTCGTGTTGAACTGTCACTTATTTCAGATACTGTTTTAATGGTAAATAAAGCAGCAATTAGTTTCTGAACAAGATCCTGAACATGGGCTTTCCACAAACAGCTTACTATCTATCCGAACGTCTAGGAACTAGAACTGTTTAGCTTCGCTTCTAATATGCCCCTTCTGTCTGATCAAAATGTCGCTTCTTGTTGAATTGTGAGTTAGAAACTGTAAAAACTCAGTCTTACTGTGATTTAGCATCAAATTATTTTCTACAAGCCACGAACTTATCTCATGAACTACATTATTTGATACTGTTATTACACACAAGATCCTTCAATATCAAGCTGGTGTCATCAGCAAACAGAAATATTGTTGAATCACCTGTAATACTAGAAGGCATAGCATTTATATAAATAAGAAACAGCAGTGGCCCCAGCACAGGCCCTTGGGGAATGCTCCACTTAACAGTGCCCCATTGGGACTGAACATCACTACCACTCTCAATATTGCGGAGAATTACCTTCTGCTTTCTGTTCTTAAAGTAAGAGGCGAACAATTGTAAGCTACTCCCCTTACTCCATAATGGCCCAATTTCTGCAGTAGTATTTTGTGGTCAACACAGTCAAAAGCCTTCGTTAAATCAAAGAAAACATCTAGCGTTCGCAACCTGTTATTTAATCCGTCCAAAACCTCACAGAGAAAAGAGAATATAGCATTTTCAGTTGTTCAACCATTTCTAAAACCAAACAGTACATTTGACAGCAAATTATGTGAATTTAAATGCTCCAGTAACCTTGTATATACAGACCTCTTGGCAACTTTAGCAAACACCGATGGCATAGAAACAGGTGTATAATTGTCAACATTGTCCCTGTCTCCCTTTTTATAAAGTGGCTTCACTACCGAGTACTTTAATGGGTCAGGAAACCGACCACTCCTAAAGGAAAAGTTACAGATATGGCTAAGTAATGGGCTAACATACATAGAACAATACTTCAGTATTCTGCTAGATACCCCGTCATATCGGTGAGAGTTCTTGGTCTTTAGTGATTTAATTATTAACTGAATCTTCCTCTTGTCAGTATCATGGAGGAGCATTTCAGGTAACAGTCTCGGAACACTTTTTTCTACGAGCGCTATATGATTGCCTGTTGGGACTAGGTTTCTATTTAGTTCCCCTGCTATATTCAGAAAGTGCATTCCACATGCAGATTTGATATCTGCCTAGTATTAACTGAGTGAAAGCTGCTAACTCTTAGGAATAAGTTAATATTGCTAACAACAAACGACATTAAAGAAAATACATACTGTGAGGGCAATGTCAGAATTCCCAGACTATTGAATAGAGGTCGACAAGAGGTTCTCGAACTTACACCACATATAGCTCGAACAGCCCGTTTTTGAGCCAAAAATACCATTTTCGAATCAGAAGAATTACCCCAAAAAATAATACCATATGACATAAGCGTATGAAAATATGCGAAGTAGACTACTTTTCGTGTTCAACTGTCATTTATTTCAGATACTGTTCTAATGGTAAATAAAGCAGCATTTAGTTTCTGAACAAGATCCTGAACATGGGCTTTCCACAACAGCTTACTATCTAACCGAACACCTAGGAATTTGAACTGTTCCGTCTCGGTTATAATATGCCCATTCTGTCTGATCAAAATATCTAATATAGTTGAATTGTGAGTTAGAAACTGTAAAAACTGAGTCTTACTGTCATTTAGCATCACATTATTTTGCACGAACCTATTTCATGAACTACATTATTTGATAATGTTTCAATATTACACACAAGATCCTTCAATACCAAGCTGGTGTCATCAGCAAACAGAAATATTTTTGAATTACCTGTCATACTAGGAGGCATATCATTTATATAAATAAGAAACAGCAGTGGCCCCAGCACCGACCCTTGGGGAACGCCCCACTTAGAAGTGCCCCATTGGAACTGAACATCACTACCACTCTCAATATTGCGAAGAACTACCTTCTGCTTTCGGTTCTTAAAGTAAGAAGCCAACCAATTGTAAGCTACTCCCCTTACTCCATAATGGTCCAACTTCTGCAGTAACATTTTGTGGTCAACACAGTCAAAAGCTTTCGTTAAATCAAATAAAACACCTAGCGTTCGCAACCTTTTATTTAATCCGTCCAAAACCTCACAGAGAAGAGAGAATATAGCATTTTCAGTTGTTAAACCATTTCTAAAACCAAACTGTACATCTGACAACAAATTATTTTTATTTAAATGCTCCAGTAACATTGTATATACAACCTTCTCTATAACTTTAGCAAACACTGATGGCATAGAAATAGATAGAATTGTAGCAGTCATGTATGGATGGGAAACGTATGATAAACAGTATAGACAAGAAGAGAATGGAAGCTTTGGAAATGTGGTGCTACAGGAGAATGCTAAAGATTAGATAGTTAGATCATGGAACTAGTGACAAGGTACTGAACAGAATGCTAAAGAAAAAAAATTGTGGCACGACCTGAAAACAAGAAGGGACCGGCTGAGAGCATACATTCTAAGATATCAAGAGAGCACGAATTTAGTATTGGAGGGAAGTGAGGAGGGTAAAAATCGTGGAGACCAAGTGGTGGATGCAGTAGATTCAGAGGGATTCGGTAGATTTAGAAGGATGTAGGTTGCAGTAAGTATTTGCTGATTAAGAGACCTGCAGACAGAGCAGCATGGAGAGCTGCATTAAACCATTCGTCGAACTGAAGAGCAATACAGGTGATATCTTACAAAACTTACAAAACCAGGTATAACAATTACGGAAGCCAAAGGGCAACATGCCTCCGAGAGTGTTGAGCACCTGTCAGTCAGGACACAGGAAGAGAGCTTGCCGCCGAGAGGACGGTCCTTGAGCGTCGCGCGGAAGTCGCGGCGTGTTGACTAAGTGGCGCAACCTCCTGCTGACGTGTCGGCAGGCGGAGAGCAGGGAAGACGCGGGAGGCGCGCTTAGACATGCAAATACCGGCGGCAGCGAGTTTGTTCACGTGGAGTAATCCTAAGACCCCTCCTCGCCCTCCGTCGCCAGACCACCCCCCCCCCCCCCCCCCCACCTCTCAACATCTTCGCAGACTTAAGCCGTTGACAGGAAGCGTCACAACTTGCGTCTCCCTCTCTCCGTCTCTCTCCCCTGCTCCGAACACTTCTGCCGCGCGTTCCAGCTCCTCAGAGTCAGTGCACCGCCCATCAGCGTCTCCAGCGCTGCCTTACTTAATTCAGGATTTGACCGAAAATCCTATAAGTAGCCCGGCTGCTAAAGGGGTGCCGCCTTAACCCGATTAATAGTCTCCCTCCTTTTCGCCTCGGAGGCAGCGCTGTTACAGCCGCGGCTTAACTGAATCAGAGACCCGCGAGACGCCGCTGTGATTAGAGACGGTGCCGTGGGGCCACTCGGCGCCCCCGTCTTCACTAATGGCAGCAAGCGGGCTCCACTGTAGGCGTATTATCAGGGCGACCGTCAACTCAGCCACGCTCCTTCGCTGTCGAACTGTACGTAAATTTAAACAAGTATTTCGAGAATCAAGCGAGCTACTTCCCATACTTCTACGTAATTATGCCGAAAAACAATCATCCCATCCTTCAGGGATTAATCTGGCTTACAGAATTTCTTTTTCCACAAATTTTCGTATATTATCTTTTCTTTAGCTTTCTTTTAATCTTTCCGCTGCCGCTTCCGCCCGGTTTTATGCTACTTACAACACCTTCAGAAACCGAGAGCAAGATTTTCATATTCTCTCACTAAGTGTAAACAATTACTGTTACAGATAAAATGAGAAGGACCATTCTGTAGGAAAATTGGTATAGCTGAGGTTGGTACAGGGCTATGTTTTCGCTGGAGGCCATATTATTGTGCAAAACAACAGTGAAGGTCATTTTTGCAAGTTTTAGTGAAAAATTGGAAAACTACATCCTGTAGCAAAAACGTATCCCAGTACAAAACGTAACTACTCTAAATTTCCTACAAAGAGGTCGTCTTCATTTTCTCCATAGTTTTAACAGTTTGGGCGTAGCGAGTGAGAGAATATGAGAATCTACACTCCTGGAAATGGAAAAAAGAACACATTGACACCGGTGTGTCAGACCCACCATACTTGCTCCGGACACTGCGAGAGGGCTGTACAAGCAATGATCACACGCACGGCACAGCGGACACACCAGGAACCGCGGTGTTGGCCGTCGAATGGCGCTAGCTGCGCAGCATTTGTGCACCGCCGCCGTCAGTGTCAGCCAGTTTGCCGTGGCATACGGAGCTCCATCGCAGTCTTTAACACTGGTAGCATGCCGCGACAGCGTGGACGTGAACCGTATGTGCAGTTGACGGACGTTGAGCGTGGGCGTATAGTGGGCATGCGGGAGGCCGGGTGGACGTACCGCCGAATTGCTCAACACGTGGGGCGTGAGGTCTCCACAGTACATCGATGCTGTCGCCAGTGGTCGGCGGAAGGTGCACGTGCCCGTCGACCTGGGACCGGACCTCAGCGACGCACGGATGCACGCCAAGACCGTAGGATCCTACGCAGTGCCGTAGGGGACCGCACCGCCACTTCCCAGCAAATTAGGGACACTGTTGCTCCTGGGGTATCGGCGAGGACCATTCGCAACCGTCTCCATGAAGCTGGGCTACGGTCCCGCACACCGTTAGGCCGTCTTCCGCTCATGCCCCAACATCGTGCAGCCCGCCTCCAGTGGTGTCGCGACAGGCGTGAATGGAGGGACGAATGGAGACGTGTCGTCTTCAGCGATGAGAGTCGCTTCTGCCTTGGTGCCAATGATGGTCGTATGCGTGTTTGGCGCCGTGCAGGTGAGCGCCACAATCAGGACTGCATACGACCGAGGCACACAGAGCCAACACCCGGCATCATGGTGTGGGGAGCGATCTCCTACACTGGCCGTACACCACTGGTGATCGTCGAGGGGACACTGAATAGTGCACAGTACATCCAAACCGTCATCGAACCCATCGTTCTACCATTCCTAGACCGGCAAGGGAACTTGCTGTTCCATCAGGACAATGCACGTCCGCATGTATCCCGTGCCACCCAACGTGCTCTAGAAGGTGTAAGTCAACTACCCTGGCCAACAAGATCTCCGGATCTGTCCCCCATTGAGCATGTTTGGGACTGGATGAAGCGTCGTCTCACGCGGTCTGCACGTCCAGCACGAACGCTGGTCCAACTGAGGCGCCAGGTGGAAATGGCATGGCAAGCCGTTCCACAGGACTACATCCAGCATCTCTACGATCGTCTCCATGGGAGAATAGCAGCCTACATTGCTGCGAAAGGTGGATATACACTGTACTAGTGCCGACATTGTGCATGCTCTGTTGCCTGTGTCTATGTACCTGTGGTTCTGTCAGTGTGATCATGTGATGTATCTGACCCCAGGAATGTGTCAATAAAGTTTCCCCTTCCTGGGACAATGAATTCACGGTGTTCTTATTTCAATTTCCAGGAGTGTAGCTCGTTGCGTTCTAAGACGTTGTGGGTTGCATAAAACTCAGCGTTAGGGGCTGCTGAATCACCCTGTATATACATTAACTTACTCAGGACTCGATGTAATCTACAGAGCAAAAGGTAATTAATGAAGGAATGAATCTTACACAGGGTCTGTAAGATCTTTAGGTTCGGAATTAAGCAGTCAGTAGAGAGTTCTAAATGATTACAAGATTAACTCTTCCGCATCTTCATCTATGCAAAAACCCATGAACTGCATGGAAGGGATTATTTCGCATTGTTCCGCACGTGAGCTTAAAAAAAGTTATAAGAATGTCTATCTAGAGCACGGAATCGAATTGGCGGAAAACGATAAAAGAAGAGAATAGGAATGTCTGAGATGTGGTTTTTTAGAATAGTGCAGAAAATTAAATTGACTGATACGATAGCAAAAGAGTTGGTTTTCCACAGAATATGACTAATAAAAATCGACATTATGATAGGACATACGTGAAGAGATCACGTAATAAACTCAACGATATTACAGGGAGATGTAGAAAGTAGAAGCTGTGGGGTAAAATAAATACTGGAATATACAATGCCTGGCAAAAAGAGTGGAGCACTCTGGGGAAGAGAAAACACAGCGATATTTTACAGGTAGAAAGGACACAGGATGTTCATAATTCATGTTACGTACTTCTAGAGGTTATAGAGGGACTTGGTAGATCATGAAGACCTGCAACGTAAGACGTCATCCTCATTCCGCCAACGACATAGTCAAAGAAGGGTGGAGGAGCAGACAGAGATTCAGCGCACTCTCTTGTCCTTGGGGTGGGAAACTGCACCAAAATGCGGATGAATCGACAATGGCCAACGGCATGAAGATGCAGAAGGAAATGGAAACCATTGCAGTAAAGAGACATTACGCATGTAATTGAAAAAGTGTCATGATGATATCTCCATTGGCATAAGATTTCGGAATAGTCCCCCATTCGCATCTCCGGCATAGCACCGCCAAGGAGGAGGTGACCTCGCGAAAAAGATTGAACAAGCAACGAAAGGTAACATCTTACGAGTCGGGGCATGAAAGAAGCTTGAATGTGGCAGGGAAGCTACAAAATCTGAAAAGGAAATGCAAAGGCTGAATCTGGATATAGTAGCGCTCACTGAAGTGAAATGATAAGAAAAGTTGAATACAGTAAAACAGTACGTAAGAGGAGATGAAAACCTAGTAGTCATGGGGGACAGGAATGCAGATGCAAGGGTAGGAGTAGCAGAAAAAGTTGCAGGAGAGTACGGGCTTGGGACAAGGAATGAGACAGGAGAAAAACTAATTTAGTTCTGTAATAAATTTCGGCTCGTAACAGCGAATACTCCGTTCAAGAATCACAAGAGGAGGAGCTATACTTGGAAAAGGCTGAGTGATATTGGAAGATTCCAATTAGACTACATCATGGTCAGGAAGGGATTCCAAAATCAGCTTCTCGATTGCTGGCTTACCCAGGTGTAGATATAGACTCAGATCAGTGATGAAGAGTAGGTTAAAGTTTAAGATACTAGTCAATAAGTAGGATAATCACTTAGGAATGACGAGACTTGTTTGAAGTTCTCAAAGGCTGTAGATACAGAATGAATAATAGCTCAGTAGGCAGTACAGTTGAAGAGGTATGGGCATCTCTGGAAAGAAAAACGTACGTACAAAGAAGGTAGCTGCGAAGAAACCATGGGTAACAAAAGAAATACTTCAGTTGATCGACGAAAGATGGAAGTACAAAAATTTTCAGGGAAATTCACGAGTACAGAAATACAAGTTGCCGAAAAATGAAATAAATACGAAGCTCACACAAGCTAAGAGGAAAGGGCTGCATGAAAAATGCGAAGAAATCGAAAAAGAAATGATTGTCAGAAGGACTGGCTCAGCGATAGAATTTCTAAACTCACTGGGGGTAGTGGCAATAAAACGACTTTTCACGTTGGGATGTAGAATGTATGAGTCTGGCGATATACTAACTGACTTTCGGAAAAATATTATCCACACAATTCCGAAGACTGCAAGAGCTGACAAATGCGAGAATAATCGCAAAGTCAGCTTAACATCTCACGCAACCACGTTACTGACAAGAATAATGATCACAAGAATGGAAATGAAAACTGAGGACGTGTTAAATGACGATCATTTTGGCTTCAGGAAAGGTAAAGGCACCAGAGAGGCAATTCTGACATTGCGGCTGATAATGGAAGCAAGACTAAAGAATAATCAAGACTCGTTCATTGGATTTTTCGACCTGGAAAAAGCACTCGACAATTTAAAGTTGTGCAATATGTTCGAAATTCTGGGAGAAATAGGGGTAAGCGGTAGGGAGAGATGGGTAATATACAACATGTACAGGAGCCAAGAGGGAATAATGAGAGTGGACGACCAAGAACCATGTGCTCCGATTAAAGACGGGGTAAGGAGAGCATGTAGTATTTTGCCCCTACTGATCAGTCTGTACATCGAAGAAGTAGTGATGCAAAAAAAAAAAAAAAAAAAAAAACAAAGATTCAGGAGTGTAATTAAAATTCAAGGTGAAAGGATTCAATGATAAGATTCGCTTGTGACATTTCTATCCTGAGTGAAAGTGAAGAAGAATTACATGGTCTGCTGAACGGAATGAACAGTCTAATGAGTTCAGAATATGGATTGAGAGTAAATCGAAGAATGACGAAAGTAATGAGAAGTAGCAGAAATGAGAACGGCAAGAAATTTAACATGAGGTAAATGAAGCTAAGGAATGCTGCTGCCTAGGCAGGAAAATAGCCAACGACGGGCGGAGCAAGGAGGACGTCAAAAGCAGCCTAGCACAGGAAAAAATGGCATTTCTGGCCAAGAAAAGTCTACTAGTGTCTAACATAGGCCTTCATTTGACGAAGAAATTTCTGAGAATGTACGTTTGGGTCACAGCACTGTATGGTAGTGAAACATGGACTGTCGGAAAACCGGATTGGAAGATAATCGAAGCATTTTAGATGTGGTGCGGAAAACACTGACAAAGAGGGTAGAATGACAGAACATCTGTTAAGACATCAGAGAATGTCTTCCATGGTACTAGAGTGAGCTGTAGAAGGCCAAAACTATAAATGGAGATTGGAATGCATCCAGAAAATAGTTGAGGACGTAGGTTCGATGCTACTGTGAGGTGAAGAGGTTGGCACACGAGAGAAATTTGTGGCGTGTAGCGGGTCGTATCAACGAGTCAAAAGGCTGATGACTCGGAAGAGAAAGGGAACTCATGTCCGGAAACGTCATCCAACCATGGTACAGAGCGTCAAAGTTGTTGGCGCTGGCAGTTGTAATCGTATGTCTATACAGTTTGGTTCTGTGGCCAGGTTACAGACATTCAAGGATGATGGCTACAGACAAATGTGTCAATTTGATTTTAGGGTCCCTGGTTCGGAAATGAACGAGACGAAAGTTACAAGCTAGAGTGTACCGGTACTGTTGTTGCTAAGAAGGCAACTTTCAAAGGTGGCAGTATGGACCAGGACAAGAAAAAGTATCTGGTAAACATGGCCTCTAAAATACATACCTGAGGAGCAATGATCACTTCTTCAGCTTTGATAGTGTGAAACACATCTCATCCACTGAACAAGTCCTCATAGCTCTTAAGGTATGCATTTTAAGGAGCATGTACTAGGTATTTTTTCTTGTTTTCGACTTTACTACCACCCGTTAAAGAAGTGTGTAACATGAACTGTGAAATAACGTGTATGTGATGTTATTTCAGTGATAAAGATCGAGTCACAGTTACGAAGAACATGGCAATATGAGCCCAACAGTCATCATGACGTTGCATCCCCTATGACTTGGTTGCATGCACTGGTTCGGTTGGGAAGGGTGTCAAAGCCATCGTTTCCTGAGACAGGGTGACCCACACCAGTGGCTACCGTTCCTTCATATCCAGATATTGCACTAGGACGAAGATGACGTTCGCTCTTGGCCCATACACTTTCTATCAGGGACGGATCTGATGATCTCGCTGGCTGCAGAATTACCTGAGCGTCATACATCCATAGAGACACGTGGCATGTGTGTACCATAATTCCGCTGGTCAAAAAAAACATGACTATTTACTATCGCTTTAGAAGTAACACGGGTGTCCATGACGTACCGTTATGCCATCAGAGTGCCGTCAACCAAAAGGTTCCCTCGACCAATACCATCCATGATCTGAGATCATACCCGATGGCTACACTGCAAAGCCAGCTGTGCCTCTCCAAAATATTGGAAGAGTGGGAGCTATCCCTCGGTCGCAGCCACAGTCGCAAACGATGGTCATCCCGATTAGTGCAAAAACGCGATTCATTGCTGAACTCTATGTGACATGATTCATCAGCATTCCATGCTTCCCGGTTATGGCAGACGGTTTGTGACTGTGGTATTAACGACAGCATGGGGTCGGTAATTTCATAGTCTGGCTGCACATGATCTCCGACCAAACGCCTGGGATGAGACGCACTTAACAAAAAAGAAAGGATAGATGTGACATACAAATGATATACAAACTGCACAAATCAATAACGCGTTGGTCAGCCACTTGCCCTTATTCAAACAGTTATTCGGCTTCACAGTTACTTATAGAGTTGTTGGATATCCTCGTGAGGAATATCGTGCCAAATACTGTCCAACCGGCGCTTTAGGTCGTCAAAATCTCGAGCTCGTTGGTGGTTCCTACCTAACGCTACAAACATTCTGAGTTGGGCAGATATCAGCTAACCTTCCTGGTCAAGGTAGGATTTGGCCAGCACGAAGACAAGCAGTGTGCCAGCAGGCATTATCTTGCTAAAATGTTAGCCCAGGATGGTTTGCCCTGAGGAGCAACTAAAAGAGGCGTTGAATATTCAAATTACCTCCATACTTTGAGGGTGCTGTGGTTGACAACCAAAGGATCTGCTACGAGAATAAATGTTACCCAAAACCGTCTCTCATCTTTGGCCTCCCGTATGGTGGGCGACAGTTTAGTACCAAATGGTTCAAGTGGCTATGAGCACTATGGGACTTAACTACTGTGGTCATCAGTCCCCTAGAACTTAGAACTACCTAAACCTAACTAACCTAACGACATCACACACATCAATGCCGAGGCAGGATTCGAACCTGCGACCGTAGCAGTCACGCGGTTCCGGAATTTGGTACCCCAGACCTGTCCAGGGCATCTCCAGACTCATCTTCGCTGGTCTCGCTTGTCATCGTACCTGCACAGTTCGAGTTCGATATGAGACAAAAAGTTTTCAAATGGCTCTAAGGCCTAAGGGACTTAACATATGAGGTCATCAGTCCCCTAGACTTAGAACTACTTAAACCTAACTAACCTAAGGACATCACACACACCCATGCCCGAGGCAGGATTCGAACCTGCGACCGTAGCAGAAACGCATTTCTGGACTGAAGGTCGTAGAACCACTCTTCCACAGCGGCCGGCTAGTTCGATATTGGACTCGCCACTGAAGACAGTTATGTACATCAGGCCTACTGATTTCCGTTCCATTCTGAAAATTATTTTGTGGTGCTACGAAAGCTTTCCGTTTTTGATATATGTTGCATGGAGCACACCAGAGAAAAATCACGGTTATGTTACACTCCAAATGTAGATCACGTTCAGATGTTCTCCCAGCCCACGATGTCCTTAGTGAAGTGCTGAAGCGTCAGGGAGATGTCAGCAGTATCAAAGATTGGAAAGAACGGCTACCTGTCGCTCATCAGACTGCGAATTGTCGTTTTCTACCGCGAAAAGTGTGGGAATCAGTGTCCAAAGAAAAGAGATAGTTTCATTGGCGCCTTCTGTGCACCTTCTTCGCGTGTCAATACTGAGTGACGGTGTGTATGAAATATTTTCCTCTGCCACTCATAAGAGAACAGTGTGCTTTCAGCGCTGGGCGTCGCGGTTCTACCTCCATCGCAGAAACGTCAAAAGAAGGGGTGAAATTTGACTAATACGGGGCGTGACACTCTCCTCCTCATGCAACCATGTGACACGTACAAGACGGCATTGGGCAGAAATTTAGTGAAATTTGATGCCAACGTGATACCATTGACCCACTTTACACATCACATGAGCTGGCTTCTTTCTTACGTATCTGTTGACAGTTTGGTATTTGAGCCATCGTCGACACAGAGGGTGATGTCACAGCGAGCCACACTCAGGCATCATTGTAGAGGGAGGTTGTATGAACTTTCGAGCCAAGTTGGGAATTTAGGGGTTTCGAAAAATCAGAAAAGTTATTCCTTAATTCTGTTGCAACATTGCACAGTTTTCAGAACTCCTGAAGATAGACGCTATGGATACTGTACGACAGACACAGTCTCTTTGATTGTTCAGAGATGCCACTAATTTCTACCAAACATGTAAACAATCATGCATGAGCAGCGCCTATTAGACGGAGGGAGCCAACAGCCGATAAGACCCAGTCATTCCACCGGGAAGGAGGTATACGGCTCGTGTTGTCTGTAGTTCAACCATGCCTATACGGTCAGTAACGCGGTTCGGTCGCGTCCACATTGCTTTGTGCCGGGAAGTATCCAGGAGTCTCGGGGTGAACCTAAGCGATGTTGTTCGGACACGGAAGAGATACAGAGATTCAGTAACTGTCGATGACATGCCTCACTCAGGCCGCCCAAGGCCTACTACTGCAGTGGATGACCGCTACCTACGGATTATGGCTCGGGGGAACCCTGACAGCAACGCCACCATGTTGAATAATGATTTTCGTGCAGCCACACGACGTCGTGTTACGACTCAAACTGTGCGTAATAGGCTGCATGACGCACAGCACTACTCCCGACGTCTATGGCGAGGTCCATAATTGCAACCACGACACAATGCAGCGCGGTACAGGTGGGCCCAACAACATGCTGAATGGACCGTTCAGGATTGGCATCACGATTTCTTCACCGATGAGCGTCGCCTATGACTTCAACCGGACAATCGTCAGAGACGTGTTTGGAGGCAACCCGATCAGTTTTAACGCTTTAGACACACTGTCCAGCGAGTGCAGCAAGATGGAGGTCCCTTGCAGTTTTGGGGTGGCATCATGTGGGGCCGACGTACGCCGCTGGTGGTCATGGAAGGTACCGTAATGGCCGTACGATACGTGAATGCCATCATCCGACCGATAGTGCAACCATATCGGCAGCATATTGGCGAGACATTCGTATTCATGGACGACAGTTCGCGCTCACATCGTGCAGATCTTGTGAATGACAGTTCACGACAACGACATCGCTCGACTAGAGTGGCGAGCATGTTCTCCAGACATGAGCCTTATAGAAAAGCGTTGTTTGTCGACGATGACACCCACTAACCATTCTGACGAATCTACGCCGAATCGCCGTTGAGGAGTGGGATAATCCGGACCAACAGTGCCTTCATGAACTTATGGATGGCGTGTCACGACGAATACAGGCATACACCAATGCAAGAGGACGTGCTACTGGATATTAAAGATACTGTTGTGTACAGCAATCTTGACCACCACCTCTGAAGGTCTCGCTGTATGGTGATACAACACGCAATGTGTGGTTTTCATGAGCAATAGAAGGGGCGGAAATGATGTTTATGTTGATCTCTATTTCAATTTTCTGTACGGGTTCCGGAACTCTTGGAATCGAGGTGGTGCAAAATTTTACTCAGGTACGTTTCGTGTGATTATTATTATGAACCGTATAAAGTGCTCAAATTGTTTACTTTGATGATTGATTTGTTCTATAAAGCAGTTGCGGACAAATACTACCGTGCGTTAAGTTGCACCTGGACTTATCGTAGCACAGGCCTGTGTAATACAGCATTTCGCACCTTTGGGAGTCGTCGGAGTTTCTTTGTAGGTTCTTCGTCAAAGAGTCAACTTACTCGTTAATTAGTAAGCAATATAATTCAGTGATTATGGCGCTGAATTCAGGAGAACTTTTGTTAAACTCGTGTCTGGCCCCTTAACACAGATTTGCGTTTTGTTGGATAACTTACGAGGATTGCTAGTTTGCATTTCCTGAAAATGACTTCTATGTTACTGCATGGCCTTCATTCAATATGAGCTGTAATTTGGCTTTTGATGTTTTCTTCGTTGAGGGACGTTAAACTAAAATCTTCCTATCTTAACATACATGTCTAGTTTCAATACCTTAAAACCTTTACTTTAATGTTATTTTTATGTAGGGGTAATGTTCTGCCTCCAAAGAATATTAGCCTTGTGTACTGTTTTTTTACTTTATACGTAGTTATGAGAAAACAGAAAGATGGGAAAGTGTGTGCCTGCACGCTTGTTATTTTTCTCATCTGAGCATAGCTCAACATATTGCGGATAAATTTCCAACTACACTGTTGCATATCATTACTCCTCGAGTGACTTCGAAGGAGTTTGGGATTTAGCTTTGCCGAACTGGCTGCTGGTCAGAGTCTCTAGCCGTAACCTTTCCTTAATTGTTGATCAGATACTGATAACAAAAGTTTCTTCCACTACCTTACGTCGAACCGTGTCTGTCTAGGTCGACTTAAGGAAATCCAAATTAATTATTTCACATAAGAAAGTAAATTAACAAAGAAATTTTATTTGGAATTTCAGTGAATTTAATATCTCTGCAGGGAGATAGCTACCTTTATCGGTTAACTACCTAAGACAGTGACTCTTAAAACTGATGAATGCTTAAAAGGTAACTCCTGCAATTTAGATAAGTTAATATCTCTGACATACTCAAGGCTCATTTAAGAACATTATCATTTCTAATTATATCACAAACCTTTGTAGAACATCTTAAAACTACCTCCACAGCTTGAAATATGTTCGGCAAAAAGGAAATGAACAGGAATAACGACTTATGGTCGCTACTCGTAAAACAGCGAAATATCGGATATACGTTGTATTGAAGCACGCTTGATATATTGCATATGTAATCAAGAAAGTAGCTTTTGGCAACTAATGAACGTGAAGTCAGAGAACAAGTCAAAACCTGTGACTTCTGAGTCACGATCGTCCTTCATAAATTTAATTTTTTTCTATGTTTAATGAATTGTCTACGCAAAAGTAAGACAAATAATGTATGCAAATAAAAAGGAAACTATCCGTTTGTCCCTAGTGTCCGAGTTTAAAATGTGGTCAGTGGATGATAGACGTTACAGTTCTATGGCAGTTTCAAGTGTTGCAAGTTAAGGAAAACTTTACCTTGATTTCCCAACGTAGATGACGCTATTCGTTACTTTATTAGCAAGATTTGGTCAATATGCGTGCCTGGCAGAAGATTCATCGAACCGCCTTCACAATAATTCTCCATTATTCCACTTTCGAACATCAAGAGGAAGAAACGAAATCCTACATCTTTTCGTGCGTGCCCTAGTATACCTAATTTTATTCTGATGATCGTTTCTCCCTAAGTAGGTTGGCGCTAATAAAAAATATTTTCACATTCGGAGGAGAAAGTTGGTGATTTAAATTGCATGGGAAGATTCCACGGCTGCGAAAAACGCCTTTCTTTTAATGGTGTTCATCCCAAATTCTGTCCGCGACACACTCTCCCCCATTTCGCAATAATACAAAACCTGCTCCTCTTCTTTGAACTTTCTCGGCGTACTGTGTTAATTCTATCTCATTAGGATCCCAGACTGCGCTGCAGTACTCGAAAATATGACGGACAAGCGTGATCTAGGCAGTCTCTTTAGTAGTCTGTTACATTTTCTAAGTATTCTGCCAATAAAACGCAGGCTTTTGTTTGCCTTCCTCACAACATTTTCTATGTGTTCTTCCCAATTTAAAGTGTTCGTAGTTGTAATTCCTAGGTATGTAGTTGAATTAACTGCCTTAAGATCTGACTGATTTATCGTGTAATCGAAGTTTAACGGATTACTTTTAGCACTCATGTGCATCATCTCACACTTTTCATTGTGTAGGTTCGATTGCCAATTTTCATACCACTCAGATATCTTTTCTAAATCGTTTTGCAGTTTGTTTTGACCTTCTGAGGAATTTACTAGACAATAAACGACAGCACCATCTGCAAACAGCCTCAGGCGGCTGCTCAGATTGTCTCCTAAATCGTCTAAGGAACATTAGAGGACGTATAATATTACATTGGGGAATTTCTCTCTGCAGTATACGTAGAATTAAGCGAGAAAGATATCATAAGAATGTAATTTGAAGGATGGGCCTCCAGGCACTTCTGCAGTTTCAGTCACATCTGATAATTGTTTTTGGCTATTCGTAGTTAGGTAACTTAGTCTATCCCCGAAGCAGTCAAGTCTAAGTCACACCACAAAAAAAAAAAAAAAAGAAAAAGAAAAAAGAAAAATACACTAATTTTTAACTCTTCAGAGGAGAGGATTTCGTGTGGAAAGTCGTAGTTTTGAAAAAAATGATATGAATATGAATATACGAAAATCTCTTAACTATACCAGCCAGACATCAGTGGCTAAATATACTTCCTCACAGATGAAAACTAAAACCACGTTAAGGAGATAAATTAGGCGCAAGAATTGCGAACGCTTTTGTCCTTCATTTGCTAAGTTGATACGGTATATATAATGTACGAGATAAAATGCTGCCCTCAATTTTAAAAGTGTGCTATATTATCTTCGCCGAAATAATGTGAGGAATATGGAATGTGATATCAACAAGAAGGAAAGAATCAGTTACAGGTAGACCTTTCGTGCAGCTTTTTGGCGGTGCGGGAGAGCCAGTTATGCAGTGATAAATACGGCATAAGATCGCATTCCGAAGGATAGCCCTCCCGACACCTCTGAAGTTTCAGTCAAATTTTTGCCAACTTGTAGTTAGGTGTCTGAGACTCTCACGGAAGCTAATTTAAAGTGTCTAATGAGAGCGAATTAGAATCAGAAATGAAATTTTCAAATTGTGGCAGTATAAGCAGAACATCTATAAGATGGTGGCAATTAATCCTGGGTTTTGAAGAGTTATCGATATTCAGTTGACTGAAATGAAATTTTTATGAACTGTTAGAGAATGCTCTAAGTTGGACAGGGTTCCGAATGGAAACATTAGACAAGAACTGTACATGTTTGCAGTAAATCACAAATTAGATGAACATAAACAAAACTGGATGGAGCGTCTGGAACGAATTGAAGAAAGAAGGATTCCAAAGATGGCCTTAAGATGCAGAGCCAAAGGGTCATGGGTCAGCCAGTTAAAAGACGTATCTGGGGCCAGAACGTGTCGAAAGGCCTGATCTGTGAAAGGTAGAAGAAGTCGACGAATTATTTCAGTCTCCATTCTTTGGTGTAATCTACCCGTATTTCATGTTTTTACTCCGAGCACAATTCCTAAAGTGCGAAAGTAGTGTCTGCTACCAGCATAATACCTAAAGCTGTTGTCAGAATCTCCAGATCAAAATACTTGGATTTCCTACCGTTCCTTGAAGCCGTTTTGAAGTGACAGCATGTGACGCGCAGTGGCGTCCTTAGTCGCTTTCGCTGTAACTGAGCGAGTAGACGGCGGGCCTCGGACACGCACTCGCCTCTGCGTACAGAAGCTGACCTCAGTAAGGGAAGAGACCCGGCTCGCGGCCGACCGGAGCCTACTTTGTATTCGGCACCCTCCCCGGATTGATTCCCGCCCGTGGATATTCTGATTGGATTTCTTGCGGAATTCTTCTTCGATTCGCCTGACACTGCAGGCAAACGCCGTGGAGATGCTATCGCGCGTCTCCATTAAAGGCCCCTTGCCGGCGAGAGCAGAGAGAAAGAGGAAGAGGGAGGGGATCCGAGGCTAGGCCGGATATAGCCGACCGCGGCAGACGAGACCGGCCGCTGTGGCCGGCTTAAGAGCGGCGCCCGGTGCGGGATTAGCAGCTTCGCGCTGCTCGCACGGAAATAATGGTCATGAAAAATGGACCGGCCAGCCGCACCCGGGGGCTGCCCTCGCCTCTCTATTCCTCGCCTAATGACGCTTTCTCTCGACCCTCATTTCAGGAGAAAACAAGCAAACTGCAGCACCCGCACCGTCCGTGTACATACGTTTTCACGAAACGAGTAAAAAACAAAACATTCACAAAATAATAACTATCGCAAAGCTATCGTCAAGAGGTATGCGGACTATGGTTTAGATCACGGAATTTCCATCTTTAAAAGATCCTAGGCCAAAGTATTAACTTTTAATCTATTTAGGAACAGTAGAAAAATCTAAAACACGCAGAATTTGACTTCGTACTTCGCTACGAAAGCTAGTACTTCCGAAAATGAGAAGTATTTCTGCTTTAAATCCGGTACCATTTTTAAACGTAGGCTAGGCTGTGACGCCAACAAACGTTCAGGGTATCATTTCGACTCTTGGTGAAAATTGTACTCCTTTTAAGGCTATTTCATATAGTTTCGTATTCTTTTAGGTAAGACGGAAGCGACTAAAGGTATTGCGATACTTTTCATGTTCTTCTCCATTACTTTTCAAAGAAAGTTTTATTGGCTGGAGTTTAACTCATTTCGGAAACAGACGTCCCACGGCTAAACTGCTTTCATCACTATTACAGTTATTATTATTATTATTATTATTATTATTATTATTATTAGTGAATTTCCACAGTAAATGTAAGACGTTAAGCAAATAACTCAATCAACGTTTTCCTTGCGTTCTTCTTGTTGTTCTAGTAGGTTTTCATTCCTTACAAGTTGGCTTGTTGACTTTCATCCGACCACAGTAGTCTATACTGTTTGGTTATCATTGCTCTCATGTAACTTTCCATGCCTTCTTTGGTTCTGGGAATTAATTTTAACTTCCGTTAAATCTCCTGTAAAGTAACTCATTAACTTTTAACGAAGTAAACTTTTTAGTGCTGAATTAACAATTAGCGAAGCTAATTTTTTATTAACGTTGCCCAGCTAAGATTACTGTATATCAGCAAGAAGATCAATTAGACTAAGCAGAACAATACAGAGGCTGCGCCCCTGGCAGAACTGCCAAAGCTGTGATGCTTCGCCCTCACCGTAAAACTAGTTTTCCTTCACGAACTCACTGGATGCATGGGGCACGTAAACTACAGATACGGTCTCCTATTTCAGCTTTCTTCTTCCGCCATCGCATATTTAGCATAAATAGCGTATTTGATATTTTTTTTTATTAGTTTACCCGCTCGCCGATCTTTTGAGTCCCTACGGTACCTAATGAAGTATCAGCAGCAACTGCATTATTGGACAACAGCGAGCTATGTAGTCGGCAGCTGTGTGAAAGTAACCATTTTTGCTAAAGATAACTATTCATAGTCATCATTTCCGTATTCTGTTGCATACGTGAAGTGACATTTTGACAACAGCATGCGTTTACAGTCGCGGACAGAGCGAAAGGTTTTTAACCGAAAACAGTGGATAGTGTGAACTTACGCACCTCTCCCCGTTAGTTCTTAAATTGTCCTTTTTCGTCCTTATTTTTCAAATCAGTTTACGGCACCATTTGTGCGGGGTTCTGTCCCGTCGACGCTTCGGTACATCTCTGAATGTGAGCCAAACACCGAGTGTGTCTGAATAACGGATGGTCTGCTTGCGCTCTGAAATTAAAACCATCCTCTGTAAGTTAAATTTTCTTGAATACGTTTACGACGTATATCAAAGTCAGAGGTTCGTGAAGAGCACAGAAAATAAGAAGTTAATTCAGACGGTTGTTGATGTGTTGGTGATCCGCATTATAAGCGTCAGCGAAAGTGAATGCCGTAGGTCTAATTGTTTCATAACTGCCCTCACTAACTTAGAGGTCTGTCTATAACTCGGACACTAGAATACCTCCCAATGAATTTCCAGAAATCGGCTATAGGAATCGGCCAAAAGATCGAACTGACCATTTCATGCGGTGAGTGGTTTGCTATTTATGATACTCAACAGATTATCTATGTTCTGGAAATAAAACAGTAATACGTTACTTGCGCCGCTTTCTCCATGGTAACTACAACGTTGTAGTCTCAGTGGAACTAAAACTAAACTCCGCTCTAGCAGGCCATGAAGGACCAACGGTGCTGACCAGCCACAGTGTCATCCTCAGCTCACAGGCGCCACTGGATGCGGATATGGAGGGGCATGAGGTCAGCACACCGCTCTCTCGTCCGTATGTCAGTATACGAGACCGGAGCCGCTACTTATTCAAGTGGCTCCTCAATTTGCCTCACAAGGGCTGTTAGTCCCCCCATTGCCAACAGCTATCGGCAGACCCATCCAAGTGCCAGTCCAGCCCAACAGAGCTTAACTTCGGTGGTATGACGCAGAGCGGTGTTACCACTGCGGCAAGGCACAGAGGAAACGTAGAAAATGTTCAGTGGCTCAACTGTTGTGTAGCCTTGAGGAGAAATCACAGAGTAAAGATGCTGTAAAAGTGTTGTTCTTATTCACTTGCGACAAGTAAGTGGCGCACCACGCATTACCCTACTTCACTTTTAAAAGAAATACACTTAATCTAAATGGAAAGTATTTAATCGTTTCTTTATTGCTGAGGGGAACCACTGTCCTTGTATGTCAGATTTGATGGGGATTACGTTGAAGTTCATGTATAAGAGCCATTCTACAAAATACCTGAGGTTTCTTTGAATTATTTCAGGAGTTTTTGCTGTTAAATTGTTGACTATTTCAAAACAAAATTTCCGATATCGTAGAATCTTTCCACGGAATTTAAGAACATGGAATGAGGTGGAAGGACTCCTACAAGCAATGTTAGTGCTAGCTATCAGGGAATTTCAACGACATATTCCATAAATTGACTGTTATTCTAGTTTTTACTATAAAACGTATTGTAACAACATGTATTTTTTATGTTACACATCCTTTCTATAGCCATGATTATTTGGACATGCCCAAACAACCAACCAAAAAAAATCATTCCAATTTTGTCTTATTTTTTTAAAAAATTTGGCACTTAATTTTATTTTGCTTTACGATCCTTCTTTACCAGTGTTCGCTAAAAGTTTCTTTTTCTTCCTGTCTCGCATTGACCATTTTCTCTTTCATAACAGTGTTCTACAGAAATTTTTTCGTCATCTTCATTTTCAATCACGTATCCGAATTTGGTGTCCGCATATTTCCTTTATTGGCGGAAATTCCGAAGTGTGCCCCAATATACTGAAAACTTCTCTTCCACATTTTGAGGTTTGTCAAGTTTAGTTTGATGTTGCTGTATGGTGTCATATCGTCAAGAAGTAGTAGTCTGAAACTATTATTTTTATGAAATATTCTTAGGAAAAAAGTGCTATAATGTTTACGTATTTGCTGATGCCTCTGAATTACTTGTACACGAGCAGACTACAAATGCCCTTCTGATTCTAGATTTGACTTTTGCTAGGTCTAGAAGGCAATGGAAACCACTGCATTATAGACACATAACGTGTATCCGCAGGACATGTGGCCTGTAAGTGAAAAATATGTCATGATGATCTCTCCATTGGCAAAAGATTCCGGAATAGTTCCCCTTTGGATCTCCAGGAGGGGACTTGAAAATAGCGATGACCATGACAAAAAGACTGAATAATCAACAGAAAGATAACGTTCTACGAATCGGATCGTGGAATGTAAGAAACTTGGACGTGGCATGGAAGCTAGAAAATCTGAAAAGGGAAATGCAAAGACTCAATCTAGATATAGTAAGGGTCAGTGAAGTGAAATGGAAATGCTTAACCGGAGTAGGATTGGTTAAGAATAGAATGATAGGGCAGAGAGTGTGTTACTGTGAACGGTTGAGTGATAGTGTTGTTCCTAACAGAATCTATAGCAAACCAACAATGATAACGATAGTTCGGGTATACATACCTACGTCGCAAGCTGAAGATGAAAAGATGTTGAACGAGTGGTGCAGTATGTAAAGGGAGGTGAAAATGTTATAGTCATGGGGGACTGGAATGCAGTTGTAGGGGAAGGAGCAGAAGAAAAGATTACAGGAGAACATGGCCTTGATACAAGGAATGAGAGAGGCGAAAGACTAATTGAGTTCTGTAACAAATTTCAGTTAGTAATAGCAAATACTCTGTTCAAGAATCACCAGAGTAGGAGGTGTACTTGGAGAAAGTCGGATGGTACGGGACGATTTCAGTTAGATTACATAATAGTCAGACAGAGATTCCGAAATCAGATACCGGATTTTAAGGCGCATCCATGAGTAGATATACACTCAGATCACCATTTAGTAGTGATGAAGTGTAAAATATTAGTCAGGAAGAATTAATACGTAAAGAAGTGGGATGCGGCAGTACTAAGAAACGAAGAGGTGCGCTTGAAGTTCGCCAGGGCTCTAGATACAGCCATAAGGAATAGCTCAATAGGCAGTACACCTCAAGAGGAATGGACATCTCTTAAAAGGGCAATCACTGAAGTTAGGAAGACAAACGTAGCAGAAAGAAGTTAATTGTGAAGAAACCATGGGTAACAGAAGAAACACTTCGGGTATTCGGTGAAAGAAGGAAGTACAAAAATGTCTAAAGAAATTCAGCAACATAGAAATACGTTAAGAGTGCAACGGGAATTCATCTGTTAAATCCGGAGAGAGCGGATAGGTGGAAAGAGTACACTGAAACTCTCTATACGGGGGTATGATTTGTCTCATGTGATAGAAGAAAAACCAGGAGTCGACTTAGAAGAGAGAGGGGATTCCGCATTGGAATCAGAATTTAAGAGCGCTTCGGAGCACTTAAGATCAAATAAGGCAGAAGGGTTAGATAAAATTCCATCAGAATTTCTAAAACCACTTGGGGGGAAGTGGCAACAAAACGACTTTGCACATTGGTGTGTAGAATGTATCAGTCTGGCGACATACCATCTGACTTCCGGAAAAATATCATCCATACAATCCCGAAGACTGCAAGAGCTGACAAGTGCGAGAATTATCGCACAATCAGCTTAACAGCTCATGCTTCCAAATTGCTGACAAAATTAACATACAGAAGAACAGAAAATAAAACTGAGGATGTGTTATACGTTCATCAGTTTGCTTTAAGTAAGGTAGGGGCACCTGAGAGGCAATTCTGCCGTTGCGCTTGATAATGCAGGCAAGACTAAAGAAAAGTCAAGACACGTTCATAGGATTTGTCGACGTAAGAAAAGCGTGCGACAATGTCAAATGGTGCAAGATGGTTGAAATTCTGGCAAAAATAGGGGAAAGCTGTAGGGAGAAACGGGTAACATACAATATCTACAAGTGCCAAACGGAATGATAAGAGTGGGTGACCACAAACAAAGTGCTCAGATTAAAAAGGGGGTAAGAAGAGCATATAGTCTTTCGCCCCTACTGTTCAAGCTATACATACAAGAAGTGGTGGAAATAAAAGGAAGATTCAGGAGTGCAATTTAAATTCAAGGCTTAAGGATATCATTGGTACGATTAGCTGATGGCATTGCTTTGCTAAGTGAGAGAGAATTTTTCCAGATAGACTGAAATATGCTATTGTTAAACCATTGCATGAATAGGGGGATAGGTCTGATGCTAACAACTATCGCCCAATCTCGCTTCTGACAGCTTTATCCAAAATTTTTGAAAAAGTAATGTTTTCAAAAGTAGCATCACATATTTGTAAAAATGAAGTACTAAAAAAATGATAATTTGGTTTTCAGAAAGGCTTTTCTACAGAAAATACTATATATGCTTTCACTGATCAAATATTAAATGTAATGAATAACCGAACATCACCAATTGGGATATTTTGTGATCTCTCAAAGGCTTTTGATTGTGTGAATCATGAAATTCTTCTATATAAGCTTAAGTGTTGTGGCATGAGTGGGACAGTGCACAAATGGTTTAATTCATACTTAACTGGAAGAATGCAGAAGGTTGAAATTAACAGTACAGATAGTTTACAAAAACCAGCAGAGTCCTCCAACTGGGAAGATATCAAGAATGGTGTCCCACAGGGTTCAGTCTTGGGTCCCTCATTGTTCTTAATATACACTCCTGGAAATGGAAAAAAGAACACATTGACACCGGTGTGTCAGACCCACCATACTTGCTCCGGACACTGTGAGAGGGCTGTACAAGCAATGATCACACGCATGGCACAGCGGACACACCAGGAACTGCGGTGTTGGCAGTCGAATGGCGCTAGCTGCGCAGCATTTGTGCACCGCCGCCGTCAGTGTCAGCCAGTTTGCCGTGGCATACGGAGCTCCATCGCAGTCTTTAACACTGGTAGCATGCCGCGACAGCGTGGACGTGAACCGTATGTGCAGTTGACGGACTTTGAGCGAGGGCGTATAGTGGGCATGCGGGAGGCCGGGTGGACGTACCGCCGAATTGCTCAACACGTGGGGCGTGAGGTCTCCACAGTACATCGATGCTGTCGCCAGTGGTCGGCGGAAGGTGCACGTGCCCGTCGACCTGGGACCGGACCGCAGCGACGCACGGATGCACGCCAAGACCGTAGGATCCTACGCAGTGCCGTAGGGGACCGCACCGCCACTTCCCAGCAAATTAGGGACACTGTTGCTCCTGGGGTATCGGCGAGGACCATTCGCAACCGTCTCCATGAAGCTGGGCTACGGTCCCGCACACCGTTAGGCCGTCTTCCGCTCACGCCCCAACATCGTGCAGCCCGCCTCCAGTGGTGTCGCGACAGGCGTGAATGGAGGGACGAATGGAGACGTGTCGTCTTCAGCGATGAGAGTCGCTTCTGCCTTGGTGCCAATGATGGTCGTATGCGTGTTTGGCGCCGTGCAGGTGAGCGCCACAATCAGGACTGCATACGACCGAGGCACACAGGGCCAACACCCGGCATCATGGTGTGGGGAGCGATCTCCTACACTGGCCGTACACCACTGGTGATCGTCGAGGGGACACTGAATAGTGCACGGTACATCCAAACCGTCATCGAACCCATCGTTCTGCCATTCCTAGACCGGCAAGGGAACTTGCTGTTCCATCAGGACAATGCACGTCCGCATGTATCCCGTGCCACCCAACGTGCTCTAGAAGGTGTAAGTCAACTACCCTGGCCAGCAAGATCTCCGGATCTGTCCCCCATTGAGCACGTTTGGGACTGGATGAAGCGTCGTCTCACGCGGTCTGCATGTCCAGCACGAACGCTGGTCCAACTGAGGCGCCAGGTGGAAATGGCATGGCAAGCCGTTCCACAGGACTACATCCAGCATCTCTACGATCGTCTCCATGGGAGAATAGCAGTCTGCATTGCTGCGAAAGGTGGATATACACTGTACTAGTGCCGACATTGTGCATGCTCTGTTGCCTGTGTCTATGTGCCTGTGGTTCTGTCAGTGTGATCATGTGATGTATCCGACCCCAGGAATGTGTCAATAAAGTTTCCCCTTCCTGGGACAATGAATTCACGGTGTTCTTATTTCAATTTCCAGGAGTGTATATTAACGACTTGTCACTCTGCATTCATGAAGATGCAAAGTTAATTCTTTTTGCTGATGATACACAAGTATAGTAATCACACCCAAGAAGCAAGAATCAACTGAGGAAATTGCAAACCGTGTCTTTCAGAAAATTATTAAGTGGTTCTCTGCAAATGGACTCTCACCAAATTTTGAGAAAACACAGTTTATACAATTCTGTACAGTAAATAGCATAACATCATCGATAAATATAGACTATGAACGGAAGTCTGTAGCTAAGGTAGAATATTCAAAATTTCTGGGTGTGTGCATTGATGAGAAATTGAATGGGAAGAAACACATCCACGATCCGCTAAAATGGTTAGGTTCAGCTACTTATGCTATTAGGGTTATTGCAAATTTTGGTGATAAACATATCAGTAAATTAGCCTACTATGCCTATTTTCATTCCCTGCTTTTATACAGCATCATATTTTTGGGCAATTCGTCACTAAGAGAGAAAGTATTCATTGCACAAAAGCGTGTAATCAGAATAATAGCTGGAGCCTACCTTACAGACATTTATCTAACCCATTACTGGCCATTGTCCCTTTTTTGGGACGCGCATATTTTACTTATCTCTACGTAAGCAATGGAGCTTTTAGCCTTTATTGTTGCACCTGTAGGTTCAGCTAACTGCTATAATGCCTGTAAATGTAAAATAAATAACTTTTTTCTAAGTACTTCACGTCAGGAAAATTATAAACTTGCCGATTTTTTGTTCTCGCACTTGGCAGCACTGTATGTATGCTGGCAGTTCCTGGACGACAATGAGCTGTGATTTAGTTGTCTGGGCGTGTTTATTTTGAACATATGGATGTCCATGTACGATTAAGTATACTTCAGATTTTTTCAAGTAAGTGCAATATCGATATATTTTATGCGTCCCAATAATGGTACAATGGCATGTTACACTATCATTTATTGTTGATGTGCCCTATTCTTGTATACACGCATTATACAGAGAAGAATTGCATTTTACGTTCTTGATATCTGCTTTTTTTCATGTTCTATTCGAATTTTAAGATTCCAACAGGATAAAAACATGCCGCCTGGACTTACACTTGAAGAAATTCTAGCAGAACTAGCGAACCATCAAGAGAGTGACGATGAAGATGATGACGTAGAATTGGCGATTATTTCACCTGATGCAGATGTAATAACAGATGAAGAAGACATTGACAAAAATGTATTGAACAATGAGTCTGTTGTACAAGATGTAGCCGGTACTTTAGAGAGAAGCTCTCACTTTTGGATGTCCGACAGAGAATAGTGATGTTTTAGCTATCAAAGAAAACAGGATCAGTACCAAAATGCAGAGGACCACAAGGAAGCAAATTGATGGGAGGAAGGGTGAGCACAGATGTACGACTAGATCCAGGAAATCATTTCATTGTGTGAAGTAAAACACAGAAGAGAGTAAAACACAGAAGATATGTGCTTACTGCAAGGAAAAAACAACAAAAATTTGTGACAGGTGACTAGTTTCATAAACTAGTTAATCAACTGCTACGTTTCAAATGGCTGCGATATCTACGGAACTTTACAGTAACTTCCTTCAAACTACTCTTTCCAGAGACTTTGCTTCCTATTCAGAGCAGTGCGAAGTTCATCAATTGACAGAGAACATCGTTGACCACTAATTGCCACATTTCGAAGAAGACAAAGATTATTAAACAAATTTTCCCAATAAATGCTGGGTACACATAGCTTCAATTAGCCCATTGCAGCATTTAGCGTTCAATACTTCACAGTGTTCCAGTCACTGAAATGCGTTTACAAGTGATTTTAGTCCTATCATATGCATACCGCAGCGAAATTGTACACCGTACATCGTCTGACATCTCTCGCAAATTCGTGAAGAGAGGACGGTACCAGATAAGGGGGCGCGTTGCTTTTGTTCTCGGTTCTCGCTATCCAATTGGCAGACCTGCGCACGCAGGACTCTGCGCGACGGCTGGTGTGCTAGCTCTGTATACTTAAGCTCTTTGATACGCAGTACATCTGACGTGGATGTCATTAGCAGCGCCGACTAATCCTATCACAGCAGCTTTATAGACCGTGCTCGGCGAGCGGCCAGCCATTCGAGATGAGTATTGATGTATAGTCGCGCAATAACATTTGTCATCATTACCATTATTATCACGAGCATTGTTACCGCCGAGCTGAATGTGGAGGCTTTCATTACGCAGCGGAGCTCGCTAATCCTCAGTAACATCGTGATTATGCCTGTAAGGTTACCTGCATTGTTTGAGCGCATTTCGCCAAACCACCCTTGTTCTGGTGTTTCTTTTCCGCGGCTGCACGGGCGATAATCTGAAGTTGTGAAGCATCCGTACCGTAACCCACGGACAATGAAGCTTTTGTTACGAGCATCGCAAAATTTTATTCAAGTGTAAGTGAATAAAGGGAGTCTGCTTATTGTTAGTGGATGTGCAGTGCGTCCAGTCAGGAGAAGTGTGAAGCCGAATTTCAATGGTAAATTTCCATTCGATGTCTCTCAGAGGTGAAGGTTTACATAATCCATTCGACATCTGAAACTGTCTTGCTTTCCAACACGGCTGATTCTCTCCGACTACCACATCATGTTTCATATTAACGTTATTAAGAAGTCTTTGGTCGATATCAAACGATAATCTGTGTGACACTCTAGCGACAAAATTTTTGATTATCATGCGGGGATTTCATTATCTTCAGACCTCAAATAAATAAAGAAAGACGCAAATTAAATATTTAGTGGAAAAATTTCTAAATGGAATAGTCTAATTTTGCTTTATGCTAACATTTTTTCACTACTACGGTATCCATAGCTTAGTGAAAGCTTAACAAATGCCTCATCTATGTCATCCAGAGACCAATGTCACGTTTATTAGCTATTTCCTGTATAAGAATTATATTTTTAATGTCAGTTAGTTACTATGTATGTTTACATTAGAGAAAATGTTTTTAGTGTCTTATTAACGTCTTCTTTCATAGCTGCATGGTATAACGAGTTTAGGTTTAAAAATGAAAACTAATAACCACAAAAGTCGAATAACATTTATTCTTAGTGTTAAACTAGTTTCCTACTGCGAAGAAATTTTCCAACAGCAAATTATCACGATAATAATGAACCGTAGCATTATATTAAACGAGTGAAAGGTATTATTGAACCACAGCTCGCTGATATTATAATACTCTTCTATTTGTTGTGTCTGATTCTATTGTTAAGCCATCATACGAAACATAAATTATGTGTAGACAATTTTAGTCATGGCAAGCTTTCTGAAGAATATCCGTTCCATATACAGCCCATTTGATGATAGTTTGAAAATTTGTGAGTAGTAATCAAAGCTACAACCACAATGTATGTATCACAATGTATATATTTTCAGCAAACAGCGGTAACACTGATCCATACTATCGAACATCTATGTGTAAGTGTGTTCATTATTTAATAACATTTAAAAAAGTGAACTCAGTTGCTTGTGTCTAAAACATAACCGGCTGAAACCGCGAAAATGAAGTGGCGCAGATTGAATAAATATTTGTACATTGAACACATCTTATTTGAGTTTCTCTGTTGCAGCAGTGGAAAGAATTTACAGCTACATGAATAAAACATGACCAAAAGAAACTTACACAATAATTGGCTAATACTGATTAATACTATCGTTTCTCTTTTTCTGTTCTTTCCTGTCGGCCTCCCTTGGCCAGCTCTTGTTTTCTTTGACCTCGATGGTATTTGGTATCGAGGCCTAAGGGTGTCTTTCAGTTTCCAACTTAAGCACTGAAGGCAACGGGAAAACACAGTGCTATTTCCTTCCCCAGGAGACTCATAGGTAAACCTGTTCTCCCGCATCTTTAACACATAATGAAAAAACAAAAATGAAAAACTACGCCAGGAGGTAACCCGCAAGAGAAATCCTCCACCATCATTGGTGCAACTAGGCTAGAGGATTTTGGGGAGCTTGGACCGGCATGTAAAAGACAGAATACAAATAAAAACAAAGAATACCTTCTCATGTGCTATTTGGAACGTACTATGTCTATTAGAAGGAGGAAAGATACAGAATCTCTTCAAGGAAATGACAAGCTTAAAGATACACATACTCGCTATCAGTGAACATAGATGGCCATACAGTGGATATGTCAGTCAAGAAGATAAAAGAATGTTCTATTCAGGACCTTCTACAAATGGGAAAATGGAGCGGCAATCATATTTGGGAAAAAGTTCATGAACTATGAAATTAGCTCAGTAATTCAGGTAAATACCCCAACAGCAGACAAGAGCGATGAAGAAATAGAGAGCTTCTACAATGATCTCCATTCAATAGCACGAACGTTGAAGAAGGAAGATATGAACTTGATAATGGGAAATTTCAATGCAAAAGTTGGAAATGCAAGAATTGATGGAGTCGCAGGAGGATTTCGTCTTGGTGAAACAAATGGAAGAGGTATGGCTCTTATCCATTTATGTAGGTCTGAAGAATTCACAATTAAAAACACTTTTTTACAAGCTACATCCCAGAAGACTACATCTGGAAGTCTCCCCAAGACGCAGAAGGGAGAACAGATTGATTATTTACTGATAAATAAGCGATTTCAAAGCAGCATGACCCGTGCAGTAGCATATCCAGACGCATATATTCCATCAGACCACAATCCTGTTATTGGTACCATAAAGATTAAATTTCAACGTTCAAAGCCGAAAAACAGCATGGGTGTAGGGTTAGATACTGAAAAACTGAATAATCTTAAATTGAGAGAGGAGGTTGTGAATGAAATGGGAAACAACATGTCACCCATAGACGAGATCCAAGAAGGGAGACTAATGAATCCTGGGAAAAGGCACGCAATGCAGCCATCCAAACTGCTAAGGCCAAAATTTGCATGTGTAGAAAACAGAAGTCTAAGCCCTGGATGACAGAAGATATTCTACTGAAAACGGAAGAACGTATAATACAGATGGTGCATCATAAAAATGTGGAATAGCAACAGCCACATAAAGAAAAAAGAGAATATGGTTCGAGAAGCAAAAGCAAAGTGGATTAAGGAACAATGCAGCGGAGCGCAATAAATGCTGAAGCTACAAGACTCGTATAGTTTCCATAAGAAGATCAAGGTTATGTAACAGGTAACTTTAAGAAGCAGAAGCTAACTGCTTTAAGAGATGAGGATAATCGGATTAGTCTCGAATGGCAAAACGCTGAGAGAATTACATATCATCTCTGTTTCGCGACTAAAGAGACACGACAGTAAATCAAAATGAAGAAGAATCTGGTCCACGTATCTAACAATCAGAAGTAGCATATGCGCTGAAAGTAACAAAGAACTGAAAAGCGCCTGGTGGTGACCCACTGAAATTTTAAAATGCATACACCCAAAAACGTTGACAGCACTATTTAATGAAATTTACAGCTCGGGCAAGATCCCGGATGAATGGATGATGTCAACCTTTGTCCCATTACTGAAGAAAGCAAATGCGAAAACGTGCTCAGAATTTCGATTGATCTCGTTGATGAGTCACACTCTAAAATTTTTTCTAAGAATTATACATAACCGAATTCATCATAAATGGAGGAGCATTGTGGAGAAAAGCAGTTTGGTTTTACGAAGGGAATGGGGACACGAGAAGCGTTATTTGGCATGAAGATATTTATGCAAAGACGCTATGTTACAGCAGGATATGCATGATGCTTTATCGACTATGAGAAAGCATTTGGCACCATTAAGCATGACCCCCTTACCACAATCTTACGAGAAATAGGATTGGATTGCAAGGACTTATGACTCTTTCAGCACTTACACTGGAATCAGAAATCAGAATTAACAAAAATTTAAAAACAGAATCTGTGTAAATACTGAAAGAAGTCCTCCAGGGCTGTAACCTATCGCCATTACTGTTCAATTTGTATCTGAATAAGATTTTTCGATCCAGTCAAGACTCAGAATTATTTGGTACAATAGTAAATGGTGTGAAGATCAGGAACTTATGGTGTGCCGACATCACAGCTTTGTTTGCGCCATCCGTAGCCGAGTTACAGAATATACAGAAATAGATAAAGCTGGTCAGCATTTTCTTGTCATAGTAAATGCTAAGAAAACTAAATGTATGTCAATTGAAAGAACCCCTGGTCAAAAAGAGTCCCTAGTCATTAATGGTAGTAAAATCGAGAAAGTAGCCCAATTTAAAAATCTAGGATCCGTGATAAACTCGAAACTTGATTGTGATGACGAAATTAAGATTCGCTGTGGGATTGCAAAGAACGCTCCGAAAGCTACGAAATGTGCTGATATACGAGGATAACTCAATTATTATCCGCAAAGTAGCTATAAAATTGTATTGTAATCAAATAGGAAACTTACAAGACCATCATTTTTCGGCATAGTCTCCTTGCGTTTCAACTCACTTGGTCCATCGTTGAACAAGCTTCCTGATGCCCTCATAAAAGAAGGTTCTCGGTTGAGCTGCGAGCCAGGAATGCACCGCTTCTTTCACTGCTTCGTCCGAGGTGGACTTCAAATTTGAGTTTCTGGAACTTTTCAGCATTGTGGGCAGTAGTATACGGACGGGCATTGTCGTGCAACAACACAACACCGTTTGACAGCAATCCTCGGCGTTTGCTTCGAATTGCAGTCTTCAGCTGGCAGTAACCATTTCACTGTAACGTACACTGTTTATTGTTGTGCCCCTTTCCCCGTAATGTTCCAGTACTGGACCTTGTGCGTCCCGAAAAACCATAAGCATCAGTTTTCTTGCGGACGGTTGGAACTTCAACTTTTTCTTGCACAGCGAATTTGGATGTTTCCATTCCATACTCTGCCGTTTACTCTCCGGCTCGAAATGATGGATCCATGTTTAGTCACGAGTAATAATCCTGTCTAAGAAGTTGTCCCATACGTTACCATAGCGATCCAAATGTTTTTTTGCAGATGTCCAAGCGCGTTTGTTTATGCAACTGTGTGAGTTGTTTTGGGACCCATCTTCCACAAAATTTATGAAACTCAAGTCTGTTGTGGATGATTTCGTAGGCAAAACCGTGACCGATTTGCAGACGATGTGCCTCTTGGTCAATAGTTAATCGTCTGTCTAAGAGAATCATTTCATGTGAACGCTCAATGGTTTCTTCATTTGCGGCGGTAAATGGTCGTCCGGCTCCTTCGTCGTGCGTAGCACTTGTGCGACCATTTCGGAGTTTTTCAATCTATTCGTAGACACTCCGTTGTGGCAATACACTGTTCCCGTACTGTGCCGAAAGTCTTCGATGAATTTCGGCCCCGGATACGGCTTCCGACTACAAAAAACGGATAACTGAACGTTGCTCTTCTCTGGTGCATATAGACAACGGAGCATCCATGATTAACAGCAGGGCAGCGATAGCGAAACTAGCCTAGCAGCTTGAAAATTGCAAAGATATAACAACAAATAAATAAAGCATGCGTCATTAACGTAAACAACAGTACTACCAAAATAAACAAAAATATAACTAAATTGCGGGTAATAATTGACTTACACAGACATGTCGTTTCATCTGAGAATGAGGATGGTACAATGCTATGTTATCCTCGTCTTACACTATGGAGCGGAAACTTGGTCAATTAAAGCAGCGTCTGTAAAGAGATTACAAGCAACAGAAATGTAGTTCTTGCGCCGATACTAAAAATACCATGGATTGAGAAAGTGAGCAATGCTGAAGTGCTGCGTAGAGCAGGGGTGGATAGAGAACTAATGGGGACAATTAAAAGAAGAAAGACATCGTACCTGGGTCACATTATGAGACGAAAGAAATAAGAACTTCTTCAATTAATTCTAGAACGCAGAATAGAAGGGAAGGGCCAACCAGGTAGAAGGAAGCACTCATAATCACAGAATATCAAGATATGGACTGTTATCAACAAGAAGCAAGGGAACGTCGCCTGTGAGCAGCACTACAAGTGTATGGCACCAAGAAGAAGAAGACTTTCGTTTCTGTAAGTTGCAGTACCAAACCAAAATTTAGCCAGTTGTTTTCCAGGTGCTCTGATTGTTGTACTTATTTGGCAAAAAAATATTGTTACTGACCATTTGGTCACAAATTAGTGTCCCCCAGGTACATTTATGCATCAGACTTCTCATTAGTTCGATGTGGCCCTCCACGAATTTTTCTCATGAGAGCACCAGTAGCACCCTACGTCCTCGATTATTTGCTGGATGCATTCTAATCTCTGTCTTCATCTGCAGCTACCTGAGGTGCAACGGAAGATATTACTGTAAGAATTAGCAGCATTCAACTGTATTTTGAAACACGTATGTAACGCAGCAGCGATGGCGAGGCATTGTAGCATCTGTGACCAGAGAGTATGCGCTTGACCGCGCGAGTGTTGCGAGCGGTTCTCAGTCAGTAGTAGTCGTTGCTCAGTCTGTCTGTTAGTAGCTTTAGGCCAGTGCAGTCTGTAGTAGTCTTTGCGAGTTCAGTTGTCGCTAAGTAGCAGTCCAGTGCGGTTGTGTGATGTAGGCGGTCGGCAACAATGGTCAAGATGAGGAGTAAGGTATACTGTTAATTAATATAATCATTAGATAATGAAAAATTTTATTTTTATTGTAATTATTCTCCAACAAGTCTCCCAATAATAATTTTTTATTTCAAAAGCATTTTCTCAAAAGTTTAATTTTTTGAACTAAAGATCTCGTTGCACTTCCCATTTCATTCCACTTCTTTTTGAAGAAAAATTTCACTAAAATTACAAAAAAAAAGAGAATATTATTATTAGCAATGCAGTTCCTCCAAGCGGTGCGCAACAACAAGAGCAGATATGTGACATCCATTTATTCTGAGGTAAGACTTTAATTCTGAGTATTTTTCACAGGGCCAAAAACCGATATTTCGGTTTAATTGTATTTTCTTGTCAGTGAACGGACTTTAAATTTTGTGAAGGATTTATATTTGAGTCAGATTGCGTATTTCACATTTTTGTTGCCATTTTCAGTACATTTCATTGTGGGTAGGTTACGCTTAGAGTCATGTCCATCCCCATTTCTAATTAGTCTCGTCTTTTTCTTTCTTTTAAAATTTTTGTAGGGAGGTTACACTTGGCTCCACATTCCTATATAATATTGTCAATTTTCTTTCTTTTAAAATTACGGTGGGGAGGTTACACTTGGCGACCCTGCCAGGATCGTATTTCGTTGAGAGTCTTTTGAGCGACAGTCAGATATCTGCTCTTATTTGCTTAGATAATTAGGATTTGGCGCAACGCTTTTAATAATATTGTGACTTTCTTTCTACAGGTCAACGGCAATTTGCTGCTTTGTTGTGTTTGTGTGTTGCTTTTGCATTGTGCTTATTTGTTTTGTGAAAAATTTTGACTATTGTAAAAATGCCGCGAAAGACTGTGAATAGTGTATCGCGAAGTATTGTGAATGAAATTACCGACTTAAACAGCGTGACCGATAGTAGTTGTGATACGCAACGTAATGGTGACAATCCTGCGTTCACTAACAATCAGTGCATTCCAACCACTAATGATGACTTTCACCTTAATGATGAACAAACGAACTCAATTGTCTCGTCTGTTAACTTGACGACAATTGATGACGCAGAACGCTCTATAGTAATGAGCGCTGCCGAGCTTAACATACCCGATTTAGAAAATCCAAGTAATGTACAGACAAATTTGTCTAATGAAAATGAACAGGATACTGAAAGTACGATGGATTTATTTAATTCCGGAACAGTGTCTGACAATGTACATCCGACTGACAAACCTTTTTCGAAATTACAGAATGACCAAATGGTCACGGAAAGCGAGAGAGTTCTAGATCCACCACTAAACAGCACAGAGAATATAAACGCTAATTTTGACTTGGTACGAATTATGACAAGATTGATACAACAACAGAGTGAAGATATCAAACAAGATAATAAAAAACTCAAACAACACTTAAATGAAAAACTTGACAATAATGACGAAAATTTCAAACAACTTAGGGAAGATATCAAACAAGATAATGAAAAACTCAAACAACACTTAAATGAAAAACTTGACAATAATGACGAAAATTTCAAACAACTTAGGGAACAGAACAGACAGCTTAGTGAGCAAATTAGAGACGTTGCCGCGCAGTGCCATGACACTAAGGAACAGTTGCGCGTGGAAATTGAGGCTTGTTCTCAAAAAAATAGCGAAGAAATTAAGACTGTTGCGCAAGAATTAAGGGAAATGCAGACAGCCGCAACAGAAACACTCAGAGACGAAATTAGCGGAGTCGCTAAACAGTGCTCTGAAAAAGCTGCACAATTACGGGACGAGTTTAAAGCAATGACGGTAGAACTTTCGCGCACAGTGGACGCAAAAATAGACGCGAAATTCGAACAGCAGAACACTCAGATTAACGAGCGCTTTAACCAGCACATACAGAACAGTGATACGCGTTTCCGCAGATTTATTCAGGATCAAAACAAAGTAAAACGACAAGTTATGGAAACAATCACTGCACAAAGACAAGAGGACAAACGTAAAATATTCGCGAAAGCGAAGACGTATGTAGACAATAATATTACTACAGTGTCCGACAGAATTAATACCATAGAACAATTGAACGCGGAATTAAGGGATGAAATTTCTGACCTTAAATCAAAAACAGATACACACACAGTAAATATTCAAACAGTGACAGATAGATTTGAACAGTTAGATCTAACACAGGATTGTGATGTTATCAAAGCTGATGTTAAAAAACTGAGCGAAACTACGCGCAAGTTGCAAAAACAGATTAATGCGTCTGATTCTAAAACCGATGATCAGGTTAAGATATTGACTGAAAAATGTGATGAATTGGCCAGTCGTATTGATGTTATCGAAAATGCTAATGACAATAAATCAGACGATACTGCACCGGTTTCATTTATCCAAACGCCTGAATTTCAAAATTTACAGCAGACTATTAATGAGATCGATTCATCTAACAACACGTTACGTAGGAAATTATCAAATTTACAACAAGAAGTAACAGAAATGAAAAACACTTCTGTTAATAACATACCACAACAGACGCCACTTTATGTACATGTGTCAGAGTCACGCAGCGTGTATAATGTGAGCAATTTACAGAGACTACGCGAATTAAAATCCGAAAAGCTACGCGACTTAAAATCTGAAAAGCTATGCAACTTGAAATCCGAAATGACACAGACGAACAGATTCACACACAAACCTGAACGTGTTATCAAACTCAGTGACGAGAACGTTGATAATAAGCAGTTTGCATTTGTAAGAAAATGTAAGGAATTTAATAATGGCAGAACACAGATACACGATTTGCACTGTATACGACAATTTATTTTTGTACTTTCACCGCTATTATCTGTAATGGAGAAACTAGCTTTGAACCTGAAGCGACAAATTGCTATTGTATTTTCATCAGCATTGCCTGTAATGAGGAAACTAGAATTAACATGGATACAACTATTTGCTTTTGAATTTTTACCGCTATTGCGTGCAACGCAAAAGCTAAAATTTATTTGCAGTGCGTAATAGACCTCAGGGGATTCATTACGCTTTAATGAATATGTGCCGTAGCGAGCATAGGGCCCCGAGCTGTAGTAGTGCTGTTTCATCTTTAGTTTTCTGCACTGCTGCCTTTTCTTCTACTATCCTTTATATCTATCCAAACTGCTCTTTAACTATTGCTCTACGTAGTATTAAGAAACGAGTAATGAAAACCCGATGTGACTAACTTTTACCGAATGTGACAATTTTCAGTAGGCACTCCCGTAATGACAACTACCGCCGTAATTTTAATTACAGATAAAATCGTAATCATCAGTATGTGTAAAAGTAAAATTAACAGCAAACGCATTTTTTGGTAACAATAGATGTTTTTCACCACAATAGCATGAAAGTCAACCGCTTAGCATACGTAACCAACAATGCAGTCTACAAGGTCAACCAAACTTTAATGTTTCGCCGCGTGCACGTATAGTCCCAGTCCCAACAAATAGTAACGCATGGCAGCAAAGAAATAACTGCGTACAGACAACACTCTATTTCAATTCCTATCGCAATACACCGTATAGGAATGATTATTAGGACAGACGTAAAAATGATGAGCACAATTTTCAGCGTACATTTAATAACAGTCGATCTTATGAGCAGCAACAACATCAGCAACAACAAATAATCATGAATGAAACAGACAATAGGTGTCATCCATAGCGTAACACGTCAGTAAGAAATAACAAAGCAGTTCATATAGTGGATATGCCACAATATTCTCCGGTTAATAACAGCACGTACGATAGAATTTGACCAGACACAGTACAGATTGCATATTCCAATAACGTAAGCAATAATTTAGGCACGCAGAATCTTGTTCACGAAAATGTTATTAATTTTGACGCCATCCGACACACGTTTGCATTAAAGACAGAATCACGATGTACGTAGACGAAATTCTTATGGCAAAAACTAACTGGTATGAACACAATCTGATTCTTGAACAACTGCTGCAAACTTTTCATGCACAAGGACTTACAGTTAACCTCAGTAAATCGCATTTTGGCAAAACTTCCATAAAATTTCTTGGACACGTAATTTCAGCAGAAGGCATTGCACCTGATCCGGAAAAACTTCAAGCTCTACGTGACATTACTGTTCCTACGACGAAGAAGCAATTACGCAGTTTTTTGGGCTTAATTAACTTTTTTCGTAAATTTATTCATCATTCTGCTTTAGACACGCCTAGACTATGCCAATTAACAGGTAAAAACACTATTTGGTCTTGGGATAAGCAAGCACATTTTGAATTCATGAACCTGAAACATGCTCTGTTGAATGCTCCACTGTTATCGCACCCCGATCTTACTAGAAATTTTTCCATTGCTACCGACAGTTCCAACACCGCTTTAGGCGTACACATTTTTCAGGAAATTGAAGAAGATGGTTCCATAGTAATTAAAAACATCGCATTTGCAAGTCGCATTTTGTCACCCGCTGAACGAAATTATTCCGTTACAGAATTAGAAACATTATGTGTTGTATGGGCTTTCACGAGATTTAGGCACTTTCTTTATGGCAGACACACCACCGTTTACACAGACCACAGAGCGATACAATTTTTACTTTCGGCTAAATTCACTCACGACAGATTGAGCAGATGGAAACTCTATTTACAGGAATTTAATTTTACAATAGTTCACATTCCCGGCACACAAAATGTTATAGCAGACGCACTATCGCGTTCTCTCAGCAACAATCAGCAAGACGTAGCAACCCACTTCTGCAAAGCAAATTTCAGTGTCATGTACATTCAGCAAGTTGCATTTGAAAATTTTATTTCATCGTCATTACAGGACATAGCACAAGAACAAAACAAAGACAATGTGTGGAAAGAAATTAAACAGCTTTGGCAAGATAGGAATAATGTTACGATTAGAAACCACTACACTGTACGCAATGACATTCTGTTTCGCCGCTCTCATCCTGACAGCAACATTTGGTTATTATGCATTCCTGACGAACTGGTTAACAAACTAATTTGGTACACTCATTTAAGTTACGCACATTACGGAGCAAGAAAATGTTTTCTTATACTGAGACAGAACTGTTATTTTACCAACATGGAAAAACGTATACGACGAGTTTTAGCGTCTTGTAAAATTTGCCAGAAAGCTAAATCAGACACCACTTCACATATTCCTCCTTTATATCCCATTATACCTGTGAAATTAAGACACATGGCCGCAGTAGATATTTTTGGTCCGATTCCGAGAACTAACAGAGGTTTTTGCTACATTTTTGTCGCTGTTGAGCTCACTTCAAAATTTGTTACTTTCACTCCGTTACGCAAAGCTACTGCTAAAACTGTTTCGAAAGCATTTGTAAAACATTTTCTATCTCATGTAGGGCATGTAATGAAAGTAATTTCTGACAATGGATCTCAATTTCGTAGTAGTGTATGGACACGCATGTTACGAGCTAGAAACATTTCTCCGATCTATATATCCAAGTACCACGCTTCTTCGAACCCTTGTGAAAGATTAATGAAGGAAATTGGTAAGCTGTGCAGAATATACTGCCACAAAAGACATATTGATTGGGATACACACATACTCTCATTCCAAGATGTAATTAATTCCATTCCAAATGAATCCACTATGCTATCTCCGACTGTTATACTGAAAAACGTTGAACCACCGAACAAAATTAAAGAATTAATAGACTTCCCCAAAAATCGTCGCCTACGACACCACGAAATAATTGACATTGCGCTGAACAACATCAAACGTGCCGCAGAGCGCCGGAGAAGACAGCAAAAACAGGTTTGTACACGCCGCGACTTTCACGTTGGACAGAAGATATTAGTACGTACACACTATTTATCCAGCAAATTAAAAGGTAAGTGCAGTAAATTTGAACTTCTATACGCAGGTCCGTATCGGATTCGCAGTATCCCTCACCCCAATGTTGTACACGTCGAAACTTTGAGAACCAGAAAATCGAAAGGCAATCACCATATCTCAAACATTAAACCGTTTATTGAGTGAAACCACTGTATGATTCAATACACTATGATGCCATTTAATAATGCAATTAATTCACCTGACTAATTATTGATGATTATCGTATTTTTTTTCTTGGCAAGTGCCCGGCAAGGTAAGGTTAGCAGATCGCTTTTCTTGTCGTTACACATCAGACCGTGCACATTTTCCATTTTTTTGTGTATATGACTGTACTCCAGTTTTGTTTGTATGCACTATGAAATAGTTAAGATATAACACACACCAGTCGACTTTGACATTTTTTTTGCCTTATGACATCTCAACATCGTGACTGTTTCACATTTTTTTTTGCTACTGCATTGTATTATTCTGTGTACATTTTTTTGCATCTGAACACTGTCAATGTTTTTGACATATTACGTTTTCTGTCATGTTATGCTGTATGGTTAATTGTGTCACCGTAAACCAGTCATTATTTAGTGGGTATAGGATTTAAATGCAAGACATTAATCTTTGTTCATCAATTTCAGAAAGGAATGATGATGCTAAGAAATAAATTTAACATAAATGGGAATTTCACCTACGGAATAAACGAAAGGAGATGCAATAACTTTATGAGGAAGAGTAAATGGATCAGGATTAACAAGCATTAACAAGAATATACTATACTCATCGAAGAATAGCAGTCTTAACTAATTTTTTCTTTCAGAATACAAGGTGATTGATGCAGGCTGTCAGAGAGAACTACACGTCTTAGTTTTAGTGATGAAATATGCTAGAGATAAGGAATAGTTGTATAATGAGTAATGAAGTGATTTTTTTGCAGATGATAGTGAATACTGATGAATAATGATGAAGGAAAGGGTATTATGAATAATGAAGTTTTTCTTTACAGGTGGTGATAATAATGAAGTTATGATAATATGGATAATGAAGTGATGGATAATGAAGTTTTTTTCTTTACAGATGAGGATAATGTTGAAGTTATGTATTTATGCTACGTAGTTATTTAAGTATTTGTTGCAGTTTGCTTTGACAGCAGGTGTTACATTGCATAGTAGGATGACGGAAAGTTTTGGAAAGGACAGCTATGGAACACATTTTATACACATTTCACTACTTGTTAATTCGAAGTTCACTACTTTTCAGCATAGTGTGCGTTTCTTCTTTCAGGTCAATAATCCGTTTTTGTATTTTTTCCAGGAGAAGTTTTTCATGACACTTACTAAACCTGTTACTTATTATTCCTGTTCTAGTACTTGCATTTTTATATTTTTTACCCATTTGTGTTTATCATTTATAAATGTGATCACATGTACTGCCTTGTTACATAATCTTGCTACAGCTGACTCATGACGAATGACGTTACCTATCCTCATTTGCAGCAATAGGTCAAAAGCAAAAAGTATTATGCCTCAGCAATTAATTATCGATCCCAACGCAATGCATTGCTACCAAAAAAATGTATTACCAGTCCCACATAATGTCACTAGTTTATGATAATTCTGAATAATACTGATCAACTCTGAATAGCATGTCACTCGAGTAATGACCTCTTAATGAGACTATATTCAAAATAATGCTTTGTCACTAGCTAATAACTGCCACTGTTTATTGTAATGCCTGTGATTACTAATGATTTGACTGTAATTAACTGATTTTTAATAATGACTTTATAATGATCTGAACAATACTGAATGATGAACTATGTTTTATTCTATTCAATACTTGATGGCCACTGAGTGCCAATAATTAATGTCAATCAACGAAATTGTTATTAATTATGCCATTAATTAACTCTTGTTTTCAATGTTCATACTTTGTATTTGGAAATGAATGTGACTGTTTCATAATGCTTTGTAATTAGGAAAAGACTAATGATTCTTAATAGATTGGAATGACACATAATTAATTAACTATGGTACTGTTTAATAATGCTTTGTAATTAATTAAGGCTAATAATTCTTAGTATATTGAAATGACAAATGATTAATTAATTAACTGTAATTAAACAAATGATTAATTAACGACAAATGATTAATTAACTGTAATTAGACAAATGATTAATTAACGACCAATGATTAATTAACTGTAATTATACAAATGATTAATTAACTGTAATTAGACAAATGATTAATTAATGACAAATGATTAATTAACTGTAATTAGGAAAAGGTTAATGATTCTTAATTATACTCTGTAACTGAAAAGAATGCGATTATTTCATAATATTTTGTAACCAGGAAAAGAAGGCTACTGATTCTATGTAAAACAATTAATGAACATTTTTCTGTAATACTACATACTTGGTACAGAAATGTTCAATAACTGGGCTATGAATGCCACGAACTATCAATGAAGACTGTAATTGACAATATTATGTGACTTGATGTCCTTCACCTCATAAGCTGACTACCCTGAATTACTGCAATGTCCATTTGTCCTGTTTATCCCAGTGATCATGGAGCACTATATTTGGTTTTGCACTCATTCTACGTTGGTGTGCCTTGTAAGAGTGTGGTGTTGACACGACATGCTGTCCACCACCATGAGCGATGAAGACGTTATTATGGTCCCACTGTTTGGTGTACCTAATGTACTGCCAAAATGAAAACATGGAACATTACTACGACAGTTCAGTGTCTCGGCTACACTGATAAATTCTGATGGGAAAAGAACTTCAAGTTGTGTCACTTGGTGTTGTACTACTGTGGAAAGATATGGACTTTCAGAGCAGCTGTGTGCAATCTAAAGTGCTACAACCATGATGCAATCCCTCCCTTTCCTATCCTGATTCTTGTCACATAAAGAAAAAATTTTTTTTTGGTAACATCATTTATGTTCATAGGTTATACATTTTTCGATTCGCTAAACTCCAGTGTGAGTACACTTATGTCACTGATCGACATGATGTTTGCCATTATGTTTATTTGTTGTGAAAATACTACAGACATTTTTCAGTGCATGTGCACTTTGGACATGAATTTTTTTTTTCTTGCCATTATGTTTATTTGTTGTAAAAATGCTAAAGACATTTTTCAGTGCATGTACACTTGTCAACATAATATAATTTTGCCAGTCTGTTTATTTGTTCTGCATATGCTAAAGAATTTTTTCAGTGCCTGTGCACTTTATCTGTCAAAAAGTTTGTATATACTTTTTTCTGATTTGCTACTATGTTTTGTACTCTCATTTTGTCTTTGTCTGATATATTTTGTACTTAGTGCGTGTGCACAACATTTACTTTATGTACTACATCTAATTATTCTTGCCAGTCTGTTTATTTGTTCTGAACATGCTAAAGAATTTTTTCAGTGCCTGTGCACTTTATCTGTCAAATAATTTGTATATACTGTTTTCTGATTTGCTACTATGTTTAGTATTCACATTTTGTCCTTGTCTGATATATTTTGTACTTAGTGCGTGTGCACAACATTTAAATATTCTGTAAGTTGTGGGATTTTGTTACTTAGAGAAAAATTTTGCCGCGCTTGGCAAGTCCAAATGACTCACCATCGCTGCCAAATTTTTGCCCCCCGAGTGGAGGGTTATGAAACACGTATGTAACGCAGCAGCGATGGCGAGGCATTGTAGCATCTGTGACCAGAGAGTATGCGCTTGACCGCGCGAGTGTTGCGAGCGGTTCTCAGTCAGTAGTAGTCGTTGCTCAGTCTGTCTGTTAGTAGCTTTAGGCCAGTGCAGTCTGTAGTAGTCTTTGCGAGTTCAGTTGTCGCTAAGTAGCAGTCCAGTGCGGTTGTGTGATGTAGGCGGTCGGCAACAATGGTCAAGATGAGGAGTAAGGTATACTGTTAATTAATATAATCATTAGATAATGAAAAATTTTATTTTTATTGTAATTATTCTCCAACAAGTCTCCCAATAATAATTTTTTATTTCAAAAGCATTTTCTCAAAAGTTTAATTTTTTGAACTAAAGATCTCGTTGCACTTCCCATTTCATTCCACTTCTTTTTGAAGAAAAATTTCACTAAAATTACAAAAAAAAAGAGAATATTATTATTAGCAATGCAGTTCCTCCAAGCGGTGCGCAACAACAAGAGCAGATATGTGACATCCATTTATTCTGAGGTAAGACTTTAATTCTGAGTATTTTTCACAGGGCCAAAAACCGATATTTCGGTTTAATTGTATTTTCTTGTCAGTGAACGGACTTTAAATTTTGTGAAGGATTTATATTTGAGTCAGATTGCGTATTTCACATTTTTGTTGCCATTTTCAGTACATTTCATTGTGGGTAGGTTACGCTTAGAGTCATGTCCATCCCCATTTCTAATTAGTCTCGTCTTTTTCTTTCTTTTAAAATTTTTGTAGGGAGGTTACACTTGGCTCCACATTCCTATATAATATTGTCAATTTTCTTTCTTTTAAAATTACGGTGGGGAGGTTACAATTTCTGTCCTACATACAGAGTAACAACGTTTTCAAGAGACAATGAATTCTCTGATCATAGGGTTCAAGAAACTTAAAGTCGTCGACTTCCGTCAGTAACCCTTCCTACCATACACTATATACCTTGCCGAGTCTGCTGATCTATTGTGGGCTTCAAGAATGTCAAGTTGACACTTCTGGGGTTTGTGGTGCACCGACGTATCCGTGGTCTTACTGCGTAAGCTATTGACTCACTCATAGAGACCTGTGTTAGTACACAACGAACACCATCCCCCCGACCTTCGTAGAAGCGTCAACCTGACACTCTTTAGAGCCAGCAGTAGATCAGAAGGTTGCTGCCTGTTGTAGTGTGCGGTGTGAGATGGGACGGCTACTGATGGCTACCGACGGCAGTCTACGATTTTAACGTAAGATGAGAACCACAGTCCAATATGTTTTTATTCACTTTTATTTTAGGAATGCCGAAACTGTGCTGGTAGATTCTTTAGCATTTTAACCCCATGAGTTAACTTTTTACGACCTGGTGATGAGAGTATTGTCCCTTGAAATGTGTTGTTAAGCCGTATGTAGGACAGAAATACGGCTGCTTGCTACCCATCATCACTGTAGAATCATAACATCCGTTACCTCATACCCATAATGGATAATATTTAAACGGAAGTTATTCCCTGGTGTCTTAACACTTGTCGTTGAACACTACCTCGTCTTTTAGTCAATGTTTTCCGTGAGTTCCATTCTTCGTCGATTCTAGAAAGAACCTCCTCATTCATCATCTTACCAGTCCTTCGCTCTCCCCACAGTTCGTGCTTCAGCACCACACAATCATAGCAAACGTGCATTCTCAGTAATTTCTTCCTCAGATTAAGGCCTGTGTTTGACACTAGTGGGCTGCTAATGTTCCTTTTATGTCTTCCTTGCTTCGTTCATCAGGGGCTATTTTACTTCGGAGGTAGCAGAATGCCTTAACTTCGACTACTTAACGGTTACTAATTCTGATGTTAAGTTTCTTGCTAATCTCATTTCTGCTATTCCTTATTGCTTTCATCTTTCTTCGCTTTACTCACAACCTATAGTGTAAACTCATTAGACCGTTCATTACGTTCAACAGATCTTGTAATTCTTCTTCACTTTCACGAAGGATTGGAATGTCATCAGCGAATCTTATCAATGATTGCCTTTCACCCTCAATTTTAGTCCCACTTTAGAACCTTTCTTTTCTTTCCGTCATTGCTTCTTCGATGTCAAGATTAAACAGTACTGGCGAAGGTTAGATCCAGGTCATATACTCGTTTTTAATCTGAGTTCTGTCCGTCTCGATGGCTGAGTGGTGAGCACGACGGACTGCGATGCCAAGAGATCCGGCTTCCCGGCTGGGTCGGAGAATTTCTCCGCTCAGTGACTGGGTGTTGTGTTGTCCTAATCATCATCATCTCACCTCCATCGACACGAAAGTCGCCGATGTGGCGTCAACTTAAAATTCTTACACCAGGCGACCGGCCTACCCGACGGGGCGCCCTAGCCACACCACATTTCATATCTGAGTACTTCATTCTTGGTCTTCTGGTCTTATTGTTCAGTCTTGGTTCTAACCGTTCTCCGCTACAGCTTCCTCCGATGTTCCTAAGAATTTAGAACATCTCGCACCATTTTACATGTTCTAATTCTTTTTTTCCAGATCGAAAAATGCTTTGAGCTGGTCTTAATTTTCCGTAAGTCTTGCCTCCATTATCAAGTAAAACATCAGAACTGCCTCAGTGATGTCTTTACCTTTCCTAAAGCCAAATTTCCGTTATCTAAAAGATCTTCAATTTTGTTGGGCTTACGACCTAAAAGTCGAAAGTTTTTACACGCAAAAAAATGTTTACAGCGTAAAGGCGTTTAAAAAGTGACTTGAATCATCGAAAACCTTCATATCTTAAAAACACAAATATTAGAAATTCCAATGAATATAGTAAGCAGGTCTTCAAATGGTTCAAATGGCTCTGAGCACTGTGGGACTTAACATTTGAGGTCATCATTCCCCTAGAACTAAGAACTACTTATACCTAACTAACCTCAGGACATCACACACATCCATGCCCGAGGCAGGATTCGAACCTGCGACCGTAGCGGTCACGCTGTTCCAGACTGAAGCGCCTAGAACCGCTCGGCCACACAGGGTGGCAAACAGGCCTTTCACCTGCCTGGTATGTACTACGATAATTAAGAAAATGTGTGGAGGTGGAAGATCGAAGATGTGATCGCGTACCAATTACATGGTAATCAAAGAGGAAGCTCTGTTTGAGGATGAGGGCGAAGGAAATCTGCCGAATCACAACGACCTGTCGGCGTCTCGCATCTAATACTAAGAATAGATTTCGTTCCCAGGAAAATGGTTCCAGCCACCAGAAAGAACGTTTATCAAATTATGGGCTTCCAGAAAGATAGTGCGAACATTATGCAGAGAGAATTATGAGTAATTAGAATCTTTCTTCAGAGAAATCTTTTTCAAATTGTCGGTTATGTGAGTAAAGCATTAGTTCTTCCTTCCCCTGGAAAAGTTTTCGTCGTGAATTGGTTGTACGTCCGATTTCTGTAACTAAAACGAAAAAAATCCTGTAGTAGACGTTTTACGGATTGATGAGGACTTAACTACTAAGGCTACACGAAATTAATGATGCTAAATGGCGTTATGTATTGCCACGTTTTGCAGTCTTCTGTTTATTTTCTTTCGAAGGGATTATTGCTAGTTATGTAACTAAGTTTATCGCAGCTGCAGTCTGCACTCTTCAGATAACGTGCACAAGCATTGTCGACTTAATTCCATTAGAACCATTTACAATCATTTACTACTTACTACTAACGTTGTTACCGATATCACGCGCGCGAGCGCGTTTATGGACAGTACGTATGTGTGTGTGTGTGTGCATGTGCGTGTGTGTGTGCGTGTGTGTGTGTCTGTGTGTTTGTGCGTAGAACGGATACATTTCCTACTTACCACTACTTACTACTAACCTTGTGGCCAGTTTTTCGCGCGCTCGCGTTCTTTCGTGAGTGCGTGTGGAGTGTGCCTGTGTGTGTGTGTGTGTGTGTGTGTGTGTGTGTGTGTGTGTGTGTGTGTGTGTGTCTGGCGTCTATCTGTACCTGTAAATATTTGTAACAACAGATTCCGTAGCTGTGATTGGTGGGACGCCTATCCGGCTGCAGATTGTATCGGTGCTCACTGCCGGATATTATTTCCTGGAAATAGTGAGAATATAGCTCCGTAGGAATCTCTCAAGACACGGCCACAGACGGAGCCGGAACTGTCCCACGGAAGGCAGGCGTGGGGATTCCTCCCATCCCGCCGGCGGGGCTGTGATAGCTCTGCTCGTTCTCAGCCAGCATGAGTGCAGTCGCAACTAGCTGTCGTACTGTACGCTACGCTGACAGACGCTGTTCCAGTGACCACAAGCTACTCCAGCACTCATGCAAAAACTATTTATAAGTAAATATTAATAATACCAAGTGTTTGTAAGTAAAGTGCAGCTACTCAAGGATGTCGAGTGTAAGCTGTATTATAGTACGGCAGCGAAACTTGTTGATGTGCTAATGTATTAGTGCGACACTCATTTATGCTGGAAAACAATTAGTTCCAATTTTGGCCACCAATTACAAATCTGGCGCTGTGCATTGTTAGTATATAGAGAGCCAATACGCTGGGAGAGTGGCCAATGCTCGTTGTATCATAGATCCGTCTGCCGTATTTCGCCACAATTCGTCCAGGAAATACTGTCGCTTATTGACTGTCCCAAGGCGTTTATAGCACACTCACATTATACTAGAAATTCTAACTTGTTATTTAATTTAATATGGAATAAATTAAAACGTGGCATGATGCAGTGTACTGACAGGGAATGGACCAGCAAAAGATATAAAAGTCTGATTTCCATTATTGTAGACTCTCTGAACCGATTGCAGGGTATCCTGCTCTGAAACGTCAGTATAAATTTGAAAACTTAATAAACCACGGAATAATGTAGATAGAGAGGTAAAAATTGACACACATGCTTGGAATGGCATGGGGTTTTATTAGAACAAAATAAAATCAAAGTTCACAAAATGTCCGACAGATGGCGCTGGACAGCAAAACGTCAGTAACTGCTACCGTGACGGCTGAGAGGGACGCCGATATGTTACAGAATCGCCTCATCCCCAGCCTGGCTGATAAACACCTGCTGGATCGTACGATGTTTATGCAGGATGGCGCTCCACCCCATATTGCTAGATGCGTGAAAGATCTCTTGCGCGCGTCGTTTGGTGACGATCGTGTGCTCAGCCTCCACTTTCGTCAAGCATGGTCTCCCATGTCCCCCGACCTCAGTCCGTGCGATTATTGGCTTTGGGGTTACGTGAAGTCGCAGGTGTATCGTGATCGACCGACATCTCTAGGGATGCTGAAAGGCAACATTCGACGCCAACGCCTGACCATAACTCCGGACATGCTTTACAGTGCTGTTCACAACATTATTCCTACCCCATGTCATTCAAAGCATGTGTGTCAATTTGTACCTCTCTATCTACATTATTCTGTGATTTATTCAGTTTTCAAATTTATGCTGACTTTTTGGTCACCGTGTACATTGCTGAAGTTAGTAGCCCCTAAACTTCATATAATATTTTTTCCTTCCCAGCTAATATATTTTAGACAACATCATTGCTCTAGAAACTGTCTTAAATTGGAAAAAAGCCAGAACCCACCAGTAATGCTTAGAAACGTTCAAGACTGAAAGCACAGTAAAACAATTTCACAGTATCTGATTTTCGAAAAAGTAGAACTCTGCTGTTATGGTTACTCGCATTTTCATGAAATTAGGAATGTATATAAACAAAAATCGTGTATTTCCGAAACTTCTCGACTGACTGCTCTGAGATTTCGAAACAACTTTGTATTCTAGTAAAGGTAAAACCATATTACCAAAAGTCTCAAAAGTGTAATAGTGGTTTATAACTACAATTCTACAACCGAATTTGTAAAAACAATAACCAAGAGTGGAGAGGTGGGGGGGAGGTGATGGACTGATGGACATAGAAAATGGGAAGGAGGAGACGGACAGAAAGAAGGGGTAGGAGGAGATGGAAAGAGGTGGGGTAAGAGAAGATGGACAGAGAAAGCGGAAAGGAGGTGATGAAATCAGAGAAGGGGAAAGGGACAGGAGGAGATGGAGAGCGGAGGGGAGGAAAAGATAGGCAGAAAGGGGGGGGAGGTGATGGAAGTAGAGGGTAAGGAGGAGACGATGGACAAAGAAAGAGGGAGGCAGACATGGGCGGAGATGGGGGGGAGGAGGAGATTAGGACGTACATACAATCAGCATTCACTTTAGGAACATGTGATTTCTCTCTTCTTTCTTTTCCATTTAAGCAAACTGAGGCACAGCAGACCATGGCTGGGGACAGCTAGTTAAGCAAACAAAGATTATGCTCCAGGATTTCAATTCGATAAACGCAATTCAGACAAAAATAAAAGAAATACTTCAGTGACAGCGAAAATCGAACTGCCGACAGTACGGTTTATAATCTTGAATGCTACTTACTGAGCTGCAAGCGATATTGTGACCGACATGGGAAATATTTTTTAGATAATAATGCCCAGAAATTTTCGACTTGGTTTTTTTCTTCCCAAGGCACGACGAAATGTGTATACGTGGTACGCTACAGCCTGAAAAAGTTCTCCAGAAGACTTCAGAACATTAACCCAACTCCAGCAAGCACCATGAACATACAATTCGAGAGGGACACTTGCAAAAAAACGGCGACGCAGCTGATCAGCCAGTCAACTGCGATTTCGCCAACGGCCATTGTCTCTCTGTATATTGGCTCTCTATATATATGACGGTATGACACCCACGCTGTCACATGACGAGCCATAACTTGAGCGAACAGTACGGCTGTCGAGAAGAGACCCTGCACTGTTAGTGAAACTTTTTTTAAGTGAATGGCAGCAGTTAATGTGCTGGCTTGAGAGAGTATCACAGAGTGAATGGTCTGAAGTGAGTCCCGATGTCATTAAATGGTTTACAGAAGATAATGAAATTTGAAAACATAGGCGAGCTTAATATGGAACCTGGAAGACGATGGCATTCTATTACGGTGGAAGTTATTGGCAAGGTTCCTGTTGCTGTAACTGACCATGCAGCTCGTGCCCCGGGACGTGCTAGTGCTCGTACGGTGTCACGAGAATTGTCCAATCCGTGATCAACAGCACGAAAAGTTTTGCGGTCCATATTACACTGGTATCCGTACAAGATCAAGACTGTGCTGTAAACGAAACCTTGTGGTCCACATCAACATCCCGAATCAGCTCTTTGGTTTCTTTCATGGATCTACGTTGGTTACGTGGGGCCAAGCAATATACAGTCGAGTGACGAGACACATTTATGCTACAGGGTGCAACGAATGCAAAGAACTGCAGAATTTGGTCTATTGTTAAGCTACGTGTCGTTCATGAAAAGCCATGCACTCGCCCTATGTGATAGTGTGTGTGCACAGTGTGTTGTGGCTTCACAAACACCTTTATTCTCCGTCCGTTCTTCAGAAATGTTCAAATGTGTGTGAAATCTTATGGGACTTAACTGCCAAGGTCATCAGTGCCTAAGCTTACACCCATGCCCGGTGGAGGACTCGAACCTCCGCCGGGACCAGCCGCACAGTCTATGACTGTAGCGCCCAAGACCGCTCGGCTAATCCCGTGCGGCGTCAGTTTTTCGTTCAAGAGAATACTCCCAGAGGGCTGTCAGGTGTACCGTGGCATCTCCAGACTATCGAGGCCTCTTATTGAGACCTCCTCGTACAACATATGATTTCTGCTTTGAAAGAGCGCATCAATGTGGAACCCACTGTTTTCATGCAATGTGGGACAATACCTCATGTCGCCCGCCAAGTAAAAGATCAGCGTAATACAACCTGATATATCCAGACATTTTTCCAGATCCATTGCCTACAAGATCACCTCACCAGAATCCATGTGACTTTTGACTCTGGGGATATGTAAAAGAACGCATTTTCCATGGATATGTTCGGTCGCTAATTGTTCTGAAGGCCGATACACAGGAGCACGTTGCTCGGTTCCACCGGAAACGCTGCGTACAACTGTTGATCACGGATGCTGCATCTCCTCGACGTCTCCGCTCATCCTGAACATATTGTGTAAGCGCCCAATCAACATTATGTCTTTTTCACTTGACCTTTTCTGCCAATGCCCCTTTCCTAATCCTTTGCATATGGAAACATTGCTATGCGTCTTTTTTGCATACACAGCACAAAATTTGCAACAAATGGCCAAAATTGGAACTATGTTTTTCCAGCTTAAATCTGTTCCGCTTTAAGAAATTAGCTTGTCTACCAAGTTTCGCTGCCAAACAATAATTATAACCCACACACCACCTCTGCGAGTAGCTGTACTTTTATTATTACCATATGGTAGTATGCAGTTACAGCACTTTGAAAGTGTTAATAGGAGAGCACAGCAGCGCTACAAACCTACTTGCAGCATAGCAGCAGTAGTCCATAAAAATCTGTTCAAATAAAATGAAAAAATGTCTACCACACAGATGGGCACATTGACAAGAGGGTGATAACGCTAGGAATTTAGGTGGCATGAGGAGTAGCAGTGTGTGAGAATTGCGGTCGGGGGGGGGGGGAGAGTTTTGGGGATGAGGTTGTGTTGGATCCTCATGACACAGCCGGCAGAAGTGGCCGAGCGGTCCTAGGCGCTACAGACTGGAACCGCGCGACCACTACGGTCGCAGGTTCGAACCCTGCCTCGGCCATGGATATGTGTGATGTCCTTAGTTTAGTTAGGTTTTGGTAGTGTTAACTTCTAGGGGACTGATGACGTCAGAAGATGAGTCCCATAGTGCTCAGAGCCATTTGAACCATTTTTGAACCTCATGAGACAGCTGGGTAGTCGTAGACGATATGAAACTAACAGAATCGGTCAAATTCCTCCCCTTCCCCCCCCCCCCCCCCAATATTCAAAAGATTCATTCTGTAAGTAAATGCACGCCGTCCATAGGTACTGGCGGGCCTACTGGCTCCGACCGACCAACATGTCCTCCTCTGCCAACGGCGTCATTGGATGTGTGGATTTTCGTGACTTGGAGCCGCTACTACTCGATCAGTAGCTATTCACCTGGCATCACGGGACTGACTGCTCTCCGTTCCTGTCCTCTTGGCTGTACCGTCAATCTAACTCGCGTCCTACGTATGGCAGGCCGAATATCTAACTAGCTAAAAACGTTCCCAGTTGAAATACTTCAACATGAGAAATTTTTTGTTCTGGAAAATCATGATGAAACCTTTCCTAGTGCATGATGGAGACTATTTTGTATGTTGTTGTCCTGAGACTGGTTTGATGCAGCTCTCCATGCTACTCTATCCTGTGCAAGCCTCTTCACCTCCCAGTACCTGCTGTAGCCCACAACCTTCTGAATCTGCTTAGTGTATACATCTGTTGGTCTCCCTCTACGATTTTTATACTGCATGCTGCCCTCCAGTACTAAATTGGTGATCCCTTGATGCCTCAGAACATGTCCTACCAACCGATCCCTTCTTCTAGTCAAGTTGTGCCACAAACTCCTCTTCTCCCCAATTCTGTTCAATACCTCCTCATTAGTTATGTGATCTACCCAACTAATCTTCAGCATTCTTGAGCAGCACCACATTTCGAAAGCTTCTATTCTCTTCTTGTCTAAACTATTTATCGTCCATGTTTCACTTCCATACATGGTTACACTCCATACAAGTACTTTCAGAAACGACTTCCTGACACTTAAATCAATACCTGATGTTAACAAATTTCTCTTCTTCAGAAACGCTTTCTTTGCCATTGCCAGTCTACATTTTATGTCCTCTCTACTTCGACCATCATCAGTTATTTTGCTCCCCAAATAGCAAAACTCCTTTACTGCTTTAAGTGTTTCATTTCCTAATCTAATTCCCTCAGCATCACCCGACTTAACTCGACTATATTCCATTATCAAATGGTTCAAATGGCTCTGAGCACTATGGGACTTGGCATCTATCGTCATCAGTCCCCTAGAACTTAGAACTACTTAAACCTAACTAACCTAAGGACAGCACACAACACCCAGTCATCACGAGGCAGAGAAAATCCCTGACCCCGCCGGGAATCGAACCCGGGAACCCGGGCGTGGGAAGCGAGAACGCTACAGCACGACCACGAGCTGCGGACTATATTCCATTATCCTCGTTTTCCTTTTGTTGATGTTCATCTTATATCCTCCTTTCAAGACACTGTCCATTCCGTTCAACTGCTCTTCCAAGTCCTTTGCTGTCTCTGACAGAAATACAATGTCATCGGTGAACCTCAAAGTTTTTATTTCTTCTCCATAGATTTTAATACCTACACCGAACTTTTCCTTTGTTTCCTTTACTGCTTGCTCAATATACAGATTGAATAGAATCGGGGAGAGGCTACAACCCTGTCTCACTCCATTCCCAACCACTGCTTCCCTTTCATGTCCCTCGACTGTTATAACTGCCATCTGGTTTCTGTACAAATTGTAAATAATTACTATTAAAAACAGTCTTGATCACGATTTATTTAACACGGTGACCGGTTTCGACCACTACTGTGGTCATCTTCAGACCATTGAGTAGGAACTTCTTTCTGTTGGATTCTCCAACAGAAAGAAGTTCCTACTCAATGGTCTGAAGATGACCACAGTAGTGGTCGAAACCGGTCACCGTGATAAATAAATCGTGATCAAGACTGTTTTTAATAGTAATTATTTACAAGACATTGATCACTGCTGTTCCCATAATGCATTCAAAAGAAATTGTAAATAGCCTTTCGCTCCCTGTATTTTACCCCTGCCACTTTCAGAATTTTAAAAAGAGCATTCCAGTCAACATTGTCAAAAGCTTTCTCTAAGTCTACAAATGCTAGAAACGTAGGTTTGCCTTTCCTTAATCGTTCTTCTAAGATAACTCGTAGGTTCAGTATTGCCTCAAGTGTTCCAATATTTCTACGGAATCCAAACTGATCTCCGCGAGATCGGCTTATACCAGTTTTTCCATTCGTCTGTAATGAATTCGCGTTAGTATTTTGCAGCTGTGACTTATTAAACTGATAGTTCGGTAATTTTCACATCTGTCAACACCTGCTTTCTTTGGTATTGGAATTATTATATTCTTCTTGAAATCTGAGGGAATTTCGCCTGCCTCATACATCTTGCACACCAGATGGTAGAGTTTTGTCAGGACTGGCTATCCCAAGGCTGTCAGTAGTTCTAATGGAATGTTCTCTACTACCGGGGCCTTGTTTCGACTTAGGTCTTTCAGTGCTCTGTCAAACTCTTCACGCAGTGTCATATCTCCCATTTCATCTCCACCTACCTGGCTCTGAGCACTATGGGACTCAACTGCTGAGGTCATTAGTCCCCTAGAACTTAGAACTAGTTAAACCTAACTAACCTAAGGACATCACAAACATCCATGCCCGAGGCAGGATTCGAACCTGCGACCGTAGCGGTCTTGCGGTTCCAGACTGCAGCACCTTTAACCGCACGGCCACTTCGGCCGGCTCTCCACCTGCCTCCTCTTCCATTTCTATAATATTGTCCTCAAGAACATTGCCCCTGTATAGACCCTCTATATACTCCTTCCATCTTTCTGCTTTCCCTTCTTTGCTTAGAACTGGGTTTCCATCTGAGTTCTTGATATTCATGTTGATTTCTTTGCTCCAAATGTCTCTTTAACTTTCCTGTAGGCAGTATCTATATTACCCCTCATGAGATAAGCCTCTACATCCTTACATTTGTGCTCTAGCCATCCCTGCTTAGCCATTTTTCACTTCCTGTCGATCTCATTTTTGAGACGTTTGTATTCCTTCTTGGTTACTTCACTTGCTGCATTTTTGTATTTTCTCCTTTCATCAATTAAATTCAGTATCTCTTCTGTTACCCAAGGATTTCTACTAGCCCTCGTCTTTTTACTTATTTGATCCTCTGCTGGATTCACTATTTCATTCCTCAAAGCTACCCATTCTTCTTCTACTGTATTTCTTTCCCCCATTCCTGTCAATTGTTCCCTTATGCTATCCCTCAAACTCTGTACAACTTCTGGTTCTTTCAGTTTATCGAGGACCCCATCTCCTTAAATTCCCACCTTTTTCCAGTTTCTTCCGTTTTAATCTACAGGTCATAACAAATAGAATGTGGTCAGAGTCCACATCTGCCCCTGGAAATGTCTTACAATTTAAAATCTGGTTCCTAAATCTCTGTCTTACCATTATATAATCTATCTGAAACCTTTTAGTATCTCCAGGGTTCTTCCATGTATACAACCTTCTTTCATGACTCTTGAACCAAGTGTTAGCTATGATTAAGTTATGCTCTGTGCAAAATTCTACGAGATGGCTTCCTCTTTCATTTCTTAGCCCCAATCCTTATTCACCTACTACGTTTCCTTTTCTTCCTTTTCCAACTGCCGAATTACAGTCACCCACGACTATTAAATTTTCAGCTCCCTTGACTACCCGAATAATTTCTTTTATCTCATCATACATTTCATCAATTTCTACATCCTCTGCAGAGCTAGTTGACATATAAACTAGTACTACTACAGTAGGCGTGGGCTTCGTGTCTATCTTGGCCACAATAAGGCGTTCTCTATGCTCTTTTTAGTAGCTTACCCGCACTCCTATATTTTTATTCATTATTAAACATACTCATGCATTACCCCTATTTGATTTTGTATTTATAACCCTGTATTTACCTGACCAAAAGTCTTGTTCCTCCTGCCACCGAACTTCACTAATTTCCACTATGTCTAACTTTAACCTATCCATTTCCATTTTTAAATTTTCTAACCTACCTGCCCGATTTTGTAATGATTTGAATATTTTCGACGGAGAGTTTGCAGCCTGCCGTTGTGGCCGAGCGGTCCTAGGCGCTTCAGTCTGGTACCGCGCGACCGCTACGGTCGCAGTTTCGAATCCTGCCTCGGGCATGGATGTGTGTGATGTCCTAAGGTTAGTTAGGTTTAAGTAGTTCTAAGTTCTAGGGGACTGATGACCTCAGATGTTAAGTCGCATAGTGGTCAGAGCCATTTGAAACATTTCTGGGGAGCATGGAAAGAAAGAACTTAACAATTGAAGCAGTCAAATATTACATCAGACTGATAGAACATGAAAGATAATGTACCATTAACAAATGTGTGCCTGTAACAGTTGAAAAGAAATGTTTCGAATTTGACAGCTCTTCATCATGAGATCATTAGAGACGAGGAGAATCTTAAATGGAACGAGATACGCAAGGCAATCACCAGAATCTTTCACAAAGAAAGCATTGTGGTATTAGCTTAATCGATTTAAGTAAACTAGCGACTATACTGTAACTGTTTTGTTTCATTATTGTTTGTCGTTTGTTGTTTGTTGTGTATGTAAACTGGTTTTCTGTTCTTATGTTGTTACGTGAACCTGAAAAATGTAGGGGTGCGCTTATGTAAATGGTATTTTATTAAATGGGTCGACGAATCCAGCTGAAACTATTTAACTGTATGCAATTAATTTTTCTAAAATAAATAGAAAACGTAAATTTGCATCCTAAAGAAGCTGTCCTCTCAAATTCTGTTTTGCGTAGGCCAGTGAAGAGTGCTACAGCGCGTGACGTCAGTTTTTGTCTTCCATCACACAAAATTAAGAGAATAAAAATTCTACATGAAACCATAAATCGAATTTTGAAAGAAAAAATGTACAACAAGATTTTATTAAAATGCCCTGTAATTTTAATGACTCAAACTTACTAAATAAAATTCCAAACACTCCACTGTAAGAATAAGAACGTCTGCGTAAGAAACGAGATTTATCAGCACTAGGAAGGCACCAAAATTTAACGTTATATAGTTTTATTAAATTCATTTTAGTAATTTGTAGTTAAATATGTGGTAGTCATCAGTGGAATAATTTTAATAATGCTTCATTTGCTCTGTAACTGTTTGTCAGGCAGTGCATGTTACAGCAGTTGAACGAACCACGTCAGGGTAACATTCAATAACGTAAAACGTATAGCAGCCACATAATGTGACGGCTTTCCAAGGGGGAGACGCAAAAACCATCCTGACTAGAATACCAGCCGTATCTCGCCTGTGGCTCTGGCAACGTTTGCGCTCGCAGGTGAGGTGCAGCGCCGGAGGATCGGAAGCCGGCGCCAGTCCCGGCTGGCTCCATTCACGAGAGACAACTGGGCGCAGCGCGGGCCCACAATACAAAGCTGCTTTTATTGATAGCACCATTGTCCGAGCCTGTGTAAACATGTGACCACCCGGCTCGCCAGCGGCCACGCGGCGACCGGTTTTATGAGCTGGAATGAAGGCGAAAAACGAGGAGAACGTCACGTAAGAGGAGGATGACGGAAAGGGAAGGGGAGGGGGCGGCGGGAAGGATGGCGAGCAGAGAGAGGGAGCAGGCGCGTGCGCGCACAACCCGGAATAATGCGGCAATTGTGCGTCCTTCCGTACGGAACGCCCCGGCCATATTTCTAAGCCGTGTTGGCGGTAGTTTCTACTCCACGTGGAATGGCACCGTAACTAGATAGCGCAACCTCGTCCGACTAAGATAGGGAGCTGCCGAGTTAATGCCACACTCTTAATAAGGCTGGGTTCAAATCGCAGTGTCACAAATCATTCTCCTTGCATTTGGACAATCTCAATTTGGTCTTCGATTTAGGTGATGCTTTATCGCTAACTATCACGTCACTGAATGAACGCCTAACGATGAAACGTAAAAATATCTAAGCAAATCTGAGGAACATAGTAAAGCAAGAAAACATAAGACCCTAGCGAGACCGACAGTTCTTCACAGTTGCTAAATATGCATGGGATTTGGATAAACGTCGTCCCCACTTCTTTCTGCAGCTCTCATCCCACCCTCTCTTCTTTGTCAATCTCCTCCTCATCTACCCCTACCTTTTCTATCCATCCCCCTCTTCCCCCTTCCGATGTCAATTTCCTCCCCTATCACCTACCTGTCCTCTTACCCCCGTCTCTGACCTTAAGCCTTGATTATTTTAATTACAGATGAAACCTTAATTGGGGACTGAAGTCGATAGGGATAAATGGGCAAATCGCTTGGGAAGGTTGGTATATATCTTATGAGATACACCTGTTCAGATGCTACAACTTTTAGGAAAGTAGTTTCAGTGACAGCACTTTGTATTTTCAGTCTGCGAATAGGGATAATTACAACGTTTCGGGCGACTCAGGCTCCGTAGGAGTATTCACGTCATTAGCCAATAAGCTGTAAAGACAAGTTTCCTCTTTCCTATAAAACCGACGAGGAGGAAGAAAACAAAACAGCAAATGTATGTACAATTTATATATACAGGGTGTTACAAAAAGGTATTGCCAAACTTCCAGCAAACATTCCTCACACACAAATAAAGAAAAGATGTTATGTGGACATGTGTCCGGAAACGCTTAATTTCCATGTTAGAGGTCATTTTAGTTTGTTCTTCCACCTACGCTCAATGAAGCACGTTATCATGATTTCATACGGGATACTCTACCTGTGCTGCTAGAACATGTGCCTTTACAAGTACGACACAACAAGTGGTTCATGCACGATGGAGCTCCTGCACATTTCTGTCGAAGTGTTCGTACGCTTCTCAACAACAGATTCGATGACCGATGGATTGGTAGAGGCGGACCAATTCCATGGCCTCCACGCTCTCCTGACCTCAACCCTCTTGACTTTCATTTATGGGGGCATTTGAAAGCTCTTGTCTACGCAACCCCGGTACCACATGTAGAGACTCTTCGTGCTCGTATCGTGGACGGCTGTGATGCAATACACCATTCTCCAGGGCTGCATCAGCACATCAGGGATTCCATGCGACGGACGGTGGATGCATGTATCCTCGCTAACGGAGGAAATTTTGAACATTTCCTGTAGCAAAGTGTTTGAAGTCACGCTGGTACGTTCTGTTGCAGTGAGTTTCCATTCCATGATTAATGTGATTTGAAGAGAAGTAATAAAATGAGCTCTAACATGGAAAGTAAGCGTTTGCGGACACCTGTCCACATAACATATTTTCTTTCTTTGTGTGTGAGGAATGTTTCCTGAAAGTTTGGCCGTACCTTTTCGTAACACCCTATATATACAGGGTGGTCAGAAAATGTGTGAAATGCTTGTAGGAATGTTACAGGGCAGGTTGTACTGAGACATAAATGTTAAGAAGGAAATTCGATACGTTGCTCCGTTTCCGAGTTATTTATAATAGAATTTAGCCAATCGGGGCGTCGCGCACTCGCATTCTAGTGGCCTGCCAGGGGCGGTGTTGCCCAACGAATGCTTTGTCTCGTTAGCTGAAACTTGAGTTTACGTGCGCGACGATCTGATTGGCTAACTTCAATGCTAAATAACTCGGAAACGGCGAAACGTATCGAAATTTTTTTGTAACATTCATATCTCAGTACAACCTGCCTTGCAACATCCGTACAAGCGTTTCAGACATTTTCTGACCACACACACACACACACACACACACACACATATATATATATATATATATATATATATATATATATATATATATATAATGATAAAGAATATGTATGGCTGCAACAACTTGACTAATAGTTTAGGTGCCCTCCTAACGTAATTGAAGCTGACTGCAAGAAATAATTCCAAACCGCACCTTTTCACAAAAATCATTTACATCACCGATCGTAAAACAGGCGTAAGACTGCTCACTATTAACACTGCATACCAAGTTACAAGCCGCAATTGGGACTTTTGGTTTGAAACTTTGAAAACAGACTCGTGAAATTCGCATTATAAACTTTGGCAGTGATTGATCGATCGTAAGGTAGCCTACAGTGTGTTCACGAACATGATTGCATACCTTGTTACATGTCGCAGTTTTGGGTCGTAAGGGAGCCAAATTGCTGTGTAAGTGTATGACTGCAAACCGCACTGCAGGCCAAGATTTCTTGTCTATTGACACGAAATTTGAAGCTGGGGTTAGGTACACCAGAACATTGCTGTTGTGGTAAAGTAGCCAATGCTTCATCGCGAGGACTAATGCATGCCACATTACAAACTGAAATCTGAAATTACACTCTGAATTTGCTGTAAGATTTGGGCGGACGATTTTAAGGTAACTAAATGCCCCGTCATGTGCGTGAGTGGATGGTGTGCTACGGGCCGCTATTCGAAAACACAATCGTGACTCATGCGGAATTTGCTATAATGGTTTTAACGACGAGCTGACGATATCAGGGTAGCCAAATACAACGGCTCGAGCATGAATGGTGTAAAGTTACCACACTATCATCGTTTCCCTCAGTCACGTTGTACTCATAATTTTATTATGTATGTACAGGGTGCATCAAAAAGTAACATTCGATTTTTAAAAAATTCTAACTATTATGTTATTTAAGATACGTGCTTGAACAACGTACAGTTGGAAAGAGAAAACTTTCGAGTTTTACCTGGTTCCCGCTAGTGTGCGCCCACTTCAGTTCTTGTAAAAATGGCGTTGGGACAACAGAAAGCGTTTTGTGCTCTACTTTTTGCGCAGTGCGGGTCAGTAATAACTGTTCAGCCTGACTTTTGTACTAGGTGTGGTGTGGATCCTCCTACAGCACAGAGCATTAGACGAAGACATGAACAATCCCGAGAAAGAGGTTGTTTGTGTAAAAGCAAATCGCCGGGCCGTCCCCGAGTGTCTGACACAGACGTCGGATGCATCCACCATAGTTTCACCGGGAGTCCTCTTCAGAAATCCGTTCGTCGCGCAGCTCGACAGCTCAACATGCCCCCGGTTTCCATCTGGCGTTTGTTGCGTCGACGTTTGCACATGAAATCACACTAAATTCATCTACTGCACGCTCTTCGTGAAGGTGACAAACAACAATGTATCGAGTTCTGTAATTTCGTTCTTGGCAAGATGGGACATGACAGTTTTCTTCCACGCTTACTGTTTAGTGACGAGGCAAAATTGTATTTAAATGGCAGAGTGAATTGCCATAATGTGAGTATATGCTTTTCGGAACAACCACATGAAGTTGTACAATATGAGAGGGACTCTCCAAAATTTAATGTGTTTCGTGCAGTTTCAGGGAGAAGGTGTAAGGTCCATTTTTTTCCGAGAACACTGTTACAGGGTCACATATCTCGATACGCTTTAGAACGTTCTTTCCCCACATTTGGTGACTGATTCGAACGACTTCATCCACCAACAGGATGGGGTAACATCACACTGGCATCTTGAAGTGTGGTAGTTTTTAAATCGAAGGATTACTGAACGATGGATCAGTCGCACTGGACCAAATGATTCAACCTTACATTACTGGTCTCCAAGACCACCAGACCTGACTGTCTGTGATTATTTCTTGTGGGGGTTCATAAAAGACTCGGTTTATTTGCCTCCGTTACCATCAACAATGAATGTACTGATGAATTGCATAACAACTGTCACTCAAGAAATGCTCGCTGGAGTGTGGGAACAATTTTGATACCGCGTTGAGGTATGCCACAATGCCATACATCTCAAGAGAGCATATTGAACATCTATGGAAAGGAATGAAAAAAACGTTTAGAGCTCTACGTTCATCAAATACTAAAACTCATAGTATATGTTGATTAGTTTCAGAAATATAGACGAGCCAAATCAGATGGTTCCTTTTGAAACACCTTGTATATTTCCGAATTGCCATGATTCTAATGTTCTGTATACACCTACTTGTAAATAACACTTTACGGTTTTCTATCTGACAAGTAAATCATAATAAGCTACTGCACGTTTAAAGATCACTGTGAGTGACGTTCCGTTCTGTAGACACAGACTCAACACGAGTCATATCCGGTTCGGTCGGCGCAACAGCGATAAACTCCAACCTCGCGCGAAAACGTCATCGATAGCGACAGCCACCGCGCACCGTGCGGACACAACTCGAGTTATAGCAACCTGACTCGGGTTGACTTGAAATCCTCTCGGCCCAAGGTAAATCTATTTGGTAACTTGAGTTGACCCATCTCTATATGATACATATTAAGAAACATAGCCTATACCTATCGGAATGTTCTTCAGAATATCGTGAAAAAATTTGTAGTAAATTGGGCACATACTTTTCGAGATTTTTGGTAATGACTTTAAATAACAGCTTGTCCTTATATAGTAATATAGATTATGTTGAAAATACCCGCCAAATAAAAACTGTGGGCCGGGACTGGATTTGGACACGGAAACTTTGCCATTGCTCGCGCACCTCCACTGCAAATTGAAATTTAATTCTAGGTACGATATTGTTACTAGATGACATGCGAGGTGTTAGGGAATACAGGGGGTGGAGAAAAATACGGAAAAACCGCAAGAAATGCATGCTTGAATACAAAGACAATTGCTAACCAAGATTGCAGATTACGCTGTTTATTTGATTATAAGTTGCATCAGTGCAATATCCTCAATGCGTTGCATGTGTCAGTCGTGTTCAGAAAATTGTTGTGTGTAGTGGTGAGAGCTCCGTGCATTCGGATATAGGCAAATGGTGAATGTGTAGTGGACACTTCCGTAACTAAGACATCGGAATTGTTCGTTGCTTTAAGAGGCACCTTATCGAAAATTTAGACCACATACACGGAAAGCGAGAAGACATCATCCGCTCTGCCACAAAGCGGATGAATCTGTGCGTTGAGGGACCGTGACGGACGGCCACTGAAGAGGACTGTGACGAGAAGTAAGAGGGCGACAGCTGCGAAATGCAGTACAGAAATGAAAGTAACACATGCTACTTCAGTTTTAACGGCCAATTGTATAATACCATTCATTTTCTTGATGTTTTCGTATTCGCTGAAGTTTTGGAATTTCCAGCTACATGCGTATTTGTCGAGAGAAATGTGGCCACACTGAAATTAAGAGGGGTATTAAACAAGTAATGCAATACATTTCTTTCCTGGAAGCGGATTGCTCTTATTCAGTATTCCAATACACCATATTACTCCCCACTTCTTTGGCTACAAAACCCTATTTTTCAACATAATCTCCGCTCAATATGACGGCATTACGCCATCTTACTGGGAGGGCGTGCGTGCCCGCACGGTACCACTCTGTTACCACTCTACTGGTCGACGTCGGAGCCAACGTCTTGCTGGATCAATAACCTCCCAATCAACCACTTATTGCTTCCTGCGGAGTGCATCCTTCATTGGTCCAAACAGATGGAATTCGAAAGGGGGCGAATCCGGGCTGTAGGACAGATGAGGAAGAACAGTTCAATGTAATTTTGTTAGCTGCTTTTGGGTGGGCAGACTCATGTGAGGCCTTGCTTAGTCATGGGGGGGGGGGGGGGGGGGAGGGGGAAGAAGTACGTTTGCATGTTTGTGACGACGAACTTCCTGACGTAGTTTCTTCAATTTCTCGAGTGTAGCAGAATACACTTCCTAGTCAATCGCTGTACCATCAAACATCAAACATAATGACCCATTCAGAGTCACAGGAGACCGTCGCCTTGACGTTAGCAGCTGAGGGAGCGGCTTTGAAGTTCTTCTTCGGGGAAGAGGTGGTGTTCTGTTTCCGGTTCGAAATGATGAACACAGGTTTCATCGCCTGAGACGATGCTCGACATAAAATTGTCACCCTTAACCTCGTAACATGCAGGAAATTCCGCATAGATGGGTCCTTCCTTGTTTTCTATTGTCTTCACTGTTAGGCGGCGTTGAGTACCTCAACTGGTAGCCAAGTGTGTCAGCACTACCAACAGAGACGTCCAGTTGTGCAGCGTGGTGTTTGATCGTGATTCGTCTATCACCTCGAATGAGAGTGTCCGCATGTTCCAACATTGCAGGAGACGCAGCTGTGTGCAGCCGGCCGGGGGGCGGGATGTAGAACAGGTTTGCGCAATCTTGTATTAATTATGACAGACGCCTCACCCAACAACTCGGCGTGCTTTTATTCACTGTCAGTTGTCCGTACACATTCTAGAAGCGTCTATGAATATGTGCGATGATCTGCTTTTCCACCAAAAGAAAGGCCATGACAGCTCTCTGCTTGGAACGCATCTTCGATGCAGGCGCCATTTGGAAAGTTACATTTAGCGCCGTTACCTATCGGAATTTCGTGAAACTATAGGATAAGAAGCCGAACTAGTTCACCATGTCCCACAACAAATTCGTAATTTTTTTAAACTGAAACTGGCTGAGAAAAAAGATGTGTTGCAGCTAATTACTCATGAACTTTCACCCATGTCAGATCCATATTGTCAAAGATAAAACACCCAAAACAAATAATTTGAAAAAGTTCTATATTAAAAATAAAGAATGTGAAATAAATAGATAAGACTGGACTTTCGTAGAGGGTGGTTCGAATGGCTCTGAGCACAATGGGACTTAACTTCTAAGGTCATCAGCCACTAGAACTTAGAACTACTTAAACCTAACTAATCTAAGGACATCACACACATCCATACCCGAGGCAGGGTTCGAACCTGCGACCGTAGCGGTCGCGCGGTTCCAGACTGTAGCGCCTAGAACCGCTAGAGGGTGGACGATATAAAAATGGCCTAGAATATATTTGTAAGATTGAAGCGGAATGACACTTGTTAATGAGCAGGAAAACTGTCGTCACAGAGAATGCTGGAAACCATGATTTCGATGCACGAGTAGGTTTCTGTTGCGTATCTCCGCCTGTGCATCTCCTGCGTACTCTGCCCTGTGTACTTCGCTGTGGCATTGCGTCTGAGTGAGAGGAGCAGATGATTTTAGCCACCCATTGAATGGAATGCAATGCAGTGCAATATGGTGCGCGTTCTCGAGGATTATGCGAAGCACAATTCATGAAAAACATGAGCAGAACTGTTTGCACAACAGTTTAAGACTAGAGGTGTTTGGACAAAACCGCCTGCGAAGCTTTCAATGCACAACGAAGTGGCAAAATGGCAAAAAATTTACTCTCTAGGGAATAGTGCTAATTATTCAAAACGGAGTTTTAACATAGGAAAATTCTGCTCGATAGAAGGAAAACCTGGAACCTAGTCCGATGACATCTCGAGGCTGTTTATCTCTGTGAAAGAGAACTAGGAGAACATCGTGTCGAGATCAAATCAAAAAGGACCTGAATCTGTATCCTTACAAATTTACTTTTTTGCGTGAGTTTAAAAGCTCAGGCGAACTATTGTATGCTGAAGTGGAATCAGGACCTTATGGATCTCCAGATAGTCTCTCTAACCATTTTCGACACGATGTGTATTTTAACCACATATTTTATACCATTGCATGTAAATAATTTGTATATTACCACAAAACAGTTTGTGGGTTAATTGCATATATTACACTACTGCCCACTAAAATTCCTACACCACGAAGATGACGTGCTACAGACGCGAAATTTAACCCACAGGAAGAAGATGCTGTGATATGCAAATGATTAGCTTTTCAGAGCGACACCTACAACGTGCTGACATGAGGAAAGTTTCCAACGCGATTTCCCATACAAAAACAGCAGTTGACCGGCGTTGCCTGGTGAAACGTTGTTGTGATGCCTCGTGTAAGGAGGAGAAATGCGTACCATCACGTTTCTGACTTTGATAAAGGTCGGATTGTAGCCTATTGCGATTGCGGTTTATCGTATCGCGATATTGCTGCTCGCGTTGTTCGAGATCCAATGACTGTTAGCAGAATATGGAATCGGTGGGTTCAGGAGGGTAATACGGGACGCCGTGCTGGATCCCAACGGCCACGTATCACTAGCAGTCGAGAAGACAGGCATCTTATCCGCATGACTGTAACGGATCGTGCAGCCACGTCTCGATCCCTGAGTCAACAGATGGGGACGTTTGCAAGACAACAACCATCTGCACTAACAGTTCGACGACGTTTGCAGCAGCATGGACTATCAGCTCGGAGACAATGGCTGCGGTTACCCTTGACGCTGCATCACAGACAGGAGCGCCTACGATGGTGTACTCAACGACGAACCTGGGTGCACGAATGGCGAAACGTCATTTTTTCGGATGAATCCAGGTTCTGTTTACAGCATCATGATGGTCGCATTCGTGTTTGGCGACATTGCGGCGAACGCACATTGGAAGCGTGTATTCGTCATCGCCATACTGGCGTATCACCCGGTGCGATGGTATGGGGTGCCAGTGGATACACGTCTGGGTCACCTCTTGTTTACATTGATGGCACTTTGAACAGTGGACGTTGCATTTCAGATGTGTTACGACCCGTGACTCTACCCTTTATTCTATCCTTGCGAAACCCTACATTTCAGCAGGATAATGCACGACCGCATGGTGCAGGTCTTGTACGGGCCTTTCTAGATACAGAAAATGTTCGACTGCTACCCTGGCCAGCACATTCTCCAGATCTCTCACCAATTGAAAACGTCTGGTCAATGGTAGCTGAGCAACTGGCTCGTCACAATACGCCAGTCAGTACTCTTCATGAACTGTGGTATCGTGTTGAAGCTGCATGGGCAGCTGTACCTGTACACGCCATCCAAGCTCTGTTTGACTCAACGCCCAGGCGTATCAAGGCCGTTATTACGGCCAGAGGTGGTTGTTCTGGGTACTGATTTCTCGGGATCTATGCACCCAAACTGCGTGAAAATGTAATCACATGTCAGTTCCAGTATAATATATTTGTCTAATGAAGACCTGTTTATCGTCTGAATTACTTATTGGTGTAGCAATTTTAATGGCCAGTAGCATAAGATGCTAATGTGAATGTTTGTAGTAATCAAGCGATCTTGACATACTAAATTATTATTATGGTAAGTTTCGCAGTTGTTTTGCTCATGTAAATACCTTAGAGTATTTTGCTTCTATCACCTAGAGGCGAGATATATTTTTCATAAGCCCCCTTATTTATCTATGCCAGTTATACTCTATCCCCCTAAAGTTTGAATATTTCAAGAACTTTCGTATCTTGACTGATTCTAAGTGCTGGGCGTTCTATAAACAAGTCATAATTATGATTCTATGTAACCAACTTTGATATTGTATTTAACGTTCTGTTACAGATACCTGATTGGTGTCCCTTGTTTAAACCGAAGAATTGGATGTTGCTTTTTAACGTGTCATGTCTGAGGAAAATAATCAAATAAATTTGTGAATAGGCCGTCCCGAACTACCATCGAGTGTTGAAAAAGAGGCTCGTCATTACCTCCACAATAAATATTAATATTGTATCTCTGAGATGAATTTTTATTGGAATTAGTTAAGCCAATTTCTGAACGAGGGTAGAATCAGTACCAAGTAGACGCTGCAGTCTTCATCGTTTGGTGGTCCCAAGCACGATCGGGTGCAGAGGTACCCGACACACGCCCATCCTCGTAACGGAGAAGTGGAATGGCAGAGTTACGTGGAGGGAAGCGGTGGTGGGGGTTGAAGGCGTCATTGGCGCCGGCCTGGAGGCGCGGATACTCTGCCGACGTCCATCAATCACGTGAGCGCGCGACATTTATCGCTTCAACTTTACTTGGAAGCTTTTCCGTGCCGATAGTCGGCGCTATATATCACCATTACCGTTTTTTTATGGAATTGATTTCTCTCTTACTCTCTCTTTCGATACCGTCGGCGAGAGGCGGTTCACGAGAAGCGGGAGGTGGGTGAGAATTATTTATTCATGACCGGGTTGGACCGCTTCCATACGGCTGTCTCTTCTCGTGGGCTACACACAGCTAAACGGCCCGCTCAGGCGCACTTATCGGAAAAACGCTTCTGCCTCCCGCTCGCTCTTGACCTTGTATATCTATTCAGCAATCGGTCGATACGCAGTAGAAAGATGACAGTGCTACTTGCGCTCACTGTGCATACGGTAGATGGCAAAAAATGTTACAAAACATGCCGCACTCAAATGACTCTTATGCCCCAGATGATGTAGAATGAGAGCAGTAAATTGGAGAACCAGTACAGTTGAAACGTCTCTGTCGCAAACGATTCGAGTAGTTCTCCTCAGCTTTAATGTTATCTCCACTCAATACCGGTACCTCGAATTTTCCAACCCGCGAGAGAACTGAGCAGTGGGACATCTACGTCTACATATGCATCGTCATGGACACTCTGCAAATCACATTCAAGTGCCTGGCAGAGGGTTCATCTACCTACCTTCACAAATCTCTATTATTCCAATCTCGTATAGCGCGCGGAAAGAATGAACTCCTGTATCTTTCCGTACGAGCTCTGATTTCCCTTATTTTATCGTGGTGATCGTTCCTCCCTATGTAGGTCGGTGTCAACAAAATATTTTCGCATTCGGAGGAGAAAGTTGGTGATTGGAATTCCGTGAGAAGATCCCGTCGCAACTAAAAACGTCTTTCCTTTAATGATTTCCAGCCTAAATCCTGTATTATATCTGTGGCACTCTCTCCCATATTTCGCGATAATACAAAACGTGCTGCCTTTCTTTGAATTTTTTCAATGTACTCCGTCAGTCCTATCTGGTAAGGATCCCACACCGCTCAGCAGTATTCAAAAGGAGGACGGACAAGCGCAGTGTAGGCAGTCTCATTTTCTAAGTGTCCTGCCAATAAAACGCAGTCTTTGGTTAGCCTTCCCCACAACATTTTCTATGTGTTCCTTCCAATTTAAGTTGTTGGTAATTGTAATATCTAGGTAACCTTGGGGAACGCCAGAAATCACTTCCGTTTTACTCGATGAATTTCCGTCAATTACTACGAACTGTGACCTCTCTGACAGGAAATCACAATTCCAGTTACATAACTGAGACGATATTCCATAAGCATGCAATTTCACTAAGAGCCGCTTGTGTGGTACAGCGTCAAAAGGCTTCCGGAAATCCAGAAATACAGAATCGATCTGAAATCTGTTGTCAATAGCACTCAACACTTTATGTGTATGTCCCTTGATAAATTAGTGGAAAATTGTATTTTGCTTCTTTCTAACGGTTTCATATACGTATATTTATGTTCCATGCAAAACCTCAGTACTATTTATAAGATTTATATTTTGTGCTTTCACTATTCCCTCCCTTCGTTGTAACTATGTGGAACAGTGAGTGAATGTGCATGTCTATTTTGTGTTTCAATAGTAGTTCGTAGTGCTACACTTAATTGTCTACTGTGAACACGGGTTGCCAAACTTAGTGGACTCAGGCAAAGCAAAGTGGTCTGCGCTTTTTAAATGGTCTTTCGACTGTCGTTACGTAGGTGTCGAAAAGGACCCCCCTAGTCAGTTACTCTTACCTGGGGGTTCGTTATTGGGGGAACCTGCTAAATAACTTGGAGGTGGGTGTTTGGTGAAGCCTTAGCGTAACTTTCAGAGTGAGACTAAGGACTTCACTTAGAGCGTTAATTGTGTAAGTCTACAGTCTATATGAAGTCTTGTAATTAAATTTATTTCACTGCGATAGCCTCAGAATATTTTATGGGTTTTTCAGGAAAAGCAGTAGGTTTTTTTTTGGGTTTTGTTAAGTTTTTATGAGATTTACTTTGTCCCATCAGAACTTATTTTGTGGAAATGCATTCTACCACAATATGCCAAGGATTTAAGACAGTTGTTTCTATTACGTGTGAATGTGCGCGTGAATGTAGTCTCCTGTGAATATGATATCAATTCTTGTTGTAAACTCAATTCCTTTTCAGTTTTTATAAATACCTTCGTAACTTTATTTTGTATGGCACCACACGTGGTCATAAATTCTCTCTATATGCTCTCAGCACAACTATATTTTCTGTAATGAACTCGTGTGGCAGTAAATATTCAGCGTAGTTTAGTTAAGTTTTTTGTGTGATTTTATTGTGTTATACCCTGGCGTTCTAGTATTTGATATGTTCATATGGGCCATGTGCACAGATGAGTCCGCTGATCCCTCAGCTCCTCATATTTATCGTTTGCTGATTTCCTTTTCAGTTCACTTGGATTTTTCTTATTGTGACACGTATTTATCAATTTAATTTATCTCATAAATATTCATAAAATTTGCGAGCGTTCCATCTCATTAGGTCTTATACTCAAGAGTTACTTTTGTGCATGCTTGCTGCCATTTCATTTCTACTGCAGCCTGAATGTACTGGAAGTCTGTAGTTATTTGGTGAATGGCTAACTTCATTCAGTCTGTATTCTTTTAGTGCGACCTTACTGTTCACGTGAATTTATCCTATGCTTCCCCCGTTTGTATGAACTGAAGTGCCTCGGTTCCGACACACTCTTTGTTGGGGTGATACCACTACGTAAGTTAACCTTATATCTTCCGCAGTGTTTGAAATTGTCTTTCTTTGAAAATAAAATCATTTAAAGTTCTGCACTGTTTCTCAAGAACTCCTCCATTGTTAGAATCAGCATACTCCGTCCAACTTAGCGTTTCCCTAAGCGCGGCAGTTCCTGCTGGAAAAATCTTTTTACGTTTCTTAGTGAGAATGTAGTATATTGTGTCGATGCTCAGCTCCCTCTTACCTTTCACTCGGGAAGGATATCCTTCAGAATAATTTGATTTTAACTGATCGACTGATGAAATCAATTAATGATATATATAATCAATGCGAAACAAATCAGTGAATAATTCCCTTATTTATATTTAAATTTTTCCAACTTAGTTGGGCGGCGAAGCTAAATAATTAATCAAATTTGGAACGAATCGAACAGATCTCAGAGTTCCAGTTATATGTCCATCCCCAGCATGTTTTGTTTATACAACAGAGGCCATTTACAATGTAATTTGTGTTCCATCAGTCCTAATTGCATAGCTCTAATGAAGATTTGTGTTCATTCTTTGGTGCCTGATGATACGTTTTTGCTGAAGCTTTACGACCGAATTCGTCTTAGTAACGTCATATTCTTGTTCAGGGAAGTTCCAGTAAAACTGAAGTTCTTAACAGCTAAGGATTAGATAACAGGCTTAAGGAATACGTTACGGTATCAAGATTATCTCACACTATCTAGTATATACGAGGGTTGGAAGTTGACTAGTGTCAACTATTTATTCACAACTGATACAAAAGAGTTGCTTGTTTGCACCTGTTACTGTCTTTCAACGTAGTCACCATCGTTGTGTAGAAAACGTTTCCAGCAATGTGGAAGGCGTAGTATAGCGTTTGCAGAGCCTCTTCTGTTGATGGAGCCAATGGAGCGGTCTACTGCCTGTCGAATCTCTTCAACATTTCTGAAGGGAACGCCACGAAGTGGTTCCTCCAAATTTGGAATCAAATCAAAGTCACAAGGACTTCAGTCCGGGAAATATAGTGGATAGCACAGTACTTCCTAGTCCCATCGACCGAACAGAGCAGCCACAGCTTGCACTGTATGTGGCCGCGCATTGTCGTGCAAAATGATGGGTGGGTTGCGCAGAAAGTGTCGCCGCTTCTTTCGCAAAGCTGGTCGCAGGTGATGCTCCAAAAACGAACAATACTACTGTCCATTGACGATGGCATTCGCTTCAGAACTGTCCAAGAGATTCAATAGGCAGTAGACCGCCCCATTCGCACCATCAACAGGACAGGCTCTGCTAACGGTATACTACGCCTTCCACATCGCTGGAAAAGGGGTTTCTACACAACGCTGGTGAATACTTTGAAGGACAGTAACAGATGCAAACATGTAACTCTTGCCGGCCGTCGTGGCTAAGTGGTTCTAGGCGCTTCAATCTGGAACCGCGCGACCGCTATGGTCGCATGTTCAAATCCTTCCTCGGGCATGGATGTGTGTGATGTCCTTAGGTTAGTTAGGTTTAAGTTGTTATAAGTTCTATGGGACTGATGATCTCAGATGTTAAGTCCCATAGTGCTCAGAGCCATTTGAACTATGTAACTCTTTTGCACCGGTTGTGAATAAATAGTTGCCACTATTTAAGATCCAACCATAGTTTTTTTCTCAGTAATAGCTGATTGCATTCTACCGCTTTTTACGTAGAATTCACACGCACTGGACTGTATGTTCTTGTCTTACACCACAATCATTGACTTCTGTCGGTAGTTGCCCTATCTCACACGGTACCAGGTCGCTCCGCCCCAGCTTGACGTGGTCTCCCGGAGTGTGTATCGTATTTAATTCTATGAACGCCGCAAATGTGTTCATAGAACTTTATAGTTTTAATCGCGTGATCTAAGTTTGACAACCTGATGAAGAAAGCACACTCTCTTGAAACGAGTCGTGTGTAGGACAAATGGTTCAAATGGCTATGAGCACTATGGGACTTAACATCTATGGTCGTCAGTCCCCTAGAACTTAGAACTACTTAAACCTAACTAACCTAAGGACAGCACACAACACCCAGCCATCACGAGGCAGAGAAAATCCCTGACCCCGCCGGGAATCGAACCCGAGAACCCGGGCGTAGGAAGCGAGAACGCTACCGCACGACCACGACATGCGGGCTTGTGTGTAGGACAAAAACCGGTTCAGTGCTACCAATAATTACTGTTAAAATATAATAAGCGCAACTTAACATTTATAAAACAAATAATGTTAAACATATTTCTTCTGTGAATAAGAGTAAATGATTTCGTTCTGTTCACCGAGAATGACTACCTATACGTGGGATTCACCTCTATAACAACATTATTCACAAATTTTAAAAATTGTTTGGTTCATAACAGTTTCTAATTTACAGCACGTACGGAAATACAAATTTATTATTCATCCACAGAATTTTTAACTGATACATTTATACTGTAGACGTGGAACGTACTGAAGAACTAGTAGCGCGACAGAAATCTTTTAACGTTTTTCGACCATGAATTATTCATTTAATGTAATGCGCCACAAAGCCGACAGTAATCATTAATGACGAGATGATAGGGAAACGTTTCGATTTCCCATTCATTGGTAATTAGGCTTTGAACGGCTTTGGTTTAATTTAGATTCTTTTAATGTTTACGCTCATTAGTACGAACCATAATAAATGATATGATTAATACGACACTGCGTAAAACAGCTTCCTAGCTGTCGCTTGTTTGAACTTCTCCGTGCAGCCCATTCTTTTAATGTGAATTTTGTTCTACACCACTCAGAGCGTTATAGAACTCTTATCTATTGAAAGCATGGATTGAAAAGTTTGACTTAACATGTGTATTGTCGATTGCATTCGTTATAGTGCCCATTAAAAATTTCAAAAACAAACTTGATAAAGCATAAGGCCTGACGGACGTACAGTTTTTTGCGGTCTATGCCGTAACAGGGTTTCGCTGTCAGCTAAGTAAAAACCATTATGTTAATGTAGACGGTAACCGGTAACCATCACAATAAAGTAAGATGAAAACAATAATTTTACGCTGGAACGAATCTATCATTAATTTCGTTCAGAAACTATACGTCATCGGTCTGAAATGGTTCAGGAGAGCCGAGGGAACCTTACACCAGAATGGCTGTCTTATCGGCCAGACTTGGGTTTTGACCTATGACGGTAGTAGCATATCTCTGAATTCGTTCGTTGTCTGTTATTACGGCTAGATAATAAGGAGTACCAACATATTACCCTGCAAATGTTGACACTCTAGTATGTAATGTGCATTCTTCACAGACCCACCAAAGCCGGCCGGAGTGGCCGAGCGGTCGCAGGTTCGAATCTTGCCTCGGTCATGGGCGTGTGTGATGTCCTTAGGTTAGTTAGGTTTAAGTAGTTCTAAGTTCTAGGGGACTGACGACCTCAGAAGTTAAGTTCCGTAGTGCTCAGAGCCATTTGAACCATACCCACCAAACGTCCATTGACGAGGTTTTTAGGAAAAAAAAATTGTAACTTCTGAAAATTTCTTGGTGTACTTCTTCTTCTAATAATTTTCTGGTATGCGGCCGGATGCCATCGACATTTAGCCACGATATTTCGGTCCAGAAACATCCGGCCATCTTCAGATGAGTGGACAGTTACTGAAGAGCCCTAGTACAGTCACGGTATTTATGTCAAATCTCGCGCTTCCAAAATGTGCTGGAGTCTTTTGGTGCATGCGTCAGAGGGTGACATGCGCGGGGCAGCCGACCTGTGTATGCTGGCCTCGGCGGTGGAAGTGAGAGATGATTTAATCATTGAGTATCCAATGGCCCCGTCGATTCTGCTGTGACGGGATAATTTTAATTATAGGATTCCAATTTTTATCCAATTGAAAGCCGAATTATGAGCCTATCGCCAAGACGTATCTCCACCGATTCTCTGATTACTGAGTCTCAAAGATTGGAAACTGGAGCATTGCGTGTGGTGCTGCATATATAGGGCAGACGACACGACCTGTCCAGGAGCGTTGTACAGAACACAAAAGATACACCCGTCTTCGGCAAGCATTAAAATCAGCAATAGCGGAACACTGTATTTCCATGGGACACTCGGTGGAGTACGAAAGAACAAAAGTGTTAGCTCTAGTTTCCAGTTTTTGGAATTCAGTAACGAAAGAATCGGTGGAACCACGTGTTGCCGATAATCTTATAAATCGTGACAACGGCTTTCAACTGGACAAAAATTGGAATCTTATAATTAAAATTACCCGTTCACAGCTCAATCGACAGGGTCACTGGATTCTCAACGATTACATCATCTCTCACTTCCACCACCAAGGGCAGCACATTTCGCATGCGCTAGATTCGGCATAAATGCCGTGACTGTACTTGGGCTCTTCAGTAGTTGTCTACTCACCTGAAGATGGCCGGATGTTTCTGGGCTGAAATATCGCGGCATAATGTCGACGGGATCCGGCTGCACATCCGAATATTGTTGGAAGATGAGGAATATTAATTTTCAAACGAATCTGCATCCATTTACACCCTACAGTGTGTAGCACTATCCGTTCCTCCCTTCCCTGTTCTATTCGTTAATGGCTAGTATGAAATATAACTGTCGACAAACCTCCGTATTTGCTCTAATTTTTCAGTTTCCCCTTCGCGGTTATTTCGCAGGACGTATGTTACCGAACTCTTCATGAAAAGGTCTCTCAGAAGTTCAATAGCAAACCTTTTCGTGATGCACAACGCCTCTCTTGCATTGTTTGGCCTCTGGAGTTTGCTCAACATCACCGAAGTGTTCTTGCACCGACTAAACAATCCCGTTGCGAAACGAGCCGTTCTTCATTGCATCTTATCTGTCTCTTCTATAAATTGAACCCAGTAGTGATCCCATACTGGTGAACGGTACTCAAGTGTTGGTCGAAAAAGTGTTTTGTAAGCCACTTCCTTCGTGGATGAATTACATTTCCTTAAAATTCTTCTTCTGAGTCTCTGCTTTTGTTACAACATTTTTACGTGTTCATTCCACTTTAGGTCGCTCCAGATGGTTACTCCTATGTACTTTACGGTACTTACTGTTTCCTTGAGTTGTCATCAACAGAAGAAATAGCTTCTTGTCAACTTCCTTCGAAAATTTCAAGCAACAGATTGCATACATTGAACTATAAATATCGGTCATCTCCGTACTTATCGATCCAGCAGATGGTCGTGAGCGCGTAGTTAGACTAATAACAGTTCGCATAAGTTAATCTAAGCAGTCGTTCTCCCCACGATGCAAGCACGCAATGAACGCGGAGAAACCATAACAAAAACCAAAATAATACTCTTCCATGTACTTTACAATGTTTAGCTACGGATGCAAATTCGTTTTACTATGTTGGCCTATTTTGTTTTGAACGAATGCGTCAGAGCAGTCGTCACCTCAGTAAACGGGGCAATGAGGAGAACTTTCGGGTGCATCAAGGAATGCTGACGTTTGTAACAGTTATTAGAGTCAGATACCATACGAAATCAACAAAGATGAAAAGACAGTAATCAGCTGAACAAGTAAACCTTCATTTGGCTCATTTTACCGGTTTCGAAGTTTAAATTGTCATTTTAGTCAAATCATTGGTAAGCGGACGTCAAAATAAGAAACGGACGGCACAGTCCTACAATTATAAAATGAATCAAGTAAAGGTTTCCTTGTGCAGCTGACGACTGACTTTTTATCTTTGTTGAAATATTCTGCAGCTACTGAATTATAGCTATGAAAAAATCAATGAAACGAAATTTACATAATTTGAATAGTGAGTCAATACACTAAAATAGAGAGAAAAATAATGACATTCTTCTGACTTCTAGATAACTTCTATTCGTAAAATGCTGCACTAGCGTTTCAGTCAATGTGGTAAGTAACCTCCATTAAGACGCTTCACAACTTTAAATGTAATACTGCTGGCTATACGCCTTAAATGGATCGCAAATAACATTCGTCATATGATGGTGGTGGGAGTGGAGGTGGGGCAGCGGATGTTTTTATAGTAGAGATAAGGAGCATTCCTCGTCGGTGGCGGTTAGGATGGGTCAGTTTGAGGTATGGATTCCGCGTGAGTTGTAGTGATCGTACAGGATGGGATACTGCTGAGAGCGCAGCCCATCTGAAAGCTGGTGGCCAAGGTGACGGAAGTCTGTAACCGTAATCGTGGTACGTGCTGGTGGGTCGCTTGATGATGTCGATCGCATTACGCGTCTCCCTTTTGGAGGTAGGTTTCTCCTTACCTACCACGCCAACCTCGTCAAGCCGTATATCTTGTTACACCACAGTACAGAAAAGGAGAAGAAAATAAAATTTTGCTTAAGTTCACGTTAGCACAGCTGCAGGCGACACCAGATTGAGACGATAACATATCTACGCGTCAGAGAGAAACAATCGACGCTGAAAGTAGGTCACGTAAACGAGCACAGGCGCAACTTACACTTTCAGAGAAACGTCCACTCTGGTAGTGAGACAGAGACACATACTTTGGATCTTTGGCTCTACTAGAGACTTGAAAGGGCAGTTAATTGTTAAGTAAACACACCAAAGCTAAAACCGTTGAGCCGCGCCGAGTGGCCGCGTGGTTTGATGCGTCATGTCACGGACTGAGCGGCCCTCCCGCCGGAGGTTCGCATCCTCCCTCGAATATAGGTGGTTGTTCTTAGCATAAGTTAGTTTAAGTAATGTGTAAGTCTAGGGACCGATGACCTCAGCAGTTTGGTCCCATAGGAATTCACACAAATTTGAACATTTTTTAAGACCGTTGACCAATAGTAGAGACGTGGGCCACTTTAGATCACTACGAACAGAGCCTCACGTCATAACCGACCACCAGCAGCAATGAATCTACATCTACGTCTATATCTACATAGATACTCCGCAAGCCACTTTACGGTGCGTAGTGAAGGGTACCACAGACCGTGGAGAGCGTGCATATTTCGCAATGGAAAAGCAAAGCTCTTAGACAGCTGTTCTTAATAAAGATGTTCTGACTCCGTATTTACTCTTCGCTAGTTACTTCAAGATGTGGTTCCTGGCGCAAACCTTTTCGCGGTCCTCTCTGCACTGATATTTGTATGTCAGTGATTGTGGTTTGTCTGTGTATTTCGGATTCCTGACATTCAAGATAATGTTCAGGCGTCTGTTTGCCTGTTTTGAGTTATGGTGGAAAGCACTAACTTGAGGTTCAAAAAATAGTTCAAATGGCTCTGAGCACTATGGGACTTAACTTCTAAGGTCATCAGTCCCCTAGAACTTAGAACTACTTAAACCTACGTCTATATCTACATAGATGCTCCGCAAGAAACTTTACGGTCCGTGGTGAAGGGTAATCTGTACCACTACCTATTATTTTCTTTTCCGTTCTACTCGCAAATAGTTTATCGTATCTTCGTGGTCCTTACTTGCAATGTATGTTGGCGCCTGTAGAATTGTTCGGCAGTCATTTTCAAATGCCGGTTCTCTAATACCTCAGTTCTCCAGCTCTGAATGCAGCTGGTCATTAGAATCGATCGCGTTCGTACCAAAGTACTCAATTCGGTGACGCCCACGTATTAACCGTTGCAGCACTTCGTGTGAACAGGCTGCTTTACAACATGTGAGTAACACGACCTCACACTGTTACAGGCTGGCGTTGGACGCCTACCACTGTAGGAGACTGAGGGTCTTTCGTCACATTTCGCGGTGCTTTTCGCACTAAAATCATCGTCTCTGCCGGGCGAGGAAGCCTTCCGGTGCCCTTATTCCTGATCGACGCTGTGCGCACTTCCGGGTGCCAATGGCCTACCTGTTTGGCGAATGCGCGGTTCATCTCTATGGAACATCGTGGATCACAGCAATTTTCTGGAGATGGATCGAGGATGCTCTAACCTACCGTGAGACCAGGTGGCAACCCGCCAGGCTTCATCTGAATTGATGGAGCATCGGTCTTGAGACCAGAAGCGCCGAGCCGACAACATGAGTCAGCAGTCTTCCTCTGCGTCACTGATACGCGGTGTTAGCCGAGACTGAAGCGGTGACAGTGAACTTTAAGTCTGGACAAATAATCACGTTTTATTAGCGCCGACAGACGCTCCCAGAATATTTACCAAATTCGTTTTGGTATTCTACCACCTCGGATTACGGCGTGCGTTACGCTCGAGCTACTGCAGGACCCACCGGATGGGTCCCCCTCGTCTCTCCTGTGCTATATCCGCACTAACAGTTGATCTCACAAAATCCCTGGATGCACAGCGTGTCTATCGTACATTTGATGGTCCTCAGCAGATCACTAATTGCCCTTTTGCTCCAGTAGATTAATTTAATGCCCCCCCCCGCATACGGGATGAATGACTCCCTGCATTTATGGTAAAGAAAGGTGCTTGATTCTTCTACCAAGTCCCTGTCACTCGTCTTCTATCTGAACATGATTCGCTTTATTCGTTTGCTGTAAAGATGGTACGAAGAATCAAAGTTGTCAGCGTACACATTCGTTGAGTCCTCTTGGTTGCGTGTATAACAGACTCAGGACGTTTTTCTTAACGGGATGAAAGCGATAGATTTCAAGCTAATTCCTGAGGTCTTTCATGGAATTTTATGGGGCCATTTATATTTACAGTACACATAAATGTTATAGTCAGAGAATGTTTCCGTACTATAGGAAGACTGCACCGTTACGGTCGCAGGTTCGAATCCTGCCTCGAGCATGGATGTGTGTGATGTCCTTAGGTTAGTTAGGTTTAAGTAGTTCTACGTTCTAGGGGACTGATGACCTCAGAAGTTAAGTCCCATTGTGCTCAGAGCCATTTGAACCATTTGAAGACTGCACCACCAGAACACTGTAGAGAAATAAAGAAATGTACAGAATCGCTGACTTTCGCAGGGATTGGCAGCTCACCAAGAATGTTAATAAATGTAACTTACTGCATATAAGCAGGCGAAGAAGAAATTCGCTACCGTTGTTAACGATAAATCATTTGTATAAATGATCACCGTAAAGCAATCAGGAGTAAAGTTTCGGAGCTACTTAAAGTCAGGTAATCAAGTAAAATTAACTGTTGGAAAAGCATACGCGAGACTGAGATTCATTGAAAAAATATTGAGAGGATCGGCGCTTGTGACAGGTGGCAGTTGACCCTCAGTATAAACATACAACGTATTGAAAATACATGCGCAGAAAGACATTCCAGAAAAAGCAATGGGAGCAGCTACTTCCATAAAATATCTAGGAGTATGCGCACGGAGCAATTTGAAGTGGAACGTCCACAGAAATATAATCACGAGTAGGGCAGATGCCAGACAGGTTAACTGCAAGAATCCTCAGGAAATGTAGTCCATCAGAAAAGCACGTAGCTTACAAAACCATTCTACCATTACGTGAATATTGCTAGTCAGTATGAGATCCCTACCAGATAGAACCAACAGAGGAAACGGCGAAGGTTCAAAGAAGAGCAGAACCTTTCGTTACAGGTTCAATGGTAATCACAAAACCGTCATGGAAATGCTCAGCCAATTTCAGTGGCAGAGGCTGCAAGAGAGGCTTTCGGATCACATCGTGGTCTACTGTTGAAGTTCTGAGAGCGTACATTCCTTGAAAAATCGAGCAATATATTGCTTTCTCCTACGCATATCTCACACAAAGACAGTGAAGATAAAATTAGAACGATTCTAGCCGACACTGAGGCTTACCAGCAACAATTACTCCCACGAACAGTTCGCGACTGGAACAGCAAAAGGGGAAAGTGACAGTAATACACTAGGTACCCTTCGCTATTCACCCTTAAGGTGGCTTGCGGAGTATTGATGTAGATTTAGAAAGAAATGAAATCCAACCTCGAATAAAGTGATTTGCACAACAATTGTTTAATTGATTCTTGAGTACTGTTCATCAGTCTGGTTCGCGTATCAAGTTGAATTAATTCAGGCGATAAAGAAGATCCAGCGAAGAGCACCCCATTTCATATCTGAGTAGATCAGCGTGAGATCTTTACAGAGATAACATATTGCTACAAGAACGGTGCATTCATCTCCCGAGATGAGCGTGATGACAAAGAGTAATTAGAGGTTCTTCTTCCCAATCAGGCATGGAAGAGGAAACGGGAGAAGGTATATTGTAATGGTACCAGAGATACCCACCGCCGCTGGTGTAGAGGTAAAATTTTTCTGTTGATGCTGGTGGTGATGGTACACAGCGTACAGGTATCTATCGCTGCTGATCAGCCCATGTAGAACGCATTCCATAGTGTCCTATCTTATCCTATCTTATCGCTTTTCACGTTAATAAATGACAAATGTTCAAATGTGGTGAATTACTATGGGACAAAACTGCTGAGCTCATCGTCGGTCCTTAGACGTACACACTACTTTGACTAAATTATGCTAAGAACAACAAACACACACACACACACACACACACACACACACACACACACGCACACACTCGAACCTCCGGCGAGAGAGGAAGAGTTGTTCACCGTATAATGTATGCTTAGAAAAAATGGCTCTGAGCACTATGGGACTTAACTTCTGAGGTCATCAGTCCCCTAGAACTTAGAACTACTTAAACCTAACTAACCTAAGGACATCACATACAACCATGCCCGAGGCAGGATTCGAACCTGCGACCGTATCGGTAGGGCGGTTCCAGACTGTAGCGCCTAGAACCGCTCTGCCACTCCGGCCGGCGTATGCTTAGAAGCTGTGGACTGAGTTATTGATGGAATTTATTAGTTCCATTTCTCCATCAGTCCAGATAAGGTCGTCAGTTTACTATTAATACCGAAATGGAAGATCCGATACTGGCTGGTTCAAATGGCTCTAAGCACTATGGGACTTAACATCTGAGGTCATTAGTCCCCTAGACTTTGAAACTACTGAAACGTAACTAACCTAAAGACATCACACACATCCATGCCCGAGGCAGGATTCGAACCTGCGACCGTAGCAGGTGCGTGATTCCGAACTGAAGCGGCTACTACCGCTCGGCTACAGGGGCCGGCAAGATCCGGTACTGCTAGAAGAATTTGACAGAGTAGTGAAAGACTTAAGCCGAATACTCCAGCAGATCCTGGGGAGAATCTGCCATCACAAAATTATTCCATCTGGTGAACAAGGTATATGTCAGCCGAATTACCCTGAGACGTCAAGGGAAATGTAATAATTGCAGTTGCACAGAAGGCAGGTACAGAGAAGTAAGAATATTATCAGACTACCAGTCTAACATTAGTTGGAAAATGATGAGGTCCATACGCCGAGGAGCGTACGGGACGATGCGGGAGACCCGCACCGACGTACTAGGCAAGGTCCTAGCGGAGATGGTTTGCCATTGCCTTTCTTCGACAGTAATGGGAATGAATGATGATGATGATGGAGACGACACAACAACACCCAGTCATCTCGACGCAGGAAAAAATCCCTGACCCCGCCGGGAATCGAACCAGGGGCCCCATAGGCGAGAAGCGAGAACGCTACCGCAAGACACGAGCTGCGGATAGTTGGAAAATACTGACACGAATTATTTGCAGAAAAACGAAAAAAAGCTAGTAGAAGATCAGTTTGTGTTCCGCAGAAATCCAGGAACATGCGAGTATTGTCCCTACAATTTTTCGTGGAAGATATTTTAAAGAATGGGTAACCTACCTATACATCATTTTTAGCTTTGCGGATAGCTTTTTAAAATGTTTAGCAGAATGCACTTTTGGTAATTCTGAAGACTGATTGGATTAAATATAGCGAGAAAGAGATAATTTATAAGTCGTAGAGGAAGCAGATTGCTGTTTTAAGATTCGAATGTCAAGAAAATGATGCAGTGGTTGAGAAGGGAGTGAATGTTGTAGCCTATCTTCATTTTTAATCAATTTAAGCGCTGAGCAAGCAGCAAAAGGAAATAAGACACAATCTGAAAAAGGGACCAAAGTTCAGGAAGAAGAAATACAAACTTTGAATTTTTTGGACGGTATTGTAATTCTGTGAGAAACAGCAAAGGACTTGAAAGAGCATTCAGCGGAACGGATAGCGATTAGAAAGGAGGTTATACGATGAACATCAACAGAAATGAAACAAAGATAATGGAAGTAGTCGAATTAAATCAAGTGTAGCAGAGAAAATTACATTAGGAAATCAAGCAATAGAAGTAGTAGATGAGTTTTCCTGTTTGGGTAGGAAAATAAATAATGATGGTCGAAGCAGAGTTGATTATACAACGCAGACTGGCTGTATCAAGAAAAGCTTTTTTGAAAAAACGGAATTTGATAACATCGACTATAAATTTAGATATTAAGATATCTTTTCTGAAAGTATCTGTTTGGACTATAGTCTCGCACTGAAATGAAACGTCAGCGAAAAACAGTTCAGATCTTGCAATGAAATGAAAAGTCAGCGAAGAACAGTTCAGACAACATTGTTCTAAAAAATAATGCTGAAGCTTAAGCAGGTAGGTCGAGTAAATAAAAGGAGGTACTGAATCGAACTGGGGAAAAAAGAAATTTATGGCGTAACTGACTAAAAAAAGAAGTCGGTTGATATGACATATCTTGAGGCATCAGGAAACTAACAGTTTGATAAAGAACGGAATTGTTGAGGTAAAACATGTAGAGGGAGATGAGGGGATGAATACATTGAGCAGTTTCAAATGGATGAACGTTGCAGTGGTTATGCAGGGATGGAGAGGCTCGTACGTGGTAGTAGTTATGATATCAAATAGAAACACATTAAATTAGTTTGCGCTTTTCTTATTTTTTTGCGATCACGACTTTGTAAAAAATATTTTTGGAAAACATTTTCAAAATAGTTGCTCATGAGTCTTCCAGGGTGTATGGCTGTGGTTGAAGAAACGTTTTAGCTCCCGACGTTTCGTCCGGAACTGCCATAGATATATTTAGAGGTGTTCCTGACGTCACCGACCGGAAAGACTCGGCAACGCCAGGAGCACAGCCGAAAATGTCCAGCGAATCTCTGGACGAAACGTCAGAAACTCGTAAGTTCCTTTGACCACGGCCATGCAACCCGGAAGACCCATCAGCAAATATGACATCCGGTCGTGAAAGCCTGAATTTTTTAAAAGATTTAAATCGCTTATCTCCATCTTGTGGTTTGAGTCGCGAAATTCGTGATGGCGCTTCAGAACAGGTTACTTAGAGATTAACGTGTCTTTGGGTTAGAATGATATTAGTTAATTTTGACTATAAGTTAGTAACTAATTTTATGTTTGTTGCGAGGATGAGCAAGAGATATCGAGTAGGTGAAAATAATGCCGCTGTGCAGAGGTACTGCCCTTTATTTTTTCTAGTCGTATTGTGACTAATTCAGAAATTGTTTTTGCCCATATGGTAATTTACATTGTAAGCAAGCTCTCTGTACTAAATCAGCACAGTTCTTCGGGCATGAACAGACAGAGAGACTCCAGAAGCCGGTCTGGCCAATGGCGGAAGTGTGTCTGGCAACGAACTCAAGCAAATGAGCACAGTTAGGAAGTAGCAGACTCTGGTCAGTCGGCCTTTATCTTCTTTCTTACCCCGATGTGCTAAATAACCACCTTAGCAAGATTTTTGCCTCAATGCGACTCGAGTTTTTCTGCTGTCAAGACGCGTACCCTTGTCTCCAGTCAACATGTTCCTATCGCTTATGCACCATGTTTGCACAGTGTAACTGAATACTATAGGCACCAGAACAGCCTGTGATATCGAGCCAATTACTCGGAGAAACACTCAATGACCTTGTTGTTCGCTAGTTACTATAGCCAACTCATCCAGAATAAAGATTGCATCCCGACCACCCACGCCTCCATGCCGCTGTTGTGGCAAGCTGCCGTCATCATTAGCATCTCTCCCATTTGCCCTCAGTTATGAATTCCGTGTGTGGCTTCGCTTGACTGACCAACCGTTGTCTACCACTCCAGTATCAACCTTCTGGTACTTAAGCATTTTTGCCACTTGTTTCAGTGTCTTTTTACCCTACTCGATTAGTGAACTTCTTGGTTAATATGTTTGTGGATCTTTATGAAAATATACATACTTGATTGAGCCTGTGTTCGAATATTACCTAAATATTGTGATATCAGGGGTGGGGTTGTTTCGGGGAGGAGACCAGACAGCGAGGTCATCAGTCTCATCGGATTAGGGAAGTACAGGGAAGGAAGTCGGCCGTGCGCTTTGAGAGGAACCATCCCGGCATTTACCTGGAGCGTTTTAGGGAAATCACGGAAAACCTAAATCAGGATAACCGGACGCGGGATTGAACTGTCGTCCTGCCGAATGCGAGTTCAGTGTGCTAGCCACTGCGCCACCTCGCTCGGTTTGTGATATCACTTACAGTGTGAAGACAGTGCGGATTCACGTCTGTAGTAGCAAACGAATTCGATGCTTTAGGCACGGTCAAGTCAGGAAGTAAAGTAGCAGGAGCTAGTTTACAAACCTCACTGTAGGTAGCGCTGTTTCACCTGTTTACATGTTCTACTGGGCATTAATTCTGCAACTAAGAGCAACACTGAGGTCGCAACGTCTGAAGTGGCCTTCCCTCTAACAGGAGGACGGCAGTAACAGTGCAGCCTAATGGAATGTCCCGTTGTCCTGGAGCTGGACTGGAGGCCGTTATTGACTCCAGCGTGCTGAGCCCGGCGCCGTTATCTTGGCGCCGCCGACCTGCACCTGCTGTGCCCGCGCGGCGCCTTGCAGCCGGCTAATCCGCGGCGCATGCCGTCTAGCAGGGCAGATAACGCCGCCCCGGCCTGACCCGTCCCCCGTTTAGTCTTCTTTTATTTTGGCACCACGCGACGCGGCCTGCAGCCAGATAAGCGGCTGCAGCACTGCCGCCTCTGTTCCGAGTCCTCTGCCTTACGGACGCACGACTGTCACACTGCAGGTCGGACAGCGCGCCGCTCCCAAGAGGTCAGAACCAGCTAATTCACTAAATACATCTCCACACAGAGGACTGCCTCGGTCCTGGCGATCGTACTCTCAGCTACTTTCTTATGCGTACATATACATTCAGCCTCTAGCGACTGCTCTCATGAGATGTCTTCATCCAAGTTAATTAAATCCTGAGCTATGACAGGTATTTCATGATATCATGCACCTTGGTATCTCGAAAAGAATGACTCACTGTCGATCAGCAGGGATTCTGAAGGCCTCAGCCACACCAGACCAAACTCGTGTTTTTGCCACGTGACGTAATGAAAGGCACAGATCAAGGTAGTTGTCTGATGCAGTAAATCTTTACTTATGAATTTGTTTTGACTCAGTATCAAATTATATCTGTTGCTGGATCGAGTATTTCCTCGTTGAGACACACTATGTTAATATATTATCTTAGGTGGAGAGTCGTCAACAGTTGTAACTTTTCATGCCTCAGGGAAGAATGTTGAGTCCTTGTTGTGCATGTTGTATAAAATGACGTGTCACATAATATTAAGAGTAACCTCGAAGTTCTTTCAGATGATGCATTTATCTCTGACGAAGTACTACCTGAAAAAACCTCCATAAATGTTCCCGTATATCTTAAAAAAATTACAAATTTGCAGAAATATTGACAACTTGCATTAAATGTTCACTAATGTAAAAATGTCAGGAGTCGGAATAGGAATTAGTCATCCCATACAGAAGAATCTGTATGATATAAAGTGTAATGACCATTATTGGCTCAGTTTGAGGTAAAGTAGGTGACAGATTCGTAAGACACTGCGACTTATCCTGTAATATTAATCAACTGTGAGAACCCAAAGCATATGAGACCAACAGGGAGTGTAGGGCGAGTACAATGATGGGAGGCACGAATAGTGATAGTTTTGTTTGACCATTAACAGAGCATTGCGGATATGCTGAAAAACATGGTCTGGCAGACTCTCGGAGATAGCAAACTATGTCATGAGAGTCGGCTTACAATATTTCAAGAACCAGTATTAAGAAAGGAATCTAGGAATATATCGCACTATTAAGTAAGGAGGCCAACGATTTGCCTCAGTGGTAACACCGACTCCAGTTAGACACTGGACTCGCATTCGGGAGGACGACGGTTCAATCCCGCGTCCGGCCATCCTGATTTAGGTTTTCCGTGATTTCCCTAAATCGCTCCAGGCAAATGCCGGGAGGGTTCCTTTGAAAGGGCACGGCCGACTTCCTTCCCCGTCCTTCCTTAATTCGATGAGACCGATGACCTCGCTGTCTGGTCTCCTTCCACAAAACAACCCAACACCGACTCCCGTAAGATCAACGAAGTTAAGCGTTGTCCTGCTTGGCTACCATTTGGATGGGAGACCGTCGGTTCCGTCGAGCGCCGTTCCAAACGGGTTGCACTCAGCCCTTGTAAGGTCAACTGGGAACTACTTCATTTACAGGTAACACCTCCGGTCACGACAAATGACAAAGTGCGGGAGAGCGGTGTGGTCACCACATGCTTCTGCATATCCGCATCCAGCGAAGCTTATAGGCTGAGGGTGGCACGTCGGTCGGCTGGTAGCGATGGGCTTCCGAAGCCTGTCCTGACGGAGTTTAGAGAGTTATTAAATAAGGAATATTATTCTGTCTATATGTCGCCACCGTAGGGACTGCAAAGACAAAAATTAGACTAATTACAAGGCAACGCGTGCCTCATAGGCGGCTGGAACTGGAAGAAGAGAGTTTTCACGGTACACATGTACATATAAATTTACACTACTGGCCATTAAAATTGCTACACCAAGAAGAAATGCAGATGATAAATGGGTATTCATTGGACAAATATATTATACTAGAACTGATATGTGATTACATTTTCATTCAATTTGGGTGCACAGATCCTGAGAAATCAGTACCCAGAACAACCACCTCTGGCCGTAATAACAGCCTTTATACACTTGGGCATTGAGTCAAACAGAGCTTGGATGGCGTGTACTGGTACAGCTGCCCATGGAGCTTCAACACGATGCCACAGTTCATCAAGAGTAGGGACTGGCGTATTGTGACGAGCCACCATTGACCAGACGTTTTCAATTGGTGAGAGAACTGGAGAATGCGCTGGCCAGGCCAGCAGTCGAACATTTTCTGTAACCAGAAAGGCCCGTATAGGACCAGCAACATGCGGTCGCGCATTATCCTGCTGAAATGTAGGTTTTCGCAGGGATCGAGTGAAGGATAGAACCACGGATCGTAACTCATCTGAAATGTAACGTCCACTGTTCAAAGTGCCGTCAATGCGAGCAAGAGGTGACCGAGACGTGTAACCAATGGCACCCCATACCATCACGCCAGGTGATACGCCGGTATGGCGATGACGAATACACGCTTCCAATGTGCGCTCACCGCGATGTCGCCAACCACGGATGCGACCATCATGATGCTGTAAACAGAACCTGGATTCATCCGAAAAAATGACGTTTTCCCATCCGTGCACCCACGTTCGTCGTTGAGTACACCATCGCAGGTGCTCATGTCTGTGATGCAGCGTCAAGGGTAACCGCAGCCATTGTCTCCGAGCTGATAGTCCATGCTGCTGCAAACGTCGTCGAAGTGTTCGTGCAGATGGTTGTTGTCTTGCAAACGTCCCCATCTGTTGACTCAGGGATCGAGACGTGGCTGCAAGATCCGCTACAGCCATGCTGATAAGATGCATGTCATCTCCACTGCTAGTGATACAAGGCCGTTGGGATCCAGCACGGCGCTCCGTACTACCCACCGATTCCATATTCTGCTAATCATTGGATCTCGACCAACGCGAGCAGCAATTTCGTGATTTGATAAACCGCAATCGCGATAGGCTACAATCGGACCTTTATCAAAGTTGGAAACGTGATGGTACGCATTTCCCCTCCTTACACGAGGCAACACAACAACGTTTCACCAGGCAAATCCGGTCAACTGCTGTCTGTGTATGAGAAATCGGTTGGAAACTAGCCTTATGTCAGCACGTTGTAGGTATCGCCACTGGCGCCAACCTCGTGTGAATGCTCTGAAAAGCTAATCATTTGCATATCACAGCATCTTCTTCCTGTCGGTTAAATTTCGCGTCTGTAGCACGTCATCTTCGTGGTGTAGCAATTTTAATGGCCAGTAGTGTAGATATACTTGATATACTTGTAACTCTGATTTTTTGGGCGCACAAGCAGTTGTTAGAGAGTTGGACCTTGAGAAAGTCAAGTCTGGGACGTCATGTTGGAAAGACACATATTGCAGTCAGCTTATAAAATGTGAACTGTAACAGTGAGGAAGATGTTTTCAAGTATGTTTTGTATTGTATTCCTTCAGACCTTTCCACAGATTTCTCTGTGATGTTGAGGCATTAGAGAAACTCCTCCTCACCACTAAGTTTTAATGCCTACATTCATTGGAATATGTTTGGCTGCCGCTTTAGTTTGCATAGTTCCTAATTCTTCATTGCTTTCCAGCCATTCGCATCTCGCACTAACGCAGAGACTTCCACAAGACTTTTCGTTCAGATGCTAGTAGCTCCTCACCGTCTACCATTGTTAACTCAAATCTTCAGTGTAATACAGGATGCTCGGGTATTACAGTTATAGAATTCAAGGACTTGTGCAGCGGGTGAGCACTAACCTTCAGAATAGGAACCCTTATCCGGAAGCGTACCGTTTCCCTGCTACAGCTGTTTCTAAAGAGGCTTGCTTGGTAGGTATGCAACGGGTATAGATGATGAGGGTGGTTGCGTCGGATCGAGTGATGTCATTGGGCATCTATCCTACTTCTCTGACCTGATTCGAGCCCCATACATGTGTCTGTGAGTGTCAGAGCAACAAGACTGAGTACACATTTGCAGAATACTCCGACCTGATCCTTCTGAATGGCTCGCGGTAATTGAACAGCTGCTCGTCGTCTTCACCACTGCTTTACCTGGACACAGTTTGTCGCAATTGCGCGGACTGACTCGGCTCGCCTCTCGGGCGACCCACTTTCCGTCCTAGAGGCACCTATCCGCTGTCCTTGTCCATGTCCTTCATGCTCCCTACTTTGAGATTTCCGCAGGGGGCCAAGCATCCGCACTAAAGGTGATGAATTCATTGCCCGTCGAGGTGAATCAATTATAAGAATGCGTGGTATCTGATCTTTCGGACATTTCACCACAATTGCGACAAACACTGAGTCTAAGTGATGCTGTGATTAATGCAGCTGCCTAGTAAGCAGGATATCCCCAGTTCGAGTCCCGGTCCACCACATATTTTCACTCGTCGCTACTGATTCCACATAAAGTCCTGATGCAGGTAACATAAATAGTCTGTTCACTTTCCTTTCCTTTCGTCCTCCATCGCCACTTCAATTTTAATAATAGATTCAGTTAGGTTGCCAGGCGGTGCTGTGGTCCTCTGGTGACTACTCACTGACCACCTGAAAAGCGAGAGCGCTTATGATTCTTCCAGTGTGGGATATTCTCAGCACTGAGACCTGGTAAGAATATGTGCATTCGAGACACCATGGGCTGATGTATTTGGGTTAACGTAATTTGCGTTTGTATCTATTTCAGCATTTTGGATATTAGGGGAAAATTATGCTAGTTATTGCAGGGGCAATAATGTATGTGTCTTTATTGTTATTCTGTTTTTAGGAGGAAGTACTTTTTACGTGAGATGGTTTGCTACCACGTGGAATATAGTACAGTAACGAAGTGCTTAGTTTAAGTCATTCCATGACGCATTTTATGCGCCAGTATGTTACTGTTAATGGGAAGTTATAAAATTTACTATACAGGGTGTCACAGCTATCTTGTCCACCCAAAATATCTCTGGAACAATGACAGCTATTGGAAAACGACTTTCACCGGTTTCAATGTAGGGCTGGGGCACATGAATGTACATATTTGGAAACATTCTAAAACGAAAGCATATGTGTTTTTTAACACAAACTTATGTTTTTTTTAAATGGACCTCCTATATTTTTTCTTCAGCAATCCATATCATGACAAAGCACATACACAATGGCGTTGATTGCATCGCAATATTCCCATTACATCCCGAGATATTAAGACGCGAAGTTGACGCTTGAAACACCCGACATGCGCTGCTATCCCACGTTCCGAGACTCAGGCGTGAACCCCATGCTGCCCGTAATCGCGATGTGATTGACATGTGTAATCACACCTCCATACTTGTCAAGAGGTCCGAAACGAATAATAAGGTCTGCTGCCATCAACTCTCATAAGCACATAATGGTTTCCCTCTCGCACGTTTTACATATCTACGTACACAATATGAACCGGTACCGATCGGTGTACACCCGTCCGGTTGTCTTATTTATCCTGCACACCCGAAATAAGGTTTATCTAATGCGTTATATGACCCATTGTGCCTGCCGCGCAGGGCCTGGCTCTACCTAGTCAAGTGTCCAACGTAGTTCCCACTACTGCCACAGTTACCACTTCGCCTTATTTATGATTTGCGACTCATGCAAACTCCTGTACTCCACCACGCTCCGAGCATCCCATTTGTTGTTGCTTTGGCGTGCAGTACACCGCTTGCCAGTGTAGTCGTGCATCAGAGTAATCTAGTGACGGCACGGAGGTAGTACACATTGTGAATAAACGTTGTGTTGTGGAACTTATACTGTACAGTATAATGTACACACATGAAGATATGGTAGAAATGCTGCTGATCTATGGAGAATGTACGTTGACGGGAAATACGTTATGAGATTGCTTGTTTGTTGATAGTACTGTTAGCAAACATTATGATTATTAAGTTAATATGTCTGTTTTCTACCCTACTCTACATACCTGTACTGTACCCTGTTGTAGGTGGACGAAATGCTGTTCAGGCAGAACTACTGTACAGAAGACGATTCCCTGACAAGCCATCGCCTTCGCGCCGGATGTTTGGTCGTGTCACACATCGTCTACGTGAAACGGGAAGCTTAAATACAAGAGCTCGACATCGTTCTAGAACACGCACAGATGGACGTGCTGAAGTTGCTGTGCTCGCTACCATAGCTTTGAATCCTCAAATCAGCACACGTCAAATTGAACGTGAAGTTGGTGTGTCGAAGTCAAGTGCACAGCGTATTCCTAAACGTCATAAATTTCATCCTTACCATGTTCATTTACACCAGGATCATTTTGTCAGTGGGCTCAGCAAAAACTTCTGACTCATCCAAATTCTTTTGCAGATGTTCTCTTTACCGACGAGGCATCATTCTCCAACAAAGGAATTGTCAATATGAGGAATATGCATTATTGGTCCACAGACAATCCAAAATGGCTCCGTCAGGTGGAGCATCAACGTCCGGGGAAGGTTAATGTTTGGTGTGGGATTATTGGAGATACCATTATCGGACCTTTCTTTATAAATGGCATCCAAAATGGCAGACAATACTCCAGATTTATACGACACAATCTTCCTGTTCTCTTGGACACCGTACCTCTGAATCGGAGAATGGTCATGTGGTATCAGCATGACGGATGGCCTGCACATAACGCCTTACGAGCACGACTTCTGAACCTGTAAGTTCCCTAGTAGGTGGATTGGACGAGATGTCCCAGTTAGGTGGCCTGCCCGATCTCCGGACCTTACACCGCTGGATTATTTTCTTTGGGGAGCAGTGAAGGATGCTGTTTACCAACATGAACCAACAACACCAGAGAACATGAAGCAACGCATTATTGATGCTTGTACAGCCATCAAAGAGGAAACAGTAGCACGAAGTAGGGCATCCTTCATCCGCAGAGTGACCCTATGTATGCAAGCCAATGGGCATCACTTTGAGCATGAGATGTGAACGCTATGTTTAGTATGTAGTGCTGGTATCACAGTGTAAGTTTCTACAAAGGGACATTTTACCCAGTGATGTTAAGAAACATTTGTTTGCAACAGTTTGTCATTTAACGCATTGGATAAACATAACATTGATAATTATGTGACAATAAAACTGATTGGTTAAACATGTTTACATTCATCTTCTATGTCCTACTTGAACTTCCCAAATAAAAACATTTTTACCTAAACAACGGTAAAACTTTTAGTCCACTTGCTCGTTTCACTAAAACCATCAAAATGAATTGTACTATTAGCAGTGAATGATTAACTGTCACTTGCGCTAGATCTACAGTAAAGTAAAGTTTTAACGTTGAACGGCATTACCTTTTTAGTAACGGATTAACGATAAGCGAAGTTAACTTTGTGACTAACGTTGCGGTATACAGATATGTTACAGAACCGCATCACCCCTAGCCTATGGGATAAATACCTGCTGGAATGTACGACCTTAATGCAGGATGGCAGCAGACAGTATTATTCGTTTCAGACCTCTTGATAAGTATGGAAGTGTGATTACGCATGTCAATCACATCGCGATTACGGGCAACATTGGGTTCACGCCTGAGCCTCAGGACGTGCGCTAGCAGCGCATGTCGGGTGTTTCAAGCGTCAACTTCGCGTCTCAATATCTCGGGATGTATTGGGAATATTGCGATGCAATCAAAGCCATTGTGTATGTGCTTTGTCATGCTATGGATTACTGAAGAAAAAATATAGGAGGTCCATTTAAAAAAAAATAAGTTTGTGTTAAAAAACACATATGCTTTCGTTTTAGAATGTTTCCAAATATGTGTATTCATAGGCCCCAGCCCTACATTGATACCGGTGAAAGTCGTTTTCCATGTGAGCTGTATTGGGACATTACACGAAATCGGAAGCGACGAGCGAAACTGTGTAGCGAAACTGTGTACCGGACCAGGATTCAAACCTGGGAGCTCCTGCTTACTGGCCAGATGCGTTAAGCACTGCGACACCCAGACACAGTGTTTTTCGCAATTGCGCAGACGTGTCCCAAAGAACAGACACCACGCGTTCATATAACTAATTTACCTCGATGGGCAATGAATCCACCACCTTCAGTGCGGATGCACAATCACTTCCGACCTCCTGCTGGAATCTCAAACTAGCTAACATGGAGAAAATAGATGCAGATACCTGGCGGTCGGTGGGAATGTGGATCGCCCGTGAGGTGTTCAAATGGTTCAAATGGCTCTGAGCACTATGGGACTTAACAGGTATGGTCATCAGTCCTCTAGAACTTAGAACTACTTAAACCTAACTAACCTATGGACAGCACGCAACACCCAGTCATCACGAGGCAGAGAAAATCCCCGACCCCGCCGGGAATCGAACCCGGGAACCCCGGGCGCGGGAAGCGAGAACGCTACCGCACGACCACGAGCTGCGGACCCGTGAGGTGTACCGAGATAGTCCGCGCAGTTGCGACAACACTGTGTCCCGCATGACGCAGTGGTTATTGGCCCTGCCTAGTAAGGAAGAGATACAGGGTTCGAATCCTGATCTGTTACACATTTTCCGCTCTTCGCTGCTGATTCCGCGTAATGTCCAAATGCGTCTGGCATCAGTAATCCCCTTCCTTTCCTTTCTACCTCTTCCCCCACCCCCCCCCCCACCCCCAACCACCACTACCATCAATTTACATATAATGTATCACAGCTGCGGATTCACATACAAAATTTTCGTTGTAAATAATTATCTATATCTCTGAAAATATTTCAAGGTAAGAGCTGCAGCTTATTATTATTCTGAACGGCAACACCAGATTTGATATTGAATTGTGTCCGGGAAACCACTTTATTAAATATGGGTTGGTGGATTATTTAAATTATCCACAAAGGGTACATGCGCATGACAGGGTCTGCAACCTCCGGACATAGATGCGACAGGCGATGATTTCCTGTGTTGATGCTCTGCATGCCAGGTCAACGGCCTTGCCGCAGTGGATACACCGGTTCCTGAGATAACCGAAGTTAAGCGCTGTTGGGCGTGGCCAGCATTTGAATGGGTGACCATCCAGCCGCCATGCGCTGTTGTCATTTTTCGGGGTGCACTCAGCCTTGTGATGCCAATTGAGGAGCTACTCGACCGAATAGTAGCGGCTTCGGTCAAGAATACCATCATAACGACCGGGAGAGCGGTGTGCTGACCCCACGTCCCCCCTATCCGCATCCTCCCTGAGGATGACACGGCGGTCGGATGGTCCCGGTAGGCCACTGGTGGCCTGACGACGGAGTGCTTAAAAGATGCTCTGCAGGCCACGACATCACGGCTATAGACATCTAATCGTCAATGCATATCACTACGTCACAATATCACTCGCTTCTTTACACTGTAGCAATAGCGTTCGTCACCACGAAATACTGGACACAGATTAAAACTGTAACTGTAACACTCGCGATGTGACGATGGTCAATAACGGCCGAAGCCGTCCAGGATTACCTGTTATCATTACGCAGCTATGACTGAAATAAGTAATCAGTTGCTACATCTCGCGTGCACAACATATCTCGTTTTTACAACAGTGAACGGTCCAGAGACTTTTGTCACTTTCCTAGGTGCACACGCACAGTTTCTCCGCGTGCTGCGTCTGCCCCTCCCGTGACGACGTGCTGGCGAGCCGCAGCCGTGAGGCGTCATAAGGCGGCGAAGCGGCCGCTGCTCGGGCGGCGAGTGCATCCTTCACGCTGTCTCCCAAATGTCCTCCAGCGAGAGCGATAGCATTGAGCAGCCGCCGCTATTTACCTGGATGCTCTCCGCTCCTCTCCACCAAGCGCCGCCCGCTGCTGGGACAGATCGTGCCTACTGCGCATGCTTCAGACACACCGCGCCATCCTCGCGACGACCGAGGCGCTTCAGTTCCTCACGGTGGCGACGAACTTCTTTTCCTTTCGAGCGACTTAGTAAGAAGCCAGACGAACCATTCGAATACCACACTATGCTCAGAAGCTCTCTATTAGGGGCAGCCAAATGAAAACGGGACAGATGGGAAAAGATAAGTAAACTGTTTATCGCCCTTTTAATACATATATCCAACTATGACACTGCCCGTCAATGCCTTCTTGAAAAAGTGCTTGTCGTTGCCTATGAAACCATGGTTGCACCCAGGCGTGTACCACTCCGTCCGAAGAAAATCGACGGCTACGAATGTCCATGGCTTCAAAAATATGGAAATCGCATGGGTAGAGATCGGCACTGTATGAAGGGTGTATAAGGGTTTCCCAGCGGAACGTAGTCGAAACAACCTTAGCAAAATGTATGTGCGGGGGTGGTGGGGAAGAGGGGGGGGGGGGGCGTTATCCTGCAACAGAATGATGCACTCTGTCAACCCGCATCTCACTGACTTTTTTCGAATACGATATCACAATTAACGTACAACGATACGCACACACTTTGCAAAGATATGGAGCCCAAACGAACAGTAATACTGACATAAGCCATAATTGATTTGCAAGATAGAGTCCGTCTATATGTCGCCAAGGCTGTTTCTCTGGGAAGCCCTTATACATCCTACGGTCGCAGGTTCGAATCCTGCCTCGGGCATGGATGTGTGATATACTTAGGTTAGTTAGGTTTAAGTAGTTCTAAGTTTTAGGGGACTGATGACCTTAGAAGTTGAGTCCCATAGTGCTCAGAGCCATTTTTCAACCTTACACATCCTCCATACAGAACAAATCTCTCCCCATGTGATTTCCATATTTTTGGAGATATGAAGGAAGATTTGTTTTGGATGAAGACGTGCGCGCCTGGTTACAATCATAGTATTCCAGGCAAGCACAAACATTTTTAGATAAAGCATCGACCGTCTTGTCTCACAGTGCGAAAAATATATTAACAGTTATGATTATTTTTGAAATAAGAAACAGTTATTCATTTGAGAGCACTCCTCGTGGAGAACCGCGGTTTTTCCTAGTACTTTAAAATGAAAAACAGTTTCGACCGCCAGAAGCCTTTATTTTTGTGGTTGCTGGTTTCGATCAGATACTGACCATCTTCAGACCTCATACCATGTTGGTAGGAGGTGTTTGTGAACTGAGAAGGCGTTACGAACTCCACGAACTTCATTTTAAAATAAACAATTACTTTTTACCATGTCTCTCGTTTGCCTTGGACTGTTCCTTGTAGATCTCTTCTCGCCTGGAGAAGCGCTATTTTCCCTATAGTAAAACAAATTAGTCTTTCGTAAATTGTTTGATTCTTTCACAGTTACAACCGTCCCATTATACATAGAAACCAGACAAGTATTTGTGGCCTATGTCTGCTTTCATAGGGACTTGACAATACAATGACGGAGATGGAAACTCTTAAACCATGAGGCGCCAGTCCAGCTGTTCATTACATAATGGATATTAAATGATTACATTTTTATTTCATTCGGAACTGATGTGGTTCATAAACATCATCATGAGCAGTGACACCCATAAGCCCGTGTAAATTCTAGTATTCATTGGGACAAGGAAACATCCTCCGAATGTAATCTCGATGAAATTGTTGTCGTATCTGAAACAGAGGCTGTGTCAGTTCATGAGAGCTGCTGACAGAAGGCTAGAATGAAAGTAAACGTCTTCCAATCGCATCCCAGATGTTTTCTGTGGGAGCCCCATCAAGGTTCTGTACATTCCTCAAGGCATTTTTGATGTGAACTACAGTCTGGGAATTTGCTTTGTGGTTGTGGATCATTGAGGAGCGTTCACCAAAAAAATGGTTCAAATGGCCCTGAGCACTATGGGACTTAACATCTGAGGTCATCAGTCCCCTAGAACTTAGAACTACTTAAACCTAACCAACCTAAGGACGACACACACATCCATGCCCGAGGCAGGATTCGAACCTTCGACCGTAGCGGCAGCGTGGTTCCAGACTGAAGCGCCTAAAACCACTCGGCCACACCAGCCGGCCAGCGTTCACCATGCGAACCTCTGTTGTCTTAACATCCGGAAGGCATTCGATACAATTTCGCAGTGCCACCTAATTATCAAAATAACAGCTTACTGAGTACCAGACAAACTGTGTGATTAGACTGAAGTGTTTCTGACAAAGAGAACATAGCATGTCAGTCTGACCGGAGAGAAGTCTATAGACGTAAAAGTAAATTTGGACGTGTCTCAGGGCAGTGTTAAGCGGCCATTAATTTTCACAGTGTATATAAATGAGCTTACAGATAACGTCGGAAGTTTCATCAAGCTTTTCACGGTTTATGCAGTTGTTTGCATAAAAGTCGCAACACTAGAAAACTGTGGCGAATTGCAGTAAAACCTGCAGAGAATCGGTGATTGGTGCAGGGCGTGACAACTGACCCTCAAAATAACAAATGTAACGTACTGCGAATACACAGACACAAACAGTCTTTATTGTATGATTACCCAATCGCGAAAAATCACTGGGAGCAGTTACTTCCATAAAATATATTTGCGTACGGAGCGATTTTAAGTTAAACGACCGCATAAAATTAATCGCGAGTAAGACAGATGCCAGACTGAGATTTATTGGAAGAATCCCCAGGAAATGTAGTCAATCAACAAAGGAAGTAATTTACAAAACACTCGACCAATACTTGGATACTGGTCGTCGGTATGGGATCCGTTGCCAGACAGGATACAGGACGTAGGAAATGTCCAAAGAACACCAGAGCGTTTCGTTACAGGTTCCTTTAGTAAGCGTGAAAGCGTCACGGAAATGATCAACCAATTCCAGTGGTCTATTGTTAATGTTCATTGAAGAGTCAATCAACGTATTGCTTCATCCTTTCTGTATCTCGTGAAAGGCTTACAAGCAGTCGGTCTTCCCGCGAACGATACGTGACTGAAACAGGAAAAGTGGAGAGTAACAGTGCTACACAAGGTACATTCCGCTTGCGAAGATAGATTAAAGGTACATGTCTGTGGCATGATGTCAATAGTAAACAACATACGGCAACTCTATATCTCAACCAACCTTCTAGTAATCTGCTCCTGACAATTCGTAGTAACACTCGGCTTCTAAACACTGCCCGTATTTCAAATGTTGTTAGCCGACTCTTCATCAGGTTCAGTCGGAGAACGTCCGAACTAGTCCCGGTTCAATTAATTCAGACGGAATCTTCCTTTCTTCCAAGAGTGCTAGTCTTGAAAACTTTGTAGGAGAGCTTCTGTGAAGTTTGGCAGGTTGAAGATCAGGCACTGGCGGAAGTAAAGCTGCGACGGCTGGTCTTGAGTCGTCCTTGGATCGCTCAGTCGTTAGAGCACTTACCTGCAAAAGGCAAGGGTCCCGACACACAGTTTTAATCTACCAGGAAGTTGTCAACTATCTTCCCGCTCTCATTTCCAGATTGTGTCCTGAACTCATCACCGCTGTTTCTGCAGTCATTGGACTAACCCCAACCCTCTGTTCAATCTGTACGGATAATGGTCCCATGTTCCTCTTGAAACGTCCCCTTTAAACAATTATACAAGACTGTGCTTAACTGACATACAATATTTTTAGCGCAACGCAATCTGACTTTCAAAAATCCCTACAAAAGAATGGCCCTGACTAACATTAAACTATACCTTCCAGAAATCACTTACCTCACAAAAATCTTCGTTACTCGAACTACTGCAATACAGCGAGCGCCACTACTGCCAGCTAAATAAAAGATTCAAACTACGGAAGGCACTAACTACTGATAGGGATAGTTAGCAAATGAAAGATATTAATAGAGAACAAACAATGTATTTACCTTAATAGTCATAATATATGTAGCAGTTCATGACAAATTACAAAACTCCGCCATCTCTCTCCCCACATCCACCACTGCTGGCGGCTAACCTCCAACTGCGCAACGCTACGCGCTGTTCACAGCCAGCAGCCTAACACTACAATGGCGAGTATTCCAACAATGCAAAGCAGCCACAGACTGCACACAGCACAGCCAGTGATTTTCATACAGAGGTGGCGTTACCAATAAAAAAACCTAAACAGCCTACTTACACTCTCACCAACCACTCGACCTTTCTCAAAGTCTGAAAGATGACGACAAGCTGCATATTCTCCTCCTCTGGGAATGATGCACCGCGATCTCTAGTATAAATGTTCCAGTTACATTAGACACACCCAGTAACCGTCATGTACCGACATCTCACTTCCGCTCCAAGAATGGCTTTCTTCTCTGCTGAAAAAAGTTGTTAAGTTTTTAATTTTAATTTTAATTACCGTATCCCACAGGTATGGAAATGCTGAGTGCCCGTTTGGCAGCACTCTATCAATACGTTCATCGTGCTACACCTTCCATTTACGTCAGTTTTATTTTCAATGTAGCTCTTCACATACTGTTCATCTATCATCACGTTCTTTGTGTGCTGTCTAAAGGCAGCATCATTAATACTTCCAACACTAAGAAATATCTAACGATCTCCTGACTGGCCGATATTAACACGGGTGTGAATAACTGATTCCGTGAAGATTTAATTACATAACGTTGCTTACTTTTCAGAGGGATAGCCCTCGATTATCGTTACTAACAGTGGATAGACGGCACACAGTGCAGCTAGTAACTCATCAGTTTTATGCTAGATAACGACATGCGGTGACTTACTATAACATTCAGATTCCCCCCTAATCTAGCTGCAGTTTACAGGCCAATCATTTCCGTAGCAGACACAGAATCAGTATAAAGGATGACCGTTTTAAGGCACGTCTGGTATCTCAGAGATGATGTGCCTGGTGCGTTATCTAACGTAGCGATTTCCAGCTGCTCGACAACGAGGTATGGCTGACTTGTATCTGCACGCAAAAAGAGGAAATCTGAAATACGTATGGAAATCTGTCGTGGTGTAATAAATAATAATGAAATGTAGATCCCTCGTCATTGAAGAAATTTCTTTAGAAGCAAGAGCAGAAAAGACGGGAGTCCACCTCAAATATGGTGTAAACTAATTCTTAGGAGAAAATATGTGTGAATGTTCACTTGACGAGAAGGGCCGTCGCAACGTACATTATTGCCGTCACTAAGAAGACTTTATTTCTGCGGAACATCTTGATTACGAACCTGTCTGTTGAAACACTGACGCAACGTATATTACTGCGGTCACTAAGAAGACTTTATTTCTATGGAACATCTTGATTACGCATCTGTTTGTTGAAACTTTGACACTACGGATGCAGAGTTGGCTAAATAACGGTCTACAAAAATTCGCTGTTGCAGATACACACAGAGAAATAATTGGAAACTGAAATAAGAGCCATTATCTTCATCTGAGAAAATTCAAAAATACTCATTAGAGCGCTCGACTATGGTTACGTTACGTTAATCGTTAACTGTAACACCCATAATCAATTTAAAACGATGATACGACACGATGTATCACAAAATAAAGAAGCTTAGATGTATCGGTCAACCATTAAAAAAATTGGAAAACAATAATACCGTTGATGTGCTTGTGAAATTTTATACCTCTAGGTATTTTAAGCTTCTTTTTGTAACCAGCCTCTTGATACTTGTGGAAAATTGATACAAGCTTAAATGTGTGGAGACTAGCTAATAGACAATTTCCAACAGCTTTTGAAACATACACGTCTTCTAACAATTCACTGACAAGAGTGTTACACATGAATACTCTAAGACTAACTTCTCTCACTAGGAAATGTGAAGAATGTATGACACCGGGGCAGTCTCTGTCTCTAGACTGAGGGGAGCTACGGAGCTTCATGAAGGAAGAAGTATTTCCTTCTTTATGTGTCAACAATTGACAAAATAAACAGCTAACTAGTTGCCAGAAGATTATTTATTTAAAATATGACTTAGGTTTTAATACTACAATGATTATCTTATCTGAAGTGTATGCTGTTTCATTGGCTACACTTCATGTAACAATGTAACAGCATGTACTTCAGAAGAAGATACGCATAGTAGTATCGAAACCTAGGTCAACTCTTAGATAACCTTCTGGCAGCTGGTTGACTATTTTATTACCTGAAAGAAATCACAATTCCTATTGACAGCAATGCACAAGATTATAATGTCTATCCTCTTCCGAAATATATGCTGTTGCATTGGTTACATCAAAACAAGCTAATATTTAACACGATGTATTTCTGTAAAAGTTCTCGTAGTATTTCTGAAAAAAAAACTCGTGGTAGTATCGAAACATAGCTTAAGTCTTAAATAAATAATTTTTTTGTTGAGTGTTTATTTGAATCACACCCATGTTCAAGATTCTTTTGTGTGTATGAGTTTGTGTGTGTGTGTGTGTCCGAAGATTCACTCACAGTAAAAAAGGAATGTGGCTGTGGGTGCGCTACGAGGGCGGATTTTATGATTAACCGCCGCTGTTCATGGCGCTAAAGCTGCTTATTTAAACAGAAGCAGTATACTAACGCTGGCTGTCCTGAGTGACACTGACGCCCAGCTTAATTATGAAAGACTGCTAACGACACCAGGTGTAAGTGCAGCAGTTCGCCGAATTAATGGGAGCCGACCACACAGGGCAATGTCAAGAGCGCTGCTGAAAGCATCACAGGGCTTGTTGGGGTTCGATACTCAAGAGAATGACACTTTTGTTTAGTAAAACAGAGAGAAACAATCACACATAAGGAAATGTATTCACAACAACGCAATTGTTACCAAAATGCTTGGTAAAACTAAATTAGTGACACACAGTCCGTTTTATTCAAAATCATCACCGTTCTAATTGATACAATTAACTGCTACAATACTATGATAATCTTTTAAGATCCGCATCTCGGGCCGGCCGGAGTGGCCGAGCGGTTCTAGGCGCTACAGTCTGGAACCACGCGACCGCTACGGACGCAGGTTCGAATCCTGCCGCGGGCATGGATGTGTGTGATGTCCTTAGGTTAGTTAGGTTTAAGTAGTTCTAAGTTCTAGGGGACTGATGACCTCAGAAGTTAAGTCCCATAGTGCTCAGAGCCATTTCTGAACAACCACATCTCGGTTTTGCACAAGACCCTCGACTATCTATTTTACATTTTCCTATACTATGAGGTGTCAAAAGTTATGGGATACTTCCTAATATCGTGCCGGATCTCCTTTTCCTCGGTGTAGTGCAGCAAGTCCACGTGGCATAGATTCAACAAATCGCTGGAAGTTCCGTTCAGAAATATTGAGCCATGCTCCCTGTAGCCGGGCGTAATTGCGAGTGTGCTACCGGTGCAGGATGCTGTGTACGAAGTGACATCTCGATTACGACCCATAAATGTTGGATGGGATTCATGCCGAGCGATCTCGGTGGCAAAATCATTCGCTCGAACTGTCCAGAATGCTCTTCAAACCAATCGTAAGAAACTACGATCCGGTGACATGGCACATTGTCATCCACAAAAATTCCATCGTTTTTTGGCAACATGTCCATTTACAGTCAATTATCGGTTCACGTGGACCAGAGGGCCAAGTCCATTCCATATAAACTCAGCCGACGCCATTATGGAGCCATTACAGCTTGCCCAATGCCTTGTTGACCCATTGGGTCAATGGCCTCTTGCGGTCTGCGTCACACTCGAACCGTACCGACATCTCTTGCCGAAAGAAATCGGGACGTGCCACTAACGTATCCGTGAGGACAATGCGGCGAAATTTGGCGTTAATGGGCTTTGGTAACACACGACCGACGTGAGTGCCTTTGATAACAACACAACATGGCCTGCAGAATCTGTCCTGTGCTCGTGACCATATGGGTTGGACTCTAGATGACTGAAAAAGGGCAGTGTGGTCGGCAAGACCTGATTTGAGTTGGTAAGAGCTCATAGTAACGTTCGACTGTGGTGTGGACACCAAGAAGTCAAGGACCCAGTCTGTCAACAACACACTTTGAAAGCTGGTGATAGCTCCATTGTGGTTCAAATGGCTCTGAGCACTGTGGGACTTAGCTTCTGAGGTCATCAGTTCCCTAGGACTTAGAACTACTTAAACATAACTAACCTAAGGAAATCACATACATCCATGCCCGAGGCAGGATTCGAACTTGCGACCGTAGCGGTAGCGCGGTTCCAGACTGTAGCGCCTAGAACCGCTCGGCCACACAAGCCGGCGCTCCATAGTGGTGTGGACTGTATTTACATGGGTCCTCTGGTCCAACTGAACTGATCATTGCCTGTAAATGGTTATGTTCGGCTAAATGGAGACCATTTGCAGCTATCCATAGACTTTGTGTTCCCAAAAGTGTTATTTTGCCACAGTTGTTCGCAGTTGGTTTGCACAACATTCTGGACAATTGGAGCGAATAATTTGGCCACCCTGATCACCCGCATGATCCCACTGAACATTTATGGGACATAATCGAAGGGATAGTTCCTGCACAAAATCTTGCATCTGCAAAACTGTCGTAGTTTTGGTAGTATGGCTCAATATGTTCGAAGAGATTTAGGGATTGTAGCCGGTCGCCATAAACGTCATTCCACGTTATAGAGGCCACCAACTGGATAATGCGTGGAGTCCCATAATCTCCGAGATTTGCTCCCGAAAGTCGCCAGAATACTCCGATGCATGCGGCGAGCGGAAGACAGCTGATCCTTGCAGTTCCAACAGCAAGGGCGCTGCCGCCGGGCGGAGTGGTCCTTCTATCACCGCCATTCTGACACATGCACGAAAGTACTATCAGCGCGCTATATAAGGGCCGGCCAGTCTGGCCGAACTGTTCTAGGCGCTTCAGTCTGGAACCGCGCTACCGCTACGGTCGCAGGTTCGAATCCTGCCTCGGGCATGGATGTGTGTGATGTCCTTAGGTTAGTTAGGTTTAAGTAGTTCTAAGTTTTTGGGGGACTGATGACCTCAGCTGCTAAGTCCCATAGTGCTCAGAGCCATTTGAACCGCTATATAAGGCGGAGCGACGAACATCTTCGTCAGTCTTCGATGGCTCACTTGAAGATGGCTGGCAGGTGCCCTGTTGAAATATCGTGGACTGAAGTTTACGACGACCTGCTGCAATCGCGAAATCTCTTCGAACATTCAATTAGCCTAGAAAATTTTAAATTTTATGACTCAACATTTCTGCAGGAAACATCTAACGACTTTTTGAGTCCATACCATGACGAGCTGCTGCACTACTCCGAGGAAATGGACGCCCGACATGATATTAGGAGGTATCATATGACTTTCGTCGCATTGATGTACATTTCTTCTATGTCATAAGGACTGTAGTTGCCGCACTGCCGTTCCTTCGAAAATGCATGCATGTCCGAAGGGCACTGCATCGTATTTCTGAACCACCTTGGCAGTGCGAATCGTATTTATTCGCCGAAACTAAGTGACTTTCCTTTAAAATGTCTTCACTGTACGAGAGTATACATGGTGAATGTACGAGTGTGGGTTGTAGATATGTTTGGGTCTGGCGCTGGATCGTGCTATGATAGCCTAACGGTAAGGCGACCGCTTGCGATAAGCGGGAAATGAGGGCCTGAGTCCCGATCCAGGACGAATTTTCACCATCGTCATTCCATTAAACAGCTGATGGCAATTGCGAATTCATTTCATGGATTTTCTAACGGCTGTAATCGGTGCAGTGCCTGTTTTCTCGGAGATGCGTGCACGTTCCTAAGGAACGTTGCATTGTGCTTGTGAACTTGCCACTGCAATACGTTATTAATTGTGAGAGGTAATCCTTATTCTGCCAGTGGTTTTGGCAGAAGGCGGAAGAGCAATCATAGTTTGGGGGCACACTATTACCTCCGGTGGCAAAGTGCACTTAAAAGACGGAGAATCAGCAGCGGTCAACAGCACCATGATGTAAGGGCAATGGAAAACACAACACAAAACACACTTAATTTGTGTCTGCAGTGCCTGGGGCCTATAATTATATCGTCACTGTTGCGACGTATTCAAGTAGCTGAGCGGCGCGGTGGCAGTGTGACTGTGGCGCTGCCTGGTGTCGAGTTGATAACAATAGCGGCCTTTTGTATCCAGCCTTCGACCTGGACAGTGGCCTTTACTGTCGAGTGATTAATGAGTTAAGGTTGTTTTCTAGACTTGTGTCGCCTGGCTCCTTCAAGGTCGTCGGTTGTTTTCTGTGCTCTGTTGTGGACCCAGGTGTACAACGTTAGCGGCGTAGAAGTGCTGAAGGCCCTCGGTTATTACCCACTACAGCCATTGTTATTATTCAGAAAGGAGTTGGTTCAATTAGCTTAAAAAAGGTGGGATGTCTCAAGGGTTTATGAGCACTGTGGCTCCAGGGTGGTTGGTTTGCTGTATTTAATCGGGGCTCAGTTATGTGACAGTTCATACCTTGAGCTTTTGCTAATGGACAACTGCCTTGATAAGTCCTAATAGTTGTGTTGTGTGCATTACACATTTAAAGAGTTTAATATCAATCATTTTTTGGTAGTATTTTCCACGCATGGATACAAGGGATTTATAGATTATGTGTTTGAAGCATTTGGTTTTATTAAAGAGGTTAGCCGGCCGATTTGGCCGAGCGGTTCTAGGCGCTTCAGTCTGGAACCGTGTGACCGCTACGGTCGCAGGCTCGAATCCTGCCTCGGGCATGGATGTGTGTAATGTCCTTAGGTTAGTTAGGTTTAAGTAGTTCTAAGTTCTATGGGACTGATGACCTCAGATGTGACGTCCCAAAGTGCTCAGAGCCATTTGAACCATTTTTAAAGAGGTTATCATTGTTGTTGTGTTGCTTTTTCTAAAATTACGTTAGCTTGCGCTCTTGTATCTGCCAAGCAAATTTTGAAGGTGTATCTACATAACTCATCAACATTCTATTTGTCTTTACACTGTAATATCGCCATGATTAGATGACAGTTTTCTGTTTATGAATATTGCTGCGTTTTTCTGTGGGAGTCTGTTCCTGCAATGAAATTGAGTTAGCAACGTGCTTTTGATGAAACGAATGTTGGAAGAAATCACCTCGAACTAGATTTCCCACTCATTTAAAATGTACCATAAATTGACAAAGTGTCAAAGTTACCTCCACTGGAAAATGAATTGGGAATATTCTGTCATTCGAATCTCCAGGAGAGGATTGCCAATGTGACTATGAGAAGAAGACTGAATGACACACTAAAGGGTAAAATTCCATGAAGCAGAGCGTCGAATATCAGAAGTCTGAAGGCGGTAGGAAAGGTGTAAAACTGTAAACGGTAAACCCAAAGACTTACACTAGATGCAGTGGTTGTCAGTGAAGTGAAATGAAAAAAATTAGAGGCTCTGCTTAGACGAATGTAGGATAATGTCAGCAGCAGAAGAAAACTGTGTAACGTTATTCAGATTCGTCATGAACAGGAAGTGAGGCAGAAGCTGTTTTACTGTGAACAATTCAGTGATGGAATAACTGTCGCCAGGATCGACAGACAACCAACTATGATGACTATTAGTTAAGGCGCACTTGCCAACGTTGCAAGTGGAAGAATATGTGTAAACAAGAACCCAGGGTTACTGTTACACTTGCCGATGGTGTATTCTATTTCCCACGTACTCCACAAAACTGAAGGGAACTTTCCTTCGCAGTTGCTTCATTTAATACCGATACAATATCAGAAATCAGAAGTGATCATCTATGTCTTCAGCATTTGCTTCTTATCTTTCTGGTGAGAGTCTTACTCCATTTAATTCGCAGCAGAACATACTAGCTGAGTTTCTGCAGTCGTTGATCAGAGACAGTGTCCTGGTAGGGTCGCCACGGCAAGTAACTTTATTAATCACCGCTTTGTGGATATTAACGCGCGGCCGGAGAGCGGCCGCGCTGGCCGACCCCGGTATTAATTCGGTGTGCGCCTCATGCATTATTCCCGGCCGGGTCGCAGTATTAATGGCTGGGTTTTTGGTGGCCCGCTGTGCTCGGTTTTACGCAGCAGTGCAGCGGCCGGCGCGTCTCCGCAGCCGTGGGAGCGCGGCCCACCTGCCCTGCGACTGCCCGCTGTCCGGCCCTCAAGCCCGTTCTTGCCTGCCGCCTGCCCACTAGCTTCGGCTGATTCAGTTTTATTGGCCCGCCGGTCTGTTCCGTATAGCTCTTCAGCCAGTCTTCCTTCCTGGGGGCAAGAAGTGGGCATCCGTCCTCTGTTCTCCTGTCGGTTGCTCCCACGCCCAGTCACCTCGGCCTCCATTCGTGGAAAATTCACAGCATCAGGGTGGTGACAGTGATATACTTGAACGAAGTACCGACGGATACAAGTTCTATATCTGCATAGCGTCATCAGCTTGTAAAGATACCACTCTTAGCCAAGAATTCTTTTTGCTGTTTCGTGCTAATACGCTTAATAGAGCTTAAGGTTGGAAGTAGCTTTCGCATGATATATCACAACTAAGTAAAATAACTCGACGTTACTTCGACCTCCGGCCCTAGTGGCCGAGTGGTTCTAGGCGCTACAGTCTGGAACTGCACGACCGCTACGGTCGCAGGTTCGAATCCTGCCTCGGGCATGTACCTGTGTGATGTCCCTAGGTTGGTTAGGTTTAAGTAGTTCTAAGTTCTAGGGGACTGATGACCTCAGAAGTTGAGTCCCATAGTGCTCAGATCCATTTGAACCATTTTCGTTACTTCGACCATACATGGTTTAAAATGCTACAGCATAATACTGAAGGTAATTGAAAGAAATACGCTATGACACGAACAGAAATGACACTTTTATTTAAAGACAGCAATTGCACTGGAGTCATCACGATGTATTAAGATCCACTGAACACTACAAAAGACAGCACATGGTTCTTAATGTGGTGTTACATCACTATGGACGGCAATTACAACTCTTCTTTCTCTTGAACTGAATATCAGAGGTTGATTGTATCAGATTGCTGGCAAGAAGAGAAGGTGGAGTTACCGTAATTACTGGATCTGAGACGGATATCGGCATAATCAATGATTGTTTACTCGTTGCTCACAGGGAGATGCACGCTGTGAGAAGAAATATCATTAATTCAGTGCCGGTATTTGATTTGCACTGCAATGATTCTTTAAAAAGTATCGGGCTTCCTAACATGAATTTACAATAAATTAAGATTTTTTTATTGGCCATGTATTCAAGACTTTAGTAATGGCAGCCGATCTGTAGTATCACCATATTAGTAACGTCGAACTTCAGTCGACGTTCATCGTTAAAAGATGTTGCAAAAACTTTTAAAAACCGAGGATAGGACATGGAGTGAAGATAATATTAAGTAAAAACGTTGCAACTTTCAAGCAAATATTATTGGTCTAAGTGAAACAGAGATAAAAGTGAGATTACTTTGCGCCAGCAGTTCAGACAGAAGAAGCACCCACGGAAAAGTCTGTTACAGGAAGCTGACCAACACTCAGCAATTACTATTTTAATCAAAATCTGAACGAAAATATTGTTTATAGAGTTTACACATTTTGCAAATATTTATAACATTATCTGAAAATCTGTGAGGCTGTATATGCTTTTTTATGTTGTTCCATTAACAGTGTATGCTTTGCAGCATGATCTCATGCAGGCCAGAATGTTAGTAAGGAGTTCTTGTGGTAAGGCGTTTCTTTCCACCACCAGTGCGGTTCACAATTGCTGGACGGCCGTTGAATCATGTGACCGTGCTGCAGAGTGTCTTTGCAGACCATGCCAAACGTAGAATAAGATTTTCACTCTGCAGCGGAGTGTGCGCTGATATGAAACTTCCTGGCAGATTAAAACTGTGTGCCGGACCGAGACTCGAACTCGGGACCTTCCCCTTTCGCGGGCAAATGCTCTACCAACTGACCTACCCAAGCACGACTCACGTCCCGTCCTCACAGCTTTACTTCTGCCAGTACCTCGTCTCCTACCTTCAAACTTCACAGAAGCTCTCTTGCGAACCTTGATGGTCCCGTGTTCGAGTCTCGGTCCGGCACACAGTTTTAATCTTCCAGGAAGTTTCATCCCAAACGTCCTTGATAGGATTAAAGTCGAGGGACAAGATCTAGCTGCTGCTTTCTACTGAGTGCCGTGAGAATCACTTCTTCTGTTGGCATTGTGTTGTGGCTGTGCCCTCCTGTAATGTTCCTGGCTGGATGAGGAGAGGGTGGTATGACAGGTGAGTGACCGGGTCCTTCTTTGTACAACACAAAACGCACACGTGGTTAAAAAACATTTTATTTCAGGAACCAACTGAGTGCTTAACTTCAGTGATGTTCAGTATGAAGTCCAAGGGTTAATAGCATGTACTCGTTCTTGAATCTTGTCCGTGTCCATATCACAACTATGTACAATAACCAAGGTTCCCTCACAGCTAGCAAAGGTGCGAGGTGACAACTATCACTGTGGAAGACTAGAGCACAGTGAGACTTATTGAGATACAATACGAACTGAGTCCCGATGCGACCTAACTGACGTACTGAGATGAGAGGGACTGAGGCCCCTTGGTCGGCAGCGGCGGCCTATATGCACATTGCCCAGGGTCTGTTATGGGCGTGTAACCTGGGGGCGTGTCGTGGTCTTCCCTTGTCATTGGCACGCCTAGTTGAGCGCCTGCTATTCAATGTTTCCTAGTGCCAGCCGGTGTGCAGGCGAAGGCGTAGTCCAGCACAGTGATACCTTTTGTTCCTTGTGTAAAGAGCAGGTAAACGCAAACGATTAAGGGTCTATTAATCGTCGACGGTTCAAGCGTATGGCGAGTAAGTGTACTCCATAGGAAAGGGCAGCAAGAAATGCGAAGGAATACCAAGTCACCTCAATGGCTATGCGTGGGGGCCTCATCCGGCGTAGTGGAGACGCTATTCCGGCAGCCAATAAGTGGCCTCTGTGCAACGAACTGCAGATTGTGATGCAATACGATACCCGTCGTCTGGGCTCCGAGGTCCTACTTACGTGATTCCAGCGATTGGCAGAGAAGATTGAGAAGACCAGCCCTGTTTACGAAGTTTCACTGAGGCTCACAATCCGCTGCATTGTTCCCAGAACGGATTGTAATTCCCTCGTTCTGAGTCGTGATGAAGGATTGAACCAGAGACTGCGGGTTTGCGACAAGCTAGGTTGCGACTTCCTGGACTTAGGCTACAGGGTTGAAAACTATAATGTACCCCGAAACTTGTCACGTCGGAGGTTTCTATGCAGGCAGCTGTTGTATAGGGTGTACACAGAATGTCTTTAGATCGGGCAACCTTCCAGCCAGTCCAGATAACGACAGCTTTAGGAGACCGGAATGCGTCAGTATAAGATCCAAATAAATGTCTCCTAAAGGTGAGAGTATTAAAATAATAATGAGTAACTGCCGAAGTGCAACTAAGTGCCAGAGTTTGAAATAATTCTAAGAAGCATTGTAACTCACACAATACCAGGTAACGAAAACCTAGTTACTGCCTGAAATTGATAACGGTGAAATTTTTGGGGAAAATTTAAGTTATATCGAAAGGATAGGCAAATGGTGAATGGTTCTATTTCTCGCTGTAGACAAGAGACTTACATCCACAGAGGCAGAAATTGAATCTGCCTGCGGGGCTCTCTGGGCAAGACACAATACCATGTATGGGCATAAAATGATCTTTATCCTTCTCCTCACCGACAAACTCACACCCAAATGTAACCGAAAATCTCGAAGGAAACCTAAGATCAGTAATAGTTACGTTCCCCAACCATACAGACACAACTGGAGGAAACTTTAAGCATCCAGCAGTCAGTTGCGGAAAATTACAGCTTTGCAAGTGGTAGGCGTGACAAGACGTGTCAGTGTTATGCTCAATTTCGCCCGTGAAGATCAGTCAAGCAAGTTGACGTGATAGCAAATATCCGTAGTATTAGTGAATGAGAAAGCGCCACAATGGGTTTTCATATCGTAAAATTTTGACTTATACAGGGCACGTCACCACGACAGCAAAACATGTGTAGAACTAGAGAATAAATGGTCGGATGTTCAGACAAATTGATACTTCACCATATGTCAGAGACATTTTCTTAATTGGCCTTAGTGGACCATGTAGCTTCATCTATAATTCTGACTGTGTGCTGGAGCACAACAAAAAGCTTTGTCCTGTTTGCGACGATTGTTGGGCGCTATTTGTGTTGTGGTTGGCAGGAGAGCCAACACCGTGTTACGAGAGGAGGCCGAAATGCACGCGTTTTAGCTCACGCAGGCTGGCGTGAGGTCTGTAACCGGAAAAGGAAATTAGAATTTAGAAAAACGGACGCAGCTGGTGGAATACTTAACTTTCATCCATTAATTATGAACGTCGGTCTTGACGGTACATGATTCACTATATCAAAAGTAACTGATAATGGCGCCTTGCTGGGTCGTAGCAAATGACGTAGCTGAAGGCTATGCTAAACTATCGTCTCGGCAAATGAGAACGTAAGTAGGCAGTGAACCATCGCTAACAAAGTCGTCTGTACAACTGGGGCGAGTTGCTAGGAAGTCTCTAGACCTGCCGTGTGGCGGCGCTCGGTCTGCAATCACTGATAGTGGCGACACCGCGGGTCCGACGTATACTAACGGACCGCGGCCGATTTAAAGGTTACCACCTAGCAAGTGTGGTGTCTGGCGGTGACACCACATTCCTCCCCCGCAAATCGGCGTACGGTTGTGGCATCAGGCTTCCGCCCGCCGTGGGTTCGAATCCCATCCTCGTCGCCAATGTTGTGGTTGGCAGGAGAGCCAACACCGTGTTACTAGAGGAGGCCGAAATGCACGCGTTTTAGCTCACGCAGGTTGGCGTGAGGTCTGGAACTGGACAAGGAAATTAGAATTTAGAAAAGCGGACGTAGCTGGTGGAATACTTAATTTTCATCCATTAATTATGAACGTCGGTCTTGACGGTACATGATTCACAATATCAATAGTAACTGATAATGGCGCCTTGCTAGGTCGTAGCAAATGACGTAGCTGAAGGCTATGCTGAACTATCGTCTCGGCAAATGAGATCGTAAGTAGGCAGTGAACCATCGCTAACAAAGTCGGCTGTACAACTGGGGCGAGTGCTAGGAAGTCTCTCTAGACCTGCCGTGTGGCGGTGCTCGGTCTGCAATCACTGATAGAGGCGATACGCGGGTCCGACGTATACTAACGGACCGCTGCCGATTTAAAGGCTACAACCTAGCAAGTGTGATGTCTGGCGGTGACACCACAATTTGCTCCAATGTGGACTCGTAGCAAACATGACATTAACTATAAACGTCTCTACAACGCGTATGAGAAGGCCATCGCTGAAGTAAGGCCAAGGTAAACCTGTCATCAACCCGGATGTTGCATAGGGCTTTGGTTGGCATGTTTCTATTGGATTTGATATGTCCTTTTGTTTCAACGACGTTTGAACTTGATTACCCTGCCAGTTGCAAGGGAACCTAAAGTTGAACACGGGTGTCGAACCACACTGCAGCTCAACATTTTTCGCATTAACATTGCCATAGGTGAAGTAAATGGAAAATACGTAGAAACCCTAGGAGCGAACCCCAGATCTCAGGATATGTAGTCAGGCACATAATGACTGAGCCACCAAGCAGTTCAGTAAAATGCAGAACTTGTCCACGGGAAGGTGCGGTGTGGAAAGGGGTGGGGGGGGGGGGGGGCAGCATGGGGTGCTGACTCCGTTTTTTCAGGTGGAGTGAGGAGCACAGTATAGTCGTTAGTCGGCCTTGGGAATCGACTTGTGTCCTTATTGTGTTACCTGAAACAATCTGTGTATGAATGTCAATCAAAAAAATACTTCAATAAGGACCAAACGAAAGAGTCAGTGCTGCTGTTAAGACAATGATCTCATATTCGGGAGGGAGGGGGTGGATTTCCTCCGTTCTGCATCCTAATATGGCTTTTCCGTCGTTTTTCTGAATCACTGAGGCAAATGTAGGTATGGCTTCCTAATCAAGACTAATGCCGACCATCTGTCCTGTTCTCATAGGCCACCTGGCCTGTCCTCATAAAACGTGTTGTGGATTCTGTGTGTTGTATATTTTAAGCTATTTATTCGCATTGTATTGCCTTGCAGATTCATGTATCATTGTTGGATGTCCCTTGGACGATGAAAGATAAATAAATTTGCTACTAGATGACTCTAGCAGGAACTTCACTGTAGTGTTCAATGCTTTTATCTTCTGATGTTGCCCTCAGCGGGTTGTTGAATTATACCAGTCACCAATGATAGGTATAGCAACCGTTACCTCATAATGGATGGTGACATTTCACTATATAATTTATGTTAACATTAAGTGAAATAATCTCGACAATAAAATGTTATATTCTCTAGCTGTCAGCCAATAGCACGGTAAATATAAACCCCTCTTTGAACTACTGGCTTATCCGCTCTCCTGACAAGCACGTACCGAAAATATCTGGGGTATTGTTTATTGAATATGTGGAACACTTTCATCATAGAACTCCCGCACTGACAGTTTACATTTTGCGTTCTGACATTACTAGATGCTGTGTGGAGGTAAACTCACCAGAATAATATTCCATGCCACAATGTACTGTTCGAGCGTCTACTGGTTCTATAAAATCCTGTATTCGTTAAGACAGTGATCATATATAGTTATTTTACGAGCGAAGTTTGTGAATTATCATGTACGTAATCTATAAAGTTCATTTCAGTCATCTGTATCTTTCTTTGCGTTGCAATTGAGAAACGTGGTAGCATCGTTAGATTTTTTAAGTGTTGCAGGGAGCGCAGCTAACAGTACCTGACAATTCACTACGCACTAAAATGTAAGCTCAATAAACTTCCCGTTCCGAGAAAGTTTGTTTGCAGCCACCTAATCAGTCCGGCAACATTTGAACAGTTATTTGCAACATGTTAGTGTGCGGAAATTTCGAGCTGTACGGCCAATGCGATATCATGTAGCAGCTCTCCAGTTCAGTGGCTTCTCAGTTTACTAGAGAGCGCTTTTCCGTCTGATGTAGTCGAGGCTGCGCCGCAGTACATTCAGCTGGCTGTCAGCCAGTACTTCGCTGCTAATTGACAAAATGGATACGTGGGCAGCTGCCACCGTGTCTGACGCCCTGAACTATGAATGCAAAGCGTGGAACATGAATCGTCACTAGATGAGCGCCGCTAAGAGCTTGGCTGTTAGCAGAGCACAGAATTCTCATCAGTCTGCAGTTAAGGTTTAACCCTCCACAGTTACGTGCCCGTGGAAGTAAGACGATCCTTTCGAACTCGTATTTTTGTATGATAAATCATGAAATTACACTACTGGCCATTAAAATTGCTACACCAAGAAGAAATGCAGATGATAAACGGGTATACATTGGACAAATATATTACACTAGAACTGACATCTGATTACATTTTCACGCAATTTGGGTGCATAGAACCTGTGAAATCAGTACCCAGAAAACCCACCTCTGGCCGTAATAACGGCCTTGATACGCCTGGGCATTGAGTCAAACAGAGTTTGGATGGCGTGTACAGGTAAAGGCCCATGGAGCCTCAACACGATGCCACAGTTCATCAAGAGTAGTGGCTGGCGTATTGTGACGAGCCAGTTGCTCGGCCACCATTGACCAGACGTTTTCGATTGGTGAGAGATCTGGAGAATGTGCTGGCCAGGGCAGCAGTCAAACATTTTCTGTATCCAGAAAGGCCCATACAGGACCTGCAACATGCGGGCGTGCATTATCCTGCTGAAATGTAGGGTTTCGCAGGGATCGAATGAAGGGTAGAGCCACGGGTCGTAACACATCTGAAATGTAACGTCCACTGTTCAAAGTGTCGTCACTGCGAACAAGAGGTGACCGAGACGAATAACCAATGACACCCCCTACCATCACGCCGGGTGATACGCCAGTATGGCGATGACGAATACCACGAAGGACCACGCTTCCAATGTGCGTTCACCGCGATGTCGCCAAACACGGATGCGACCATCATGATGCTGTAAACAGAACCTGGATTCATCCGAAAACATGACGTTCTTCCATTCGCGCATCCAAGTTCTCGTTGAGTCCACCATCGCAGGCGCTCCTGTCTGTGATGCAGTGTGAAGGGTAACCGCAGCCATGGTCGCCGAACTGATAGTCGATGCTGCTGGAAACGTCGTCGAACTGTTAGAGCAGATGGTTGTTGTCTTGCAAACGTCCCCATCTGTTGACTCAGGGATCCAGACGTGGCTGCACTATCCGTTACAGCCACGCGGATAAGATGCCTGTCATCTCGACTGCTAGTGATACGAGGCCGTTGGGATCCAGCACGGCGTTCCATATTACCCTCCTCAACCCACCGATTCCATATTCTGCTAACAGTCATTGGATTTCGACAAACGCGAGCAGCAATGTCGCGGTACGATAAACCGCAATGCCGATAGGCTACAATCCGACCTTTATCAAAGTCGGAAACGTGATGGTACGCATTTCTCCTCCTTATCGAGGCATCACAACTACTTTTCACCAAGCAACACCGCTCAGCTGCTGTTTGTGTATGAGAAATCAGTTGGAAACTTTGCTAATGTCAGCACGTTGCAGGTGTCACCACCGCCGCCAACCTTGTGTGAATGCTCTGAAAAGCTAATCATTTGCATATCACAGCATCTTCTTCATGTCGGTTAAATTTCGCGTCTGTAGCAATTCAATAGGCCAGTAGTGTTGTTATCAAAGGCAACCTTTCATGGTGAAAGGGGTAAGTAACTAACAGAAATATCTGATACAGCAAGATATTTTCAGGTCTTATTCTCGCATAACACTGATAGTTCCCGAAGATCACGCTAGGTGGCATGCCCCAATGAGTTATTCCGACATCATGGTTCAGCGTTGTAGAGTGTGTGCAGTTTTGTTTGTGGTTTCATGAGTCCATATCCTCAAAGACAAACTGTTATTAACTGGTACAATCGTTTCATCGAACGTGGCTCTGTATCACATAGGACGCCGCGTCAAGGTCGGCCAGCAGTCTCTGGAAAATAAATTCTGCTCCCAAATCCTGTTGTAACTGAGGCTTTAGATAATGTTCAAGCATTTATGGATGTAAAACTGTAAAACTCAACAAGTTCAGGAGATTTACATCCATAAATGCTTGCTTGAACATTATCTAAAGCCTCAGTTACAACAGGATTTGGGAGCAGAATTTATTTTCCAGCGCGCCAGCACAATATTATCGTGAAGCTGTTGCTTTTATCCACAGGAATGTACCATCGTGGATTGGACGTCGTGGAACAATATCCTGACCTCAGCGATCACCTGATTTAACGTCAGTGGTTACACCAGAACACAGAGTGTTTGTTAGTTCACTTCCGGGGAACGTCGACAAGCTGGTATAGCTTATAACACAAGCAGTTGCCGTCATACATGGTTGATATGGCTCTGAGCACTATGGGACTTAACTTCTTAGGTCATCAGTCCCTTAGAACTTAAAACTACTTAAACCTAACTAACCTAAGGACATCAAACACGTCCATGCCCGAGGCAGGATTCGAACCTGCGACCGTAGCGGTCGCGCGATTCCAGTCTGTAGCGCCTAGAACCGCTCGGCCACCCCGGCCGGCCCGTCATACATCACGACCTGCTTCGTAGGATTTGGCAGGAAACTGATTACAGGTGGGACATTGGTCATGTTACAAAAGGTAGCCACATTGAACACTTGTAAATAAAACTTGAAAATAAACTGCATTCTGGGCTGTATCAAACGTTTATGTAAGTTGTTCATCTTTTTGAGATTCAAAGGTTGCTTTTATATAAATAATTTATAAATACCATGTATACTGTGGGTGGCAAAATGGTGCTACACTATGTGATCAAAAGTATCCGAACAACTCTCCCTCCCCTCCCCCCTCCCCCCAGAAATCATAGTTTTTCATATTAGGGGCATTGTGCTGCCACCTACTGCCAGGCACTCCATATAAGCAACCTCTGTAGTCATTAGATATCGTGAGAGAGCAGAATGGGGAGCTCCGCGGATTTCACGAACTTCGAACGTGGTCAGGTGACTGGGTGTCACATGTGTCGTACGTCAGTACGAGAGATTTCCACACACCTATACACTCCTAGGTCCACTGTTTCTGATGTGATAGTGAAATGGAAATGTGAAGGGATACGTACTGCACAAAAGCGTACAGGCCGACCCATCTGTTGACTGACAGAGACCGCCGACAGAGGGTTGTAATGTGAAAAATGCAGACATTTATCCAGACCATCACACAGGAATTCCAAACTGCATCAGGATCTACTGCAAGTACTATGACAGTTAGGCGGAAGGTGAGAAAATTTGGATCTCATGGTCGAGCGGCTTCTCATAAGCCACACATGACGCAGGTAAATGCCAAACGAAGCCTCGCTTAGTGGAAGGGACGTAAATGTTGGACGATTGAACAGTGGAAAAGCGTTGTGTGGAGTGACGAATCACGGTACACAATGTGACGATCTGATGGCTGGGTGTAAGTATGGCGAATGCCAGTTGAACATTATCTGCCAGTGTGTGTAATGCCAAAATTAAAATTCGGATGCTGTGGTGTTATGGTGTGGTCATGTTTTTCATGGATGGGGCTTAAACCCCTTGTTTGCGTGGCACTATCACAGCACAGGCCTACACTGATGTTTGTAGTACCTTCTTGCTTGTCACTGTTAAAGAGCAATTCGGGGATGGCGACTGCATCTTTCACTACGGTCGATTACGTGTTCACAATACACGGCCTATGCAGGAGTGATTACACGACAATATCATCCGTGTAATGGACTGGCCTGCACAGAGTCCTGACCTGAATCCTTTGGGATGCTTTAGAACGACGACTTCATGCCGGGCCTCACCGACCGACATCGATACCTCTTCTGCCATTCCTCAAGAAACCTTCCAGCAACTATAACTGCATAGACTTCGGCGGTCAGTGTCAGTGGACATAAAAGTTTTCTGGGTATGGTGTTGTTGTTGTTGTGGTCTTCAGTCCTGAGACTGGTTTGATGCAGCTCTCCATGCTACTCTATCCTGTGCAAGCTTCTTCATCTCCCAGTACCTACTGCAACCTACATCCTTCTGAATCTGCTTAGTGTATTCATCTCTTGGTCTCCCTCTACGGTTTTTACCCTCCACGCTGCCCTCCAATACTAAATTGGTGATCCCCTGATGCCTCAGAACATGTCCTACCAACCGAACCCTTATTCTAATCAAGTTGTGCCACAAACTCCTCTTCTCCCCAACCCTATTCAGTGCCTCCTCATTCGTTATGTGGTCCACCCATCTAATCTTCAGCATTCTTCTGTAGCACCACATTTCGAATGCTTCTATTCTCTTCTTGTCCCAACTATTTATCGTCCATGTTTCACTTCCATACATGGCTACACTCCATACAAATACTTTCAAAAACGACTTCCTGACAAATCTGTACTCTATGTTAACAAATTTCTATTCTTCAGAAACGCTTTCCTTGCCATTGCGAGTCTGTATTTTATATCCTCTCTACTTCGACCATCATCAGTTATTTTGCTCCCCAAATAGCAAAACTCTTTTACTACTTTAAGTGTCTCATTTCCTAATCTAATTCCCTCAGCATCATCCGAGTTAACTCGACTACATTCCATTATCCTCGTTTTGCTTTTGTTGATGTTCATCTTATATCCTCCTTTCAAGACACTGTCCATTCCGTTCAACTGCTCTTCCAAGTCCTTTGCTGTCCCTGACAGAATTACAATGTCATCGGCGAACCTCAACATTTTTATTTCTTCTCCATGGATTTTAATACCTACTCCGAATTTTTCTTTTGTTTCCTTTACTGCTTGCTCAATACACAGATTGAATAACATCGGGGACAGGCTACAACTCTGTCTCATTCTCTTCCCAAACACTGCTTCCCTTTCATTCCCCTCGACTCTTGTAACTGCCATCTGGTTTCTGTACAAATTGTAAATAGCCTTTCGCTCCCTGTATTTTACGCCTGCTACCTTTAGAATTTGAAAGAGAATATTCCAGTCAACATTGTTAAAAGCTTTCTCTAAGTCTACAAATGCTAGAAACGTAGGTCTGCCTTTCCTCAATCTTTCTTCTAAGATTAGTCGTAAGGTCAGTATTGCCTCACGTGTTCCAATGTTTCTACGGAGTCCAAACTGATCTTCCCAGAGGTCGGCTTCTACCAGTTTTTCCATTCGTCTGTAAAGAATTCGCGTTAGTATTTTGCAGCTGTGACTTATTAAGTCGTAGCTTGTGTTTATTGTAACGGATCGAGATTTCGGTCTTGGAGTGACCATCTTCAAAGCAGTCAAAGCAGCAGTTACAGCTAACACATTTCAGCCGTTATTCAGAATTGTCGCTCTTGGACTATGCACGTCAATAATGAGTGCAGTTCGAAACCTTGACGTGTATAATCCAAGAGAGACTTCGCAAAACAACAATGAAAAGTGTTAACTTTATATACTGCATTGAAGATGGTCCGTCAGTGACAGAAATCTAGATCTACCGTAACAAGCACAAGTTTCGATTGACTGATTTATCTTTTTTCACTAACTGAAGTACGGTTCCAGATGGAGTGTGCATCTATGCTGAGGGACCATGCCCCCACCACTAAAAGTAGTTTCTTCAACCTCGTCATGGTGGCATACACCAGTATTACAATGCAACGTGTTACATGGCTTGCAGTACGAAGTGCATTCAAGTTCTAAGGCCTCCGATTTTTTTTCTAATTAACTACTCACCCGAAATCGATGAAACTGGCGTTACTTCTCGACGTAATCGCCCTGCAGACGTACACATTTTTCACAACGCTGACGCCATGATTCCATGGCAGCGGCGAAGGCTTCTTTAGGAGTCTGTTTTGACCACTGGAAAATCGCTGAGGCAATAGCAGCACGGCTGGTGAATGTACGGCCACGGAGAGTGTCTTTCATTGTTGGAAAAAGCCAAAAGTCACTAGGAGCCAGGTCAGGTGAGTAGGGAGCATGAGGAATCACTTCAAAGTAGTTATCACGAAGAAACTCTTGCATAACGTTAGCTCGATGTGCGGGTGCGTTGGCTTGGTGAGACAGCACACGCGCAGCCCTTCCCGGACGTTTTTGTTGCCGTACAGGAAGGAATTTGTTCTTCAAAACATTTTCGTAGGATGCACCTGTTACCGTAGTGACCTTTGGAACGCAATGGGTAAGGATTAGGCCCTCGCTGTCCCAGAACATGGACACCATCATTTTTCAGCACTGGCGGTTACCCGAAATTTTTTTGGTGGCGGTGAATCAGTGTGCTTCCATTGAGCTGACTGGCACTTTGTTTCTGGATTGAAAAATGGCATCCACGTCTCATCCATTGTCACAACCGACAAAAAGGAAGTCCCATTCATGCTGTCGTTGCGCGTCAACATTGCTTGGCAACATGTCACACGGGCAGCCATGTGGTCGTCCGTCAGCGTTCGTGGCACCCACCTGACTGGCGCTTTGTTTCTGGATTGAAAAATGGCATCCACGTCTCATCCATTGTCACAACCGACGAAAAGAAAGTCCCATTCATGCTGTCGTTGTGCGTCAACATTGCTTGGCAACATGCCACACGGGCAGCCATGTGGTCGTCCGTCAGCATTCGTGGCACCCCCCTGGATGACACTTTTCGCATTTTCAGGTCGTCATGTAGGATTGTGTGCACAGAACCCACAGAAATGCCAACTCCGGAGGCTATCTGTTCAACAGTCATTCGGCGATCCCCCAAAACAATTCTCTCCGCTTTCTCGATCATGTCGTCAGACCGGCGTGTGCCCGCACCTCGTGGTCGTGCGGTAGCATTCTCGCTTCCCACGCCCGGGTTCCCGGGTTCGATTCCCGGCGGGGTCAGGGATTTTCTCTGCCTCGTGATGGCTGGGTGTTGTGTTATGTCCTTAGGTTAGTTAGGTTTAAGTAGTTTGAGTTCTAGGGGACTGATGACCATAGATGTTAAGTCCCATAGTGCTCAGAGCCATTTGAATTAGACCGGCTTGTGCGAGCCCGAGGTTGTTTCGGTTTGTTGTCACACGATGTTCTGCCTTCATTAAACTGTCGCACCCACGAACGCACTTTCGACACATCCATAACTCCATCACCACATGTCTCCTTCAACTGTCGATGAATTTCAATTGGTTTCACACCACGCAAATTCAGAAAACGAATGATTGCATACTGTTCAAGTAAGGGAAACATCGCCATTTTAAGTATTTAAAACAGTTCTCATTCTCGCCGCTGGCGGTAAAATTCCATCTGCCGTATGGTGCTGCCATCTCTGGGACGTATTGACAATGAACGCGGCCTCATTTTAAAACAATGCGCATGTTTCTGTCTCTTTCCAGTCCAGAGAAAAAAAATCGGAGGCCTTAGAACTTGAATGCACCTCGTATATGGGAGTATTTGGAAGAGCACCGTGATTTAACTCCACTCGAGAATCTATGTGACCACTTTGATCGCTCTGTTCGCATCATGAACCCTCAACGGAGAAATGTATCAGAGCTGGCCACGCCACTAGATCTGGCTTGGCTCCACATCCCTGTCGGTACATTCCAGAACCTCTCCTGCTCTCTTTCTACACATGTCGCAGTGGTTCGTGCTGCAAAAGGGGGTTGTTCAGGCATTTATGTGACTCATCAGTTTATGAATGTGATGTTTCCTCATATTTTCCATAAAGCCACGACCACAGTGTTAACGATATTATCATTCTGAAAAGACTCTCTGACTGAGAAATAGTATTTGTTGACATCCGGAAAAGCCGGCCGCTGTGGCCGAGCGTTCTAGGCGCTTCAGTCCGGAACCGCGCTGCTGCTACAGTCGCAGGTTCGAATCCTGCCACAGGCATGGATATGTGTGATGTCCTTAGGTTAGTTAGGTTTAAGTAGTTCTACGTCTCGGGGACTGATGTGCTTAGAGCCATTTGAACCATTTGAACCATCCAGAAGAGAAAGACGCTTCGAAACAATTTCCGTAGCAGATTTTCTCCCATAAACAGAACTGTAACATTGCTCTCTCTACAACATTGTTGAGGCTTTCGTGGGCACTTGACGTATTTGAGCCACGCTCGTATCGATAGCCATGCTGTGTGTTTTGTTGCTTAGCCGCAGTTTCTCTGGTGTCTCATGAGATGGTACCTCCGCGGCGCCTCCAGTGATATTTAAGCGTGCGTACGGGTCACACTGAGATCTGCCCTCTGAGGGACCTTGGTGGATCGCAACCTGATCTTGATGGCCGTGGACTTCCGCTCACAAAATTTTCATTGGGCGTGTTTACCTTGGGTAGCGTTCCTATGTCCACTGCAGAGTCAGCGCTTCTCTGTCTGTGAGGAGCCGAGCATACTCTAGAGTTAGAATTGACTTGCTTCCTGCTGCCTCCGGTTGCGCCCTTTATTTTCCTCGCCCGACACTGGAACAACATTGAGCACCATGCAGTTAAATGTCTGCCGCGGGCCGTTGAAACCCTTGTGCTTTGTTACTGAACTTCGTTTGATGTTAGTGCATTGTGCTGATTTGGCTTGGACTGCTAGCCCTTGTTTGGTGCTTTAGCATCACGGTAATATGGATGTGCCCGAGTCAGGTATTTACTCGAGTGTAAGGCTTACATTCTATCATGTTATGTATGCAAAATATTTGTTTACCAGTGCTATTGGTGACTATATTTACTAGCATTAAGGGTTTTAAATTTTTCCATTGCCTGTTAACGTTGTTGATCACTACCTGCACTACTTCCTGGGTTTATGGTTTTCTTAATGTTGTTCACTGCCAGTTGAGGTACAGAAGGGCCTAGACTAGTGTATCGATAAGTAAATTCTGCTCTGTTAACCACTAGTATTTGTGGGTCAAACGGTAGCCCGATTCATATGTTTCAGTCATTTCACTTGCCTTGTATTTTGTTGCTACTTTAAGTGAGAGGTAACGCCTGATGATTTGTCAGTGCTCTTTTTCGTAATTTTAATGGTCCCATATTCTTTTATCTTGAGCGTTTGACAGCTTATTCATCTTGTAAAACCGTTGTTTAATTTAAGAAGTGCCTGTAGTGGAATTTTCTAGAACTTACAGAGTTTAAGAAATTTGACTTTGATTTAAAAAAGGAATTCCGTTCTATTATAGAGGCGCTTCTTCTAAAATGTTGGTAGCTTATTTGCGGCATTCACCTGAACTTAATGATTCGTACTTATTGTCTTCAACATGGCATGTGTGGCGATAAGGTATTGGTTGTCTTTGTAACATAAAGTTTGTACTCTTACGTAAATAAATGAATATGTTTAAAGATATTTCTCTGGTCATTACCGCTGACGTTCTCCCCTTGCTACCTGTAACTTCAGGTCGTTGCAGCATGAGAAACCAGGATCCATCTACCTCGAGGGTTTCTTCTTGCTTTTTAAAACTATACGGTACTGTCAAAAAGCTTCAACACAAAGACAGTCCAATCCAGAATCGATACGCCAATCACGCAAAATCGCCGTGAGCACTGTGGCAATCACCGGGAACCCAGTTACAAGATACCCGTTTGGTAAAACATTGTGTCGTGCTGCCTGTTGCACATCTTCGTCCGACAGGAACTGTCGGCCATTGAAGGCCGTTTTAGAGGGGCCGAAGCCGTGATAACCACATAGGAGAGAGATAAGAATTACAGAGCGGGCGCTCGAGTGTCTCCCACTTGTAATTTCTGCAGGCCTCGCAGATCGACGGGCGTGTTGTGTCGAATCGCGACCAGCACGGAAATAGGTGCACCATTCGATAGCAGTGGTTTTCGATAGACATGCTGCACCATACACATTCTTCAATCTCCGATGGATGTCTATCGGTGCCTGGCTTGCGGCAGCCGAGAAAAGAATAACAGCACGCTTGTCTTTTTTGGACGCATTTGGTAATAACGTCGCAGTGGTTTAAATTTCCACATTTACCGCATGCACGTTTGGAAGACGTGAATGTCATACTAGTCCCTTGCCTTCTAGTCGGTGCTAATATACACACAATGGAGTAGCGCTACGTTGCCAATAGGCAGCAACAACAGCCTGAAACGGAAACTGACGGATCACCCCTTAATTACCGTGTTTGTGACTTTCTATAACTTCCATGAACTTCGTATTTTCTCCACAGCGAAAACTTGCGTGTCGGCCTCATACAGCAGAAACTCCGCTATAGCCGATTTCTCCACCTCTCCCAACCTGCAATACTGTTGGATGATCCTGATATTGATGGTTTATCCAGTCATTCTCACCTAGACCTTTCCTCATGTACACGGCATGCTGTATACTCCAGACGCTGTGACTGGGTACGTTTTCCGCATTACCGATTTGAGACACTCTTTGATCTTCTTGGTCGGTTTGTACATAGTCTTTACGACGTGTTTGCATGACACATAACACACAGCGCATTGTTTCCGTCACTTGGGGGTGAGTATGTGTAACAGAAAGGCCGCACCCGACGTTTCTTCTTGCGGCGTGGCGCTTCGCAACTAGTGAAGTACCCATTGCCCCTTAGGACGCTATTCTGATGTTGCATCTCGCTTCCGAGGAGCTGTTGCTCAGATGTTTGCTTCTGCGCCTTACCGTTTTCTGTGCAGAATGATTATTTGGAAGTTTGTGTACGCATCGGCCAGTGTGTGTTGGTTTTCAATATGTGCTGTAGCGCAGGTTCTCATAACCCCTCGTAACAAGCATATCCAGAGTATATTCATATTGGCATGGAGACTGTTCAGTTACGTTAGAAAGTCATCCAACTGTCCTTCGCCACAGCTCCACAAGACGAAGGTGTCGTCGACGTGCTGCTACCACACCGTAAGTTTGCAAGGTGCCAAGCCTATCGCCTGTTGTCACTATTGATGTTATTAATAGGACAACTGGCTCATGAAATGTGAGTATTCGTTAAGACTTTGTAGGATTCAAAGAAAAGAGCTTCAAATTTTGGTAGGTGGACGATACACTAGATACCTTGCTTATATTCGTTGCACTCATGACACCAATTAATCCAATGAACTTTGTTTACCATTTCTCGCTCCTACTATAGAGAACGACAAATATGTAACATTATTAGATATTCACTTAAACAGATCCCAAGAATCTACTAACTAGACTTTATTCACCACTCACTTATGATAAACTTATTTCTTAGCTTTTTTTAAATAGCGTTTTTCTTACGGAATTGCTGTTCATTTACTGAACGGATTATTTCCATATAAAGACACTGATGCCTGATATGTCAGTAAAAAAGCTACAGAACCTCTGTTTCTAGGACAGCCTCTGCATCTTAACTCACAGACATACTGAGAAAGCTGTGTGGGAGAAAGGAAGATGTGGATGAAAACAGTATAAACTCGAGAGAGATGTGTTTCAACACAAGGGCTGGCCTCTAGGTGATGTCTGCTTCCGCACTGTCACCATATTTATGGGGCGTTATTTTGTTTACGGGAGTTGTGCTCTCCTAATTTCGTTCTCTTTAACAGCAATTCTTCCAATAAAATTTACTTTAATGGACGGTAATTCTCATACGATATTTCAGCAACAAATAGTAAGCAAATAATACCCTTACATACCGTGGAAACATAGGAGAAAATACGGCGATATAAGCAACACCGAATGATTTAATTGCAAAAATTCCGATTGCTGTTGACTATTCCAGATTATATATGAAGAAAAGAAGTGCAAAGTCGTAAAGAAAACATCACCTCAGCGATATAAATAAATTTTCTGCTTCAACAATTACTTATACTTAAGAATCTAAACGTAACAGAGAATAAAAGATTTTGCAAAAAGTAAATCCACTACCCATTTTTTCATGTATGTCCTTCATGTATTATATCAGGAACACTCCTACTGTACGTATGGATTATCATACTAACGTTTGGATGCTTTCAGTTTATAAATGTCAATAAAGAATTACTACCCGATTGAAAATGATACGTACCAGATTTTCAGCAGGACACATCTATGTGGGTAACTTCTTTCCTTATGTCTTAAAAGCATGCTTCAGGTTCCACCTGGATTTTCTATCGATAGAGATATATTCACCTTTACTGTTGTCTCCAAGTTGGGCCCCACATGACACCAAACCTGTCAGAATATGAATAGTTCTGTGAAAATTTTGTACGTTTCTTTCCCTTATGCTCAACACTTTGACAGCTTAGTCACCTAAAGGGCACTCAGTGCTCTGAGGACAGTATTGTAAAATAACTGGAATATACTAATACAACACTCAGTGCACTGGGAGCAGTATTATAAAATAAGTGGAATATATTCCTATGGTCACGTGAAAGGAAAATTTATTTATATGAAAGATCCTTGTTAACTCTTATATCAAGATATATGGTCAATAAAGACATTAAATCAAAAAGAATGGGGAAGGGGATTATATTACGAACACTACTAATGATTTTAAACAGAGTAATGAAAGTAGCAAACGCAATATTTCGAGGAATATAAAGGAAAATATCTTCAAGATGAAACAAGCGGAATGTACGAGTAATCAAAGAATACAGGAGCAGGTAAAAGTATCCCGTATGCGAACAACGGTGAAAGTTTTCAAAGAAACAGCAGCTTTGAAATACAAGGTCCCTTCAAGCAGCAACAACAATACGAACAAAGCAGGTGCAGAACTTGAGGAAGTGTTATGCGAGGATCTAGACGGTATCATGATATTAATGATTATTACTGGGTGATTCAGAAGGAAAGGCACATACTTTGAGGTTGGATGGTATAAGTAAATCTGAACAAAAAACTTCAAACGCACATATGTCCTATTCTTAACGGTTTCCGAGGATACTGAAGAAAGCTATGAGGAACTGGACACATGAAGTTGATAGTAAATGGAACATTGTCATCTAATATTTATTTAATTTTGTACATTTCTTCATAAAAGTTGTTCAGAAAGCCCATCGTCAATTACATTGAATTTTACTGCTATTGAGTTGCTGATCTGGGTTAAATCGTACAGTCCTTTACTTCAGAAAACGCATGTAAAATACGAGCTAGAAATTCCTCCTTTGTATCCACTCTGCGCTTATATACTTCGCTCTTAAGCCAATCCCACAAACACTAATCTAATGGAGTAAGTAATCTAATGTTGTGGTGTCACCGCCAGACACCACACTTGCTAGGTGGTAGATTAAATCGGCCGCGGTCCATTTAGTACATGTCGGACCCGCGTGTCGCCACTGTGTAATCGCAGACCTAGCGCCACCACAAGGCAGGTCTCGTGATACGAACAAGCACTCGCCCAGTTGTACGACGACATTGCTAGCGACAATACGGACGAAGCCTTCCTCTCATTTGCCGAGAGACAGTTAGAATAGCCTTCTGCTAAGTCCATGGCTACGACCTAGCAAGGCGCCATTAGCCTTACATAGTTTGAGAATTATAGTATAAATGTCTCAAGAAGAATGCTGTAGTCATCAACTAATAAAGTTAAGTATAAAGCAGCTACGTACTTTTCTTGCTACCATTCAATAGTTATCCTGTTCCAGAATTCACGCCCGTCGGCGTGTGTGTACGCGTGCCTTTCTTTCAATCGGCTACCTCAAGTGGCGTAACAGTCTTGTTACGTCACTACAAATGTAATACAAGGTAATTGACGTAATTTAATGTAATTAATGTAATGTAAGTGAGTGCTGTTGAAGAAGAACATGCGATTGATGCCTGTGATTTTCAAACAGCTATATGTAGGAAACGGTTCAGAAAAGGGCATAAGTTCATTTGATGTTAAGCCACCAATACTGTCACCCCTCAAAGCATGTACCTTTCCTTCCGACTCACCCCGTTTAAATTAAAATGAACCCAAGCTACGACTGTAATTCAAAAGTGCATATATTACGTAATGAGAGATAAATTACGAAGAACGTGGGGTAACATCACTCAAAACTGTCAACAGAAAAGTGATAACTAAAACTTGTGGGTGCTAGAAAACCATGAACGAACAGGGTGTAAATCAGAGTGTTTCTTGTAAACACATCAGGTGTACAAGGACTGTGATCATTATTAGAAATTAAAAATTATCCAGCCTTGAATCTATAATTACCATGTAACTTTTGTTCGTAATATCTTTAAAAGTGTGGATATAGGCAGTTCGAGATGCTACAGAGAGAATCTGGTAGTAGATATGGAAATTCGTTCATTCTGGGCCCCTAAAACTCAGACTGCCACTTTGTACGACACTACACACTACAGCTCGCACTTCTACTAACACGCTTTGCAGCCAGCACGTTGCCTCAGCGCCTAGGGCTTTGCAGAAACAGGTGTGGGGTAGAAACAAAGCGACATGGATCTCAGATAGATCGGGGTGTCTCTTACCGCCTCAGTGTTTGTGCGACATTATGTGTGATACTGAAATATCCACGATTACCTTGACTGTTAGGTGAAGGATTGCAGTATACTGGCTGAAGTGACTCAGACAAACTTCAGAACATCACAAAACCATGCATAAGAATCTTTAGCTTGAAAATTGATGACTGCATATATGGCATTGATAGTTGGTGAAAGACCAAGAGTGTTATATACTATTCCGTAATGTCAGGCAGCGGCTGAGAATGGACTATATCAAACCCAGCAATGAACGGCATACATGCTAACGGGACACGGTTTCATTCCTCACACAGAATGCCCAAAAAGTCGCGGAAAATTTGAACACATCTGACAAGAAATACGGCTCAGTGAGAGACAGTCCATTGCACTGTGCAGACTCCTAAATAGTAATACTACTCTAAGGTAACAAAAGTAATGGGATAGCGGTATGTACATATACAAATTGCGGTAGTATCTCGTACACAAGGTCTAAAAGGGCAGCGCACTAAAAAGAGCTGTCATTTGTACTGAGTTGTTGAAAAAGTGTCCAACGTGTTTACTGCCGCACAACGGCTACTTGGAGACCATTTGCAGTCAATCATGGACTTCACGTTATGGATGACAGTGCACCATGTCACCGGCCACAATCGTTCACGGTTGGTTTGAAGAATGTGATGGACAGTTCGAGCGAATGATTTGGCCACTCAGATTGCCCGACATTAATCCAATCGAAAATTCATGGGACATAATGGAGATATCGGTTTGTGCACCAAATCTATTATAACCGAGCCATGGAAAAATTGTTACATTAACCATTTCCTCTGTTGGTCGATTGCTGAGAGAGACTTATGGAAGACTTGAGTAGGCTTCCAAGGCTGAAAGATGATTCGGAGCGTCGAGTATATGGACCGTGAATTGATACGTGTTTGCAGCAGTCGAAATCCTGTAATATGGCCGCGAAAAATGGAGGAAACCCTCATATTTGCGTTCAGTCCTGAAGGAATGATGTCGGTAAGACCGACCACACCCCACCTCACGCCAGCAGTGTGGAAAGAAATTCCAGGCTGGTCTAAGGATGGGAGTAACTGATGTTCCTTTTGAAAGAAATTTGATCTCAGTATCTGTTATGTTCTACTTTTGTCTTTTTCCAAAATTCATTTTATATTTCCTTCTTTCAGAAGTTGGCTTCCTAGGTATGCAAGAGAAATGGTGAAAGCTCCAAGCAGAACATTAACGCCAGATCAAGGAACCTTCTAGATGATAAAGAAACCTGTACAAATTAACCGTAGCAAAGGAGAAGAAATATACACTTACAGCTCCCACCAGTGATTTATCAGTGAAGCAGCCATAGTAACTCATTCGTAAAACAGTGAAATGGTATTGCAAGTCGTGTGAGAAAGATGGAATGGAAGAAAAAACCATACAAATGAAATGCAAAATGTGGATTCATCCAAATGAGCAGAAAAGTGGATGTGAGTGAAAAGTTCCATTGCAATTACTCCATATTGTGATGTAAGCCTCCATTTTGTGATCTATGAAATAAAATATTGAACATTTTCTTAAACTTAGACTAGTACGTATTGTTAAGCTTAGAGATACAGTTTAAAGGTGGTATAACTTATTTACTCACTATTACAAGTTAGGAAACCACATTCCTAATTTTTACTCCTTGCATATGTTAAGACAATTAACTGTAGTGTGCCTCTTCCTCTCAGAATTTTGATTGCTAGGATCAGATACTAAAAAAAAAAAAAAAAAAAAATCCTCCTATTGTGATCGGCATTATTTACTTATTTTGTTAACTTACTGTTGGGCTAGAACAAAATTTCAAAAGTGGTACCATTTAGGCTTCTCTCATCTACCTCGTTTGCTATTTATCCTAGTTAGCAAAAAATTTAGCTTCTCAGTAAACAAGACTTATTCTAAATTGTGACTATGAAAGTTTTATTTCGACCAGCGTCAATTTTAAAAAACAAAGTCGAAGAACAACGAACTGCTGTCCACGCAGTTCCGAACTGTATTAGAAGAAACAGGTGTTAATAAACAGAAGTCACATAAAATATTTAGTCACTTCTCTACGACATCTCTGAAGTTGGGAAATAACTAATAATATAGAAATAAGATGTCCAATAGGGTACTTAGGGAATTGTGGGAGATTAGTAGAAGTAGTACGAATGATGAAAAAGCCGTGTGAATATATGGCTGGCGGTGAATGCGTAAGACGGGACGTATTCAGAATGAAGGCAGCAAAATAACTCATGACGGAAAGATCAAGGAGGGCATAAAAAGCACGCTAACACAAGAAAAGCGGACATTCCCGGCCAAGAGGAGTCTAGTAGCATCAAACATTGGCTTTAATTTGAGGGAAAAATTTCTGAGAACGAACGTTAAGAGCACAGCATATATGGCAGTGAAACATGGACTGGGGTAAACCGGAAGTGAACCAGAACTCTGGTAACAGGGTGAACCGTGAGTTTTACAACTTATATCATAGACATGACAAGATGTAACAGAAAACATTCTATTTCCTTGCAGCTGTAGAAATCTTAACGTTTACATGTACAAGAACTCAAACACAGTTGAAGAACGAAAATTTATACACTATTCGGAAGTACGAGGAACAATCTTAGTTGTTATATTGATAATGAGAACAGTGATAGGACAAAAATGAGAGCAGGAGTAATTTGTGTCCATCAACTCCATCCCTCTGTTAGATGAGAGCCTTAGAATAGACTTTCCTTTAGTACCTATTTCTACCTGCAGGTTTAGTCCTGACAATTTTTTAGAGTTAGAATGTGTTACTCATATTCGCTACTAAGTACTACCTAACGTATTATAGGTTTTTGTGTACATGTTTGAATTCCAAGGCATTGATGCATTAATCTTCCTCATTAAAAAAAAGCGATAATTACAAATTATAGTACAGTACACTACTTAAAGACACAGTTTGTCATACTTCTGTTATTAAGTTCCTGTGAACTTCTAGTGTACGTGACTTTTTTTTTAGTCTTCTGAATGGTTTGATGCCGCGTGCCTCGAATTTCTCTAATGTGCCAACCTTCCCATCTCAGAGTAGCACTTACTATCTACGTCCTCAGGTATTTGCTGGATGTATCCCATATTCTGTTTTCCTCTACGGTTTTTACCCTCTGCAGCTCCCTCTAGTACCATGGAAGTTACGATCTCTTATCACATGTCCTATCAAACTGTCCCTTCTTCTTGCCAACGTTTTCCTTATATTCCTTTCCTCGTCGATTATGCGGAAAACCTTACCATTCCTTACCGTACCAGTACACCTAATTTTCATCACTCTTCTGTACACTACTTGTCAAACAAGCTATGACCAATGACGTGAGTCGCTTAGATCAAACTACGATTGTTGTAATAATCTTGAAAAGATGAATACGTTTACTGAAACAGAATGCACTTTATATCAGGTGCTATTTATGTAGAAATCGATTGAGTTATTGCCAGTATTCATTTGTCCTGAAAGGCACAAATGTCAGTATGTGTTTAGGCATATATGCGTTCAGAAACATCAGCTCACAACTATTATTATAAGAATTTGGATCGTTTCTTTTGAAATATCGGTGATATTAAATTTAATTCACGTGTGACACTCGAGTTATCCAACAGACTTTTCCATGAAATACTTGGTTTTGAGGAAGAAATGTCGGCGAGATGCAAGTACAGGCGGCAGGACGCACGTTATTCCAGGGCCCGCGTCGTTGTTCCCATCGAGCAAAGTCTGTAACACTCCAAGTGTAAGTAATGAAGATGAATGAATTAATAATTTTACGGTTAGAAAGTCAGTCGCAGTCTGATGAGAGTGTATTTCTGTGCAAAAACAAGCTCCTCGTTGTTTACCAGGCCAGTGTTATCACAATCAATACACTCGCAATTCATTTCTGATCGTTGCCTCGAGTAAACAGTGAAGCCCCTAAATAAAAATTACTGGAGGATTGTAGACTCATGTTGCTGCTCAGTGTGAACAAAACATCTGTTTAAACTTTGTAAATGTTCACTATGAAATAACATCACTTCTTGGTTTGATTCAGTAACGCAAGAAGCATAAAAGGTACATTTGTCCTGTCTCCAGTCAACTGAAGCACTTGTGACGCAGTTCATCATTGACGAAGTACAGCGTGGTTATAAAGAAACTTTTACTACTTGAGAGGCTCCCCATGGAAAACTAATGACGGCAGGACGAAGAAATTTTGTGGAAACATTTTTAAGGTCATGCGAAACTGAACTAACGAAACCACCATTTTAATTTGAACATGAGTGGGTGACATTTGTTAGTTGCATACCATGTTTACGTTCCAAGCTACAATGTTTTGCTCAGGGTGACGGCCATCTGCATCAGTGACAGCGTGGAACCACACTACAGACACCATTTCACAACTGTTCGCAGCACTTTTCGAGCGGTGACCATGAATTGTACAGTTGTCGTGACACAGCTCGTGGACTGCTTGAAGATCGCATATTGCGTCCAGCTTTCTCAGTCATGCCAACAGTAAATTCTACAACAATTTGTGGCGCAATTGGCGGTCCGTTTCAATCAGGAATAATTCTCAAATCGCCAGATAATTTGTTCTTGTAAATCATGTTCTTCAATCCCGGTAGGAAACAGGACCTCTCCGTATTCCTTTGCCCCATCGAAACTCGCGAAGAGCGGCAACACATTGCTGTTGTTTTGATAAACAACTTTACGAGTAAAGCACTGCTCACCTTGTCCAGACTTAAGTTGACAGCCTGAAACTGTAATACACATTGATGCTTGTATTTCAGACTTACGCCACTGCACCAGTACCAGCCCCTAACGGCATATCATAACATTAGCACTACTAGCAATGCAAATTCTGCAGTGCACATCATTCCTATAAAGTTGAGTACCCATACGTCTGAATTTAATTGTAATCACCCTGTTTATTAAACGTTATCAACTAGATCTACACTGATAAACCAAAACATTGTGACCCCATCCACCGACACATTGGATGCCGCTTGGTGGTATTGCGGGGACGGGACGCGATAACAAACGTGTGTAAGCGGAGCAGACACGGCCGGGGGACCAGCCAAGTGAAGATATTGGTTGCAAACAGGGAAATCCATTGAGATTAGTGACTTTGCCAAAGGGCAGGTTATTATTACGTAGAGTCTGTAAACTAGTATCTCCAAAACGACGAAGTAAGTGGAATGTTCTTGCGGTAATATCGTGAACATCGACGGAAAGAGGTAGAAGGAAAGTGAAACTACAACTAGGCGCCAAATGCCTGGACGTGCATGACTCTTGGGCTTCGGAGGCTTGTCTGCTATGTAAGGTAGGGTAGATGGCGATCTGTGGCATCTCTGCCGAAAGGCCACAATGCTGGAGCATGCGCAATTGTTTCGGTGCACGCCGTTAATCGTACATCGTTGAACGTGGAGCTCTGCAGCAGACCACCTCTTCTTGTTCACATGTGGACCCAACGACATCGTCAATTACGATTGCAGTGGACACGGGACCGTCGTGATTAAACAATCGATCAACGGAAGTGTTTTGGCTCTTCGCGTGAAGCATATTTTTGCAACGTTAGGTCGATCTTCGTCTCCACAAACGCCGTCATCAAGGTGAACGGCCGCTCGAAATGTGCATCAGACTACGGACGCTGACTGATGGGAGCAGTCTCCTGCGCTTGCGTTGGACCTGTGGTTGGACCTGTGGTTCGACCCATGGTGGTAATCCAAGATACACTGACAGTTGTGAACCACCTGCATCCCTTCGTGCTTGAGGTCTTTCCAGACGTTGATGTCATCTTTCAGCACTATCACTGCCCGCGTCTGGGAACCAGAACTGTGCTACAGAGGCTTGGGAAGCATCATAGCGAACTCAAGTTGATGTCTCGGCGACCAAAGTCGCCTGCTCCCATTGAATCCATATGAGCAGCTCTCGAGCACCATCATTACATACACGAATCAGTTGCTCGATACTTTCACTAGTTACGTGACCTGTGCGTAGACATCTAATGCCACATACCTCCACCAACTTACCAGCAAACTGTCGCATCCCTGATACGCATAATCAGTGATGTATTTCGTTCCAAAGACGGACAAACAAGCTATTAAGCAGGTGGTGTGTGTGTGTGTGTGTGTGTGTGTGTGTGTGTGTGTGTGAATTCCTACGGGACCCAACTGCTGAGGTCATCGGTTCTAACGTAAACTAACTTAAGCTAAGAACAACACACGCATTCATGCCCGAGGGAGTACACGAACAGCCGGCGGGAGGGCCTGCGCAATCCGTGGCATGCCTCCTCAAACCGCGTGACCACTCCGCGCGGCCTAAGCAAGTGGTCATACTCTTTTGGCTGATCAGTGTAAATATAAGGAATATTAATGTGAAAAGCAATAATGTTTTGGTGAAATAAAGAGGAACTCTTACAAACTTAAATTGAGTGTTTAATGGCACCGTGATTTACTTAATATGTCAAGATGGGGTGAAAATACTAGAAAAAACTATGAGGTAACTCACTAACGTAAATGTCATGTCACTGAAGATAAACCTCCCAATGAGAGACTGAGTTGAACGAGAAATAATGGTCAACAGTTAGACAGTGAATAATTCGGATGTATTTCCCCATATAATTGGTTTCAGTATAAACATCCAGGAGTATACAGCCCAGAGTATACAGTCACTTGGAAAACTGCTCTACTTGGTACACAAGACACATTGATGAGACGGAACAGTATGACTACCTGCTTACTGTCCTGCAATGCAACGAGGATTCTGCGTGTAATGGACTCGAGAAGTCCTTGGTAGGTGTCCCGATGTTTATGTACAGGTCACACATTTACCCGAAATTACGGGCTAGTAGGGAAAATAGGAGGAGCTCTATGAATATGAAGAGCTCAGATGGTAAGCCAGTACCAAGTAATAACTAGAAATCTTAAAAGTGCAGGGAATATATACAAGGAGTAAGCAAGGGAAACGCTGGCACCCGATAATGTTCCAGATGTCCCATCGGGTTGAGATAATACTAATCTGGTTGCTAAGATATCAACGTGAGTTAACTATTCTTGCTCATAAAACCATTGTAGCACAATTATGGCCTTGTGACAAAACATTCATCGTCTTGGAAAAGTATGGTTGTCGGGGAAGTCACCAAGCACGGAACGATTCATTTGATGGTCGTTAGTATTCATACAGTCCACAGCTGTAGACGGGTGACATGGAAACCCAGATGAATGTCCCACGTAGCATAATACTGGCCCCACCGGCCTGCGTCCGTGGCCCTGTGTATGTTTCGAACAGGTGTTCGCCTGGGTGTCGTAGAATCAGACACGACCAACGATCTGGTGTAACAAGAAACGTTTCCATTGGTGTATCTTTCCATTGATACACGGCCCAAATTCGATAATACAGTGTCCATTGAAATCTTAACTGACGGTGTCGTTGTGATAAGTGAGAAAAGGTGTTTGCTGCGGAGCACCGTGTTCACCTACGTGCCCTGATCGGTACGCGCCGAAACACTTTGGCCTGCACTAGCATTGAGCTCTGTCGTCAGATATGCCACAGATTGACGCCTAATAAGATTTGCAGAGTTGACCAGCCTCCGACCACCAAGTCCTATGACAAAGCGTAGACGTCGAACACCTTGTCGTCTTTACGTGATTTCCAACCACTTTCTATAGATCTTCGAGACAGTAGCGCAGAACAGCCTGTCCGCTTTGCCGTTTTCGGGATGCTCGTTCCGAGGTGCAGTCTTTGTTAAAATCGCTTCCCCTTCTGCGGGTCGCGTCATGCTACAGGGACTCGCCATTTGCGTCTGCTCCGTTTGTAAACTTTACTTTCCGCATCACATTCCCTCAACAGTAACATGAGGTATTCAGCCTCAGTGTAGGTACTGGCCATACAGGTATGGCTCATAATTGTATGTGAGCGAGGTGTAATATACTCAGACATCAATATGAATAATAATTCAACTACAGTCGATTAGTAGTGGAAAGCATCAGGACCAGATCAGGGTTTGTAGTATTCTATAAAGATTATGCGAAAGAACTTCCTCCCCTTGTAGTAGATTATCATAGGTCGCTGATCAACGAAAATCTCCTCTATAAAGATGAACATGGATTTCGCAAACAGAGATCTTGCGAGACTCAGCTCGCTCTGTTCTTCCATAAGATCGGTAACACCTTAGACAAAGGCGATTAATTTGATGCCGTGTTCCATGTCTTCAGGAACACAACTGACACCGACCCTCACTTCCGTATACTGAAAATATAATACAAGCTTACCCAGTGTTGGACCAAATCTGTGACTACATTCAAGACTTCCTTGTAGATAGAACTCAACACGTCGCCCTTAAAGAAACAAAATCGACAGATGTAATTATAATTTTCCGAGTGCACCAAAGAAGTATGATAGGACCACTACTGTTTACAGCGTATTTAAATGATTAGTAGCAATCTTTGGAAGCGCTTTATTATTCTTTGCAAATGCGACTGTAGCAAGGTCAGAGGACAATATCGATATGCAGAATAACCTGCAGATGATTAATCAATGGTACAGGTTATGTCAGTTGACCTTGAACGTAAATAAATGTAACACATTGCGCATACATGGAAAAGGAACTCCACTACTGCACAACTAGACTATTGAAGACAAATTCCTGGAAACAATATCTGTCGTAAGAATTTTGGAATAACTATTCAGAGCGACCTTAAGTGGAATCACATAAAGCAAACAGTAAGAAAAGAGACTGAGATTTATAGGCAAGATCTAAAAGAAATATAACTTATCCACGAAGGAAATGGCATACAAGGCTCTTGTTCGACCAATTATTGAGTACTGTTCTTCCATCTGGGATCCGTACTATGAAGGACTAATAGAAGAAATAGTGAAGATCCAACGAAGAACGACGTTTCGTCGAAGGATCGTTTAGTCGACGCGAGAGCGTTACCGAGATGCCCAGCAAACTCCAGTCGCAGACGCTACAAGAGAGGCGTTGTGCATCACGGAGAGGTTTACTCTTGAAATTTCGAGAGAGCACTTTCCGGAAAGAGTGTTACAACAGATTACTTCCTCCCCCACACATCTTGCGAAATGATGACAATCAGAAAATGTGAGAAATTAGAGCCAGTACAGAGGTTGACTGACAGCATTCTTCCGCGCCCATTGCTGAGCAGAAAAGGGGAAGGGAATATTGAGTGGAACCAGAACTACCATCCCCCAAACATCATCAAGTGGCTTTTGGAGTCTGATGCAGATGTGGATAATTCCAGTATTAAGGAAGGCAGATGCTGCAAAGTGTAAATATTACCGATTTATCAGATTAGTAAGTTATGCTTCCATAAACACACAATTATTTACAGAAAAATGGAATACAAAAAAAAAAAATGGCCGAAGACGACCTCGGGAAGTCCGGGGTTTTGGATGAACGTAGAAAACGAGTGACAAAAATAATAACGCTACGATATGTGTTAGAAGGTAAGTTTAAGAAACGCAAACCCACGTTTATAGCATTTCTATATTTAGAGCAACCTTTTGACGATGGTGACTGGAGTATATTCTTCGTAATTCAGAAGGTAGCAGGGATAAAATACAAGCGTCGAAAATTTGTTTACGCGTTCCATAGAAACCAGGCTGCCATTATAAGAGTCGAAGATCTGGTTGAGAAGTGAGTGACACAGATTTAAGTCCTATTCACTTTATTAATCCTACTGTTCATTTAGCGAGCAGTAAAGAAAACTTGACATATTTATAGAAGGAATGCAGCATGAACAAATAAAGACATTGAGGTTTGTTGACGATATTGTCATCTTGAGACGCGGTAAAGAAGAGCAGTTGGATGGAAATAAAAGTTGTAATTAGATGAGCAACAACAAAAGTAATACTCGGGTAATGGAATATAGTCGAACCAAATATACGATGGATTTAAACTAAGAAATGAGAAACTAAATTACTGTGAGTTTTCCTATTTCCAGGCAGATGGTGGCGAAAATAGAGAGGAAGTAAAATGTAATCAGGCAATGGAAATTCGGACAAGAAGACATCAGAAGATTTGGGAATGTGCTGTTAGGACACATTCTGAGATCTTTAAAAACAGATTGAAATGAATGTTCGTTGTTGTATTTGTGCAGAATCGACGAGACTTGCATCGAAGAGAGTAGCGTGGAGAGTTCAATCACACCAATCATCCGACAGAAGACGTTAACAGCAACACATAGGAGTCCCCATCTGTTTTCCATCAAGTGCATCAGAATTAATTCCAATATAGTAGATAGGCAGAGTAGATTTAAGTACCCAAAACGAACAAAGACAGATGCAAAAGCTAAGGCACTACTAAATCTGTATGAGTAGTGTGAAAAATTGATGGGTTACTATACTGAAAATTAAAATAAATAACGGTTTTAATTTGGCGACAATTTTTACAGTGAGTACAATTTGTTAATAATACTGTCAAATGAAGTAATGAAAACGCTATTAATTTTTAAATTATTTGTTAGGAAGACTTGTCCCCAAATAATTTGATATGCCGGTGCATGGAGGCGGTATCCTACTTTTCAGCGCTAAATAAATTTGGCGCATAGAGTGGAAGATTAGCAACGTCGGGGTAAAGATCTAGTGATAGCAGATAGTGTCAGGGGTGTCACAAGCACTGAAGACAAAGTCGGTATGATAGTTGGTAAGACAGCTGACATCAAAGGGGCATATTTTGTAAGTTAGAGTCACGTTACAGGCAGACAGTATTTAAAGAAATCAGAGCAGTACAAGACCATAATACCTGTAATAGCTCCCCGAAAAATAAATTTAATTTGTTTCAATAGAACATTGGAAGATTGAAAAACAAGACAGATGAGCTTATTGTGCGCCCAGAGATGTGGAAGATTCTGAGTGGATAGATGTTCTTTGCCTCTCTGAACAACACGTAACTACAGGGACGGAGAAGTTAAATTTCAAGGATTATAGACTTGCATCATTCTCGTGCAGACTTAAAATGGAAAAAGGAACAGTTTCAACATATGTAAAAGTTGGATGTAAAGTCAAAAGTAAGGAAACAAAATTTTTTTGTGTTGATCAGAACTTAGAAACATAAGTTTGTGAGTTGTTACTGTAGAATACTTCTCTAGTAACTGTAACACTCTAAAGATATCGTATAGGAAACTTTCAGCTATTTACGAGAAATTTTGATGCATTATTGAGCTTCATGTCACGTAGAAGGAAACAGTATATTGTGGATATTTCACTGCATATTTCTTAAATATATTGATGGAAAAATGAATTAGAATTAGTGTTTGGGTGTTTCAATCTAATTTAGTAGTCAATTTCACAGCTCGTATGCAGCAAAATAGTAGGACACTGATTCGTAACGTTTTCATAGACAGTGCTCAAGTGAAACAATTAATGTGTACGCAATCTGATCATAATGCACAATTAATAAAAATGCACAGCGTGTCACGTTACATCCTTGAGACAAGTCCATACAAACCAGTGAGGCTTCTTAATGAGAACCGGATACACTGTTTTAAGAGTAAGCTAAGAGGAATGGTATGGGAGGACGTATATGTAGAAACAGGTGCTTGTATCAATTACAGTTTATTCGAGACTGAAGTTCTGTCAAGATTTGAAAGTTATCCAAAAGATTCATTAAAAGTTTAGTAAGCTACAGATAACTAAGGGAATTAAAATATCGTGTAAGAGGAAGAGGGAAGTTTATGTAAAGGCCAGAGTAAGCCAAGATCCGACATTACCTGCATATTACCAAAAGTACTGTAGTATTTTAAGGAAAGCCATTAAAATGTCCAGAAGTGTGCTCGTTCTGACAGAAATAAATAATGCATATAATAAGATTAAAACTACATGGGACATTGTCAAATGGGGGACAGGACAGCTAGTAAGTTACAAGATTCCATAACCATTAAACTAAATGACAATTTTGTGACTGACAGTTCACAAGTTGGAGGTACTTTTAATACTCACTTTCTAAACGTAATAACAAATATAGGATTAAATGGTTCAGATGAAGAATCAAGAGACTATATTAAAAATGCCACTCCACGAAACATTAAGCAACTAGAAGTAGCACCAACATCATTCACTGAAATTAATATAACTGTAGAAATACTTTAGAAATCTCTTGTGGGGTTGGTGGTATTTCAAACAAATTCCTGAAAAATTCTTACCATTTAATAAGTAATGTCCTTCGTGATATAAGCAATGCATCACTAGCACAAGTAATTTTTCAAGACAGGCGAAAGTATGCAATTATTAAGCCATTTCATAAGAAAGGAGACAAGACAAACTTAAATAGGTATCGTCCAGTTTCCTTACTGATATCCTTCTCGAAAATACGTATTTGAAAAAGCAGTCTCACACTTAAGTGGAAATAAGTTTCTTAGCGTACCACAGTTTGGATTGCAGATAGGTACAAGCCTTAAATAATAATATATCTCTTGTTGATATTTTGTGTGATTTCTCCAAGTTCTTCGAATGTGTAGATCATGATTCTCTCGTAGAAAAACACAAGTTTTATGGAATTGGTAGCTTTACAAACAGCTGGTTTGAATAATACTTGACAAACGGAATGCAAAATAATTCAGACAATGTCAGAAGGGTAGGAAATTTTAGTGACTAGGCTAAAAATCACAAAGAGAGTCCCATAGTCTTCAATGTTGGGTCCACTCATGTTCCTTATACACGTGAATGATCTTCCACTGAATACTCAACAAAAAACATTGGTACATTTTGCTGACGATACTAGTTTTATAATAAATTCCGCCAGAGAGAAAGCAACAGAAGAGTAAGTAAATAGTATTTTTTAAAGAATGGGCTCTTCCCAAATTTTGAAGAAAACACATTAAATTCACTTTTGTACAAGTATAGACATACCAACAACCGACGTAGAACATGAACAGGAGTCAGTAAGTAGGGCAGAATGCTTCAGTTGTTTGTGTGTACATATTGATGAAAACTTGAACTGGAAGAAGCATATTACTGAAATTCTTTAAGCTTAACTACTTTTTCTCTTCGTATAATTGCTAATCTAGGAAATAAACTTAGCAGCCTCCTGACGTATTTTACATATTTACACTCAATAATGTCGTACGAAATAATTTTTTCTAGATAACCTCTTGTATTTTATGGACGCAATTCTAAGTAAAAACTGGCAGCCAGTACATTTAAAAAATCTTGGTTTTCAGTGTAGATGTATGACTAGGAATAAAATGATAATTTGTTATAATTGAAAGAAAACAGCACTCGGTCACTATTTTTGACGAATTAACCGGGTTTCGAAAGTGCTAGGAGTGTCTTCCTCAGAATTTAAATCAAAGAAAGGTCTATAACACGGTCACAGAATTATGACTAAAAACGTATGATACAGTGTATAAATACAGAATCATAGTGAAAGATTGGCAGTACTTATATGTCATTTATAAAATAATAAATATGCCAAAAGGGCATTAGACACAAAGAAATTTAAGATAAAAAATTGTGGTGGAGAGCCACTAAGGGCAGCTCGTTACTTGCGTGGTTACAGATTGCAGCCTTTGGAACATGTAACTAACTAACCATTTAGAAGACAGTATTACACGCCAGTTCTACTTGTTAAGAAAGGGAGGTCGGATGGAGTCGTACTTATACCCTGTATCATACGTTTTTAGTCATAATTTTGTGACCATGTCATAGACCTTTCTGTGTTTTAAATTCTGAGGAAGACACTCCTAGCAGTTTCGAAACCCGGTTAATTCGTTAAAAATAGTGACCGTGGACTGTTTTCTTTCAATTATACCTATTCACGGTCTCGGAACGTGCAGCCATGTTCAAAATTTTGTGATGATTTGTCCATTAATGTTAACACTACTCATGGTAATTTCTCTTAAACTAACTCGTTCCACATCATTCCCATAAAACAATCGTTCAAATAACATTAGGAACATGTAACTAACTAACCATTTGGAAGACAGTATTCGACGCCAGTTCTACTTGTTAAGAAAGGTAAGTCGGATGGAGTCGTAACACCTATTGGGCAGTATGGGCATTTAGTACTACTCTTTACCTACTCACACAATGCATAAATAATTTAATCCTGTCGTACACTGACTGGTCAGTGCATTTCGTGCTAATCTCATCTGTTAGTCTTTACACCCTGGAAGATGAAAATTGAACTCATAATTAATTTACTCGAGACGTTCTGTAACACATATTCACTTAATTTTAAAGAGATTACTCTTTGAATCTCCCCCCCCCCCCCCCCCCCCCCCATGAACCAAGGACCTTGCCGTTGGTGGGGAGGCAGCAGCCTTTTCAGTAGTTGCAAGGGCAACAGTCTGGATGATTGACTGATCTAGCCTTGTAACACTAACCAAAACGGCCTTGCTGTGCTGGTACTGCGAACGGCTGAAAGCCAGGGGAAACTACAGCCGTAATTTTTCCCGAGGGCATGCAGCTTTACTGTATGATTAAATGATGATGGCGTCCTCTTGGGTAAAATATTCCGGAGGTAAAATAGTCCACCATTCGGATCTCCGGGCGGGGACTACTCAAGACGATGTCGTTATCAGGAGAAAGAAAACTGGCGCTCTACGGATCGGAGCGTGGAATGTCAGATCCCTTAATCGGGCAGGTAGGTTCGAAAATTTATAAAGGGAAATGGATAGGTTAAAGTTAAATATAGTGGGAATTAGTGAAGTTCGGCGGCAGAAGGAACAAGACTTCTGGTCAGGTGACTACAGCGTTATATACACAAAATCAAATAGGGGTAACGCAGGAGTAGGTTTAATAATGAATAGGAAAATAGGAATGCGGGTAAGCTACTACAAACAGCATAGTGAACGCATTATTGTGGCAAAGATGGATACGAAGCCCACGCCCACTACAGTAGTACAAGTTTATATGCCAAATAGCTCTGCAGATGACGAAGAAATTAAAGAAATGAATGATGAAATAAAAAAAAATTATTCAGATAGTGAAGGGTGACGAAAATTTAATAGTCATGGGTGACTGGAATTCGGTAATAGGAAAAGGGAGAGAAGGAAACGTAGTAGGTGAATATGGATTGGGGCTAAGAAATGAAAGGTGAACCCGCCTGGTAGAATTTTGCACAGAGCACAACTTAATCATAGCTAACACTTGGTTCAAGAATCATAAAAGAAGGCTTTATACATGGAAGAAGCCTGGAGATACTGACAGGTTTCAGATAGATTATATAATAGTAAGACAGAGATGTAAGGACCAGGTTTTAAATTGTAAGACATTTCCGGGGGTAGATGTGGACTCTGACCACAATCTATTGGTTACGATCTGTAGGTTAAAACTGAGGAAACTGTAAAAAGGTGGGAATTTAAGGAGATGAGACTTGGATAAATTGAAAGAACCAGAGGTTGTACAGAGTTTCAGGGAGAGCATAAGGGAACAATTGACAGGAATAGGGAAAAGAAATACAGTAGAAGAAGAATGGGTAGCTCTGAGGGATGAAGTAGTGAAGGCAGCAAAGGATCAAGTAGGTAAAAAGACGAGGGCTAGTAGAAATCTTTGGGTAACAGAAGAAATATTGAATTTAATTGATGAAAGAAAAAAATATAAAAATCAGTAAATGAAGCAGGCAAGAAAGAATACAAACGTCTCAAAAATGAGATCGACAGGAAATGCAAAATGGCTAAGCCAGGATGGCTAGAGGACAAATGTAAGGATATAGAGACTTATCTCACTAGGGGTAAGGTAGATACTGCCTACAGGAAAATTAAAGAGACCTTTGGAGTAAAGAGAACCACTTGCATGAATATCAAGAGCTCAGATGGAAACCCATTTCTAAGCAAAGAAGGGAAAGCAGAAAGGTGGAAGGAGTATATAGAGGGTCTATACAAGGGCGATGTACTTGAGGACAATATTATGGAAATGGAAGAGCATGAAGATGAAGATGAAATGGGAGATACGATACTACGTGAAGAGTTTGACAGAGCACTGAAAGACCTGAGTCGAAACAAGGCCCCCGGAGTAGACAACATTCGATTAGAACTACTGACGGCCTTGGGAGAGCCAGTCCTGACAAAACTCTACCACCTGGTGAGCAAGACGTATGAAACAGGCGAAATACCCTCAGACTTCAACAAGGATATAACAATTCCAATCCCAAAGAAAGCAGGTGTTGACAGATGTGAAAATTACCGAATTATCAGTTTAATAAGTCACAGCTGCAAAATACTAACGCGAATTCTTTACAGACGAATGGAAAAACTGGTAGAAGCCGACCTCGGGGAAGATCAGTTTGGATTCCGTAGAAATGTTGGAACACTTGAGGCAATACTGACTCTACGACTTATCTTAGAAGCTAGATTAAGGAAGGGCAAACCTACGTTTCTAGCATTTGTAGACTTACAGAAAGATTTTGACAATGTTGACTGGAATACTCTCTTTCAAATTCTGAAGGGGGCAGGGGTAAAATACAGGGAGCGAAAGGCTATTTAGAATTTGTACGGAAACCAGATGGCAGTGATAAGAGTCGAGGGACATGAAAGGAAAGCAGTGGTTGGGAAGGGAGTGAGACAGGGTTGTAGTCTCTCCCCGATGTTATTCAATCTCTATATTGAGCAAGCAGTGAAGGAAACGAAAGAAAAATTCGGAGTAGGTATTAAAATTCATGGAGAAGAAATAAAAACTTTGAGGTTTGCCGATGACATTGTAATTGTGTCAGAGACAGCAAAGGACTTGGAAGAACAGTTGAACGGAATGGATAGTCTCTTGAAAGGAGGATATAAGATGAACATCAACAAAAGCAAAACGAGGATAATGGAATGTAGTCGAATTAAGTCGGGTGATGCTGAGGGAATTAAATAGCAAATGAGACACTTAAAGTAGTAAAAGAGTTTTGCTATTTGGGAAGCAAAATAACTGATGACGGTCGAAGTAGAGAGGATATAAAATGTAGACTGGCAATGGCAAGGAAAGCGTTTCTGAAGAAGAGAAATTTGTTAACACCGAGTACAGATTAAAGTGTCAGGATGTCATTTTTGAAAGTATTTGTATGGAGTGTAGCCATGTATGGAAGTGAAACATGGACGATAAATAGTTTGGATAAGAAGAGAATACAAGTTTTTGAAATGTGGTGCTACAGAAGAATGCTGAAGATTAGATGGGTAGATCACATAATTAATGAGGAAGTATTGAATAGGATTGGGGAGAAGAGAAGTTTGTGGCACAACTTGACTAGAAGAAGGGATCGGTTGGTAGGACATGTTCTGAGGCATCAAGGGATCACCAATTTAGTATTGGAGGGCAGCGTGGAGGGTAAAAATCGTAGAGGGAGACCACGAAATGAATACACTAAGCAGATTCAGAAGGATGTAGGTTGCGGTAGGTACTGGGAGATGAAGAATCTTGCACAGGATAGAGTAGCATGGAGAGCTGCATCAAACCAGTCTCAGGACTGAAGACCACAACAACAACAACAGCTCTTTGAATACGAGAAGTCTCAGGTTGTGTTTGTGTTGAAGTATACAGGGTGAATCAGAACGCCATCGACATACTTTCATAAGTTGTTCAGGGATACATCATCAATTTTTTTGTATAGGGTATCCACGTTCTCCGGCGGCTCGTAACAGAGATACTGAATTGCGTTTGGTTTCGTGCCACAGTTAGCTTTGTAACTGTATTGCACTGCAAACAGTGCACAACATGCAAGTGTCGCAGTATGCACTGTGTGTCTTATTTCCATTCGATTACGTTATCTGCTGTTAACACCAGTAGGACCAATTTTTGCCTTAAAGCTTCCATTCAGTCCTGTTCGGTTATGTCTTGGGTCTGTTTTTTCGTTAACTGAGATGCACTGCTGTGTGGATAGGTTTATTGATGAAGAGTTGGCCGATATGCATCTTGTGCGTGGTTTCACTGAATGTAGCGTAAGAGCGGCACGATGAAGCTATGTTCAGCCGTTGGCGCAGCGACGGCAAACCCGTCACAGTACAATGTTCCGTCTGAGGATTATTACGTTGGTATTGCATATTACATTCCTCTTCACTATTCTGAAGGTATTTTCACAAAACCAAGTGCGACTGCAGTAACAAACCGCACAAACTACTGTCACATTATTACTCACTTAGGAGCCACTGAAGTCCGTGGGTCCATGACGCCAAAATACTCAGAATGTATCGCAGAAAAACCTCTGAATGTTTGTCGGTGGGGCTCTGGATCAACCTGTACAAGTAGAAATCTTGCGTGCCACGCTTGACTACTCACCGAATAACAGAAAGATGGTCGCAAGCATCTCCACGTCGACGCGCGACACACTTCCACGAGCGATGCAGTCAGGCGAAAGCTGAACTGACCAGCTCTTTGGCAAGCCGCTCCGTATCAGACAGAGGCCGACGTAAACAAATCAGCGCGGCATGCAGATTGAGGATTGGAGGTCGTGAGGCTCAATTCGGGATAAGACAACAGTTACACTACTCCATGGAAAGCAGAAAGCGGCGATAGAATCTCGATAAAAGGTTGTCACTGTGCACTTACAAACAGTTACTCTCAGTGCCTGAAGGCTATGATAGCCTAGTTTTAACACTATTCTCCTTTTGTGAGCTTTTTCTTTTCTCTCTGTCATATCGTCTCGAAATTGAATTCTGCTTACATTTTGGAGCACAACGCATCACGTTCTGGAATCAAGGTACGGATGTAAGTTTCTTGGCAGAAATTGGTTTAAAACACAGTGCCAGGAATAATCTAGGAGGAGACTGTCGTCAACGGATCTATCCACAACATTTCTGGTCCAGTGTGTGTTCTGAATCATACTTTCTCTAAGTGCTTCCTCTAGGTTTTGACCGTGTGTTAAAATTCATTGGCAGAGCAAAATTTCCGCAACTCAGACTCTTGTGTACTCTGTAGCAGTCTGTCTCAATGCTGTATTTACAGCAATGAATTTCAGCATCACTTTTTTTAATGTTAATGTCTTAATTGTGTAGTTTGGCTGCTCTCAATGCTTTTAGCACATTTCACTTTTCAATCCATTGCATACATAATCTATAATATTGTAGAGGGAAATTTAAGGCGAATACTTCCGCAGACGCGATGCAGAGCACTAAATGTATTACCCTAATTGCATTGCTCTGTTCAGTGTAAGTACTACATAGTGAGCAAGAAACTAATGAGCATGTAAAAACTGTACAAAGGTTAATTTATTCTTTTTTGTATTTGTCATCGTTCGCAATATTGGAAACCACAGTGGAAATCAAAAATGTTATTTTTGCGACATATACACTTGATAAGCCAAAACAATGTGACCACTGCCCACCGCACCGTTGGATGCTTCCTGGTGGCGGAGCGAGACCGTGACACAGCAACAAAAGAATGTAAGTGGGGCAGACATAGACGAGGGATCATCGTAGCGAACATGTTGGCTCTTCGAGTGAATCATATTTTTTGCTACACTGGTTGGTGGTCGTCTCCACAAATGCCGTCATCGAGATGTACGGCGGCTCGAAAAGTCCTGCACGCCACTGATGTTGGGAGCTGTATTATGTTACGGGAAACATTCTCTTGCTCTTCGAGAGGACCTTTGGTCGTAATCGAAGACACGCTGTCACCTGCCAACCATCTGCAATCCTTCATGCTTGATGTCTTCCTCGACGGCGATGTCATCTTTCAACGGCACAATTGTCCACGTTCGAAGCCAGAACCGTGCTACAGTGGTTTGAGGGACGATATACTGAACTCATGTTGATGTCTCGGCGACCAAATTCGCCTGATGTAAATCGTGTGGAACCCATCTGGGTCGCTATCGAGCGCCATCATCACATACGCAAAACAGCGGCCCGTTATTTTCGCAAATTACATGACCAATGCGTAGATACCTAATGCCACATACATCTACAAACCTACCAACAAGCTGTCGTGTACCCGATGCGCATAATCAGTGGCGTATTTCGTTTCAAAGATGGAGAAATAAGCTATTAAGTAGGTAGTCATAATTGTTTGGCTCACCAGTGTAGCTACACCTTCCAGCTACATCTCTGCATAGTCGCAGCTCAGACTTGGACATTTGTCGTTACATGGTACCAAATATTCAATACTCTCGTCATAGTCGCCAGCGTTTCCCTCCAATTCTCTACACTGGTCTGCAGCTCGTCGTCTCTGCCAAAATGCTGTTCACATAGCCAGCGGTTCATGTGAGGGAATCAAGTCCGGGTTGTAAGGTGCGTCATCAAACACTTCTCATCGAAAACGCCAAATCTTTGATGCAGCTTCAGTGTGTGGCAGAGCATTACCATGAAGAAGGACAATGCCTAATGACAATGTTCCTCTTCTCTTGTTCAGATTTGCCGTTCGTAGACGATTTTCTCCGATCCCTTGATACACTCATTGAATTAGATCATCGGTAGACATTTGCTGCAATCCCTGACCACCCGCATCGTGTACGTCTGTGCGTCCTGTTTCAAAGTTCCTGCATCACTGCCTCAATTTTCTGTCACGATGACAGTTAAGTTATGTGGGCTGCATAAAATCAAGGTGAAACCCTCAAAATGAATAAATCAAATGAGAGGACACACTTCGCACTTTGCGGGAGACTCTGTTGTACTGGGTATATTTCCGTGCTCAGTGTGCGCTCAGAACTAAAACGTGCGACGTAATGCGATCTACGAGCATACAGATAACAGTGTGCAACACATCTACGCAAAGCTTCATCGGATTCTTAAGGTGGTTTTAACTTCGTGACCGATAGGACATTAAAAAAAAAATAGACCTCGTGTTTTTTTCTGAAAGTGTGTGTTATTTCCACCATATTACTTGAGGAAATTCACGTAGGTGCTCCAGAATGGAGCTCACGAGCAGAAACTGTGCAACTATCTGAATTTCAGTGTTGTCGTACATTGAGTACTGGAAGGCTGAACGTGCCTTACGTATTGACTGAGAAAATGGAAGTGTGGAGTTACTGAATATTCGTATCAATGCTTGGTATACAAGAAAGATGGGCACCTTCGGGATTCAGGTATGGGATGCCAGAAGCATGCAAAAGCCAAGCCTGCAAATGTCTATTACTTAACAAATGAACGTGAAGCTCTTGCTAGAAACGCGTTTACCATTGCGCAATTAACGGGGCTAAGAAGAAACGTGATGAACGTGGCACTGAAGTATTGCGTATTTTAAATCTCAAATGCACTTCTATTTTGAAGTTTTTTTTTTTTTCAATGCAATTGTGCCAAGCAGTTTTACATGTGAGTAGATTCCGCCAATGAAGTTTCTGGAAAGTCTGCATAACATCTAAATACAGCCATCATAATCATTCACAATATTTTAATTTATAAATGTATTTAAAGATAATAGCAGGTGTAAGTCAGATGATGTCACAACCGTAGAATAGCGTAGATTTTCCACCATTTCATCTACAGGGTGATTATAATGAAGTTTAAAATTTCAAAATGCTGTAGAAATAACACCGCAGGTCAGAGTGACGTCAGATTGCAACGGAATATTATCGGAGACGGGGGAAGACGTATAGCAGAAGAATAGAAGGATGGTGCTGTATATGTCAGAATACGTAAATGAAAACACCTGTCATGCGCACGACACATTGAATTTGGTATAAACACGCCGGCTACACGGCATTTCCTTCTTTTGTGTCTGCGACGTGCCCCTTGACTGCAGGATCGCGCTCTGTTTGTAAAGCTGTATCACCAGAATGATGACTGCGCACATGTTCCGGACACTGAATGGTTTGAAAAAAGGCGTTGGTCCGATGACTGCGAGGGTCTGAAAAATGATTCGCAAAAGCGAAAAGACGGGTTCTTTTGGTGTGCAACCTGGTATAGGGAGGAAACGAATTGATTCGACGTCAGCGGAAGCAGTGGCCACGGCAGTGCAGGGGGAGACGAGTGGTGGTGTGCAAACAGGTAGTGCACGGAGAATTGCCCGAACATTGGATATACCAGTGAGTACGATGCGTAAAACCATATGAAACGTCCTTCTTTGCTATCCATTCCAAATTACCCATGTGCACGGGTTGCTTCCTGTTAACCTGCCAGTAAGAGAGACCCCTCCCTCCTTTGGAATTTTTTGTCTCATGGAAGTGGACAGCGATTGGCCGTGGAAGATTTTGCGGACAGACGAAGCCCACTTTCATCTGACGGGATATGTCAGTACACAGAATTGTCGAATATGGGCTACATAAAATCCAAACGTAGATCAACCAGTACCACTTCATCCTGAGAAGGGTATTGTGTAGAGCTGGTTTTCGGCATCATTTATCATAGGGCCGTATTTTTTCGAAGACAAGTGCTTCCGGTCCTGTTACCTGTACCGTCACTGATAAGCGCCATTAGCGTTTTTTTTTTTTTTTTTTTTTTTTTTTGTGGAATCACGTCATTCCAGCTCTCCTGGGTGTGCGGATGGGACCATTTTTATGCAAGATGGCGCACTTTCGCATATTGAAAATCCACTTAAGCAGCTGCTGAAACGTCATTTCGGAAATGATGGAATTTTTAGCCGCTATTTCCCTACACCTTTGCCGTCCCGATCATCTGACCTTAATCCGTGTGACTTCTGGCTGTGGGGCTATCTGAAAGATGTTGTGTTCAGTGTTACGCTTGCCGACTTAGCTGCACTGAAGGCACGCATTGCGCAACACGTTCTGAACGTGACCTCAGAAACACTTCGATCAGTTGTGGAAATGCTGTTTCTCGATTTCAACTTGTTGCAGCAAACGGTGGACAGCGTACTGAACATGTTTTGCGCCAGTCACACGGCAATTAATACTTCTATTTGATTATAATTGATGCTTTTTATGCGGTTTTTGGCGTCAGGACAATTAAAAACCGACTTTCCCCTTCCGATGTGATACGACCTTCCCGTGGTGGATGGGCTTACGTAACTAACAGTATCATACCTGTACACCAATGCACACTGAGTAGTACAGTTTGTTCAACGCCAAACGTACACCTAAGCCGTTGCTGTATGGATCATTTGTCATTTGTTGTAGACCACTATTAAATTATGATCCCCCTTAATTGGGCCCCGACTTAAATGAGACTTGCACTTGGCGGCCGAACCCATAGAATATCCCGGACAACAATGCCGTACGATTATTATTTCTTTTTTTTTTTTGTCAGTTGACACTTAACGTAAACAATTGTAGCACATTGTGCATACGTAGGTAACGAACGCCACTAATGTACACGTACGTTACTGATGAGAAATTGTTGGCTATAATACATACCCAAAAATATCTACGAGTAACTATCCAGAACGAACCCAAGTCGAGTAACCACATCAAACAAACAGTAGGAAAAACAAATGGAGGACTGAGAATAATGGGAACAATCTTAAGGAAATGTAGATCGTCCATGAAAGAAGTGGAATACAAGGCACTTGTTCGACCGATTCTGGAGTATTTTTCATCAACCAGGGACCCTTACCAGGTATGACGGTATGACTCACAGAAGAGGTAGAGAGGATGCAACGAAGAACGGCGCGTTTCGTTACGGGAACGTTTACTTGGTGAGAGGGCGTTACCGCGATGAGCAACAAACTCCATTGTCAGACGTTACAATAGACGCGTTGTGCGTCGCTATTGAAATTTCGAGAGAGCACTTTCTGGGAAGAATCGTACAATATATTACTTCCTCCCACATTCATATCACGTAATGACGACGAATAGGAAATACGAGAAATTAAAGGTTACCGACAATTATCCTTCCCACGCGCCATTCGTGAGTGGAACAGGGTAAGAGGGATCACTTGAGGTATCACCAGTACCCTCTGCCACACAACCTTAGGTAGCTTGCGTTGTATGATGCATATGTATTAGTTTATTTCTATTTGTTATGAACATTCTCTTGTATTTATTCGCTTATAAAGCACATTAATTGAGTGGAAATGTTGTCCAGCTCCTTCTGCGTTTCCTAACGATCACGTAACGACACTGCTTTCCTGTAGGCTACAGTTTTGTCCGCAAACAGTCTGATAGGTCTCCAGACTCCGTGGTTTACGTGTAATGACGACATTATAAGTACTGTAACGTTTGCTCGCCCGGCTAGCCGCGCGATCTAACGCGCTGATTCCCGAGCGGGATGGCGTGCCGGTCCCCAGCACGAATCCGCCCGGCGGATTAGTGTCGATGTCCGGTGTGCCCGCCAGCCTGTGGATGCTTTTTAAGGCGGTTTTCGATCTGCCTTGGCGAATGCGGGCTGGTTCCTCTTATTCCGCCTCAGTTACACTATGTCACCAATTGCTCCTCAAAAACTGTCTCCGCGTACGCGTACACCATGATTACTCTACCACATTTGGGGTTACACTCGTCTGCTGTGAGACGTTCCCGGGGGAGGGGATGGAGGCCAAACCGCGCAGTAACCGTGGGTTCGGTGTGGGGCGGCGGTGGGGTGAGTGGACTGCGGTAGCCTGTTGTGGGGTTGTGAACCACTGAGGGCCACGGCAGGGACGAAGCCCCTCCGTCGCTTCTAGGTCCCCGGTACAATACGCAATACACACACTGTAAAGTGTACTTCGGGTAAACCGGCATTACTTTATTTCTGTTGAAGGTTCGCCGTCTGTTATGACGCACTGGGTTATGTTAACTAAAGTTTCATTGAGCCAATAGCTTTCCTGTGGAGATAACATGGGATTCAAAAAATGGTTCAAATGGCTCTGAGCACTATGGGACTCAACTGCTGTGGTCATAAGTCCCCTAGAACTTAGAACTACGTAAACCTAACTAACCTAAGGACACCACACAACACCCAGCCATCACGAGGCAGAGAAAATCCCTGACCCCGCCGGGAATCGAACCCGGGAACCCGGGCGTGGGAAACGAGAACGCTACCGCACGACCACGAGAGGCGGGCTAACATGGGATTATTAGTCAACGACGTCGTAGAGCATATAGCTCTTTTCGGAAATACAGCGAGACCAAATTTATCTGTTCGCCTACGTACACCATATTCAAGATATCTTGAGTGGATGAACTCGGGCATGGCTGTGTGTGATGTCCTTAGGTTAGTTAGGTTTACGTAGTTCTAAGTTCCAGGGGACTGATGACCACAGCAGTTGAGTCCCATAGTGCTCAGAGCCATTTGAACCATTTTTGAGTGGATGAAACATGCTATGTTCCATAGAAGACTTGGTGTTCCCTTGAAGAAATCTTCTTTTCCTCCACGGATGTCATAATGATTTAATTTGACATGTGCCCTAGGATCCTTCAGCTGGCGAACATTAGGGATAATTGTCTGCATTTCTGAGCATCGGATCATTATTCGCTCCATTCCATTTACGCTGGAATGTATGCTTTGAAAGGGATTCTCGATAAATACGATCTAGGAAGGAATCGTTCCGTCGTGGTTTCGATGTCAGAACTAAAGGAAATTTTGACAGACCTAGTGGCTTGTTCGCTTCAAGGAATTTCATAGTTACTTCCAGTACCTATAATGTTTATTTAAGTATCTTGGTTCAAAATGGCTCTGAGTACTATGGGACTTAACTTCTGAGGTCATCCGTCCCCTAGAATTTAGAACTACTTAAACCTAACTAACCTAAGGACATCACACACATTCATGCCCGAGGCAGGATTCGAACCTGCGACCGTACCAGCAGCGCGGTTCCGGACTGAAGCACCTAGAACCGCTCGGCCACACCGGCCGGCTAAGTATCTTGTATTTGCAATTGTGTATGATGGTCAAATACAACTATGTTATTATTTTCATTCACGAATATTTTATTAAATGTTTTGTTGTGTCTAGACAAGACAGCCTAGACACAATGAGAGGAAGCCGACAGGCACGCGCTAATCCAAAGCAGGGTGCGTGAGGTCTGAAACAGGATACGTAATGAATGCTATAAAGAAGAGTACGTAGCTTCTGGAATACTTAACTTTAATCCATCCTTTTGGTACATCTGGAGATTGTGGCGATACAAGGGAGACTCCATAAATACATGCAATAAACTACTAATGGCGCCTTGCTAGGTCGTAGCCATGGACTTAGCTGAAGGCTATTCTAACTATCTGCTCGGCAAAGGAGCGAGGCTTCGTCAGTGTTGTCGCTAGCAAAGTCGTCCGTACAACTGGGGCGAGTGCTAGTCCGTATCTCGAGACCTGCCTTGTGGTGGCGCTCGGTCTGCAATCACACAGTGGCGACACGCGGGTTCGACATGTACTAATGGACCGCGGCCGATTTAAAACTACCACCTAGCAAGTGTGGTGTCTGGCGGTGACACCACATGTTTAGTAATAGTTCAAAATTATCACTTTTCCTGTTTTAGAAGAGCGCTTCAAGTAGATGAACTGTCGTATTGAAAGATAATTGTACTCTTAAAATAATGGCCTTTATATCAGACCATGTGATGGCGACACAAATAGTCTTACGACGTATAACGTACTTCAAAATACTATATACAGATGATGGCTAGAATACAAATGGCACGGAATGAGCTTTCACAGGCTAGACAACACAAGCTTAGGAACGATATAAATTTCTGTTTTGATGGCAGAGCTAGTTTTAAGCATGCAAGAAACAGCACATAGGTCAAAGGTATTATCTTCGCCGATTCCCGAGCTGTGGTCATGATCGTGAAAAACCATTTTACATACCGACTTAACAACCCGGTCGTTTTTGAAATTACGTGGCAAGTCATTCGGCCATACAATCAGGAAAAAGAAGTCATGACATCTGAGTCAAAGGCCACGGTGGCATCCGCGTCAAAGAACAGGCCGACCGACTGGCTCAATAAGGCGCAGATTCAGGAATACCATATCATCCAACAGTACCGCATGCAGACTTCATACGACTTACAAGGACGATGCGTATGAGATGGGACGAGGAGTGGAGCAGACAAACCAACGATAAAGGTAAACATTGTAGCGCAATACATATTGTGATCCTGTCATTGCATCGGCATGTGAAGCACACGGTGTCAAGAGGATTTTAAGCAATCACTTAAGGGGCTCCGGAAAGGCTCAAAATCTTGAAAAGTTCAATTTTTACTTTTTTGCGTTTTCTGAATCTGCAGACTATTACCTTTTAATAGATATATAATTTATTCAATTCCGAAGACTACAACTATTTTTAAATTTTTTTTTAAATGTGTTCATATGGGCGTGACCCACTGCGGCGCTGTTAAACTGCTGTCAAATGGTGTTATTATTAACGTCCGTGTTCATCAGGTACATTTTAGTGATGTGAGATAAAGTATGTGTTGTGGCTAACCTGTGATGGTTCAATATATATCGCTGGTGTGATTGTCGATTGTTTCATGTTTATTTACTCTGTCGTTATCTCGAAAATATTCGTAATTAATTCTGTTTCTTGAGTCTCTGTTTTGTTGAAGTATAATAATGAGTAAAAGTAAAGTTATTAGATATCCTCTGAAGGCTTTTAAGAAAAGGAGAAATGTTGGAAAGCCAAAGGTATGTGTTATTACTGTAAACAATAAAGACGATAACCAAGTGAGTGAAACTAACCTCTCAAGTACACCTGCCCATAGCAGTCAAAGTGGGAGAGAAAATACTTCACAGAAGAAGCTTGGTTCAATGAGTGAAAACTATGAATGTTTTATGGGCGAATCGGATGTGAATGAAATATTTGATATGTGCGTTCTCAAAGGAATTTTTTCAAATTGTGTAAGATGTATTCATTGTAGTGAAGTTGGTCTGAAACTCTCCATAATAAAGCACGTAGGACTTGCTAGTGAAATACAACTGAAATGTGATGAGTGTTCATACATGACCACCTTTTGGAACAGTGTTGCAGTAACTGCAACTGAAGAAAATGGTAGCAAAATCTACGAACACAACAACGAGCGATGCTTGCTTTAGACAAGGAACGCCTTCGGGCTACAGACAGGGCTGTAAAGAGTCTAGAAATACAAGCAAGAGTAAACAGGAGGAGGAACAAGAGGAAGCTGGAGGAGAAGTTTGCAGAGGATAAAGATAATCCATCCTATGGACCTGGAATGCACTAAAAAGTTAATCCAATCTTTGTCGCTCGATTCCCAAAACTTTTATTTTCTCATACTAATTACATGTTTTCTAAGGATCTTCCAAACATATTTCTTTCAAACTTTCAGTAAATGTTACACAGTACCTTCTGCATAATTTAACACAGCCTTTTTCCAAAAAAACTGTATATTTTTGAATATATAAATAAAAAATTGCAAAAAAGTGTGGGTAATTTTTCATTACAATTGAAAAAAAAATCATCTTTAATAACTGAACTAAAATTTTGTAAAATCCCTGTGTTAAGTTGTAGCCCATATTCCAATAAATAATCTGTAAAAAGTTCAACTTCCTACCTCAAATACTTTGTGAGGAAAGATGTAATTTATAAGCGTTATTTTAACATTGCAAGTATAGGGCGTTCCGGAGCCCCTTAAACTCCTCTCGAACAGGCCATAGAGGCCCAAAGGTACTGACCGGTCGCCGTGTCATTCTCAGCGCATAGGCGGCACTGGATGCGGATATGGAGGGGCATGTGGTCAGCACATCGCTCTCCCGTCCGTATATCAATTTCCTAGACCGGATAAACAATCACTGCACGAATGAAAGTCAGTCACAGTCTCCTCTTTCTTCAAAAAGAAGAAAAAAAGAAAAAAATAAGCCCTTACATCGCCTGCGATAACCCTCTTTGGATTTGTGGAATAGGAGAAGATATGAACCAAATAAGCCGGCCAGTGTGGCCGCGCGGTTCTAGGCGCTTCAGTCTGGAACCGCGCGACCGCTACTGTCGCAGGTTCGAATCGTGCCTCGGGCATGGATGTGTGTGATGTCCTTAGGTTAGTTGGGTTTAAGTAGTTCTAAGTTCTAGGGGACTGATGACCTCAGATGTTAAGTCCCATAGTGCTCAGAGCCAGTTGAACCAGTTGAACCAAATAATATTAGGATGACCCGAAAAGACAACATAAATGGGATACCAATTCAGCTGAGTGTTGCGTTACCACATTTTGTGGACAACAAACGTTAGAGTTTATGAAATCACATACACAACTCTTAAGAGATTAGGAGAGTCCATGTAATTAGTCATGACAAAATCCAAATGCTGCGAGTACGGCTGGGAGGACGAGGAGCGGCCGCTCTGAGGGTACCCGTCGGAAACGAAGAGCTGCACGGTAATTAATGAAAAGAATAACCTTTTCAACCTATGAAACACAGCCCATCCTTTCCAGCGCAATGAACTTACTTTTACCTTTTGCATCTGGATCACTGGCTCCCATCCACTGATGCTTTTCTCTATAATTCTTTTACTTGACACAACTTTTCTTTATTTTCTTAAGCGTCCTAGTCTGGAAATTTCAGCGCAATCTACGTTTGAAAAAAACGTCTGTTCGCAAAGTATCGAACGGTATTAGTTCTGTGATAGGTAATGGCAGCTGGTATTATCTAGAAATACTAAGATATATATTAGGTTGGCGCATAAGTTCGTAACGTTTTTCCATAACACATAATTTAGTCATGAACTGTATATTCTCCTTCAGAATTTACAGGTCTGCCAACCCGGAAAGGAAGTTCCTTGAAGGTTGTTCGATACATAGTGGAAAAGGCGAAACTCTGAGAGCGCAAAATCAAGTGAATAAAATGGGTGCGGAATGACTTTCCAACCACACTCCTCTACAGTTTTTTGTCAGTCGAGTGAAATGCGGGCAAGTGTTATCTGGAGTAGCATCACTTCGCACAGTCTTCCTGGTCGTTGTTCTTCGACTGCGTGTGCAAGACTTCTCAGTTGTTGACAGTAAGTGTCAGCAGTCAGGGTTAAACCTCGGGTAAGCAATTCGTAGTGCACCATACCGTCGTGGTTCCACTAGATGTAAAACTGTACTATATGTAGGTATGCGCAGTTCTTTATACAGGGAGTTATTGCTTTGTCTGGACTCAACTATTCCTTCCTTTTACTAATGTTGGAATAAAGACACCATTACTAGTCACCAATAACGATAAAGGATAGAAATGGTTGATGTTGTTCAGTAGTCAATTGCTGACGAGGAAGCAGAGATGCGCTTATGGTCACTCGCCGATTTTTGTGATTTTGGCTTAGAGAGATTTTTGAACCTTCCCCATTGCATGCAAATGTCGCACGGTGGTGGAGCGATCACAGTTCACCACATTTGCCGTTCTCGATTACACTGATGTGAACCATAGTGAATTAATGCTTTTAAACGATCTTCATCAAACCGTGAAAGTCTTCCTGAACGTGGAGAGCCACTAATTTCAATACGACCTACCTTGAAACACGAAAGCCGGCCGCTGTTGCCGAGCGGTTCTAGGCGCTTCAATCTGGAACCGCGTGACCGCTACGGTCACAGGTCTGAATCCTGCCTCGGGCATGGATGTGTGTGATATCAAATGGTTCAAATGGCTCTGAGCACTATGGGACTTAACATCTGTGGTCATCAGTCCCCTAGAACTTAGAACTACTTAAACCTAACTAACCTAAGGACATCACACACATCCATACCCGAGGCAGGATTCGAGCCTGCGACCGTAGCGGTCGCGCGGTTCCAGACTGTAGCGCCTAGAACCGCTAGGCAACAGTGAACTACTAATGAAAAATGACTATCGATAAGTAAACCCATAGCAACCGGAATACCAACGTGCAAAACAAAAGCGCTACGAACTTCCGTATTAACCTAATACCTGTGTCACACAAATGTCAGTAATATTACAGGACGTCGGACCAACGTCCGTCGGCTAGATTTAATATAGGGTAACTTGGAGGAGAAAGTTCTGGTGAGAAACGTCGTTTGTTTCAGCAGAGGATGTGCAAGTGTCCCCGCGAGGCGTGACGGCTGCAGAGGGCTGGTTCTTCTCAGCTCGCTAGCCAAGACGCCGCCAAAGATGCAGCGGTTGGCCGCGGGACGGCGGTGCTGCATAGTTGGCGTGAGGCGCACTATAGCCGCCGGCATTCCTTCCAGAACTTGGCTCGACTTGGCCTCGCCGCAAGTAATTCATCGCCTGACTCGCTGCCATGTTCGCTACTTGCGTTGCGAACAACCACACCAAAATTATCTCTCTCCGTCAAGCGGCAGACGTTTAGATTGTAGGTGCTGCCAGACTAATTAAGTTCATGTAATAGCTGAACTATTAGAAGAGCATATCACAATTTTCGTATATCGTGTTCATTTAGAGGAATGGGGCGTTACATAGCTAAGAAACAGAATTGTGCAATGTTTTTCTGTTACGAGGTAAAGGTGCAAAACTTTCAAACGCCATCCTTATCCCTGCAGCCATACATTTTTCGAATATGAATGATGAAATAAATTTATAAGAAAATCATGAAAGTTTGGGGCAGGTGGCGATGAAAGTTTTCCAGTTACCAAACTGTTCATTTGTATTCTTCTAAATTTCCTGACCATTCTTACTCATTGATTGTGGGCATAAAATGTTTCAGCAAAATACCCTCTCATCACACATGATATTTTAGCTCGGTGATACCGACTTTTGAGGTTACATTCTGTCATCTTCCAATATATGGCTCCCTAATCACCAGCATATTACAAAAATTATAGACTTCATGCTACATACACAGTTATGGTACACAGAGTCTTTTACCTTAAACACAGCTGTCATATATCAGGAAGAAATTATCCAAATCGAGCCTGGATGAGTCCATTTATAAGGTCAATATCCTTACGTATTTGGAAGTAATCATAACATATTTCATCCTTAAAATTAAGAAAAGCCACCGTTAGTTTTCAGTTCACATTTTGATTACGCATCACGAAAACAATTCCTAGTTTTGATCCTATTCATTTTATGGAGTTGGAAGTAATTAGATTTTTTATAAAGGTGACGGTAAAGGTATGGAATGGAATGTTCTATTGTAAGTATATAACATAAATATAATATGTAAATATTCTGTCACTAATTTCTTTATGCTGTGATCAGCAAAATATCCGACAGCATTTAAAATATTAAAGAGTACTGCACAGATGGGATACTAATTACAGCACATCTAAAATTTTTTTGTTTGGTTTTCAACGAACGTAGATAACTATAGTTCAATACTTTGCTGTAACGTTTAATTTATCAAGTGGCTCTTAAAACAATGGTCGTTGAAATGTCGAGAAAGATGGAAATACGTTAGCTGGTAAATATAGTTCAATCTTGACCTTCTATAGTTCCGTATTCAAGTACGAATCTCTTTTGGCATTTACATGAAGCTTTCAAAATCAGTAATTATGTAATTAACATCACTGTTACATGGATATTCTGATTGTGTATTGGAGAACGTACACTATTTGATCAAAAGTATCCGAACACCCTCAAAAAATTCGTTTTTCATGTTAGCTGCATTTTGCGACAGTTGAAGAGGGTCGTAATGTGTAATAGACAGGCATCTATCCAGATCATCACACAGGAATTCTAAACTGCATCAGGATACACTGCAAGTACTGTGACAGGCGAGAGGTGAGAAATCTTGGATTTCATGGTCGAGCGGCTGCTCATAAGCCACACATCACGCAGGTAAATGCCAAACGGCGCTTCTCTTGGTGTAAGGAGCGTAAACATTGGACGATTGAACAGTGCAGAAACGTTGTGTGGAGACGAATAACAGTACACAATGTGGCGATCCGATGGAAGGGTGAGGGTATGGCGAATGCCCGGTGGAAGTCATCTGCCAGCGTGCGTAGCGCCAACAGTAAAATTCTCAGGCGGTGGTGTTATGGCGTGGTCGTGTTTTTCATGGAGGGGGCTTTTGCACCTCTTGTTATTTTGAGTAGCACCATCACAGCACAGGCCTACACTGATGTTTTAAGGACCTGCTTGCTTCCCACTGTGGAAGAGCAATTCGGGAATGGCGATTGCATCTTCCAACACGATAGAGCACCGATTCATAATGCACGTCCTCTGGCGGAGTGGTTACACGACAATAACATCCCTGTAACGGGCTGGCCTGACAGAGTCCAGACCTGAATCCTATAGAACACTTTTGGGATGTTTTGGAACGCCGGCTTTTGGGCAGGCCTCACCGACCGACATAGATACTTCTCCTCAGTGCATCACTCCGTGAATAATGGGATGCCATTCCCCAAAAAATCTTCCAGCACGTGAACGTATGCTTGAGAGAATGGAAGCTGTCATCAAGGCTAAGGGTGTGCCAACACCATGCTGATTTCCAGCATTACCAATGGAGGGCGCCACGAACTTGTAAGTCTTTCAGCCAGGTGTCAAGATACTTTTGATCACTTAGTGTATTAGTTGCAGTATCGTAATTAACATTGCAAAGACGTTAAGTCTTAGTAGTTCTGAATTGCAAGTATGACGTCGGCGGTTCTAAAAGAATTTTTCGCTTAAGACAAACGACGCTTAACAGCAGCAAGATAATAGACTTTCAAAATGGCTTGCATAGGAGTTTGACTGTTTCAAGTGTCATAAGATGTGACTTGCTTTTCATGGTTAAATTTTCACGAAGTTGCTACGAACAGCGCGACCAAATTTGTGTTCTACGTGCCGTTACTTCTTGTTCCTTCGATAGCAAGGAGGCTACGTATAGAATCTAACTTTATGCAGCTAATCCGAGGAGTACTCCAGTCAGTTCAGTCACATTACCCATTTGCTTAGGTTATTAAGTGATTTGCGATCTGTATGTAGACTTTGTTCGCATGATGATTATGTATTTGCACGTATACTACCACGTTTAGTTTGTACATTAAGTTACTTGTATTGCCTTGTTCAGTTGATTTTTCTTGTCAGTTACATGAAGTAATATCTAAATATTCTTTGTTATTCAGAATTCATTGGACATTTATTTATTATTCAAATGCATTAGCGGTTCTGATACTCTGAAGCCGTTTATCGATTGCCTAATCCAATACACAAACATTGGTTATAATAAATGATACATTTGACTCCTTTTTTACGATGTATCACATCATCGTAGCTTGTACTATTCTGAATATTACGTATCCAGCTCTCTTCGTGCATTTTTCAGCAAATAAAGCAAGTCATGGCGCTAGTGAAGATCCTGTATTTGGTTCATGGAATTGCATATCCTCGGTGTATCATTTTTCAACGTTTACAGTTCAGGGTTCACATTCATAGTGCACAGTAACTTACTGTAAGTACAGCTGTCCAAACAATTTTAGGACTGCTAAAGTACTAGAGAAAATTTTTCGTTTTCGCTTATATTCAGTTTCCATTTGCTACACCTGCTATTTACCGTCGCGCTCTGAAAAAGAGAGCGGAACTGCTTAGGTAACGTTCATTTACAATATTGTAGTCAGATTGGAGATTAATTATTTGGCTCGTAGCTCTGTCCAGGATAGGACATAGGTTTCTGCTCTTGTTTGGATTAACGTGTACTAATAATCAAAATTTAAACCAAGGATTTCGTTTATAACGTATTTACACACACACCAGTATTATATCACAGACAGTATCTGCCGTTGAGATGCCGTAACATCTAAAACACAACTGCTCTGTTTAGTTTTCGTGTTACACTTTAAAATTATTTTCGTGATTCAATTTACAATTTGTAAGCGTAAACCATTACAATGAACTCCGAACCAACACCCATCTTCGATTCTAATGTAATCTCATCAAATTTGTAAAACAACTGAAATCGTTCATTCACCTTTTCTGCCATCACATATTCTTTGACCCCACCATTGACTAATCCAGCGAAATATTTGCTTGTAGCAATGGACGAGAGTTTATTTTGAAGTGGCAATTAGTCTGATAAGCAAGAAGGTAAGGCACGTTGCTGGAAACCAACAGCAAAATTCACAAGGAAACGCTACTTAAGGAAAGCTGTGACTAATTTCGGCACATGTAATGAGAACATCTCCAGACGGAAATTAGGACACTGTTTCGTGTGTTCTCTACTTGTCGTAACTGAACTGTCGTGAGAGTGAATGTGACTCTTCCTTAGAACTCCTGATAGCTTATTTTGCTCCCTGTTTTTCAACTGACGCACGTACAAATTTTCGAGTAGTTAAATTGTGTGCCGCAGTAAGATTTTATTTTTCTAGTAGACCTCGGCCGTTCGTGGGCAGACCCAAGCCTGTGCAAAGATATGTAGAGAAACAACTGATCAGCGCTGTTTCGATGTGTTTGGTGTGAATGGGTCGTGGAATTGGTGGCTAATTGTTAATGGGAAACAATAGTTCTGCTTTACGTTATCACAAATATTCATCTAAAGTGAATAGGAAACCTCTTACCTCAAGGAGTTCAACTGACCAGAGATATTAATCTCATGCCGTTTGATTTCATACTAGTGTTTGGTTTCGTTACATATATAAATCTCTCTAATTTCGAAGTTCTTTGTGATGGAGAAAGGAAACAATATGCTAGTAATGAAAGGACGCTGGTGAGGCGTACCCTGGCCGGCCGCGGTGGTCTAGCGGTTCTAGGCGCGCAGTCCGGAATCGCGCGACTGCTACGGTCGCAGTTTCGAATCCTGCCTCGGGCATGGATGTCTGTGATGTCCTTAGGTTAGTTAGGTTTAAGTAGCTCTAAGTTCTAGGAGACTGATGACCACAATAGTTAAGTCCCATAGTGCTCAGAGCCATTTGAACCATTTTTGAGGCGTACCCTACACTAAGTAACACCAATGTTTGGCATGTAATTAATACCTCCATAATATTCTCACAGACAACCAATCCTTTTTCTCCAAGTAATAGTGGAAAAGAAAGACTGTTGCGTCTTAAGGCAAGTACAAGCACCAGATACGGACTCAATTTTTAAGGTCTGTCGAATGACTACAGCAATTCGATTCCCTCTCAAAACAGAACCCGTTCAGACCTCTAGACCATGGTACCTTGAGGGTTCGCTTCCAACGCTGTCTTTCGATTGGCTGTTTGCTGCAGTTCTACTTCCTGTAGATCCTTCAAAATACAGTCGCTCTCCCCCTACCCCCCACCCCTTCTCTCACTCACCTCTCTCTCTCTCTCTCTCTGTCTCTCTCTCTCTCTCTCTCTCTCTATCTCTCTTTCTACCTCTTACGCGAACTTACACACACAAACACAAAATTTTTGTGCGTGAATACGAAAACTCGTCTTTGGCTGTATAGCGATTTTACGCATACGATTACCTCATTACACCACACAGCCGGGTCCAGTTTCTTACCATTTTTTTTTTTTATCAGGAAAACTTAAATAAATCTATAGTGTAAAAACACTTCTTTTTGACAAATGGCTGAAGAGATATACTCGATTGCGAAAAGATCCAGAAGCTCATACGCACTTCTTCGGTTATAACCCGACAAATCTTGAAATTTAACGTAATCGAGACTGCCAATGGCCAGCCAATCGTCATCGAATGTGTGACGTGTAGATTTCAGTTACATGTTGCCGAGAGTGCATTACAGCCTCCTCCACTAAGGGGTGTAAAGTAGTGAATAAAGTGAAGTGGTCCTAATTAAAACTTTATGTGTGCGAGCGTACACGTGTGTGTGTGGGTGTGTGTGGATGTGTGTGTGTGTGAGAGAGACAGAGAGAGAAGAAAGAGAGAGAGAGGGGAGGGGGAGAAAGAGAGGAGGAGGTACTCGAAGGGGGTGGAGGAGAGAAAGACATAAATATTCAGTATGGTGCCTGAACGCGCTTAATCTCGTTGAGTATAATTCAGTATTCACACTTTACACCATAACTACGTTGTTCACGATGAACTGGTATCAGCAACTGTACATATCGAAGTAATTAAAGAAGAGAAAGGCAAACGTATAAGTTTGGTTCCCATTTTCGCGTTACGGGCATATTCAAAACTTTTTAAAAAAAAATTGAGTCCGTTCTTGAGGCATGCTCCAGTGATGCGATCTGCAGCACACGTGCCACGAAAGGTCCGGGTTCGAGCCCCAATCCGCTACACAGATGCAACTCGTCAAACAGAAACAACACAGCGAATACTTCGCAGAGGGTAAGGCCGTTCCTCCTTTGTAACTGCGCCCTCTCTCCGCGACCATACCAGCACACCTTATGAAGTCTCCTTTCCAAGACCCGCCGCCACGTACTGAGTGCTGCGCTGACCGCCGGTGCGCTTCAGCGAGCCACCGGCCTCAGCTGTATCTTAAATTTGGTCGCTCAGCACTGACAAATCTTGTTAATCCCGGAGCCTGCTCGGGCGCATGTCTTATTAAAACGAACGACTCTTTACACACAGCCGGCCGACCGACCCTTAATTTCCAAGCCACAATATGTCTGCATTATTCGCGCCGGACTGAAACATTTAGACCGCGCGTGGCCTACGCTCCCCTCCCCTCCCGCTCACTCCTCCACCTAAGTGGCGCCGCCTGCCGGATTGCCGCATTATTCATAGCGAAACTCGGCGTCTGCCTTCCCCGACTCATGTTAAAATAATCTTTAAAATTACGATGACGGCGGGAACAAATGTTTGCGCGCCTCCCGGCATAACGGCTCGAGTAGGGCCGTGCATTTTACAACAAGAAACAGTTCCTCCCTGCCTCCGAGTCCCTTTCAGTGATTTTCCAATGGGGCCGCCATTTATCAGCAACAGCAAGAAGGTTTTTCCTTTGACACTTCTCGAAGGATGTAACATAATTCTCATTACGTAGATCCACCATCCTTGAGGGCATACGATTAAGCTAGCCATTCGAAATAAATTTTTTATATTTATTTATGGCTACAGTTGGAATAGGCACCACAGTGAAAAATTTCGAATTTTCTGTAGTTCCTACAGAATGTGACAATTCCAGGTTGAAAGAAAGCAGGTACTAAAAATTATAAAAACTACAGAAACTTTAGTGTGAGTAATGATTTAAACCGCTCACTCCAAATATTAACAGGCTGGAGAGACCAGGAGAAACCGACTTCAATGATTCCGGAGATACGTAGATATGAGGTATAGTGGACTGAAGGGAGGGTAACCTACTTTTATAGTAGTTGTAGATTCAGAAAAAGCTTTGGAAACTGTTGACTGGAACACTACAGTTCTGAAGGTAACAGGAAAAAAACACGGGAAGCGAAATGTTACGTACAACGTATGCGGAAATCAACGTATATTCCGCGCGGAGTGGCGCCATATCACGAACTGCGCGGACCCTAGCGCCGCAGGTTCGAGTCCTCTCTCGGGCATGAGTGTGTGTGTTGTCCTTAGCCTAAGTCATTGTGTAGGTGTGGTGGCCGATGACCTCAGCACTTTGGTCTCTTAGGGATTCATAATAATTTTTGAACAAAATGTAATCACGAGAACAGGGAGGAAGATTAGTGTGTAACGTTTGAAACGTCCCCTTAGAAATATTATACAGGACTGTCCTTAAACTGACACACAATACTTTTAGCGCAACGCAATCTGACTTTCAAAAATCCCTACAAAAGAATGGCACTGACTAACATTAACCTATACGTTTCACAAATCATTTACCTCACAAAAATCTTGGTTACTCGAACTACTGCAATACAGCGAGCGCCACTACTGCCAGCTAAATAAAAGATTCAAACTACGGAAGGCACTAACTACTGATAGGCATAGTTAGCAAATGAAAGATTTTGATAGAGAACAAACACTGTATTTACCTTAATAGTGTTGAAAAATCATAATATACATAGCAGTTCATGACATCCAGTCTTACAAATTTCAAAACTCCGCCATTTCTCTCCCCACATCCACCACTGCTGGCGGCTCACCTCCAACTGCGCAACGCTACGCGCTGATAACAGCCGACAGCCCAACACTACAATAGCAAATATTAGAACAATGCCACCCAGCCACAGACTGAACACAGCACAGCCAGTGATTTTCATACAGAGCGCTACGTGGCGTTACCAATATAAAAACCTAAACAGCGTACTTACACGTTCCGTCTACGATGTTGTCATAACAACAAAGCACAGACTCCCGTTACGGAAGGATGGGCACTGGAAATCGGCCGTGTCCTTTTCAGTGAACCATCGAGGATTTTTGTCTTAAGTGATTTAGCGTATCCACGGGAATTCCAGATCAAAATAGCCAAACGGTGGTTCGAACCATCGTCCTATCGAAGAGGAGTCCAATATCGTAACCATTACGCCAGCTACAGGGTGTTTCAAAAATGACCGGTATATTTGAAACGGCAATAAAAACTAAACGAGCAGCGATATAAATACACCGTTTGTTGCAATATGCTTGGGACAACAGTACATTTTCAGGCAGACAAACTTTCGAAATTACAGTAGTTACAATTTTCAACAACAGATGGCGCTGCGGTTTGGGAAACTCTATAGTACGATATTTTCCACATATCCACCATGCATAGCAATAATATGGCGTAGTCTCTGAATGAAATTACCCGAAACCTTTGACAACGCGTCTGGCGGAATGCCTTCACATGCAGATGAGATGTACTGCTTCAGCTGTTCAATTGTTTCTGGATTCTGGCGGTACACCTGGTCTTTCAAGTGTCCCCACAGAAAGAAGTCACAGGGGTTCATGTCTGGCGAATAGGGAGGCCAATCCACGCCGCCTCCTGTATGTTTCGGATAGCCCAAAGCAATCACACGATCATCGAAATATTCATTCAGGAAATTAAAGACGTCGGCCGTGCGATGTGGCCGGGCACCATCTTGCATAAACCACGAGGTGTTCGCAGTGTCGTCTAAGGCAGTTTGTACCGCCACAAATTCACGAAGAATGTCCAGATAGCGTGATGCAGTAATCGTTTCGGATCTGAAAAATGGGCCAATGATTCCTTTGGAAGAAATGGCGGCCCAGACCAGTACTTTTTGAGGATGCAGGGACGATGGGACTGCACCATTGGGCTTTTCAGTTCCCCATATGTGCCAGTTCTGTTTATTGACGAATCCGTCCAGGTAAAAATAAGCTTCGTCAGTAAACCAAATGCTGCCCACATGCATATCGCCGTCATCAATCCTGTACACTATATCGTTAGCGAATGTCTCTCGTGCAGCAATGGTAGCGGCGCTGAGGGGTTGCCGCATTTGAATTTTGTATGGATAGAGGTGTAAACTCTGGCGCATGAGACGATATGTGGATGTTGGCGTCATTTGGACCGCAGCTGCAACACGGCGAACGGAAACCCGAGGCCGCTGTTGGATCACCTGCTGCACTAGCTGCGCATTGCCCTCTGTGGTTGCCGTATGCGGTCGCCCTACCTTTCCAGCACATTCATCCGTCACGTTCCCAGTCCATTGAAATTTTTCAAACAGATCCTTTATTGTATCGCTTTTCGGTCCTTTGGTTACATTAAACCTCCGTTGAAAACTTCATCTTGTTGCAACAACACTGTGTTCTAGGCGGTGGAATTCCAACACCAGAAAAATCCTCTGTTCTAAGGAATAAACCATGTTGTCTACAGCACACATGCACGTTGTGAACAGCACACGCTTACAGCAGAAAGACGACGTACAGAATGGCGCACCCACAGACTGCGTTGTCTTCTATATCTTTCACATCACTTGCAGCGCCATCTGTTGTTGAAAATTGTAACTATTGTAATTTCGAAAGTTTGTCCGCCTGAAAATGTACTGTTGTCCCAAGCATATTGCAACAAACGGTGTATGTCTATCGCTGCTCGTTTAGTTTTTATTGCCGTTTGAAATATACCGGTCATTTTTGAAACACCCTGTAGCTAGGCTACTGCTGTAAGAACTGACAGACATGAAGGTGAGACCGTCCTTGAGAATGGAATGCGGGAGGGTTGCAACATATCCCTAACGTGACTCAGTCTGTACGACGAGCAAGAAGCCAACTTTGTCAAGCAGAAATTTGGAAATGGAGCTAAATGTCAGGGACAAGAAAGAAAATCTTTGAGATTTGCTGCTGACATTAAAATTTTGTCAGAAATGGCAGGCCATTTGTAAGAGCAGTTGAATGCTGTGGATAGTGTCTCGATGAAGGTTATAAGATTAATATTAATGAGAATAAAACAAGAGTAAAGGACTGTTACAGTACAGACTGTTACAGTATTCTACGGAAACCAGTTCATTCACATTGGTCACTGGTGGGGTCGTGTAAACGATTGTAGTTCCCCCCTAAGCCTCATTTAAGGCATCAATACGGTGTATTGAGTTACCGAAACTGGTTCATTAGAATAAAATAACGTCAAAACTGCGGATGCAGGTGTTTCATTTTATTGCGATCCATAGAACTGGTGAATAATTCTCTTTTGGCTGTATCAGAATTGCTCGAAAGTCTTTAACAGATGGGTAAATAAAGAGGAAATTCTTGATGAATGGAAATAATATTACATAAGCTTATAATTATTAACAATAGATAAAGGGAAATACAAATTTCTGTAACTAATGGGGAATGCATGTTTTATGTCTTGTGTTGGTAGGGTGAACGTATGAATCGTAAAACCAAGGCTACAACACCAGGTGGAAGAACTGAGAGAGAAATTTAGAACTGGTAGATCACGTATTCGGCTTGAAACAGGTATCATAACATGAGAAAAGGTGAAGAATATACTGTTTATTTATTTGAAAAGAACTAATGACAGTGTGTCTGTCAAAAACTTAAAGACATAAATGGGAAACAAAAAGTTTTTGTAATTTATATCGGTGCAGTGAAGGAGTTTTCTTATAAGTATGATAAAATAAGTTAACGTCTTTCGGAAGGGGTTTACAGTTAACATGAGATTACGACAAAGTTGCAACATTTCTCCTATGCTGTATTGTTAAGGATGGATCTACGAGTAAGAAACGAGAGTATATATAGTTTTGCGGAGAGCAAATGATTATGGAAGATGACGAAGGAGACATACGTCACGTGTTCCTAAAATTAATGGTATTCGACAGACCGCTGGTAAAGAAACATTGAATCTGAAAATATCGATACACAGTGTAATAACTGAGCAGTCAACTTTAAGATCGTGAAATACGGGTACGATCCTTGCTAGCCACTACTATGTTTCTACGATTCTAGAATTGTGAATTAGACTGAGACTTGTTCTGCTGACTGAGCAACAGCCAAGACTTGCTTTTTTTATGTATCATAGTAGTAGGCAAAATTAACAGTCCTACATGTAACTTGCTCTCTCTAATATTTCATATTGTAGGCTATCCAGGTGTGATTTTCGACAATCGATGGTACAAAACGGAAGTGTTTCTCTATAATGTCTATTCTCTTTACAGTGTAAGTAAAAGTTTATCAATTTTTGGTCTTTCTTACAGTCAGCAGATATTTTTCAAAAGAAATCGTTCCAGGACGCTGGAAAATATGAATGACTTATTACAGGGTTGATAATATGGTCAATAAAACTTTTCACTGAAACAGAAGAAAAAAATAGACCGTGATAAGATCTAGAATGCTTCGACAGTTCTGTCGTTTAGTGAAATACTTGTTCCTGTGTTTGAAACGGCTTTAAATGAATTTTGGATGTTCAGATTACATTGAAAGACGTGTATAATACGAAGAACAAGCAAGAGCTAATGGAAAGCACTCAAGAGTGGAGATATTGTTGATTCTAACCCACGGAAGGATGACGCGTTTTTGCGAATATCTTGTACGCGAAGAGAATCATTTACGATAATATAACACGAGGTAAACCGAGATTACACTTCTTCAGTACACGCTAGATCGTTTCTTCGTTTCAAAAAAGCCATGGGGTCTTGTAGTATAATCTTATCAATAACCAGTTGTCCTTGTGCAACTCTAGTTGTTCTGCAAGTTTTAATTTGTGATGTTCACGCTGCCGTCAAATGCAAGATTGGTTTTGTGTATCTCTTCAACTTGTGTCGTGATACCGCTATATGCTCCGACGTAGAGGATGGATTTTCTTCGTCGTGAGGCCCTTTCATCAAGGAATTTTTTTTCTTATTCTCATTTCTAGCTTTGAAAGACTTTTTACGCCAGTATTAACACGTTTCGTGTAATTTCGTATGTCTACGACAGCTCGACGTGACATTCTGTGTTTACTCACCAGCCCAGTTAACACATCTTCAGATATCAGTTATTGCAGATATTGTTTTATACAAGAAATTAGAGTATCCTGATTAAATTTGTGGTAGATAAAGGCTTCCACGCGACTAATTTTGGGACGTGCATGCATTTAATGACGAGCCCACAACAGAATAACATTTGCTCGTTTTTATCTGAGAACAATATCGGCGAAGAGATGATTAAAATTCGTAAATTCCGTAGAGGTCGCTGCGGGGAAATGCTAATCGAGAGGCACATAGGAAGGAGACTGACTGTGTCCCTACTGGAGAAACCTCGCAAGCACTTGCCACAAACGATTTAGTAAAAGCATAAGAGCGCTTTATTAGGAAGTCCACACAGGGATCTGATCGTCGCTCCTCCTCAACTCTGCTTCTTTTTAGTAACAATCGTCTTCTCTACTTCAGAGCTCGAAGAGAGAAAAAACCCCTTTACCGTCGTGTCGTAAGCGCTCCAGGCATTTGTTTAGCACACCGTAGGCTACGCTAGGTGGACCGATAAGGTAAAGAATGAGGAAGTTCTACGTAGAATCGGAGAAGAAAGGAATATGGGGAAAACACCGACAAGAATAAGGAACAGGATGGTAGGATATCTGTTAAGACCCTATAGAATAACTTCCGTGGTACTAGCAGGAGCTGTAGAGGGCACAAACTGAAGACGAAGACAGAGCCTGGAATACATCCAGCAGATAATTGAGGAAGTAGGTTGCATTCTGCGATGATAAGGTTGGCGCTGGAAGGTAATTCGTGGCGGACGCATCAAACCTATCAGAAGACTCATGATTCAAAAGAACTACGCTACGTAATTAGGCAACTGTCAGGGAATGAACTCAGCTGTTCATCGACGGACACTGATCAACTCACAGCACTAGGTTATTAATAAGGGGATTTTGGATAATGGTTACAAGCTTCGTTTCGACCTGTGAGACAAGATCAACAGTCGCACTACCGATTACTATACTGTGGCAAGCCTTTGTACTCAGAGAAACATAAGGATTCGAGTATAGGACAAGAAGAATTTACCGCTAACAGCCTACGGCTTGGTATTCAACTGGCTCCTCATAATGTCATCGGCAATTTCATTAATAAGAAAAGATAAAGGATGTCAGTTCAAATATTTGAATGTCGGACACTCACTGAATAAATTAACACTTTAGCTCAAAAATAAAAATAAATAAATAAATAAAAATAAAAAACAGATTATTGGCACAGTATTAAACTCCTGTTCGATAACCCACTACTTTCTTCATTTAACAATTCGCTTTTGGCTGTCTCCAGATATGCATACCGAACAATAAATTAGTCAGAACCCCAAGGAGACATCACGATCGTATAGCGTAACACAGCCTCTAGCCTTGATAACTTCCCTCCTTTCGGCGAGGAAGAGAGTTCAAAAGATTCTTCGGTCACCGATTTATGGTTAGATCCCATGGAGCGGTTAGACTGCTACGTTTCACCCACTGTTCGAAATAATCCAAGACTTTCGTTGGTTGCGAATAACACTGGATAGTTTGGCAGAATAGTCGATGTGCGGTAAGGCGCCTGAATATTCTTCAAACAAGGAACGTGTGCACGATACCCTGTCAACAAGGAGGTGTTTTCTCAGAAGAAGGGAGTCGTCAAAATGTATTCGTAACGAAGACGTAGAAGGAAGGCCAGCACTCGAAAAATGTTAATGTCACCAGTATTGGTTTATGTACACGCTAACGTGGCTGAGTGAGTTAACGTCAGAGTACGAAAAACATCCCTAAAGCACCAGAGAATACATTCCAAAGTGAACTACACCCTCCATACACTACTACTTAAATTGTTCACTGTGCCATCGATGCTTTCGGCATCATTTACATAAAACCATGAATACGTTTCATTACATTAGCATGCCTCATAATTGTAGTCTACTAACCCAAATTTTCTGTGTTATAAATTGATACAGGATTTTTATTTAAGTGTTGTATTATGCTGTACTGTCTATTATTACAAATTTTTCCCCCAGTATTATCGACAGTGATTGGCTTCTATAAATTATTAACACATTTCGACTAATAATCATTTTCAGTTATAGTTTTGCAGCAAAAGTCGTGGGACACCAAGTGTAATAATCGGATAACTGGAACGTATTCAAAATCTGCTATTCTGTTTCAAGTTTCGCATCACGTAGCTTACAAAGTTTTCTGCTTCTTTTACTAATGTTAAATTGAGCCACCATGTTCTTCTACCATGTATATGGCTACCATGTTTCACCAAGTTTGTGGAAAGTTTATATATGTGCATTAATGTTGTACAATCTGAGTTACCATTATAATTTCCTAGTGGCAATAAAGAGGAGAGAGGTGTTCAACATATGGCTACCGAGTTTTAAATATTGATTGCAGGAAAGAATTTGGAACAGAAGTGGCAAGGTATGGTATTGCAAGGAGGGTGGAGTAAATTCCTCATGAATGTTCTCAGACGTATAACACAAATTTCACAGCTGCAGTTCCGACATATTCTTTTCTAGTTTCTTAAATATGCAGATCTCTCTGTGCGTATTTTGTCTCAATAGGGTAACTAATCGTGAAATCTCCATAATAACGTAAAACATTTGAAATCTATCTGCGTGTTGGTATTCTAATGTGAACGAGTGTTTCATATTCTTTTTGTTTGTATACAGCCGAACTGACAGCAGAACTTTGATCCAGCTCACCAGTGGCTAGATGGGAACGGATAACCCCTCGGAACGACTCGGGGTCGAATGGAGACGGAACTCGACTCCTAGATTTGTTGCCTTGGAATGCTAATATGTAGCCACTTCAGTGAATTAACAGTTTTCATTTTAAAAAGAAATAAAAACAGAAAGTCAACATTTACATGCTTAGGAAGTGTTTTTTCCTTGTTAAACAGAGTTAATATAACTCAAATGCATTGGGTAGTTACAGTGTTTTGACAATTTTTTTTTTTTTTGTATTGGCCAGTTAGCTGCTCAAAACTCAAAATACATACCATCTGTTAGTCTCTAAATCACATAAATTAAAAGTATTGTAAGGAAAGAAAATTGTATGGAAGTAAAATTATACATTTAACAAAATAATTAAGTATTGGTAAATAGGGGCTCCAAATTTCATCAGTGTTACGGGCGCCAGGCGGCCTTTGACAACTCTCGGCAGCAGTGAGTCGCAGACAAAAGTTTCACGGTTTTCGTACCGCGTCAGATTTGTTGCAGTCTAACGTTATCGACGTCTTACTCTACTGTCGTCGTCAGGAGGTATCTATAGGCCATATCGTACTTTACTTATTCGACCAACTGACTACAGTATCATAAGCACTTTAAATAATTCCTGAAAATGACTATAAAGGAGATTGTGGAAAGCTTGACGTTACAGGTAAATCAGACGCAACAGGGAAACCCTGAAGCATATGCCCATGAATGTCGCCGCGAAGAACTACGTTCTCACAGCAGTGTTGGACAAGAAGTGGCGACTGTCTACTGATCCTTTCACAACCTGTGTTATAATCTCACATCGTCAAGGGATGTTAATAAAGCATAATCTCTACTTAGATTATAGAATATTGAACACTTGAGGTTAAAAAAATCTTCGGCAATTAATGAGTTTGCAAAATTGCATCTGTTTTTAATGTGTTATATGAGCACGGTCGAGAGATGATAACGATGACACGTAGGCATAGATTTTTTCTTATGATTGTATTGACTCATTTCTAAGTTACTAATTACCTCCAAAATTATTATATCTATTACATTTATGTCTTTGTAAGCACTTTTTGAACGCTTTCATGCCAAGGGATAAGCTTGTAAGGTAAAACTGGCCATTTCGAGAGGCCAATGAACGCCATTTTCACATCAAAGTGCTTTACCAACAGAACTGCTGCAAAATGAACGCTTTGGATGACCATACAGCTTTTCTTTGTCTACTGTTTACTTTGGGAGACGAAATTTTAAATAGTAATCAGTGCCAGCAGTGTCTTTCACATTTTAGAACAGTGTAAAGAAGTGAGAACGTGCTTCGACAATAGGTAAAGTCACCTTCTTGGTTCACATGAATCCGAAGTTTGGGTGCCATGTTGGAATAGTGTTGTGAAGTACTGAAACCTCAGAACGTTATGGAAAGCTGCCAGTGTTTGGTGAGAAAACCACTAAAGCATCTTGTGGCTTCCTCGTCACCACATTTCTGTTAGTAAGTACACTGTGGGCAAAAAGAAAAGACCCGGAAAATATTTTGTGCACGTTAAGATAGGCACCCAATTTGCATCCTCTGCAGCTCCATTGGTTGATGTAAGTAGGGTGCGGACCTTAAGGTGCACGAATTATTTTTCCAGGCTATTTTATTTTTGCCCACATTAGGTTACGATGTAGCTCGAAGGCAGGATCACAGCCAGAGCATCGAGCCATCCGTGTTGCCGCTCAGGTCATGCAGAAAGCTTTACTGCCGCCATAATACGAAATTACAGAATCTCTTTCTCACTCGCCTTCATGTCCTAGTGCACTGCTATAATTATTGAGTGCGATTTTCTCCTGTTGAGCGAGCACTGACTCCTAGTCCAACAACCATGCTTTGCAACTCATTTCAATGCTATAACATTTATTTTTGAAGCGAGATTTTTTAATCTGTTGGCTTTAGTCAACATATTTATGTGAGCCTTTCTATAAATGTTACCTACGTAGCATAGTAACAGCCTCACCTGCTGTTATTTTCAATTACTCGCTCGATCATAATCATAGTGATTAAGATAGAGTTCAACGTTAATTACACATGCAAGCAAGAGAGGAAGCTTACCTCTGGGCTTTGGTCTGGGCGTAAAGCTGTAAGTCGGATGCCATTCTAGCAAGAACTAAAAGCCCAAGTATGAAAGCCGTTATAGTTTTTCTAGAGGAAAAAATAAAATAAATTTGGCCTGGAATATCTACAGATTTCTGGGTTTCAGGAATGAAGAACAAGTTCACCTGCTGCTTTTCTGTTTATGAGGATCGATGAGCTAAGCCTACAAATATCTCTCACCCATTGTCAGCTGGTTTCGTTTCCTCGTTTACTTTAGAGTAGCAGTCAATACGGTGTGCCAGACATTTAAAGCTCAGACCGCCGCTTAGAGGAGTGGACATATCAAAGTTGTTTTTTAGAGTAAGCATCAGTGCTAATTAGCTCTATGATATTTGTGCATTTTCTGCGTATGAGAGACACTGACAGGCTTTATTCCCAAAAAGTAGCAAAGACCAAACAATGCGATTAAGACTCGCGTTTAGGGGCTCAATACAACTTTAATTATGTATATAGATGGCTAATAATAATTTCGTGTGACTCAATGGTCTCTCTATTGGACGCCACTTAGACAACTTGCGTGTTCCTAACATAGTCCAATAATCCAACCGGGGAAAGGGGACTTGCAGTTAAACGTAGAATCCTAACCACGTGATGATTCTGGTGACTCCTCGCATCGTTGAGAGGTGAAGGCTAGGTTAGAACGAAGACTGAAACATCTGTGGTCCGACAGAGTTTCGATGCAGCAAAGTCTGTTTCCAGGTATGATGTGATTTACCGCTTTTTAAGCATTTTTCAGCAACCAAGACAATGAAATGTAAGTTGCGACCACTTTTTTTTTTCTTTTTTTTTTTTTTTAATAAGGCAGAGTGAGAAAAGAGGGCCAGTATAGATTCGATCAGAAATCTTCTAGCTTTCCAGCTACACAGCACACCGCTTTTTTACGTTGATTAAGAAGCAAAGCCTCTGTTTCCCTCTATTTTTTATGTTACATTACAGGAAAAAAAACAGGCACAGGCGACTTGTGGTTGGGTGGATACAAGGTCGGCAGGGGTCGAATCCCGAGGCCTGTAGCCTATCGCGATTGTGGTTTATCGTATCGCGACATTGCTGCTCGCGTTGGTCGAGATCCAATGACTGTTAGCAGAATATGGATTCGGTGGGTTCAGTAAGGGTAATGCGGAACGCCGTGCTAAATCCCAACGGCCTCGTATCACTAGCAGTCGAGATGACAGGCGTCTTATCTGCATGGCTGTAACGGATCGTGCAGCCACGTCTCGATCCCTGAGTCAACAGATGGGGACGTTTGCGAGACAACAACCATACGAACAGTTCGACGACGTTTGCAGCAGCATGGACTATCCGTGTTTGGCGACATAGCGGTGAACGCACATTGGAAGCGTGTATTCGTCATCGCCATACTGGCGTATCACCCGGCGTGATGATATGGGGTGCCATTGGTTACACGTCTCTGTCACCTCTTGTTCGCATTGACGGCACTTTGAACAGTGGACGTTACATTTGAGATGTGTTACGACCCGTGGCTCTACCCTTCATTCGATCCCTGTGAAACCCTACATATCAGCAGGATAATGCACGACCGCATGTTGCAGGTCCTGTACGGGCCTTTCTGGATGCAGAAAGTGTTCGACTGCTGCCATGGCCAGCACATTCTCCAGATTTTTCACTAATTGAAAACGGCTGGTCTATTGTGACCGAGCAACTGGCTCGTCGCAATACGCCAGTCACTAGTCTTCATGAACTGTGGTATCGTGTTGAAGCTGCATGGGCAGTTGTACCTGTACACTCCATCCAAGCTCTGTTTGACACAATGCCCAGGCGTATCAAGGCCGTTATTACGGCCAGAGGTGGTTGTTCTGGGTACTGATTTCTCAGGATCTATGTAAACAAATTACGTGAAAATGTAATGACATGTCAGTTATATTACATTAAATACATTAAATTTGGCGCCTCCACCCATGGGCACTTCCTGCCTAAGACTGGTATAAATAGGGGGCTCTGGTCCCGCCTTAGCAGTGTGTTCGTCGCACCTGAAGACGTCGGCCAGTTGCGCTGATGAAATATTGTGGAGTTTTCACTATGACATCCGACGTCTCGCCTGAGAACCATATATACAACATGTCCGTCGGAAAAGCCTCAAGCAACACAATACGTACATGTATACGAACATCCATTTTTATAATTTGTGTTATATGCTTTTTCTAAATATCAGTACTTCCTCTTAATATCCGAGAGAGTAACATCTACCACAGTGCTCAAGAACTTTACCTTTTAATTTAATGTTCATTATCTATTCCGTCTGCGCTAATTGAAGCCATACATTAAATCACGGCGGTTAGGATCAAAACTGGATATCAAAATTCGTATTTCACTGTGTGCTGTACGTGTTATTTATGTTTCTCAGGCCTTATCCTGAGCTTATAGTATAAAAGGTCTCTTCAAAACATGTGTTAAAAACGAAAAAGTCCTCGTATTTAGTGTCTTATACAAATGCGAGGGAAGTTGTCGTATTAAGAGCGCAGCGGTTTTTATGCAGCTGCGTCGTGTTTGCTAAAGCGATTACAACTCGCTTTCCTCCCATTCATAACAGCTTAGCAAATAACATGGCGCACAACATTTAAAAATCTCTCTGCTACAAGATGGGAAGCTTGTGCCGCAGACTCGTCGTTAATGTGGAAACGTGTGTATTTTTCTTTCTGCTTCTGCGTGATCACAAACATTTATAGTGGTTGAAGTAAATCGCTGTATTTATTTTTGTTTCCAAAATGTCATTGGCGCTTAAATGCTACCTTTTCTTATTTGAAAAATATCATATTACCGCCTGGAGCTGCTGGTAAAATTATTTACACAACCAGTTTCAGTCTCCTGACCAATTCACAGTGACATGGCAGGCGAAATGTAAAATCATTATTGTCACATGAGAGAACCATGAATCATATACTGTTATCCTATTGTAATAACTTCCACTGCTGTGAGTGTGAATCCAGAATCCTTCCTGTTCGTGCTGACAAAGTTTTATTAATTTATTTGTAAAAGTATAGACAGTGAAAATTAAAATGTCCTGTGGTGACTCTCCTGCTCCAAGTCGGCTCGTTTGATGTCCTACCTCCATTAATTTTAAATTCTTCGTTATTGTACTATATCGTCGTTTCATAGTAATTATGCAGTACCTTTCACTTATCCTAACTGAGAATTCTCATTCCTCTCTTGTCATACCCATTCATTTTAAAGGCGTGTGGTAACAGACCACTAGATTGCCTCTTTTTGTGCAAACAGCCACTGAACCTTTAGAACAGCTTTCATACCACGAACAAATAGCGAAGGGTAAATAGCGTCGCCACCACGATTCTCCTGAACTCAGAGGGTTACACAGAAACGTCGTGCCGTTCGGGGTACTTCCCAGAAGGACCGAACAGTGCCGAGATCTGACAGGGCATGGTCGACACTTGGTCGGTACGCACTGCATGCCGTGACCAGCCCTGTTCTATATTGACGGTATCTCAAGGTGACAGAAATATGTTTATCGCCAGGTTGACTATGTTGAGAAATAAAGACGTAGTATATTAATAACGTTGGTTTTATTTAAAAACCTGTAGGAGTTTTCACATAAAAATTCGGAGACATTACTTTACAGCACACCCTGAACGTTAGTTGTTGGTTGTTTGCTTTTCCAACAACATCAGTTTTTTTTGCCAAGAATTAATGTATGCAAGATCAAATGCCGTACAAATGTGAACAGAAATCTGTAGATAACCATGTCGGGTTCAAAGAGGTGAGTCGGTATTTTTGTAAGTAAACAGAATTATTAACAGTGGCTGGTTGCTGTTTCCTTCTTTGCAAGAATCAGCTTGTATTTTGTACACAGCCACGCTCAAGAGTATCAGTCCCCGACAAAATATCAGGAAGAAAGTTTTTCTTCTAGTGCCATTAATTATGATACTAAACTAAACGAAACTCCTCCCGAACAGGCAATGAAGGCCCAACGGGTACCGACTGGCAGTCATGTCATTCTGAGCCCACAGGCGTCATTGTATGCGAGTGTGGAGGGGCATGTGGTCAGCCGTATATCAGTTTAAGAGACCGGTTAATACTGATAACTACGCTTAATTTGTGATAATACAAGTACAGAAGTAACGCATTAGATTTTTAACTCCAAAGGGGAGATCAGCTTGGCACAAACATAATTCACTGTCTATTAACACATGTTTGAAAGACTTCCTCCTGTTAAAAACCGTTAAAGCCAAGATCAAACAATTTTTTTTATTCGAGACAAGCGATTTCGACAGTCTTAACTGTGATATTAAGGTCTTAAATATTTTCCTGTTGTAATAAATACTCATTTTACGCTGAACCTCATGCACAAGATGCCAAATGAGTAAAAGTCAGCACATTACAAACGTTTCATCGATATGGTATCTTGTGCATGAAGTTCAGCGTAAAATAAACATGCTGTACTACAAAAAATGTTTAAAGATGACAGCTAAGAATGTTGATAGCGGTTGGCTTGAAAAAAAAAAACATTATGTGCGATCTTTACTTTTGAATGGTTTTAAAGAATTAAAACAGATCGCTCTTCAACACTCTCATAATGAGAAAATTAAACTTCCTTTGTGGTTTTGCCTCTGGATCTAGTAGAAGGATATGCAACGTAGTGTCAAGAACACAACAACACTTAAAAACGCTTTTTGTTAAAAAATGAGACTAAGCACGTTTTCCATTACCACTTCTCATGTATTAAAATGTCTGAAAAAAAAGTAGGTCGGATGTCATGTAGCATCGTAAATGTACACGCTGCCAGTAGGTATGTAAATGATTAGAGTTAGAGATCTCTGTGACAGCTAGGTTCGCAAACAGTGTGCGTTAGTGTTGTGCGTGTTTTAGTGTTGTTACCAACCTAACATGGTGTGCGAGGGGCTGTGTGAACAGCGTCAGTTGTGATGGTCCCACTGATGCCTTGTAGTCTTGTTGGGTAACGTTGTCAGTACGAGACAGAGCTTGAAAAGAGCCTCACTGTGGATCTCCATTTGCCCAGATGGTCGACTAGTGCAATATTCAGATTTGTGGAGGATTTGGATGCGTCAGTGGCCCTATATCGAACTGCATGGTAACGTGGCGGCCGGTTCCTGTCGATGAAACACGATCTCCTCAAGGGAAGATCGTCGCATAGCTGCACCAAGCACTTTCTAACCACTTCACATCTGCGCATGCCGTATGAGAAAAAGTAACGGATCCTCTGCAACAATGTGCCTCTTCCCACACCATTCGTCGGAGTTTACAAGCATCCAGACTAGCAAATTACGCTCACATACGTAGGCTGTCGTTAATAACACAACAGAAACACCTGTGATTGGAGTAGAGCCGCAACCGGGAAGCACGGACTGCTAATAAATGGCATCGCATTATATTCAGTAATGAATCGCAGCTCTCCACTCTCGCAGATGACCGTCGACAGGGAGTACGGTGGTGACCTGGTGACAGTTCCCATTCTTCCGATATGGAGAAACGCGACGGTCTTACGCCAAGTGAGTACATTGTGTACGACATGAGGTCACGGCTGATAATGATTAAGTGGACGCTGACGGCTCAACGATAAGCCACAGACATCCTGCGTCCTTATGTGACAGTACCGTGGAATCATTTTTCAACAGGACAATGCTCGTCTACGAATGACACGTGTCTCTGTGACCTGTCGGCGTGATATTTAGATACTCCCGTGGCTACCAAGATCCCCAGATCATGTATACGACCAGCTCAGATACCAAAGTCCCAGCGCCAATATCCAAGACGTCAAGGACCAGTTACAACAATTGTGGGGCAGCTTGCTTCAGAAAAGGATACGACTACTTCATAGCCGCCTTCCCAGCGGAATCAGCGCGGTTAACGAGAGGGGGTGCATCATACTGGTGTGTATGTGTGTGTGTGTGTGTGTGTGTGTGTGTGTGTGTGTGTGTGTGTGTGTGTGTGTGAACTTCGAAGTGACCGATATGCTGATGTCATCGGTCCCTAGACTTACACACTACTTAAACTAACTTATTCTAATAACAACATACATATACACACACACACACACACACACACCAAACACACACACACACACACACACACACACACACACACAAACCCACACACAGACACACACATCCATGCCCAGGGAGGACTAGAACCTCGGGCGGGAGGAGCCGCGCACTCCGTGACGTGGTGCTGCAAACCGCGCGGCCACTCCGCTCGGCCTCGGCTGCCTAGGTTTTTGTAAATTTGGCTACCTTATGTAATCCATGAAATACCATTACACATCTTCTAAATATATGAAGTTTCATTTCGTTTCCTAATCCCCTTACGTGTGCCTCACTTCTTCGCCAGACAGTGTACGTAAAAGTTAATGGCCGTGTCTTACTTTCATACAGTCACGTGTAAGTATTTATGTTTATAATGAATTTTTTTCAAAGTTAGTTTGCTGTCTTCGATGACTCTCAGAATTCTTAGTGTAAATCATTCATTACCATCAGTCATCCAAAGGGCACAGAAGTATCTATCCCCTAGGCTTTTATAATGTTCACCCACGTTGCTCCTGTACGTTCTGTGCTGTTCAACCACCTTCCATTATGTCGATGTCTCTTATCTCTTGGAATACCAATAAAAAACTACCCTCTATTCACCTTGATACAAATACCGCCCCACACAATACCCATATAGTTTCTATTACGTCTTTCATTCTAGACTGTTCACTGATCCACTTGTTTTAACTCCTCTCTTGTTAATTTCCACGATGCAGCTCTCCATTTCTCGCCAAGAAACCGCCAGTTTATGAATAATTTTATCACTAAAAGTTCTTTTATCAGTGGCATAAGTCACAAACAGCTACATACATTCATTTTAGACATTTCTTTTCGCACACATTGGAAGATTAGTTTAGGAAACTTTTTTAGATTATCAAAACAACGTCATCCTTTTTTTTCTTCTTTGTAATTCTTAAGTTCATCCATTTGTTTTCGTGTGCTATAAATACACACACTCATCAACTAGTTCTATAATTTCATTCCGAAGTAGTACCAGTTTCTTCTTGGTAAACTGATTATACACGATTTTCAACATATTATGCCTCTTTTAAGTCCCACTCCGTTAAAAAAATGGTTCAAATAGCTCTGAGCACTATGGGACTTAACTTTTGAGGTCATCAGTTCCCTAGAACTTAGAACTACTTAAACCTAACCAACCTAAGGACATCACACACACCCATGCCCGAGGCAGGATTCGAACCTGCAACCGTAGCGGTCGCACGGTTCCAGACTATAGCGCCTAGAACTGCTCGGCCAACCCGGCCGGCCACTCGTTTAATTTACTCCATTCTGTGTTGTAGTTTATCAGTGATAGAAGTGAACAAAGCAATGTCATCAGCTGAACTGGGTGGTTCCAATATGTTCCATTACCTCGAATTCCTTCTTTGGTTTCTCAGTTTATGCATACGCTTAATTCTTGAAGGCCTGCTGCAAATATTTTTTGGATATGGACTCTCTTGATCTCACTGCTTTTTCAATATTGAATGCATCAGTAACTTGTTGTAGTCTAATGTAAGTTATAGGATTGATATATGTGTTACTCACTATACTGGTGTAGTTTTCAAGAGCTGTCAGCATAGATAACTTTGGTGCTGAATCAAAAGCGTCCTCAAAATTTGTGGTAGATAACTCGGCGTGCAAATTGTTGGAAGACCAGCCGTAGCCTTACGAGGAGGAGAGATAATGCACGCCACATCCGTGGTATTCTCAATAAAGTAATACGTCTAAATGATGAGCACCTGAGGTTACTTAACCAGAATGACTGAGAATGGGTTTAGCTTACCTAGGGTTTCTGCACTGGGGATTGGTAAATGCCGCCAGTTCTCTAGTACCGTAAGCTCTGGGGGTGCTTCAGCGGCCACCAAAAGGTGTGGCGACAAAACATTGTATGTCTTGGAGAATTAGGATCCTGTCTTGAGCCACTGGGTTGCAAGGAAGGGACTGACCTTTATACAGAAGTTCCAGTCTTAATGTTAGGTGTGTTGCCGACATCGTACATGGCAGTCGAGGATAAATAGTCGCCAGCGGGCAGCCTCGGAGACACTTGTATGAGGCTTATCCAGACATTCTGGGCCCTGGCTAGGTGGGCGCTGACTTCCCGAGGGTCTCGTCCGGCCACGAGTGTATGTCTTAAACGTAAAATAACATAACCGTTGAAGACTAGGATAAGCTACTAGGGAGCATCAACACTCAGCAAACAAAGACTCTATGAGAAAATAGTCGTCAAGAGAATGATATAGTTACGGTGAAGTACATTAATACATCATATTTATTCACTGATGAAGAGCGGTTACATTAATAAAACTTTGGAGAATTTTGGGGTGAGTTTGAAATCTGTCTGGTAGAAAGTATTACGTTATGTCAGTGGACCAAGCGTTTGTACACCAAGTATCTGGTCAGTATCCGATAATAGTGTGAAAGCAGTGAAAACAACAGGGATAAGGACACAGTAGATTTAGAACAGGGTTTGAAAACGGAAGGAGTCACAAAAGTTAAGAATGACGAAAAGAGTTAATGGTGAACTATAAAAAAGTGTAATCAATCTAACATTAACCTCTGCGCTACAACCAGGATACATCAGGGATGGATCTGTGCAACTCAAAGTAAGACCTTACGTATCGACTCCAATGTGATGCCTTAAATGTCAGCGATTTGGCCACATATAGTGGAATATAAAGAGCGGGTGGATTGTGTAAGAGGTAAAAAGGATGCCCATGAAGTACAAGTTTCTGGTTCATCCACACAAAATGGTATAAATGGCTCCAAAGAGCACTGCGTTTGGAGCATGACTGTCATGTGCACATGGCACAGAAGTAAAAGTAATGAAGAGAATTCCGTAAGTGGAACTTAAAAAGGAGTACAAAGCTCCACAACCAGCTGGTTTCATGACTTCCTACGCACCGGCTTTAAAGAAAGTAAAAGCTAAAGTCATTTCAACCACACAAGTAGAAGGCTCTAGAGCAAGCTGTAACTGTAAGAGCACATGCATCAGCGTCGAGTGTTGTACATACCCAACTGCTTCCAAACCACGGGAAGTATGTTCACAGAAATGTGACTCAAAGTCACACAATGGCGTAATCAGCAATATGCCTCTTCACCCCCAATCTAAGTCTCCATAATTAGAGAAAAAAGATTTTAGGAAACTCAAAGCCACAGAAAAGGCGAACAACAGTAACATCCTCACATCGACGTCACTCTTGTGCGAGTTAGACGAGTCCGTCTCTGACAGTAACGTACGTGGAGATGAACTGAGAATTCCCCCTCCTTTTCCTCCTGCTCACCAAATTTATTCATCCAAAGCAATGGAGGGTCCTTCTCGACCTGCGTTTCAAATATTATAGTCCAGTGTGCTAACTTCGAGGAGGTTAAGTTGTTGACAGAGAGAAGGCAGCTGCCCTTACAACACACTTCAAACTAGCGAACACCCCTGTGTTATGAGTTTACAGCCTTCATGAGAACAACGACCGGCATAGAGGAAGAGTTAAAGGAGGAGCTGCAGTTATTGTTGACCTAAACCAACACGGTACATTAAAAACAGTTTTTGTTACACCCTGTATACTCCGCAAGCCACTTTATGTTGTGTGGGGTGGGTACTTTGTCTACTACTTCATCTCCTCCATTCCTGTTTTTGTCCAGGGGAAGAACGATTGATTGTAGGTAAATCTCTGTGTGAGCTGGAATCTACGAGTTTTCTTCTACATGGAGTTTTCATAAGATACGTAGTAGGAAGAAATATATTCGTTGCCTGTTCTAGGAAGTACACTCTTGGAATTTCAACAGTAATCCACACCGTAACACGCTGCACCTCTCTTGTAACGTCTCCCATTGGTGTTGGTTGAGCATTTATGTGACGCTTTCGTACTCCCTAAATGACAATATTGTAAAACACGCTGTTCTTTACTTCTTCTGTGTTTACTTTATCGATGCTATCTGATAAGGATCCCAGACTGACGAGCTTTATTCTCGTAACAGTCGAACTGTAATTGCCAAGAACTTTGGCACTGTCATCGCTGGACAGCTGCATTTAAAACTCCCTGCGCAGCCGAGTAGACAATCGGCTCAGCAGGATCACACGCGGCGCCTGCCATGTATCAGTCATTGCCACGAGTTCTACTGACAGAGCCTTTGAATCTACGCCGTAAAAGCGCTGCAGTTCACAGTTCACGGCCAGCTCTACTTGCTGTCATTAGGACAAAGCCGGCCACAATGCAAGATGCCTTTGCTGCCTGCCGGGTACTGACAGCTAGGAGACAAGCTTGTGACGTACGGTACCAGCTACGCCAATTCAGCGCGCCACCTCCGGGGCTGTCGTCTGTAAGCCACAGGTTGTCTACTTCGTCCTCCTTGCTGCCACGCCAAGTGGAGATACCGTGAGATCAAAAACAGCCGCACCTTAGATGAAGGGACATCTAAATGATTCCGCCATTCTAATGGAATAACAAAAAAATGATTTTTTCATTCTGTTAGGTGACCCACGGATTGTCGCTCATGGAGAGTTAAACGAGACGTCAGGGCGACAATAGATTTGTTTAAACTTCTTTATCCCGGCCCACTGCCATAGTACATCAGGAGCAGCTAATTGGAGGCGTCCAGTTGCCACTCATGAGAAACAGTAGACGTCCGCCATTTCTGACAGTTCAAAGAGCAGGAATGAGCATTGCGTCACGCCAGTATCACAGTCAGCGACGTCTCCGGTTGCGGCGCAGCTGACGATACTGTGGAGGTGGCCGTGACCTCCATATAGCGGGCAGGCGGCTGTCGTTCTGGCGGCGGCTGCTCGCATAACTCAGGACAGATTGCTCCATCCCATGGTCGAAGAGAATACCCCCTACTGCATTCCGGGATGTCGTTCTGATTGTCACAGGCTCATGATGTAGGCTGCGATACTGACACGAAAATATTTTCTTACACAAATGGCTGAGTGCTTATATGCCCCAGACTATGTTCGTTTAGGGCTTAAGGCATGTACTCGCACACTTCCGTAGTGGAAAGTGAGGAAATGCTTCCATCTTTCCCCTAGCCATATGCTACATTAACCCCCCTTTCTATTAAGACCCGGTCTCTCGGGTCGAACAAACTAGATTATCCTTTACATTAGAGTTCCTGGCAAGCGGTCCTTCTGGCCCTGTCTCGCCTCTTAAGAATTATTTTAACTATTGGTTTCCATAAGCCTATTACTTAATCTATCACATTTATAAAGGGCCCCTTGACCTGCTTCTTAACTCAAGCACGGTAGAACTTATTTCATGGTTCTTGCACAGTAACGTCTAACTGTGTATTTCAAACTTAGGAGCCAAAATTAATCAATTGTTCTTAATATTACCCCCTTGTGCGATCATCTACCTTTTGCTGCTTTTATGCTTGGAGTATCCAACCCACTCGTATCTGAACGACGGCTGGGTCTGAACTCGGTCTTTCGTCTTATAAACACCGAAACAACGCCTTTCCTCAGCAGAACAAGTGTCGCTGTAATGGTGGGTGTGTTAATTGTGAAATTTGTCTCTTTCCGGTACTGATTTTCCTGATATAAATTTATGTCCTTCACTGAGGTTTCCAGCTAGATTCGTTCCTCCTGCTGGTTCAGAATCGTGTTTACAGACTGCATTAATTCCGACAGCAGAGTCTGATTTAAGGTGGTTAGATTTGCGGCAGTTGACAACTTCCACGGGGTCCTTTAGCCAATACAAACGAGACTGTGAAGTATTCAGGTGAGTTACCCCTGAGATCGTGGCAGGTAGATGGAAAGTAGTCCCCATTATCTTGCACGCTGTTCCATTAAATAACAAATCAGTTTAATTCTAGCCCCTTTGCAGACGTAAGCTTCCCTTGCTCGAAACAACTAGCCACTACTACCATCTTGTCAAAGGTTAATTCTAGCGCCTCTGCTGACGTAACTTTCCCCTGCTGGAAACAACTGGCCACTACTACCTCATGTCATAGGTAGAGTACCAATGCGCTTCGACCTTCTTATAGTACAATTCGAATTGATTTCATCTTTATTGCATTATCTTACCTCCTTCTGTCCCATTAGCAATTTTGCTGCGCAGGAATCCTTCCCCTCTCTTATTACAATGTTCACACAGTCTGTGACTTTCCCCCAGTAGAATTTTTGTAACTTTGCTTCGTCCTTTTCTACATCTCTTCCCTGACTTTTACAATTAACAATAGTCATTGGGTTTTTACTCTTGCAAATTTATTCAATATACCTCACTTGACATTATACAAATGAACTACGTGGCACTTGGAACGTGAGTGTTTTCCTGATAATGGTGTAGAAACGGGTCAGTTCTCACCGATACTGTGACTACCTTGAAATAAGAAGGTAATTTTTGTGGTCAGGTTATAAAACGAATCCCCACTCTGGCCGTTCCTTCTGTACCTTCCTTAGACCCTCTGGTGACAGCAAATTTACCCCAATTTGATCTCTGGCAGTGTGCTGCATAGCCTCCTGTAGTTCTGTTACTATCTCTCATGCTTCCCAAACGCTACCTACTACGGACTACAACCATTTTGCCATTACTACTCAGTCTTGTAGATCCCTGATATTCCGATTAACTGCTGTTCTGAAGCTCTGGCACATCGCATTACTTCTCCAGTCAGTTGTAATGGTAGTCGTGTTATTCAATACGTCATTATCTAAGCCTTCATTCAGCGTAGTGCACCACTCATGACTTCGTTCCCTTTTGCCCACTCGCTAACCTCTTCTACGGTATCGTTCATCCTTCTAATGCGCCAAATATTGTTTTTCATAAGCGAACGCGTCTTCTGTCGCATATGTGGAATAACCCACAGTACCAGGGTCATCTTACTCCTTAATTCCTCGTAGGCTACACGCTTTCACATCCCCGGCACTTCCTTTGAGTGTTCAAATGGTTCAAATGGCTCTGAGCACTATGGGACTGAACATCTGAGGTCATCAGTCCCCTAGAACTTAGAACTACTTAAACCTAACTAACCTAAGGACATCACACACATCCATGCCCGAAGCAGGATTCGAGCCTGCGACTGTAGCGGGCGCGTGGTTCCAGAACGAAGCGCCTAGAACCGCTCGGCCGCACTGGCCGGCTTCCTTTGAGTGTCTCGTGGTTTTCCATTCCCTGACAGAATTTTTCGAATGGTTCTTCCAGTCTTCTCACCTTATTACGCATCTCCAATGGGCTGAATACCGCTGTATCACCTAGCGATGACTGGTGATCACTAAGTCTTCCTGCTTGGCAAACAGCACTCGCCCTTCCAGGTGCTGGTTCCTTAGCGCTTCACGCTGACGAAAATCAGTAGTCCCACTATGAAATGCATTTTCTCGCCTTTTCTGCACCTCAGGAATAACTATCACTTTCCTCCTCCTTAAATTCACTGCTGCTCCGCAGCTGCTTATAGTAATTACACTATATATATATATATACATATATATATATATATATATATATATATATATATATATATAAAACCTAAAAAACCATTTGTTCACAAAGGTTCCTCAGTACCGTCTCATTCAAAACCTCTTATTTATCTTCCGATACCCTTCTCCTCATTCTCCCTTTACGTTTCGCATCTCCTATGCCTGGAATAAATTTCGGACTCCCTTGAAAAGGTTTCAACCGCCCTACACGCACAATTATCGTCCTCGTCGGCAATTGAATCTTGAGTTTCCTGGAGACGTAGTCTCTACCACTTCGTATGTGCCCTGATACTCTACAAAAAGCTAGTTAGTATTTCACTTCGACGTGTACAAATCATCGACTGATTAACCTTATACTGTGGCATTTTCGGATTTCGGATCACTAGTTCTTCCTGTTTCTTTAGCGCTCGTGTGTTTGCCCGCCATTCTCTATTCCGCTAATCACTCTGTCACATTCATTAATATAAGCTTCAGTCATATGGTGGGAATGAGATATTCGTAAGCGGTTTTGAGTTGAAGGCGGAGACGACGTACTTTGAATAGACATCCCGGCTGGTATGACGTACGTCAACGTAGTATCCAAGCATATCTCCGTTATCTTATGCACTCCATCGGATTGTGCATGGATAATACTCGTCGTCAATCTCTTTAATTCAGTAACTTATACAATTCCTTAAATAGATCTGACATGAAGTTGGTTCTCTAGTCTATTGTTTCAGGCACTCCAAACATTAGTATTCAATAATTAGTCACAAGTGCTTGTGCCACTGTTGTTGTCTGCTGGTTTGTCATCGCGACCATTTCTACGTATCTTAATAAATGATCTGTGATTGTGAGTATTATTTGTTCACTGCAAGTGTTTTATTGAATGGCCTGAAACATCAACCCTCAGAAGTTCTAATGGTGCTAATGCTACACGTAACCTCTACAATGGTACTCTTGTCCGACACAAATCCACTCTCTGTGAGCACGGTAAGCAATTCCGCGCATACTGGTTTATGTCCGTCTGCCTATTCCTTCACCAATACCTTCCTGCCACTCTTCTGTTGGTGTTATATGAGATCATGAACTTCCTGTAGCACTCTATCCGTCATCTTCGCTGGTACCACTACCTGCGGTCCCAGCTTGGTTTCTCTGCATAGCAATCCATCCAGCATGTAAAACTGCACTGCTTAAAATACTGCTTACATTCGTCATCCGCTCTCTGTGCAGTTTGCCATTCATTATGCTCATTGCCCCCCGATATGTAATACTGCTACTTTTCTGTTTAATCAAAGTCACTTAACCTTACTGATCATCAAGTCAACCGCAACAACCACTTTAATACAGCATGATCCGTTATTTCTCTAAAAATGTTACCGTACAGATAACATTTGAAATATGTGATTCCATAAATGAGGCTTTTTTAACCCGAGCGTATTGGTCCCCCGCTTGGCTCTTGTCAATATTGTGAATTACCATCTCTCCCTTAGCTTACACCTATTTTCCTCAGAATTTCTAACATCTTGTACCAATTTACCCTGCTGAACGCCTTTTCCGGGTCGATAAATCCTATGATCGTGTCTTGATTTGTTTTAGTCTTGCTTCCATTATCGACCGCAGCGTCAATATTGTCTCTCTCGTGGCTTTACCATTCTAAATCCAAACTGAACGACATCTAGAACATCCACAATTTGGTTTCCTTTCTTCTGTATGTTATTATTGTCAGCAACTTGGATGCATGAGCTGTTAAGCTGATTGTGCGACAATTCTTGCACTTGTCAGCTCTTGCAGTCGTCGGAATTGTGTGGATGATATTGTTCCGAAAGTCAGACGGTACATTGCCAGACACATACATTCTACATACCAACGTGAGTAGTCCTTTTCTTGCCATTTCCCCAAGTGATTTTAGAAATTGTGATGGATTGTTATCTATCCTCTCTGCCTTACTTGATCGTAAGTCCTCCAATGCTCTCTTAAATTGTGATTCTAAAATGGGATCCCCTACCTCTTCTAAATCGACTCCTGTTCCTTCTTCTACCACATCCGACAAAACTTCCGCTACATGGACGCCTTCGGTGTACTCTTTTCACCTATCTGCTCTCTCCTCTGCATTTAACAGTGGAACTCCCGTTGCACCCTTAATGTTACCACCCATGCTTTTAATTTGTTTTAATTTTCCTGTATGCTGAGTCAGTCTTTCCGACAATCATTTACTTTTCGATTTCTTTACATTTTTCACGCAGTCATTTCGTCTTACCAGCACTTCCTATTTATTTCATTCCTCAGTGAATTTTATTTCCGTATTCCGAATTTTCCTTAACATTTTTATACTTCCTTATGTCATCGATCAGCTGAAGTATTTCTTTTGTTGGCGATGGTTTCTTCGCAGTTACCTTCTTTGTACCTATGTTTCTCTTTCCAACTTCTGCGATTTCACTTTTTAGAGATGAACATTCCTCTTCAACTGTACTGCCTCCTGAACTATTCCTTATTTCGGTATCTATAGCCCTTAGAATTTCAATTGTTTCTCGTCATTCCTTAGTACTTCTGTATCCCACTTCTTTGCCTACTGATTCTTCCTGACTAACCTCTTAAACCTCAGCCTACTCTTCATCACTATTAAATTGTGATCTGAATCTATATCCCCTCCTGGGAACGCCTTACAATCCAGAACGTGATTTCGGAATCTCTGTCTGACCGTGATGTAATCTAACTAAAATCTTCGAGTATCATCCGTCGTTTGACAAGTATACCATCTTCTATTATGATTCTTGAACAGAGTATTCGCTATTACTAGCTGAAATTTATTATAGAACTCAATTAGTCTTTCTCCTTTCGCATTCCTTGTCCCAAGCCCATATTCTCCAGTAACCTTTTCTTCTACTACTTCCCCAGCAACTGCATTCCAACATATCTGTAACAGCTATAATTATTAGTGTGCAAATGCAGTAAATATTGACGTAACGTTGTTCAGTAAACACAGTACACTCAATCATCAATTGAAATATCTGCCCGTATACCCCAAACACCTTTTATCTCTTAATGAGAACGATGTGTGTCTTTCACACGTTACACATAACGCAGCCAGAATTATTAATCTAATACATTGTATCTGGCTGCGACAGAAGTGACATACTACTTGGGAAACCCGGGTTCCAAACGGAGCTGTGCTAGCAGCTAATGCTCAGCGTCCACGTGAAAGGCACCTGCCCTCTGACGGCCGTAGACATCGCAGAACGCGGTCGAGAAGTGTGGCGCACGCGACCCGCCTCCCCAGTGGCAGCGGGCCATAAATTTTGCGCGGCGGGTGGCGGCGGGTATCTGCGCTGGGAACCCCCGGATGGAAGCCACTGTAATTGCCGCCGGCCGCCATGCAGATGAGTCGCGCCGTATGCGGCCCATTATTCGCATTAAAATTCGTCTCGCGCTCCTTTCTGCCAAGTCGCCAACACGCACTCTCGGCGTAGACTTCCAGACTCCAGTACCCTCTTACCAGGTCTGCTGCACACCACAGGGCTTAACTCATTACAAAGGGGGACGTAGTGTGCATTTTAGTTCACCGTGAGACCCAGTCATGGAAAGGGCGACACAAGGCTATGACATATTCGTCCTAAAATATTCGTCCGTAACATACAAAAAGCAACGCACAAGTAACCACATCGAACGATGGTTATGGTATTCTGCACAGACGTGGATATCAACAGTAATACTAACATTGCAAGAAATATTCGCCGATGAAGTTATCCGTGGTAGAACTTACTATGTGGCTAAAAGTTACAAGGGTACAGTCAGTATTACGATTTTTGGCTACTTTGGCAGACAAGTGACGGATGTATTGATTCACATTATTATTATTATTATTTCTTTCCTTTCTCAGACATTATGTCTGGTTAAAAATGGAAAGTGACGCGGGCCTTGATCAAGCGTGACTTCCTTTTAACTGTACGGTATATGTTACATTGCATTTAGGAACTTTCGGGTAGTTGAACATGTATCAATAATTGCAGATTTCTGTAGTTGTGTATATACGTTTGGATGTAGCTGTATTGTGTTGATGTACTGGTGGATATTGTGTGGTATGACTCCTGTAGTTGATAGTATAATTGGTATAATGTCAACTTTATCCTGATGCCACATGTCCTTGACTTCCTCAGCCAGTTGGATGTATTTTTCAATTTTTCCTCCTGTTTTCTTCTGTATATTTGTTGTATTGGGTATGGATATTTCGATAATTTGTGTTAATTTCTTCTTTTTATTGGTGAGTATGATGTCAGGTTCGTTATGTGGTGTTGTTTTATCTGTTATAATGGTTCTGTTCCAGTATAATTTGTATACATCATTCTCCAGTACATTGTGATGCATATTTGTATGTGGGAACGTGTTGTTTTATTAGTTTATGTTGTATGGCAAGTTGTTGATGTATTATTTTTGCTACATTGTCATGTCTTCTGCGGTATTCTGTATTTGCTAGTGTTGAACATCCGCTTGTGATGTGATCAACTGTTTCTATTTGTTATTGCAAAGTCTGCATTTATCTGTTGTGGTATTGGGATCTTTAATTATTATTATTATTATTATTATTACTATTATTTTTACTCATTTGTGAAGCAGTGTCGCTATACTGGCTTAAATATGCACTACGCTGGAAATGGTAAATGATTTGTCAACATCTGCAAAAACTAGTTCTGTAGACATAACAATCTTCCTGGCGGTCTCCACAAACACACAAGTATCCTTATTCCGTCGTATAAGCAGCTACCTCATCTAGGAGTTACATGGTTCATATAGATCATTCGAAGGATATCTTTTATCGAAATGAACGAGTCAGTTTACACAATATGTATACATCATTGGTGTTAACAATAGTGGACAAATATTTTTTTTACTCCTAGTCATGTAACTACACTTTAAAAGTAGGGTGTTTGATGATCTTATGTCAAATTTAAAACTTAATTTGCTCCTGGTCAGACGTTTTATGTTACGGGGCAAATGATCAAAAACTTTTGTTGCTGCAATTCTGTTTGTTTCTTGGGGTCTCTATCATGTCTCGCCCTCCTCAAAGCTGCCTTTTGCCTAATATTTCTCAAACTCTTGTAAGTACAATTTTCGAGTAACTGAGGGTGGAAGTGCAGATTAAATAATTGCTCTCACAAAACAACACGGATGTTCTGTCTTCTTTGTTTGCAGATTTTCTTCTCGTAAGGAGTAGTCTCACAATTGCTCTGATGGGTCGTAATTACTGAGTTTTCCAATATTGCCTTCGCATGGGTACATTCATGAATTGTGCTGTTAAAATCTCCTTAAATTGAAGGATGTATTCGACCAGCCGAGAAAGCTTAGTCGAACAGTCGACTTACCTCTAAAAACGTTCACTGGGGTCCGTTTCTGCACTGTATACACTGGTCTGATGCACTGTTACTCTTGTCAGTGATTCAGGTGCAATAGCAACTTGCTTGTGCCGGTTAGTTTACTCGAGGGATTTCAGTGATAGACATAAAGCTGACTACATAATAATAATACTATGAAAGCCCACCAGTGTGGTTTGACTCTTAACCTGGATAACTTCACGAATGCTGTGACTCCGTAACTGTCTATCCACATTATGAAAATACAACCATCATAAACTTGAAGACGCCTCTATAATGACGTGAAACCGGTAGTTGCGATTAAAGCACCTTCATACAGCTAGGCGGCTTTTGGGAAAGCATCGCCATTCTTGACTTTTTATAATTGTTGCAATTTTTAAGACAATTTGAATGGTTATTGAGTGTTGAGTGTTTTTTATCGTTATTCACGATGTTATGAAATGGGACCCCAGACGATTCACTTGATTTTGATATGATTTTTGTGTTAGAATCCGAGATAGTTCGTTGTAAGCTAAGCAAGCAGCTAGTTAGTACTGTGACATGAATTTACGGCAGAAAACATATGTAGTATAGAAAATCATAGTGCAGCCTTAGTGGTATCGCCCTAATGCAATCATGCTGCAACCGTAGCTCTGTGGCGCAACTCCGTTCGCCCTGATCTTCAAACTGTCACGTCCCAATCTTATGATGGCTTACCATTTATTCCTAATCTGCCTTTTATTGATAGTAATAAGATCAGTGGTGCTAGAAAATAAGAACAACCTCCTATATTTGCCAAATAATGAAAAAAAAATGAGGAAGAGCCTTTTGATTATTAGGTACGATAGGGCGGGGGGGGGGGGGGGGAGGGGGGGGGGGGAGGGGCAGCCAACCTGTACGTAAACATCGTCTACTTGGAGAGTGGACAGCGACCTTTCCCAGTGTCCAAAAGAAAATATTGTTTATTTTTCATTTTACTGTTGAAGACATCCACGGTTGTAAAGGCCACGCCCTCACAAGCCTCTGTCCCTAACCCACTCCACCCAAATCCTGCGCTTCAGTATTAACGTTCCTTTAATAAATCAATGAGATTACTTTCTCTGGCTTTAAGTTATCTGTGTCTTTGCCTCAGAAAAATGGATATGAAAGTGTTCATTGTAGTTTTAGTTGATTATTTTCGCATCCATGTGAGATGTTTAAATGACTAAAGGCCGTTAAGAAGCCATTAAACATTTACTACTACCATCTATCATATGCTCAGAGGCTTAGAAGAAAGACTAGTTATATTAAATACATACACACCCTGTAATTCAATATCTATTTGCATTTTCTTTATGTAATGAAAGACGCATTTTGTCGGTATTCAAGATGATAACCAATATGTGGGAAAAGAATGGGGAATGGATACAGGACTTAAAAAAGAAACAAAAAGTTTCATATACACATATGGTCAATTTTTTAAAATTTTCTTGGTTGCAGACACTTTTTTATTGTTACACGTCTACTTCGTTTCATGTCTTTTTATTTTCAAATTTCGAGCTTTTGTTTTGGGATGTTGTCTCGCTAAGCGTTAATTCAAAAAATTCTTACATTTATGTTAGATGCCATGGTACTAGCAAATACACGAATCCTCTTACTATTGAGAACACAGTCAGTAGCGGAAGCTTACTCTACAGTCCTTAAAGGTCTAGTGTTTAGTGTGTACTTATCATTTTTCCCCACAAGGTATCGAACTGCATATTTCCGAGAGAGGCGACACCGAACAAGGGTGCTTTATCCACTTCAGATGGAGAACAACGTGTTATGTCTGATTTCCAGTCATAGCATGACGCCTGCTCGACCACATTCTTGTTGGACCAGAGTGTACCGTAAATTTGTTTGCTTAAATGTATTCTAATCAGTACCTGGCGGAGATGCACCTCCTGTGCGTACTTACATATTGTAATGCATCTGAATCAAGAAGGTTGCGTGCTGAAAAATTTCCTGATAAACATTTTGTGAGGTTATGGCTCAACAGACGACATATCCCTGTGGGTGTCAGACTGAACGGTATAGGGTGAGCTTATCGATAAACAGATCGCTCCCCGTAGCATCACATGAATTTAATTACAGGAGTCATGAATAGATAACTTAATGAACTGAATTAATTATACAGGGGTGGGCCTAACATTCGTGTAACATGGGTGCTGTAACTCACACAGAGGATAAAGATAGTGACCATCAAACTACTGAATGAAGCAATGCTTACTATGAAGTCTTATTTATTATAAGTCCCTGTAGAAATCAGTTTAAACACAAGCGCACAATGACAGGAAACCGCTGAGTTCATTAAATATTAACACAGGTTGCAACGGAAATAAAATATCAGTATCGTGGTAAAAATCGGATGACGAATCTGAGGTGCCGGCCGCGGTGGCTGTGCGGTTCTGGCGCTGCAGTCCGGAACCGCGGGACTGCTACGGTCGCAGGTTCGAATCCTGCTTCGGGCATGGGTGTGTGTGATGTCCTTAGGTTAGCTAGGTTTAAGTAGTTCTAAGTTCTAGGGGACTTATGACCAAAGATGTTGAGTCCCATAGTGCTCAGAGCCATTTCTTTTTTTTCGAATTTGAGGTGAATACGGTCGGGGCAACACATTATGTGAGGAAACAACAAAGTTCACGGAAGTCAAACAATGATTCCTAAATATTAATCAAGAAGGAAAGAAGTACAGAAAGTATACTGCATGCACCTGCTATCTCGATTGAGCACATTTTAAGCTCGTGGTTGCCATTAAATGTGCTTGAATTAAAAATATGAAAATCCCCACATCAATGGAAATAACTCAGTTTGCGAATTCTTCAGTTGCTCAACATAATGCAGTCACCAGTAGAAGTGAGCGGCTGCGATGGCGGCTGCGAAACTCTTATGTTATTTGGTCTGCTTTCTCTGAGCCCTCTCTTTCATCCTCGTATCGAAGGTGTTCTGCCCTTAGCGCTCCCGCAAGACGACAGAAAAGACTAAGACTAAAACTGAAACTGAAACTCCAGTCTGTATCTGGAAGAGACACGCCACGTTAAAAATAACCTGTAAATACTCAATGGCAAATATAGATGACGCATGTACGGCGGATCTTGGCCCAATGAAAAATACCGCTCACTATAACTGAAGAGTATAGGTTCACCTTAGCGCGTGGATAGCTGTGATTTTCTACGCCGTTTGCCACAGCAAACTCAAAATGTCAAAAATTGTAGTTTGTTCACTGTGGCACACGAGCATCAAATTTAACTGCGAGGAAAATGAAACAGGAAGTAAAGCAGACTCGTTTCAAACATCTCTATGGATGACTCATGCTGACATCACACATTTTTTGCAGCCAAAAAACACTGCCACTTTGTTTCGTTTGGGCAATGTTCTCACGCGCTAGTCATTACCACCTCTATTTTTTATTGGGTACACAAGAAAAGAAAGGTTCAAGAGTGGAATTAAAATTCAGGGTAAAATGATGTCAATGGTAAGATTAGCTATTACGTATACTCGCTGCCTCGACTCCTACCAGAATGTGAGCTATTGTTGGGCGCATCCCGCATGCCGCTATTTTTAGCTGATTTCGATCCCCGTTGCCCATTACGCCCTCTGATGTTCTTTTGTTTCCCAGAGTTCGTACAGATATTCCGTGAAATGCGAATTCTCTCAGTGGTTTCCATCTCTGGTGGCTGCGATGGTCGGCGAGATTTTAATAAATCGAGGGCCGTACCCAAGGCGTTATTTGAAGTGAAACCGTCGTTCAGGTTATTCTTTATTTCAAGAGAATCCTTAATTATGCTGTCCCAGGAACTTGACGTTTGCAACACGGCATCGCATTTTGTTTAATGATTACATTCTAGGCAGCTCTCGGCGACAGGTGATTTGCTTGGTTGGCTTAAGAGAGTAAGTCACTGATGTTCGTTGCATATTTCTTCGACCGTTCCGGTAGTATAGTCTGATCCAAGCATGATATGCCCCATTCGTACTGAATGCGATACACACCCGCTTTTCGGAGATCTAGCTCGTCTTTAACAATGTAAAGAATACTTTTCATCTCAATTTAAATGGTCTGTCGTTCAAATGTTGTGCATAAAGTGGAAGCAACAACCCAGCAGAACACCCGGTAGCTCACTATTAATTACAGGATGTGTACAATGAAATTAACAGTTGAATGAGTAAAGAATATAGATACAGAATTTTTTTTTTTTTTGGTCATCAGTCTACTGACTGGTTGGATGCGGCCCGCCACGAATTCCTTTCCTGTGCTAACCTCTTCATCTCAGAGTAGCACTTGCAACCTACGTCCTCAATTATTTGCTTGACGTATTCCAATCTCTGTCTTCCTCTACAGTTTTTTCCCTCTACAGCTCCCTCTAGTACCATGGAAGTCATTCCCTCATGTCTTAGCAGATGTCCTATCATCCTGTCCCTTCTCCTTATCAGTGTTTTCCACATATTCCTTTCCTCTCCGATTCTGCGTAGAACCTCCTCATTCCTTACCTTATCAGTCCACCTAATTTTCAACATTCGTCTATAGCACCACATCTCAAATGCTTCGATTTTCTTCTGTTCCGGTTTTACCACAGTCCACGTTTCACTACCATACAATGTTGTACTCCAGACGTACATCCTCAGAAATTTCTTCCTCAAATTAAGGCCGGTATTTGATATTAGTAGACTTCGCTTGGCCAGAAATGCCTTTTTTGCCATAGCGAGTCTGCTTTTGATGTCCTCCTTGCTCCGTCCGTTATTGGTTATTTTAAGGCCTAGGTAGCAGAATTCCTTAACTTCATTGATTTCGTGACCATCAATCCTGATGTTAAGTTTCTCACTGTTCTCATTTCTACTACTTCTCATTACCTTCGTCTTTCTCCGATTTACTCTCAAACCATACTGTGTACTCATTAGACTGTTCATTCCGTTCAGCAGATCATTTAATTCTTCTTCACTTTCACTCAGGATAGCAATGTCATCAGTGAATCGTATCATTGATATCCTTTCACGTTGTATTTTAATTCCACTCCTGAACCTTTCTTTTATTTCCATCATTGCTTCCTCGATGTACAGATTGAAGAGTAGGGGCGAAAGGCTACAGCCTTTTCTTACACACTTCTTAATACGAGCACTTCATTCTTGATCGTCCACTCTTATTATTCCCTCTTGGTTGTTGTACATATTGCATATGATCCGTCTCTCCCTATAGCTTGCCCCTACTTTTTTCAGAATCTCGAACAGCTTGCTCCATTTTATATTGTCGAACGCTTTTTCCAGGTCGACAAATCCTATGAAAGTGTCTTGATTTTTCTTTAGTCTTGCTTCCATTAGCCGTAACGTCAGAATTGCCTCTCTCGTTCCTTTACTTTTCCTAAAGCCAAACTGATCGTCACCTAGCGCATTATCAATTTTCTTTTCCATTCTTCTGTATATTATTCTTGTAAGCAGCTTCGATGCATGAGCTGTTAAGCTGATTGTGCGATAATTCTCGCACTTGTCAGCTCTTGCCGTCTTCGGAATTGTGTGGATGATGCTTTTCCGAAAGTCAGATGGTATGTCACAAGACTCATATATTCTACACACCAACGTGAGTAGTCGTTTTGTTGCCACTTCCCGCAATGACTTTAGAAATTCCGATGGAATGTTATCTATCCATTCTGCCTTATTTGACAGTAAGTCCTCCAAAGCGCTTTTAAATTCCGATTCTAATACTGGATCCCATATCTCTTCTAAATCGACTCCTGTTTCTTCTTCTATCACATCAGACAAATCTTCAACCTCATAGAGGCTTTCAATGTATTCTTTCCACCTATCTGCTCTCTCCTTTGCATTTAACAGTGGAATTCCCGTTGCACTTTTAATGTTACCACCGTTGCTTTTAATGTCACCAAAGGTTGTTTTGACTTTCCTGTATGCTGAGCCTGTTCTTCCAACAATCATATCTTTTTCGATGTCTTCACATTTTTCCTGCAGCCATTTCGTCTTAGCTTCCCTGCACTTCCTATTTATTTCATTCCTCAGCGACTTGTATTTCTGTATTCCTGATTTTCCCGGAACATGTTTGTACTTCCTCCTTTCATCAATCTACTTTAGTATTTGTTCTGTTACCCATGGTTTCTTTGCAGCTACCTTTTTCTTTGTACCTATGTTTTCCTTCCCAACTTCTGTGATGGCCCTTTTTAGAGATGTACATTCCTCTTCAACTGTACTGCCAACTGCGCTATTCGTTATTACTGTATCTATAGCGTTAGAGAACTTCAAACGTATCTCTTTAGTACTTCCATATCCCACTTCTTTGCGTATTGATTCTTCCTGACTAATGTCTTGAACGTCAGCCTACTGTGCATCACTGCTATATTGTGATCTGAGTCTATATCTGCTCCTGGGTACGCCTTACAATCCAGTATCTGATTTCGGAATCTCTGTCTGACCATGATGTAACCTAATTGAAATCTTCCCGTATCTCCCGGCCTTTTCCAAGTATACCTCCTCCTCTTGTGAATCTTGAACAGCGTATTCGCTATTACTAGCTGAAACTTGTTACAGAACTCAATTAGTCTTTCTCCTCTTTCATTCCTTGTCCCAAGCCCATATTCTCCTGTAACCTTTTCTTCTACTCCTTCCCCTATAACTGCATTCCAGTCGCCCATGACTATTAGATTTTCGTCCCCCTTTACATACTGCATTACCCTTTCAATATCCTCATACACTTTCTCTATCTCTTCATCTTTAGCTTGCGACGTAAGCATGTATACTTGAACTATCGTTGTCGGTGTTGGTCTGCTGTCGATTCTGATTAGAACAACTCAGACACTGAACTGTTCACAGTAACACACCCTCTGCCCTACCTTCCTATACCATTTTCTGCTGCTGTTGATATTACCCGATACTCATCTGACCAGAAATCCCTGTCTTCCTTCCACTTCACTTCACTGACCCCTACTATATCTAGATTGAGCCTTTGCATTTCCCTTTTCAGATTTTCTAGTTTCCCTACCACGTTCAAGCTTCTGACATTCCACGCCCCGACTCGTAGAACGTTATCCTTTCGTCGATTATTCAATCTTTTTCTCATGGTAACCTCCCCCTTGGCAGTCCCATCCCGGAGATCCGAATGGGGGACTATTCCGGAATCTTTTGTCAATGGAGAGATCATCATGACACTTCTTCAATTACAGGCCACATGTCCTGTGGATACACGTTACGTGACTTTAATACAGTGGTTTCCATTGCCTTCTGCATCCTCATGTCGTTGATCATTGCTGATTCTTCCGCCTTTAGGGGCAACTTCCCACCCCTAGGACAAGAGAGTGCCCTGAATCTCTATCCACTCCTCCACCCTCTTTGACAAGGCCGTTGGCAGAATGAGGCTGACTTCTTATGCCAGAAGTCTTCGGCCGCCAATGCTGATTATTTATCAAAATTTAGGCAGTGGTGGGGATCGAACCCAGAACCGATGACGTTTTGATTATGAATCAAAGACGCTGCCCCCGTTTTTTTTTTCTTTTTTTAAATCTCATTTTGATCGCTTCTGTTCGTTGCATCTGCTCGGGGCGGACGTCGTAAGACATCCTTTTATGTTCGTGGTTGGTCGATTGACTCAGTTTTTTTTTTATTACAGAGGGCAGCTAACCGCCTGACCGAACACGCTGAGCTACCGTGCCGGCAACAGTTTTCTCCCGCACAACGGCCTCCCAGTAGCTTGGATTACAGGAGTACGCCACAACTCCCAACCCCCCTAGACCACGGTGACCACCAGTGATACGGAATAAAGTGAAGAAAAACAAACGTTATGAGATTTAGCAGATATAGAATAGCGACAAACTGAACGTCAAAATTGGTGATCAAGAAGTAGACGAAGTTAAGGAATTCCGGTACCTTGGATGTAAAATAACCCATGGCAGACGAAGCGATGTACAGGCAAAAAGGGCATCGTCGGAACGAGAAACCTAATAGAATCAAAAACAGGCGTTAACTTGAGAAAGAAATACCTGAGAATGTAAGTCTGTAGCACAGTATTATATGACGGAGAATCATGGACTGAGGGAAAACCGGAGCAGAAGAGAATCGAATCGTTTCTGATGTGGTGTTACAGAAATTCTCTCCGGAAACGGCGAAGAAAGCAACATACAGGAAACACTGACAGAAAAAAGGTACACTACTGGCCATTAAAATTGCTACACCACGAAGATGACGTGCTGCAGACGCGAAATTTAACCGACAGGAAGAAGATGTTGTGATATGCAAATGATTAGCTTTCCAGAGCATTCACACAAGGTTGGCGCCGGTGGCGACACGACACCTACAACGTGCTGGCGTGAGGAAAGTTTCCAACCGATTTCTCTTACACAAACAGCAGCTCACCGGCGTTGCCTGGTGAACCGTTGTGATGCCTCGTGTAACGAGGAGAAATGCGGACCATCACGTTTCCGACTTTGAGAAAGGTTGGATTGTAGCCTATCGCGATTGCGGTTTATCGTATCGCGTTGGTCGAGATCCAATGACTGTTAGCAGAATATGGAATCGGTGGGTTCAGGGGGCTAATACGGAACGCCGTGCTGGATCCCAACGGCCTCGTATCACTAGCAGTAGAGATGACAAGCATCTTATCCGCATGGCTGTAACGGATCGTGCAGCCACGTCTCGATCCCTGAGTCAACAGATGGGGACGTTTGCAAGACAACAACCATCTGCAAGAACAGTTCGACGACGTTTGCAGCAGCATGGACTATCAGCTCGAAGACCATGGCTGCGGTTACCCTTGACGCTGCATCACAGACAGGAACGCCTGCGACGGTCTACTCAACGACGAACCTGGGTGCACGAATGGCAAAACGTCATTTTTTCGGATGAATGCAGGTTCTGTATACAGCATCATGACGGTTGCATCCGTGTTTGGCGACATCGCGGTGAACGCACATTAAAAGCGTGTATTCGTCATCGCCATACTGGCGTATCACCTGGCGTGTTGGTATGAGGTGCCATTGGTTACACGTCTCGATCACCTCTTGTTCGCATTGACGGCACTTTGAACAGTAGACGTTACATTTCAGATGTGTTACGAGCCGTGGTTCTACCCTTCATTCGATCTCTGCGAAACCCTTCATTTCAGCGGGATAATGCGCGGCTGCATGTTGCAGGTCCTGTACGGGCCTTTCTGGATACAGAAAATGTTCGACTACTGCCCTGGCCAGTACATTCTGCAGATCTCTCACAATCGAAAACGTCTGGTCAATGGTGACCGAGCAACTGGCTCGTCACAATACGCTAGTCACTACTCTTGATGAACTGTGGTATCGTGTTGAAGCTGCATGGGCTGCTGTACCTGTACACGCGACCCAAGCACTGTTTGACTCAATGCCCAGGCTTATCAAGGCCGTTATTACGGCCAGAGGTGGTTGTTCTGGGTACTGATTTCTCAGGATCTATGAACCCAAATTGCGTGAAAATGTAATCACATGTCAGTTCTAGTATAATATATTTGTCCAATGAATACCCGTTAATCATCTGCATTTCTTCTTAGTGTAGCAATTTTAATGGTCAGTAGTGTACAATATGATATGGCATGTATTAAGACATTAGTGGTCAGTTTCATTGGTACTAGAGGGAGCTTTAGAGGGTAACTACTGTAGAAGGAGACAGAGATTGGAATACATACAAAAAATACTTTATAGCGTGGGTTACAAGTGCACAAGTAAAAGAATGTTTCGAAATAACGTTTTTCTGAAGACTTCATAAGTTTACAGTTTAGTTCTTACAGTCTATTTATTATTACTTTTTAATTATAATTCATGTAGACAAGAGAGCCGTCTCTGTTTAGTAGATGTGCTAATCAGATAGGCCAGACTTCCATTACCTTAACGATGTAGGATTATGGACGCGCCATTTATGTAATCATCTACTTCAGCCCGTACTATTTAGGGCAAAAATATAATGTTCGTACGTCTTACGTCTCTGTGAAGGACGCCGAATATAAAGTAAAATATTATGGTTGTTTCGAGATTGATATATTCCCATAAACTAAACAGGCAAAAAGTATAGTGTGTTCTTCAGAGTAGGTAAGAAGACGAAACGAAGCGAACAGTAAAGTGAATATCCAAATCAATTCGTTTACCAAAATAATTTATACAGTTAGTCTAAGTGAGCCAATGTAAAAAACGGTAAGATCAATGTCTGTCAAAAAAGAAGGGTTCTTTGTCTAGAGTGAAAAGGCTGATGGACTGCTCAGACATTTTCATGTACTAGACACCTTACAGTCTTCTGTCAATCATTTTATTCGCAAGTACCTATCGTAACGAGTGTTGCTTATATCAAAAGCTGCTTCCTAAATTATCTAGCTATTTAAATATTGAAATTATTCTCTTAATAGGGTTATCAAAGAACTGGAAACTGCTCTTCTTTAGAGTTCATTTCGCTCTATTCACAAGCTATATTCCTCCCAAAGTGTATTACTATACGTCTTCTCAATACGAAGTATTATACTTCTTTCTACGTACAAAAAAGACCAATATTTCAGGACACAACCTCCCACTTACCGTGGAAAACGCATCTGCCAGAAAATGGCTGTCCCATATTTTAGAAACGAATTATGTCCTCCATTTAGGAATTAGTGATGCTGCATTCTGTCTGCAGCTATTTTCTGTCTTTATCCAGATTCAGCATCCCCAGAAAATCCGGCGCAACAGCCCGAAATATTTCGCTGACCTTCTCACAAATTAAGCATTTACCGAGCGCTGGCGAACGAAATGCAGTTACGGGCACAGGAGGAGAGCTCAGTATCGCGAATTATCGACGACCTGCTGAATCCAAATGCACGCGCGTCCCACCTAACGCGATGCAGGCGACACACAATAGAAATTTTTTTCTCTCTCTTCCGTTCTCTCGCTCAAATTTTAATTTGCTGCCCGGATTTAGTATTTGCGCAGCGGGAAAAACATGCAGCTTGCAATTTAGCTGTTGCCAATTGTCGACGGAAAACACGACTCATTAGAACTTGCACAAAAGGCCAACTCATTTTGTGCCCGCTCGTGATTGTCTCGATGAATTTGGAAGTCATTCATAAAAGTTGATAATTTGTGATTTGATTTAATTACGCTGCTAATGAACTGTGGGATGCTCCCTCGTCAAAGACTGGATCCAGCGGCGCGGAATGGGATTCGTGTTTCAAAAGCGCCCGCGAAAGCAACAGGCGCTGACGAGCCGATGCCCGTGCCGATGTGGGCTGGCGGGTACGCTCCAACAGCTCGCCCCGCTTGTTAATGGTCTGCCTGCTTTCATTCGCCGGTCAGAGAAAGCAGGGGGAGGGAGTCGGGCGCAAATTTTGTAAACGAAGGCCGTTCTCTTTCCGATATAACTGCTCGGTGGTATACATCCGTCCTGCTGTGAAATCTTACAGCGAGCCTAGGCTGCACTCAGAGCTCTGATTACAGTGGTCTCAAGCTAAAACTGCACTACATACGACGAACAGTCACAGTTTTAATTGTTACCCTGAAACAATTAAGCTACGTAATAAATTTGTTTGTTTGCAGACGCATTTCTGCTGTCCTGTATACCTTCAAATATCCGTGCCAGAGCACCGTAGCCAACACCACCTGGAGTCAGATGGCCTTCGAATGGCATTTTGAGAATATCAAGAGTAGTCATAACAACAGAAATCGAGTGGTTTGTATACCATTGTGCTGAGATTCGTATTAGATTAATGTTGCGTTGTGTGACTGGTTCACACTCCTTGAAAATTGCTAACGACCTTCTGATGCTTGCAAAGGAACATTGTCTTTACACAGAACAACCGACATCTATATGTACATCTACATCCATATTCCGCAAGCCACCTGACGGTGTATGGCGGAGGGTACCTTGAGTACCTCTATCGGTTCTCCCTTCTATTCCAGTCTCGTATTGTTCGTGGAAAGAAGGATTGTCGGTCTGTGTGGGCTCTAATCTCTCTGATTTTATCCTCATGGTCTCTTCGCGAGATATACGTAGGAGGGAGCAATATACTGCTTGAGTCCTCGGTGAAGGTATGTTCTCGAAACTTCAACAAAAGCCCGTACCGAGCTGCAGAGCGGCTTCCACTGGAGTTTACCCATCATATCCGTAACCCTTTCGCGATTACTAAATGATCCTGTAACGAAGCGCGCTGCTCTTTGTTGGATCTTCTCCATCTCTTCTATCAACCCTGTCTGGTACGGATCCCACACTGGTGAGCAGTATTCAAGCAGTGGGCGAACAAGTGTACTGTAACCTACTTCCTATGTTTTCGGATTGCATTTCCTTAGGATTCATCAAATGAATCTCAGTCTGCCATCTGCTTTACCGACGATCAACTTTATATGATCATTCCATTTTAAATCACTCCTACCGCGTGCCGACCGAAGTGGCCGAGCAGTTCTAGGAGCTACAGTCTGGAACCGCGCGACCGCTACGGTCGCAGGTTCGAATCCTGCCTCGGGCATGGCTGTGTGTGATGTCCCTATGTTAGTTAGGTTTAAGTAGTTCTAAGTTATAGGGGACTGATGACCTCAGAAGTTAAGTGCTGTAGTGCTCAGAGCCATTTGAAACATCCTAATGCGTACACCCAGATAATTTATGGAATTAACTGCTTCCAGTTGGTGGCCTGCTATATTGTACCTAAATGATAAGGGATCTTTCATTCTATGTATTCGCAGCACATTACACTCGTCTACGTTGAGATTCAATTGCCATTCCCTGCACCATGCGTCAATTCGCTGCAGATCCTCCTGCATTTCAGTACAATTTTCCATTGTTACAACCTCTCGATGTACCACATTATCATCCGTTAAAAGCCTCAGTGAACTTCCAATGTTATCCACAAGGTCATTTATGTATATTGTGAATAGCAACGGTCCTACGACACTCCCCTGCGGCACACCTGAAATCACTCTTACTTCGGAAGACTTCTCTCCATTGAGAATGACATACAGCGTTCTGTTACCTAGGAACTCTTCAATCCAATCACACAATTGGTCTGATAGTCCCTATGCTCTTACTTTGGTCATTAAACGGCTGTGGGGAACGGTATCGAACGCCTTGCGGAAGTCAAGAAACACGGCATCTACCTGGGAACCCATGTCTGTGGCCCTCTGAGTCTCGTGGACGAATAGCGCGAGCTGGGTTTCACACGATCGTCTTTTTCTATACCCATGCTGATTCCTACAGAGTTGTTACTAGGGTTTTAATGCCACTGTAGGTTACTGCAGAGCATCATACGTAAGAGTAGACTCCGGTACTACTCCTAGCAGCTTTGGACAGTTAAGGTTGTACGTGTATGTTAGGTGTGTTGAATACCTATCAGGCTTTACCTCATAACGAGTGCTTTCTTTACGCATTCGATCAGCGTCTCATGGAGTCCTCTAGAAACCGAAAGCAATAAACTGTCTAGAAACTGAATGAGGACCTATAGGGTAAGTCCAGTTGGACCACGTTTCTTCTTCACCATAAAATTTGTGTGTTTTTCAAGTTTTGTTATTTTTGCAACACGTTCATAGAGAGTGTCATGTAAACTTAAGTACAATCTATAGGGCTATTCTAAATTCTAAATGTCAAATAAGAGCGTCATTCATTTCTGTTATCCTGCTTTCCCAGTAATGAAATTTGTACCATATTTCTTTATAAATATACCACTGTATCTATTACGTATATACTCTGGTTCATGTTGTCCAGCGTTGCCCGTGATTATTCCAGTTCAACCACGTCTCTGTTCCGTAGCAGTTGTTGAGCAGCGTAGAATGTATTTAATATTATTTATGTCATCGAAATTCAAATTTGTGCTTCAGCCGTGAATTTACTATCAATACCTTTTCTTAAGAATTTTCTTTATTTACTAGCTACTCATCAAGAACATTTACACATTCAATCACACTATGTGAGCGTGGAAGTAGTTGCCAGTGGGTAACTGATCAAAACAAATCAAATTTCTTTCAACAAATAGAAATTTTATTCTTAAAAGACTTTTTTTTAACAGATTTAAAATTATAATCAGAAAGCAACCTCTAAATATCAAGTTACAATTTATTCAGAGGCAGACAGAACAATTTTTGACTGTATGAGCTTTCGGGCTGAGAACCTTGCCCATCCCTTTTGACACGGCCATAGTCACGGTCGCTCACAACAACCTCTGAAAGACTACACTGGTGCCAATCTGCAACACACCAGATTACTTTAAGGGGGGTAGGACGTCAAACCGGCCGACTTGGAGCAGGAGAAGCACCACAGGACATTTTAATTTCCACTGTCTATACTTTTACAAATAAATTCATAAAACTTTAGCAGCATGACCAGGAAGGATTCAGGATTCATACTCATAGCAGTGGAAGCTCAAAAACGTAACAAAACACATTTTTTTACATGTGAAATTTCATCATTTTTTCACTTACTACTGGCTGCATTTGTTGCTATAGGTACACTTTTCTTCCTAAGAAAGAGAGATTCTTCGATGACTGTTGTACAGCATGCAAACCATAGTTACAGATGCATGAAACTCTAGAAGTTATTTAATTTATGAAAAAATGAATGAACTGTTACATTTTAAACTTCATGTTTAGAAAAAACTCAAGTTTTATAGTTAATTATCTCAATGTTCTCCACAGTTTTTTAATATATTTGGAAAATTCTAGAGTTTCATACACTTGTAACTACTGTTTGTATGCTATGAAAAATTCATCGAAGAATCTCTCTTACTTAGGGAGAAAAGTGTACCTTCAGCAACAAATGTAGCCAGTAATAAGTGAAAAAATGATGAAATTACACATGTAAAAAAAATGTGTTTTGTTACGTTTTTGAGCTTCCACTGTTATGAGTATGAATTCGGCTTAGCTCTGAATCGAGCATTAGCAAATTCGGGTATGGAGCAGAGGTGACAAATTCTTCGTCCAGTCTGCCCCTATCTCCGCCCCAACCATTAAAACAACTCTGTCTGCATCAAAGGAGACACGAGTGTATTGAAGCACAGTGGTTGAAGCAGCCTGAGTTTCCACAAGCCTAGCAAGTTTCACGGGATCCGTTCAACCTGGCCGGCCAGAGTGGCCGAGCGGTTCTAGGCGCTACAGTCTGGAACCGCGCGACTGGTACGGTCGCAGTTTCGAATCCTGCCTCGGTCATGGATGTGTGTGATGTCCTTAGGTTAGTTAGGTTTAAGTAGTTCTAAGTTCTAGGGGACTGATGACCTCAGAAGTTAAGTCCCATAGTGCTCAGAGCCATTTGAACCATTTTCTCGTTCAACCTATTGCACCTGACAATAGGTTCCGCTATGTGACTAGTCCGGTATATGTTTCCAGAGATAGTTTCACGACGCTTTATTTATCTTCGTCGGCCTGTTTAGCTGGGTGGTAACGTGCTTGTCTACCATGCAGGGGTACGGGTTCGAATCCCGGCCGGCATGGATATTTTATCCGCTCGTGGACTTTGTGTTGTGTTGTCCTCATCATCGTTTCATCCTCATCGCCGGCTCGCAAGTCCTCCAATCTGGTGTCGACTGAAATAAGACTTGCATTCAACGGCCGACAGCCTACAGTGTCACACGATCACTTCATATTTTACTTATCATAACGGCAGGAGCAGAAAAATGAACAATCCAAACTTCAAGGAGATTAAGGAGAAATTAAAAATATATTCTAAAGTAGTCGGTTCTCAACACTATTACTATCTGACTCGTGAAAGCGAAGGAATTTTTATCTGAAGTAGTAATACATCTTCCGTTGGTGCTCTAAATGTAGTTAACCACGAATAAAACGTTCTCGGTTTTCCAGCTGCGTCAATTCGAACAAAATGCTCGAGCTTTCGATGGCCATCCCCGCCATCGTCGTCAGGAGTTCAGTCACTGAACTGCTGACGGCGATGGTAGAGATGGCCATCGACAGCTCAAGGAGTTTATCCGAATTGACGCAGCTGGAAAACCGAGAACGCTTTATTCATGTGTACCGTCGTGAAAGACTCCGAGGACACTTAGTTAACCAATTAGAGACCAAGTAATAAAAGTAATTTTCTTCGGTTTTTTTGAATGGCAACTTCTGATCACTGCATTCAACGCTGATGACGTGGATTAAATCTCATATTCTATTAAATCTCATACTCTTCCCGAGTGTCTCATAGGTTGCATGTACGTTATGGTGATGGTGTTATGGTGATATGGTGATATGTCAGTAGGATGCTCCGTGGGCCCCTCCGATAGGAGCAGTCTTCGAACCGTCATCAGCCTTTCAATTTCTTTAACCACAAGACTCTGATGTTACTCTCTGGAAGCAATTGTCATCTACATTAAACACTTGGTATGTACATTCTATGTTAGCCTTCCAAAAGGAAAACAAACAGTGCATGTGAAGAAAAGAACTGTATTTTAAATGTTGAAGGAACAACAGATTCACACCAGTTCCAATTTTACTACTGGTGGGACTACGATGAGGCGGTGAAACATATATCACTACGCAGATTGGCGGAGTGGATCATCGTCGGCGAAGAGGAGCAAATAACAGCGCATTTCGAAGTCCCGGACTGCGTCAAGTTTGTTAATTCAGCCTCGATCGAATGGTATCTCTGCTCAGCACAACACGGGTAGCGTGCACAGTGGCGCTGCTCAAACGTCCTCGCACAGATATCTGTTAGCGATACGTGGCCTCCGCTCCTCTCCAACACACCTAACAATAATAGCGGCTTTGCACATAATCAATACTCCTAGCCACTTTCTTATGTGTTCCTGTCAGATACAAATACACTAGTGTTAGTTTCGTAGTTGATATTAGCCTTGTAACATCAAGAGTAGAATATTGTGATCTGTGATAGCATTAGTTTCTTAGAGCGGTAAACCAAGAATCCGTAGAGGCTTTGAATGTCAACTTTAAGAATAGTAGTCGCATTCTTTTTCACTCCAAACAGAAGGAACATTAGGGTAATTACAGACGGTTTTCCTCTCGTACCATTAGATGAGGAGAAAGGGAACGAGACGGCCATTGTAATCAGACATTATTATTCTACTTTGAGGTTTTCGCCATTGTGCTGCAGCCCAAGAGACAGCTGGTGTAAGTATAACCATAAGTAATAAATTTCAAAAAAATTGTATAGCTTAGTATAGTGAATTATGGTACCTTTATTATTTAAATCCCTGAGCTAATTTAACTATAAATTACAATTTCAGTTTTTGTATGTATATATGACGCTGCAACTAACTGAAACTTTGATGGATCATTGTTTTTGGCACAATTTCGGACCTGTATCAACGCGATATTTTCGAAGATTCAATTTACTAAGCATTACAAGTTAAATGTGATGAGACGTCAGGCAGTGGAGGCAAATAATTAAACTTCCAAAATCTTGCGCATTACAGACTGCAGTGGACATGGTTGGCTAAGTAAAGTTGTCTGCGCCGGTAGCAAGAGGCAGTTTCACCGCTAGTCTAAGAAACTTTTGTGTTTCGCTCTATATCAAGTCCGTGAGTATGAAGGTACCACATCTTCGGTATTCATCTGGATTACATTCCAGATGACTTACCTCGGCTTGCGACTGATTCTATATCAGGCGCTTGCTTTCGATTCATGTGCCGTCCTGTGATGGAGATTATTTTTCAGTGACCTGTGTACAAGGAACAAAAGGGAACAATAAGCCTGGAAGTCAAAGTCCGTGGTGCTGGGATTATAAAGTGCGTGAAAGAGGGATACGGTGTCCAGCTGTTCAACTTATACAGCGAAGAAGCAATGACGGAAATAAAAATAGGTTCAGGAGAGGGATTAAACTTCCGCGTGAAAGGATATCAATGATAAGATACCCTGAAGACATTCCTATCGCCACTGAAGGTGATGAAGAAGCCTTGGAATTGTTGAATGGAATAGGCAGACTGATGCGTAGGAATGTGGATTGAAAGTAAACCTAACAAAGACAAAAGTAACTGGAAATTGCAGAAAGGAGAATAGCGACGTAGTTCTGTTTCCTTGCCAGCAAGATAGCCCACGACGGACGAGACGAGGAGGACATGAAAAGCAGAGTAGCACTCGAAAAGAAGGCATTCCTGGCCAAAAGAAGTCTACTGGTATCAAACACTGGCTTTAATTTGAGGAAGAAATTTCTGTGAATGTGCGTTTGGAGCACAGCATCGTATGTAGTGAATAAGAGACTGGGAAAACCGAAATGGAAGAGAATCGAAGCTTTTGAGGTGTCATACTGTAGAAGAATATTAGATGGACTCATGAGGTAAGGAATGAGGAGGTTCTCCGCACAATCGGCGAAGAAACATATACATATAAAACATTGAGGAGGAGAAGAAGATAACGGATAACAGGACATATTCTAAGACATCAGGGAAAAACTTCCACGTTTCTGGAAGGATATATAGAGGGGAAAACTGTAGGAGACCATAAATAATGAAGGACGCAGGGAACAAGTGCAACTCTGAGACGAAGAGGTTAGCGCACGTCTCAGCGAAGAGGTTAGCGCACGCAATTTGTGTCTGTCCACGTCAGGTAAGTCAGAAGACTAATGATCCTAAAGAGAAGGAATGCGCTATAAAGATACTGATTACGTTTCTTGATAAAGGAAATAAATTTCTGGAAGAGATACAGATTACGTATTATGTTTAGGAATAAAGCTACCTCTACCATTTACTAAACTTCCTTTACTGTATTATTTCGTTACTATTTAGGTTACTGCCTCCACCATACCCTATAATCGTATTATTGTAGCACTTCTGTTATTAATTACAACGTCTAGTGATGCCAGTAGTGGAAAAATTACGTACTAATGTTATAAAAAAGCAACTGAGCGACCCAGTCAGTATTACGCAGAAGATATAGCGACTGAAGCTCTGCTGCTCTCATGAAACTGTGAATGCTACTGCAGTGCATTGGGAGCGACAGAAACTTCTGAAATACTGTTTGATTGTGGACATGCGCGATGCCAGGTTACAACTTGACAGCTTGACTGAAATGAACACGAATGGGCACTTGAGGACGGGACTGCGACTCCGAAACTGGTACCGAGATAAATATGCATCATCAGCCACGGACCCAGAAAATTCTTGTTACAAAATAATACAGATCGTCCTCTGAGATGCTTTAAACGCAAAATAGATTGACGACAATGCTAAGAAAAGTAAACGTATTCAGTTTTCTATTTACTTTTCTTTTTGTGAAGAGCTTATTCCGTTAGTGGCTATTCCGGTAACTCAGAACGTGTTAACACTTTTTTCTGGCTCTATGGCCGGATGATCTTCATATCACCACAATCGTCCAGTTAATGGAGGAAAATCGTCTATGTCATACGTCTGAGAATTAGGTGAATGTTCTACAGAATTTTCTGAGAGCGTAAGTACTCAGGCATTTGCGTAAACCATCCCCTTCATATAGGTTTCGGCTTGCTTCTTGTGTATCACAATAAGTTCACTGGATAGAATATTAGTCTTTCCCTTAAAAGAGCACACTATTACCTGTGGAGCACTGCAAATGGTGCATAACTGGTACTAAGTAGTGATCCACCAACAGTGACGTCACTAATGGGAGCGGAATGGTGTCTGTGTGCCGGACGGTAGCACAGAATCAGCGCACTAGGATGGATGGTCGAGGGAACGTGACACAACGGCAGAAAGAAACTACCATGTTTGGACGTACTGTAACGCTATGTTTATCATGAGAGCGTTTTTCTCGGAAGAAAATCCTATATTCTAACATGTTCGCGTCAGGAGTCGTACATGTCGAAGAATAGACAAGACAAGGGTAAAAATTATTATTGAGACGATGAGTATGTAATGTAAAGGTTTTAATATGTTTCATTCTTATTTGAGAGAAATTTCGTGGTCGTGACAAGAATCACAACCCGGTTGGCGGCAGAGACAGCGGAATCTGGCGGTCATTACGAAAATCAAACGTCGACACGCCTAAAAGAATATCATTTGGACAAGAATGCTATACACAAGTCCAGAACACAGGCGGCTACAACTCGAAATGAATTTAAACGATTTTGCAGTCTTCTACATTGTAGCAAAATGGCCGAAGCTATGTATATTTTGTCGTTGTGTATGCTCATGGTCTAGAGCCTCACAAAAATGGTTCAAATGGCTCTGAGCACTATGGGACTTAACTGCTGTGGTCATCAGTCTCCTAGAACTTAGAACTACTTAAACCTAACCAACCTAAGGACATCACACACGTCCATGCCCGAGGCAGGATTCGAACCTGCGACCGCAGCGCCCGCGCGGTTCCGGACTGTAGCGCCTAGAACCGCTCCGCCACTCTGGCCGGCTAGAGTCTTACGTCTAGTAAGTTAAACGTGGAGCCGTTGAGAGTCGTTTTTATAAAGTAGGTATCGGCACGTATATCAAAAACATGACGCAACCTCTATCACGAATTATTATGGTTATCGTCCTAGTTGAATAACGCGTTTCATTGTGTACTGGGATGAGTTTCAGGTAGAAAGCTCATGCCTGATGGGGCAGAGTATTTTTTTGTTTGGCAGATTGAAGTAGCGCCGTCGAGTGGAAGTTATTTATGTTTTATTACATTTTACAGCAACGACAAGGCAAACACTGTAGGCGTACTTGGCAATTAATTTCTCAGAACGCTATACCATGACCACGGTGTATTAAAAGCGTATAATAAATCAGTCGCTGTAGTTTAAAATTGAAAAACATTGACTTTTCAATATGCATTTAGCACTCGGTGTAGTCTATAACAGAATTGTAAAATAAATGTACTGATGATTAATTTTATTTTGTATCATACGTATGGCTCAATTTCAGGTAAAAGAAATAGTGTTTCGCATTATTATCATTTTGGGAAAACACAAATTATGATACAAAATATTAATGGTAATGGTTTACATTGCCCACTAAGTAGTGACTTGATTTACAAAATATTAATGATAATGGTTTACTTTGCCCACTAAGTAGTGACTTGATTTACAAAATATTAATGATAATGGTTTACTTTGCCCACTAAGTAGTGACTTGATTAAAGTGAAAATAAGCAAAGGTTGAATATCCATATTAGTAGTTTTAGATGTATAAGTTTTATTAATTAAAGGCCAGATAGATGTTCCGCATAAAGTTATTCTTTGTTAAATAGAATCGCGATAATTGTCACGTTCTTACAGCAAAATCAGGTTTATTCAAATATACAAAAAGAGTTGTCAGAGGCGTAAAATTCAGGTGGAATAAATTAAGGTCTCGTTTTAATTTCTTGACGTACAGAAAAGTAAGGCCAGAAATGTTTGCTGGTGTGAAGTTACAATATCCATAGTGTAGCAATTGAAAATATTGTTATCACCAAACACTATACTATCATTGACGCATATAATCTACGTGTATTGACAGAATACATGTACGCCGACAAATAAGGGGAGAACTATCAATAAATATTAAATCTTTTACAATAAATAGCCGTCCTCACCTAATTCTGTGACTTAAACGTGAAATTATACATTAGTGATGTTGTCTTGGTACATCAAGCAATCATTTACCTAATGAATCGACGGAGCCTAGCCCCGTGGACATATGGGATTTACGTTGCGCTAAATTAAAATACAATAATTAAAAGGGCACCCAACAGTATACACGACCACGCCCTGAATTAAGTTGGCAGATTTATTGAAGTGTTGAAGCAGGCTGTCCAACGTGTCTACAGAAATCGTATAATATTCCTTGTAGTGCAACATGCAGTACGTACAGATTGCTTACAAAGGTTCTAAGCGGCGCAGAACTTGGACGAGCGTCAGGCCTTGCAAATGTCAACGATTTCAAACACGATAATAACAGCTGCCGTGATTATATACAGGCGCATATTAACCATTTCGAAGGAAATCCTGCAATGTTTTGGATTCAGGTACCTTGAATAACGTCTTGCTCACAGCGACACATTAAGCTGCAATTTTTCACTGGACCAATGTTGCTGTTGTTGTTGTGGTCTTCAGTCCAGAGACTGGTTTGATGCAGTTCCCCACGTTACTCTATCCTGTGCAAGCTTCTTCATTTCAGGGTAACTACCGCACACTACATCCTTATGAATCCACTTAGTGTATTCATCTATTGGTCTCCCTCTACGATTTTTATCCTCCACACTGCCCTCCCATACTAAATTGGTGATCCCTTGCTGCCCCACAACATGTCCCACCAACCGATCCCTTCTTCTAATCAAGTTGTGCCACAAATTCCTCTTCTCACCAAATATATTCAGTTCCTCCTCATTAGTTACGTGATCTACCCATCTAATCTTCAACATTTTTCTGTAGCACCACATTTCGAAAGCTTCTATTCTCTTCTTGTCTAAACTCTTTATCGTCCACATTTCACATTCATACATGGCTACACTTCATACAAATACTCTGAGAAAAGACTTCCTGACACTTAAATCTATACTCGATGTTAACAAATTTCTCTTCATTAGAAACGCTTTCCTTGCCATTGCCAATCTACATTTTATATCCTTCCTACTTCGATCATCATCAGTTGTTTCCCTCCCCAAATAGCAAAATTCGTCTACTACTTTAAGTGTCTCATTTCCTAATCTAATTCCCTCAGCATGACCTGAATTAGTTAGACTACATTCCATTATCCTCGTTTCGCATTTGTTGCCGTTCATCTTACAACCTCCTGTCAAGACACTGTCCATTCCGTTCAGCTGCCCTTCCAGGTCCTCTGCTGTCTCTTCAGAATTACAATGTCATCAGCAAACCTCTATGGATTTTAATTCGTACTCCAAATTTTTCTCATCTTTTCTGTACTGCTTGCTCAATGTACAGATTGAATAACGTCGAGGTAGACTACAACCCTGTCTCACCTCCTCCCCAACCACAGATTTCTTTCTTACCCCTCGACTCTTATAACTGCCATCTGGTTTCTGTACAAATTGTAAACAGCCTTTCGTTCCCTGTATTTTACCCCTGCCACCTTCAGAATTTGAAAGAGAGTATTCCAATCAACATTGTCAAAAGCTTTCACTGAGCCTGCAAATGCTAGAAACGTATGTTTGCCTTTCCTTAATCTATTTTCAAAGATCAGTCGTATGGTCAGTATTGTCTCACGTGTTCCAACATTTCTACGGAATCCAAACTGGTCTTCCCCTAGGTCGGCTTTAACCAGTTTTTCCATTCTTCTGTAAGACATTCGTGTCAGTATTTTGCAGCGGTGATTCATTTAACTGATAGTTCGGTAATTTTCACACCTGCTAACACCTATCTTAGCGTATTTCGCCTGTCTCAAACATCTTGGTCACCAGACGGCATAGTTTTGTCAGGGCTTGCTCTCCCAGGGCTATCAGTAGTTCTAATGGAATGTCGTCTACTCCTGGGGCCTTATTTAGACTTATATCTTTCACTTTGTCAAATGGCTCTGAGCACTAAGGAACTTAACTTCTCAGGTCATCAGTCCCCTAAAACTTAGAACTACTTAAACCTAACTAACATAAGGACATCACACACATCCATGCCGAGGCAGGATTCTAACCCGCGACCGTAGCGGTCGCGCGGCTCCAGACTGTAGCGCCTAGAACCGCTCGGCCACCCCGGCCGGCTCACTGTGTCAAATTCTTCACGCAGTATCATATCTCCCATTTCATCTTCACCTACGTCCTCTTCCATTTACATAATACTGCCCTCAAGTTCATCGCCCTTCTACAGACCTTCTATATACTCCTTCCACCTTTCTGCTTTCCCTTCTTTGCTTAGAACTGGTTTTCCGCCTGGAATCTACATACTCATGCAAGTGGTTCCTTTTCCTCCAAAGGTCTCTTTAATTTTCCTGTAGGCAGTATCTATCCTACCCCTAGTGATATACGCCTCTACATCCTTACATTTGTCCTCTAGCCATCCCTACTTAGTCATTTTACACTTCCTGTTGATCTCATTTTTGAGGCGTTTGTATTCATTTTTGCCTGCTCCGTTTACTGCATTTTTATATTTTCTCCTTTCATCAATTAAATTGATTTCTAATAGCCCTCGTCTTTTTACCTACTTGATCCTCCGCTGCTCTCTCTGAACTCTGAAACTCTCTACAATCTCTGGTTCTTTCCGTTTATCCAGGCACCATCTCCTTAAATTCCCACATTTTTTAAAATTTCTTCAGTTTCAATCTACCACTGGGCCAAATAACACAGTCACGAATATGCCTGTTTTAATATGATGCAATGCTTGTGGAATTGACCGATCGGTTCTAGGTGCTTCAGTCCGGAACCGCGCTGCTGCTACGGTCGCACGTTCGAGTCCTGCCTCGGGCATGGATGTGTGTGATGTCCTTAGGTTAGTTAGCTTTAAGTAGTTCTAAGTCTAGCCGGTCGCGGTGGTCTAGCGGTTCTGGCGCTGCAGTCCGGAACCTCGGGATTGCTACGGTCGCAGGCTCGAATCCTGCCTCGGGCATGGGTGTGTGTGATGTCCTTAGGTTAGTTAGGTTTAAGTAGTTCTAAGTTCTATGGGACTTATGACCTAAGATGTTGAGTCCCATAGTGCTCAGAGCCATTTTTAGTTCTAAGTCTAGGGGATTGATGACCTCAGATGTTAAGTCCCATGGTACTCAGAGCTATTTGAACCAGTTTTTTCTTGTATACATTTCACTCATAGTGTGTCGCATAGAACAGGGGGGGTGGAGGTGGTTTCTTTACGTTTAGGAAGCGTTTATCGTACCGTGGAAAGGCGCCACTCGTTGTGGTTATCATCAGTATGAACCCTAGGTGGCTAACTGTTGCCCTTTTGTATTACATTTTTACAATTAAGGACCTCGTCTGTGAACAGAGGTAACGGACGTCGATGAGAAGCACAGCTATGGCATGTAACACAGGGTACCTGAGGTGCTTTGTTTATATTAGTCGATAGTTCCACGATAAGCCAAGAAATGGGAAATATATAATTTCGGTTCTCACTAATGGCATCTTTGCCGGGATGTTTGCCCGTAAACAGCGGTAAATGCCAAAAACTAGACTGCCAGTAGTAGTAACATGTGCAGTGTTCGTGCCAGGAGATTGGTTTTCAAGAACGATTTGCTCAAATCTGAGGATGACGTTGAAAACTACGACTCCAATAAAGATCCTGAATACGTTCCTCAACGCAGCAACGCTTCAGAAGTAGCCACTAAACAGTAAATATGAATATAATAACTGTTCTCGAAAGAACAGATACCACTGATGACCGTGCAGCTTCTCTAGACTAAATGATAATTAATTAAAACCCTCAGCTGCCGTCAGGTGTTGTTGGTATACATCGGTGGGGACAACTGAAAATGTGTGGCCCGACAAGGACTCGAACCCAGGATCTCCTGCTTACGTGGCAGACGCTCAATTCATCTCTTTTTTTAGCTCATTTTGTTCGCTTTCGTTCGTTGCATCTGCTCTGGGCGGACGTCGTAAGACATCCTTTTAAGTCCGTTGTTGATCGATTAACTCAATTTTTTTTATTACAGATGCAGCTAACCCTCTGACCGAACACGCTGTTCTTTCGAGAACAGTTACTATCTTCATATATAGTTAAATGGCTACCCGGCCACTGACCTTCATCTGTGCGAATGCGAACAGGTTGCCCGAACTCTTACGAGAATCGTCACCTTATTTGGCGCGAGTAATGAGTGGGTGGGCAAATATCTATTAGAAACATTACGTATGTAGATTGTGGACAGTTGGGAACGTGGGTCTCACGGAAAGCGTGCAAGGGATAAGTCCCTACAGTCGCGCTATTCATTTGTGTCATCGGTGGCTCAGATGGATTGAGCGTCTGCCATATAGGCAGGAGATCCCGGGTTCGAGTCCCGGTCGGGCCACACATTTTCAGCTGTCCCCATCGAGGTATACCAACAACATATGTCGGCAGTTGAGGGTTTCAATTAATTATCAACTAATCACTAATTATTTAGGCAAGTAAACAATGTTGTGTCCTTTACCATTGCTTACGTGACAGTTTGGTGGTAGAAATGTCAAGAGCCATCCTTAAAATTGTTTATGTGGTGTAGTAAAGTGACAATGAAATTAATGTTATACGGAGGGACTCAGCTGCCCCTGATGATCCATTTTTGCAACCCGCACAAAGTCTTTGGCATGCTATCCAGAAAGGTGACGACGTAAGTTCCTTGCCAAAGCTTTGGGCGACTGTTAGCTAACGGAATCATATTGTAAAAAATGGAAATGAAACTTACACATGATGTACACGGTATTTTTGGACCTAGAGATAACTTCCTTCTGCCATACTTATCAAACTGTCCTCAATCTTTCTTTGTGTAATTAGAGATGTAGGCATAAAGGTTTTGGATGTCTCTGTAAGTTTATTCAATTTATTGTACTTAATCTTTCGTAAGTAGTTCAGGAACTTTACCTTATGAAGTGTGTTTCACCTACGAAGAAACCACATTAAGAGAAGATATCAAAATGGGAAGCACGGAAGTAACAACGTTCTGCTGTATAGTCCAATGAAAAGATTAATATGTAGTGTTATTCAGCTGCCCCTACCGGTATCGTTTTATGCAACCTCACGTGACAGAACAATGTAGATGGACAGTTCGCTCTGGAGGTGTGAAGCACACTGTCAGAATGTCGCAGAATAAGTGGTAAAGTACACGAAGACATCTTAGATCTATTGGACAAATTTTGCTTATGGAACTGCTTCAGCGTATTAACGCGGGGAGTCAAATATTTATCTTTCCATTGGATTATATACCATAAAGTTGTTACTATTAATTTCGTTGTATCTGGTGGTGAAGCACACTTCATTAGGCAAGACTTCTGAACCAATTACGAAAAAATTAGCACTATAAAGAGAATAAACGTACAGATACGCCTAAAACCTGAATATCTACACCGCTAATTACACAAAGAAATATTGGAGACACTTGGATAAGTATGGGAAAAGTGAGGTACATCTTCAAAGGAAAATACTGTGTAACTCATGACTAGTCTTCATTTGTATTTTTTTACATGTTGTTTACGTTTGTTAACAGTCTCCCAAAGCTCTGAGAGCTTTGGGAGACTTAACGTCGATTTCGTGGGTAGCCTGTTTGGACACCGTTCCTGATGTAAACATAGTGTGGGCTGCATACAAAGTATCAGTAACGGCAGACGAATCACCTTGTATTGTTTACATCTACATCTATGTCTACGTCATTGCTCTGTATTTCAATTTTAAGCGGCGGGCAAAGGATTCATCGAACCACATTTGAGCTACTAAAAAGCAGGGGAAAAACGAACACTTAAATCTTTCAGTACGAGCTTTGATTTCTCTGATTTTATTAAGACAATCATTTCTCCAGACGTAGGTGGGCACCAACAAAATATTCCCACAATCTAAAGAGAAAGTTGGTGATTGAAGTTTCACGAGAAGGTCCTGCCGCACCAAATGAGCCTTTGTCTTGGTGACTTCCACGTCAGACTGATCTGAAACATAAATGTATTTATTCAAAATCTGTGTATCATAGACTGAAACAATTAAGGCCTTTTTTGAAACTGCATTTTTAGAGATTTCGTAGTAATGTCTCATTAAGTCTCCCAGCAAGTAGACATCGATAACCCATGTTAAATCCACTCAGTTTGCAAGTAAAGTATGTTAAGTGCTCATTGACGTATTTCTAAGTATAAATATTCAATATAATTTACGATTTTAAACTTATGTCGTTATTCTAGAAATATTTGAAACCAGTGACTTATGTGAATAAAAAGTCGCAATGGATGAACTTGGAATATCTTGCTTATGAGTTTTTATAAAAGCTTTACTGCGCAAATTCTCAAAACAGCCCACGTGTCCTTCATCATTGGTCATAGCCGAAGTCTTCAATTGTGCTGGTGTCACACTCGTCTTGCAGCATGGCTGACGATTTTACGACCAACAAATGATTACAAATTCAGAAAAATTGGATGAATTATTCAGTAGAAAGAGCTTCACTAGTTGATCAAGTCAATAACACGTTATGGCACCTCTGGCTCTTATGAAGTAGCTATTCGGCTTGACACTGACTGATATATTTGTTCGATGTCCTCCTGAGGTATGGAACTAGATGGAGGACCATGCCCGGAACATTCTAAACATTTTCAGCTGGGGAGGTATCCGGCCACCTTTCTGGCTATCATGCCAGTTTCATTCTGGTTATTTCTATGGCTATATTTCAATTAAGATTCTCAAAAATGTCGAAAGGAAAGAATACTAAAAAGTGCGTTTTCGTGAGAAGTGGGAGATTTAGGACTTTTTTGTACATAATTCTGATGAATCATCTCGATGTTTAATAAGTAAAAAAATGCTTGAGTCTGAACAAAGAGAATAATCTTATTTGACATTTCTCTTCGCTGCCTGAGGCAATACTCACATGACGAACGACGCCCTTTTGTAGATAACTTGAGAAAAAGGCCCAAGAGTTGACTGAACCATCGAATCCTGAAGAAAATAGTTTCACTGCATCGTATTTTCTATGCTTAAAGTTACTAAGGCTCAGAAATGCGTCAGAGACGCCTTACTCGTAAAATAATCTGCAATACAGTCCGCCTGCTTAGCTGGGTGGTAACGTGCTTGCCTCCCACGCAAGCCGGCCCGGGTTCCATTCCCGGCAGGGTTGGAGATTTTCTCCGCTCGGGAACTGGGTGTTGTGTTGTCCTCATAATCAATTCATCATCATCACCGGCGCCCAAGTCACCAAAGGTGGCTTCGACTGAGATAAGACCTGCACTTTGCGGTTGAACTTCCCCCGATGGGGCCTCCCGGCCAACGATGCCATACGCTCATTTCAATTGATCTGCAATAGATATAGCAAAAGCATTTCCTTTCAATGATGCCGCAGTACATTCTAGAACAGCTGCTTTGCCACGTAATACTGAATTCATGCTGTGGTACATAACATAAAAAAGAAACAAAAATTTAATTGCGAGCGGTTGTTGCTGTTGTTTGTTTGTGGACGAGAGTACTGATCGAACAAATCTTAGTCAACTATTGTTTTTTCCTATAATAAAAGACGACTTTCATTACCTGAGAAGTTACTCGCTTTAGTACTGATATCCAGAACTACAGGTTTGAATATTTTAATGCATTTAAAACATGTGTTGACGAAATTGGTGGTTTTGAGAAATGCTCTGTAATTTTTACCGATGGTGCATAAGCTGTGGTCGGTTGCGAAAATGGTTTCTTTGGTCAATTAAGAAAAGACGGAACAGTTTAATTTTCGTTGCATTATTTCGTTGCAGGATGCGCCACATGGGAAAGTCAGACTGATGTTCGCATTGAAAGACGTAACGAGAATGACGAATATAATATTTTGAGGAATTAGATCCCCACCTTAACAAAAATTTAAAAATTTTTTGGAAGAAGTTAAGTCGGCTTGCAGAGACATACTTCTTCTTTCCGAAATTCATTGGCTGAATGCAGAAACTTACGTAACTAGTTTTTTTGCACTTGGGTATAAGAACATAACTTTTCAAGTTCTGAATAGAGAATTAAAATCGGTTAATACGGCATGTGAAGATGAGCTGACTGATTAACATTTTTATAACATTCAGCATTTCTAACAGATTTTACAGATCATCTACATAATTTTCATTTACATCTGCAAGGAAAGGAACACACTATCTGTGACATGATTTCCGGTGTAAACTTACGTTGTTTAAATTACAAGTAGACAAGTGAAATTTGTATGATATCCAGAGTTACTGTGAATGGAAATAATAATACAAAAAAGTAAAATTTTCAAGTTTTGCTTCCATTACTGGTGAAGTCTCGAATGAGGGTCATAGTCGTTTCCTCACTTATATAGCCAGATATGATTTATTTTTCATAATCCAATGAATATTAGTTTTCTTCAAGAAGAAGTTTGCAGGTTACAAAATCATACATTCATGCTAACCAGAACAGAAACAGATGAAGAAATTTTTTAATTATGCCACAAGATCGGTACCCAAAAATCTCTGACTGCACTCTTAAAATAAAATCTCTTTTCGTGTCAACTCGCATTTCCGAAAGTACATTTTCTTCAATGATGTACGTTAAATCAGCTCAACGTAATAGAGTGTTGAATGAGTCGTTGGAACATAAACTCCGTTTGGCTTTAACGCAAACTGAAATCGAATTGTACAACTTAATATAATAAATCTAACTTAAATATATATAACAGTCTGAGAAAATAAGTAAATAAAAATCAACTGTTTAGTAGTTTATGTCTTCTGATGCTTCCGTTTATGAAGCTGATATGATAGTGCTTAGGATTCAAGGCAGCTGGTAGTAATCCGGCGCGGCCTGTCGTGAAACGACCTGGAGGGGGAAGCACTCGCTGGAGGGGAACGACTCGTGAGCAACGCTTTGCCTGCCCAGCCCTAGGAGGACTCCAGCAACTCAATGAATGCCAAGCCCAGTAACAGCCTGCATAAGAGGCAGAGGTGGACTAACGCTTTACCGACTTGCTCGATCTCTAAAGCTCTTTGCCTTGAATAAATTATCCAATTTTTCTGAAATGGTAATCATTTTTTTGTCTGTACGTACATGCCACGTCACTTTTTTTACTTACAGTGTATTAATACTTTTACTGAAAGTTTTTGTGTTTCAGCGTAGACTCTAACGCTATTTTATTTGTTGTTTTATCAAACAGATCTGAAGATGATTCGCTAACACACCGAAACAAATAAATACCAAATTATTTTCTTCTGATCGTGATGAGGAAAAATGAGATAGGATAATTCCTGGCCGCGCGGGATTAGCCGAGCTGTCTAAGGTGCTGCAGTCATGGAGTGCGCGGGTGGTCCCGGCGGAGGTTCGAGTCCTCCCTCGGGCATGGGCGTGTGTGTTTGTCCTTAGGATAATTTAGGTTAAGTAGTGTGTAAGCGTAGGGACTGATGTCCTTAGCAGTTAAGTCCCATAAGATTTCGCACACATTTGAACATTTTTTTTTTTATAATTCCTGTGTTTTCGGAATCCGATATCAACTAGTCGGGGAACCATGAGCTAACCATGTACGCCTTTTGTGCAGCATAGGGCTCTGAACGAATCAGTACTCTATCGGCGTCGTGCAGTAGACTGTGCCTTTACTGGAGTTAGTTTGATTTCTGTCTGCGTTACAATTCCTTGGCCAGATTTTTAATCACGTACAATAGTGACAACGCTATATGCGACGGACGCAACTTGGCATCTAAATTGTGACAGGAAATCCAAACAGAGTGGTGACTTGTTGCTGGATTCCGGCGCCGGCGGCGCTCCATTGGCAGTCAGGCGGGGGACGGCTGCGCCGTGGTGCGCCGGCCGCCCGCCAAATTGAGGGTCGCAGTTCGTTTAGACCGAGGCCAGGGCAGGGCCGGGCCGCGCTGCGCGCTCGTTGGTATGATGGACGGCGGTTCGCAATCAGGGTCGCCAGATTACAGGGCCTTGTTTACGTCCGGCTGCAGCGTTATTTACCGAACGCACAATCCTAAGAGCTGTGCCCCCCCAGCTCTAATGAGGCCGGACAGCGAGTCTGGATGAGTCTTCTTAGACATGTACTCTCCACCGATGTGTGCTGCCGGGAATTGTAACGTTTCAGTCTCAGTCGTAATTTTATCAATTTCGTTAAGGACGGAAAAAATATCGGATGTTTCATAATGAATATTAGGGTTTTAAGGCTTCTTCAGATTTGTTTCATTCAACTTAATTATAAATAACTACCTGCGTGCACGGTTTCGCTTAGAGATGTATTTATTCCAATACTATTAGCCCATGTCCTCCATCCTCCTCTCTTTGTCCGTTTCCTCGACCCTCCTCTATGTCCATTTCCTCCCCAACCCCTCCCCCCTCTCTCTTTCCATCACCTACACCCGTCACTACTTCCTCCTGTACCACTCTCTGTCCATCTCCTCGTCTTCTTCTCTCTGTCCATCTGTTACATCTCTCTCTCTCTCTCTCTCTCTCTCTCTCTCTCACTCCTTCTCTCTCTCTCTTTTCTTCTCACTCTGTCCATCTCCTCTTCCCGTTGTTGTGGTCTTCAGTCCTGAGACTGGTTTGATGCAGTTCTCCGTGCTACTCTATCCTGCGCAAGCTTCTTCATCTCCCAGTACCTACTGCAACCTACATCCTTCTGAATCTGCTTAGTGTATTCATCTCTTGGTCTCCCTCTACGATTTTCACCATCCACGCTGCCCTCCAATGATAAATTTGTGATCCCTTGATGCCTCAGGACATGTTCTACCGACCGATCCCGTTTTCTAGTCAAGTTGTGCCACAAACTTCTCTTCTCCCCAATCCTATTCAATACCTCCTCATTAGTTACATGATCTACCTATCTAATCTTCAACATTCTTCTGTAGCACCACATTTCGAAAGCTTCTATTCTCTTCTTGTCCAAACTATTTATCGTCTATGTTTCACTTCCATACACGGCTACACTCCATACAAATACTTTCAGAAACGGCTTCCTGACACTTAAATCTATACTCGATGTAAACAAATTTCTCTTCTTCAGAAAGGATTTCCTTGCCATTGCCAGTCTACATTTTATATCCTCTCTACTTCGACCATCAACAGTTATTTTGCTCCCCAAATAGCAAAACTCTTTTACTACTTTGTGTCTCATTTCCTAATCTAATTCCCTCAGCATCACCCGACTTAATTCGACTACATTCCATTATCCTCGTTTTGCTTCTGTTGATGTTTATCTTACATCCTCCATTCAAGACACTGTCCATTCCGCTCAACTGATCTTCCAAGTCCTTTGCTGTCTCTGACAGAATTACAATGTCATCGGCGAACCTCAAAGTTTTTAATTCTTCTCCCTGGATTTTAATACCTACTCCCAATTTTTCTTTTGTTCCTTTACTGCTTGCTCAATATACAGATTGAATAACATTGGGGAGAGGCTACAACCCTGTCTCATTCCCTTCGCAACCACTGCTTCCCTTTCATGCCCCTCGACTCTTATAATTGCCATCTGGTTTCTGTACAAATTGTAAATAGCCTTTCGCTCCCTGTATTTTACCCTTGCCACCTATAGAATTTGAAAGAGAGTATTCCAGTCAACATTGTCAAAAGCTTTCTCTAAGTCTACAAATGCTAGAAATGTAGGTTTGCCGTTTCTTAATCTAGCTTCTAAAATAAGTCGTAAGGTCAGTATTGCCTCACGTGTTCCAACATTTCTACGGAATCCAAACTGATCATCTCCGAGGTCTGCTTCTACCATTTTTTCCATTCGTTTGTAAATAATTGGTGTTAGTATTTTGCAGCTGTGACTTATTAAACTGATAGTTCGGTAATTTCCACATCTGTCAACACCTGATTTCATTGGGATTGGAACTATTATATTCTTCTCGAAATCTGAGGGTATTTCGCCTGTCTCGTACATCTTGCTCACCAGATGGCAGAATTTTGTCAGGACTGGCTCTCCCAAGGCTGTCAGTAGTTCTAATGGAATGTTGTCTACTCCCGGGGCCTTGTTTCGACTCAGGTCTTTCAGTGCTCTGTCGAACTCTTCACGCAGTATCGTATCTCCCATTTCATCTTCATCTACATCCTCTTCCATTTCCATAATATTGTCCTCAAGTACATCGCCCTTGTATAGACCCTCTATATACTCCTTCCACCTTTCTGCTTTCCCCTCTTTGCTTAGAACTGGGTTTCCATCTGAGCTCTTGATATTCATACAAGTGGCTCTCTTTTCTCCAAAGGTCTCTTTAAATTTCCTGTAGGCTGTATCTATCTTACCTCTCTCTTCTTCCCATTCTCTGTTTATTTGCTCCTTAATAATTTCTCTGCCCATCTCCTTCTCCACCGTTTCGCAGTCTATTTCCTCCTTCCCCTCTCTGTGTCCGTCTCCTCCTCTTTCCTTCCTCCGTCATTTGCTCCTCCAACTCTCTCCGTCGGTTCCCCTTCCCCTTTATTGTAGCCATCTCCTCCTCTCCCACACCTGTGCCCTCCTCCTTTCTCTGTGTCTCTCTTCCTGTCCCCCTTCTTTCTCCATTTTATCACCCCACAGTAATGAGAGGGGTTGCTGCTTCTGACCACAACATTGTTTCTTTCAGGATACTAATATGCGTGTACCACGTTTGGTAGAAATCGATCCTTAGCTTTTCCAGAGTAAGCGTGTTTGATACATAAAATGGTTCAGATATCTCTGAGCACTATGGGACTTAACTTATGAGGTCATCAGTTCCCTAGAACTTAGAACTACTTAAACCTAACTAACCTAAGGACATCACACACAACCATTCCCGAGGCAGGATTCGAACCTGCGACCGTAGCGCTCGCGCGGTTCCAGACTGTAGCGCCTAGAACCGCTATGCCACCCCGGCCGGCCATTACCATGCAATGCTGTGCTCAAAACGTACGTTCTGAGAAATTTCATCCTCAAATTTAGGCCAATGTTTCATACCAATAGAGTTTTCTTGGCCAGTTATGCCCTCTTTGCCTGAGCTAATGTGCTTTTTATGTCTTCCATTTTTCGGCCGTCATTAGCTAGTTTGCCTCAGTGGCAACAGAATTCCGTAACTTCTTCTACTTCATGATTACCTATTTTGATGTTAAGTTCCTCTCGATTCTCGTATCTGCTGCTTCTCCTTACTTTGCTCTTTTTCAAGTTTACTCTCAATCCATATTGTGTGCTCATTGGACTGCTCATTCCATTCAACGGATCTTGTAATTGCTCTTCACTTTCACGGAGGGTAGCAATATAATCGGCGAATCTTATCATTGATATCCTTTCACACTGGATTTTAATCCCACTCTTCAAACATACTTTCATTAGGGTCGTTGCTTCTTCGAAATGCAGAGCGAACAACAGGGGCAGAATGTTGTATCCCTTATACCATTTTTAATCCATGCACTTCGTTTTCGGTCTTCCACTCTTATTGTTACTTCTTGATTGTTGTACATAATCTGTATTACTCGTTTTTCCCTATAGCTTACCTCTATTTATCACAGAATTTCGAATATCTTGCCCTACTTTATATTATCGAACGCTTCTTTTACATCGACGATTCCTATGTCCCTGTCTTGATTTTCCTTTATTCTTCCTTCCATTATAAAACGCGACGTCAGAACAACCTCCTTGATGTCTTAAGCTTTCCTAAAGCCAGACTGATTGTCGTCTAACAGATCCTAAGTTTTCTTTTCCATTCGTCTATATAAAATTCTTCTCAACAGCTTGGATGCATGAGCTGTTTACCTACTTGTCTGATAATTCTCCCACTTTTCGGCTCTTGATATCTTCGGAATTATGCGTCTGATATTTTTCCGGAAGTCAGATGGTACATCACCTATCTAACACATTCTTCACAACAGCCTGTATAGTCATTTTGCTGCCATTCTCCCCAATGTTTTTTGGTATTCCGATTGAATGTTATCTATCGTTTCTGCATTATTTGGTCTCCCGTCATCCAGAGCTCTTTCAAATTCTGGCTTCAGAACTGGATCCCTTACGTCTTTTGTATCGACTCCAGTATCGTCTTCTGTTACATTGTCAGACAAGTTGTCTCCCTCAGAAAAGCATTCATAGTAATCTTTCCTTCGATTAGCTCTCTCTTATGCGTTTAACAGTGGATTTCCCACTGCACTATAAATGTTACCTCCCTGGCTTTTAATTCCACCGAATGTTGTTTTGACTTTTCCGTATGCTGAGTCGGTCCTTCCATGGATCACTTCTTTTGTAAGGTAGCTATAATTTCGCACCTTACAAGCACTCATCTACATACTTTGCCGTGATTTACAACTGGAATTAGGTGTCATTCGATAGGTTGTACATCGTATATATGAATATTTAAAGAAGACTGACATTGTCAAGTACACCTTGTAAATAGTTGTTAACGCTTATTGCGTGAAAGGTGGTGGAGTGTCTTTGTTACCGAAACGGCGTAATGAATGACTGCATACTAGTAGCAGTTGGAAAGCCAGTGGAAATGAATCTAGGCACTTAACTGGAAACTCTGAAAATCTTGGACGCAGCAAGAGGAACAAGGAAGCGTTACTTCGGAAATCACACAGGCTTGGTTATTTATGAGGATATTTACTCTGAGAAGTGTGCCATCCTATGAATTCATCATTAATAGGGATAGGTATTTCCTCGCAAACTTTCCACACAGGACGACAAAAGACTAAAATATGGTTGGTCGTCGTTCGGAAGAATCTCTAGAGAGGGAGCATATTCCGTGGTTTCGAGAATATGATTCTCTTTCTGCAGTTACGAGGGAGGGAAGCCGAGCTTTGCTGGGAAGCCTGCGGTGGAGAGAAAGAGGTCTTCCGTTTAGAGCGACTGTGCTTGACGGTCGCTCAGCATCAGCTTTGGTTCGTACAGAAGGACTTGCTGTCTTAGCTCTCAGGTTTTATAGTTATAACGATTAGGCACTGTACTATTGCGAAATTATACGATCCTGGACTTCGCCTCCGGGTTGGGTGTCATCATTGAGTACACAGCGTTCAGTGACTGAGAGCACTTCTTCTTTCTATACTCACTCAGAGACGTTATCTGAATTCCGTCCTTGAGGCTGGGAGTTCGCACTTCTTGTCTGTAGCAAACAGAGAGATGACAGCATTAGATAATAGATGTCAGAGGACAGCCTTCTGCCATCCTAGAGTTTGAAAGAGTTTATTTTGTGGCTGGAGTTCTTCCACCGTCGTAGACGTGTACGAGAACCATCATTCCGAGGCACCGGATGCAGTACATACGGTGATATTGCTAATTGCTTCGGCTTATTAGGGCTATAATCTAAACAGCTGTGATCACGTAAGTTTTATTTCCACTGAGGTTCCACACCACTGTAGATCATCTTTGAAAGTAGAGTCTTTTATTGTTTGGTACGGAGATGATGTCAGTCATCTCACGTTATTTATATTAGATTGCGTAGCCATTAAAAGGGGCAGGTTTGGGCAATTGATCAGTAATATTAGTTAGGAAATATAAAAATTTGTAATATAAAGGGTTTTTTAGTCTACAGTTAAGGTATAAGCAGAAACAACATTTATCATTTAGTAGTTACTAGTTCCCTTAATGATTCATTTATGTTTAGGTTGTAATTTATATGTTAAAGAGCAAGAAGGAGGAAATAATAACACAACTAACAGATCCTAAGATCTGCTTTAGAGGATAATCAGACAGGGCCAAATCTTGATTTTCGCGTTCAGTATTTTACATTGCGCACATTCATTTTACACCCGTTTGGAGTAGCATCTTGGACTTTTCTGATTACTTCATATTTTTCCTGCAGCCATTTAGTTTAGGCTACTGTGCACTTCCTATTTATGACTTTCCTAAGGGATTTCTCTTGCTGTATTGCTGAAATCTGACCATTTTTGTACTTCCTACTTTCGTCGATCAGTTGCAATACTTTTTCTGTTACCCACGGTTTCTTCGCAGAAACTTTCCTTGTATCTGTGTTTTTGCACCTAGCATCTGTGATTGCTCTTTTTATCGACATCCATTCCTCTCCAACTGAACTGCCCAGTATGGTATTCCTTATAGCCATATATACATACTTAGCGAACTTCAGAATGAGTGTGGCCAGGTGTCGTTGAGTGGTCGAGCGGTTCTAGGCGCTTAAGTCTGGAACCGCGCGACCGCTACAGTCGCTGGTTCGAATCCTGCCTCGGACATGGCTGTGTGTATTGTCCTTAGGTTAGTTAGATTTAAGTAGTTCTAAGTTCTAGGGGACTGACGACCTCAGATATTCCCATAGTGCTCAGAGCCATATGAACCAAGTCCGCCGAGCGCTGTTGGCAAGCATGGTGCATTCAGTCCTTGTGAGGTAAAACTGAAGAGCTACTTGACTGAGAAGAAGCGACTCTAGTCTCGCAAACTGACATTCAGCCGGGAGAGTGGTGTGCTGACTACGTGCCCCTCAGCATATGGGCTGAGGATGACACGGCGGCCAGTTGGTACCGTTGGGCATTCATGACCTGTTCTGGAGGGATTAAGTTTTATTTTTTAGTGAAATTCAAACGATTGTCATCGTTCCTCAGTACTTCAGTGTACCACTTACTTCCACCCTGACTCTTCCGGATGATTCTGTTAAACTTGAGTCTACTCGTCATTAAAACTAAATTCTGATATGAGACAAATTAAATGATTTTTTTATGCATAGAATATTCAATGCTGCACTTAACAGATTTCTGCCACATCTGTTTAGGTTCTTAGACTGAGAATTGCACTTAACTGGTTTTTCCAGACGAAGGATATTAATTTTCTGATACAGAGTGCATACATTACCCAATAATGCCAAAACCTGCACTTCACGGGTTTTTGCAGTAACCCCACGATATCTACTTCTGGTTACGTCTGACAGTCCAATATTACATTTCGAAATCTCTGTGTGACCATTACGTAATTTAGTCAAAATCTTCCAGTGCCGTCAAGTCTTTTATTTCCTCCTCTTGTGATTCGTGAAGAGAGTATTCACTGTTACCATCTGAAATTTATTGTAGAGGTCCACTATTATTTCTGCTCTCTCATTCCTACTACGAAGCCCATATCCTTCCGTAATCCATACGTCCACTTCTTCCCCTACAAATGCATTCCAGTCTACCATGATCATCGCATTTTCGTCTCCCTATACATACTTAATTAGTCGTCCAATATCTCCATACACTTCCTCTTTCTCTTCATCTTCTGCTTGCGACTTCGGCATCTGTACCTGAACGGCATTGGTTTGCTGTCGAATCTGATAACAACAACGCTGTCACTGAAATTCTCGTAGTAGCTCTCTGTCTTATCTTCATAATCATAACAAATCTTAGCTCCACTACACCAGTTACTGTTTTTGTTGATATTACTCTATATTCGTCTCACCAGAAATCCTTATCTTCTTTCCATTTCACTTCATTTGCCCCTACTATATTTGGATTGCGCCTTTGCGTTTCCCTTTTCAGATTATCTAACTTTTAGACTACCTACGAACTTTTGACGTCCCATAATCTGACACCTTTAATGTTATCCCTTCGTTTGTTATTCAAGTTTTGCTCATCGACCTCCGTTATTGGGTGGAGAACTGTAGGGCCCCCCTAGACAGGTCAGGCGTGCACTACACACCGGAAGCAGCTACTAGGGTAGCAGAGTACGTGTGGCGTGCCCCCTTGGGCGAAACGATAAAATACCTGACGGCTTACCAGAGAGGACATTATCATCGTTGATAAAGAACGTCCGTCCTCAGAGACCAAAAACAGGAAAAGTTAACGTAATATTGGTAAACTGCAGGAGTATCCAGGGCAAGGTTCCTGAATTAGTATCTCTTATTGAAGGAAATAGTGCGCATATAGTATTAGGAACGGAAAGTTGGTTAAAACCGGAAGTGAACAGTAACGAAATCCTAGACACAGAATGGAATATATACCGCAAGGATAGGATAAACGCCAATGGTGGAGGAGTATTTATAGCAGTAAAGAATTCAATAATATCCAGTGAAGTTATTAGCGAATGCGAATGTGAAATAATCTGGGTTAAGTTAAGTATCAAAGGTGGGTCAGATATGATAGTCGGATGCTTCTATAGACCACCTGCATCAGCAACCGTAGTAGTTGAGCGCCTCAGAGAGAACCTGCAGAACGTCGTGAAGAAGTTTCGTGATCATACTATTGTAATAGGGGGAGACTTCAATCTACCAGGTATAGAATGGGATAGTCACACAATCAGAACTGGAGCCAGGGACAGAGACTCTTGTGACATTATCCTGACTGCCTTGTCCGAGAATTACTTCGAGCAGATAGTTAGAGAACCAACTCGTGAAGCTAACGTTTTAGACCTCATAGCAACAAATAGACCGGAACTTTTCGACTCCGTGAATGTAGAAGAGGGTATCAGTGATCATAAGTCAGTGGTTGCATCAATGACTACAAGTGTAATAAGAAATGCCAAGAAAGGAAGGAAAATATATTTGCTTAACAAGAGTGATAGGGCACAAATCGCAGAATATCTGAGTGACCACCATCAAACGTTCATTTCAGAGGAAGAGTATGTGGAACAAAAATGGAAAAAAATTCAGAAACATCGTCCAGTACGCCTTAGATAAGTTCGTACCGACTAAGGTCCAAAGCGAGGGGAAAGATCCACCGTGGTATAACAATCATGTACGAAAGGTACTACGGAAACAAAGAAAGCTTCATCATAGGTTTAAGAGTAGTCGAATCATAGCTGATAAGGAAAAGCTGAACGAAGCGAAAAAGAGCGTAAAGAGAGCAATGAGAGAAGCATTCAACGAATTCGAACATAAAACATTGGCAAACAATCTAAACAAGAACCCTAAAAAGTTTTGGTCATATGTAAAATCGGTAAGCGGATCTAAATCCCCTATTCAGTCACTCGTTGACCACGATGGCACCGAAACAGAGGACGACCGAAGAAAGGCAGAAATACTGAATTCAGTGTTCCGAAACTGTTTCACTGCGGAAAATCGTAACACGGTCCCTGACTTCAGCCGTCGCACGGACGCCTAAATGGAAAATATTGAAATAAACGATATCGGAATTGAAAAACAACTGCTATCACTTAGTAGCGGAAAAGCATCCGGACCAGACGAGATATCCTTAAGATTCTACAGGGATTATGCTAAAGAACTTGCCCCCTTTCTATCAGCAATTTATCGTAGATCGCTGGAAGAACGTAAAGTACCTAGCGACTGGAAGAAAGCGCAGGTCGTTCCCATTTTCAAGAAGGGTCATAAATCAGATGCGAATAATTATAGGCCTATTTCGCTTACGTCAATCTGTTGTAGAATAATGGAACATGTTTTGTGTTCTCGTATTATGACGTTCTTAGATAATACAAATCTCCTTCATCATAACCAACATGGATTCCGCAAACAGAGATCATGTGAAACTCAGCTCGCCCTATTTGCCCAAGAAATTCACAGTGCCGTAGACACTGGCGAGCAGATTGATGCCGTATTCCTGGACTTCAGGAAGGCATTTGATACGGTTCCGCACTTACGTTTAGTGAAAAAAATACGAGCTTACGGAATATCGGACCAGGTTTGTGATTGGATTCAGGATTTCCTAGAAGAAAGAACACAACATGTCATTCTTAACGGTTCAAAATCTGCAGATGTAGAGGTAATTTCGGGAGTACCGCAGGGAAGCGTGATAGGACCTTTATTGTTTACAATGTACATAAATGACTTAGTTGACAACATCGGTAGCTCCGTGAGGCTATTTGCAGATGACACGGTTGTCTACAAGAAAGTAGCAACATCAGAAGACTCGTACGTACTCCAGGAGGACCTGCAGAGGATTAATGCATGGTGCGACAGCTGGCAGCTTTCCCTAAACGTAGATAAATGTAATATAATGCGCATACATAGGGGCAGAAATCCATTCCAGTACGATTATGCCATATAGGTGGTAAATCATTGGAAGCGGTAACGACCGTAAAATACTTAGGAGTTACTATCCGGAGCGATCTGAAGTGGAATGATCACATAAAACAAATAGTGGGAAAAGCAGGCGCCAGGTTGAGATTCATAGGAAGAATTCTAAGAAAATGTGACTCATCGACGAAAGAAGTAGCTTACAAAACGCTTGTTCGTCCGATTCTTGAGTATTGCTCATCAGTATGGGACCCTTACCAGGTTGGATTAATAGAAGAGATAGACATGATCCAGCGAAAAGCAGCGCGATTCGTCATGGGGACATTTAGTCAGCGCGAGAGCGTTACGGAGATGCTGAACAAGCTCCAGAGGCGGACACTTCAAGAAAGGCGTTACGCAATACGGAGAGGTTTATTATCGAAATTACGAGAGAGCACATTCCGGGAAGAGATGGGCAACATATTACTACCGCCCACATATATCTCGCGTAATGATCACAACGAAAAGATCCGAGAAATTAGAGCAAATACGGAGACTTACAAGCAGTCGTTCTTCCCACGCACAATTCGTGAATGGAACAGGGAAGGGGGGATCAGATAGTGGTACAATAAGTACCCTCCGCCACACACCGTAAGGTGGCTCGCGGAGTATAGATGTAGGTCACCTCACCCTTGGCAGTTCTCTCCAGGAGCTCCGAGTCCGGTATCTTTTGCCAGTAGATAGATCATCATGACATTCTTTTCAATTAACATGTCCTGTTCATACATATTATGTATCTTTAATGCTGTGAATTCAATTGCCTTCTGAACCCTCATGCCACTGATCATTGCCGATTCCTCCGCCTTTTAGAGGAAACATCCCACATCAAGGGCAAGAGAGTGCCCGGGACATCTGTCTCCTCCTCTGCTCTCTTTGACACGTTTGTTAGCATAAGGAGGGTGACTTCTTACGGCGGAAGTCTTCGGCTGCCATTGCTGATGATTTTTATTCAAAATCTGAGACTGGATTCTAATCCGGGACCGAGAACGTTCCCCGTACTATTCAAAAAAGTTACCGCTAGACCACCTTATAAATGGATTCTCCATATGTGGCCAACGTCGTCGTGAAAATGTTTCTTATTGGTCTCTGCTTCGCTTATGCAATTCCTTTACTTTGTCAAGTAGCCGCAGCGTCACCAGCCGATGTGCAGTGGTCACAATGTTTTGTTGCATTTTTGTATGTGTCATCGCATAGCGTTATTGTATATCAGCAAATACAGCTGAAAGCAAAGCTGTTATTTTTATGTAAAGAAGGCACGGTTAAGGTAGAGCCGAAACTTGATACAGTTAGTAGATGTCCTATGACACCACACACAGTTACATTGTATCGCATAATCCGATCAATTACAAGAAGGAAGATTAGAGTCTAACGCCCCGTCGATAATGAAGTTATCAGACATGGGAGTAAATTAGATCCGTCATTCACAACAATGGAGATATAATAAGGGTATATGGTGCTACAGACGCGCTGTATGTTGCTTTGAAGCCGGCGTCGTCACGTCAGATGCTACTGCTCACGGTTGCTACTTGTTCTTAATTTCTGTCGTGCAGACGCAACAGCTGCTTTAAATAGAAACTATTATAGTGCTTTCCTGAATAACACAGCGTTAGGAAGGCAGCCATTTGGGTAGCCCTCCGTTTATTTTGCATTTCGAATAACCAATGAGAGATGTATGTGATGTGGAAAGGTTGCTTCCGTAAGTCAGAGTTTTTCCTTAGTACTAACTGACCAAACTAGTGATGGGTCCATGATTTCCGAAAATTCTGGAAACATAATTTGCTCTGTTTGGTCAGTTTCCAACATTTCCTTCTCACTGCGGTCATCAAGAGACCTTCTCGAGTTAGACTGACCGGAAATCTAAAGTCAAATGACAGAAATAAAACCACTACAGAAAAAGTAAAAAAGCCCAACCAAAATTCATGCATATAAAAGAAAATGTCACTTGAAGTGATCTCCCTTATGGATGAAATATGATTCCTTTGCACTTGAAACTCTGTTCAGAATGATCAGCACACCCGCTAATGACGCAGGCTGACAGTTTAGATAAAAACACTTTCACCAGTAGATAATGTTCGGAGCACTAACATGGCGAACGTCTGCTTCACGTTTGTGACGTCACGACAACTACCCTTTATGTACTTCATGTTTACAATGTTAAATAATTGCACTTGACTCAGTTAAATATGTGACAGCCGGTTGACTATAAGAAAATAGTTGTGTAAGTAATGCTACCAGATACTAATAGAGCACAGATGGAACTCTTCAGCTGGAGGACACATAGTTTTAGAATAACTGAACACAATCATGCAACCTAAGAATCCACGAACTAGAACGATAACATGGATCTGCTGTTTTTGATTTCTAAGGAAAATTTTTCTTCTCTTTTGGTTACTAACATCGACTAACAATGTAAATTTACGTTTTTTACGGAAGTCGTATGTAATGTCCAATATGTCGAAAATCGTCAATAGCCGAAAGTAAGTCCATTCAGTCACGTTTGAGAACACACACAGTGTGACTGTTAGAATTAGCTATGCGCTAACGAAACAGATTTCCTACATCACGCCTTTCAGACTCTCTGTGTGTACCTGTAATGAAGTGTAACTCCATAATTCAACGACTATGTTGTTTAAATGCTACTCATAGTCATAGGTACGTCTAAATCCTGGATTCGATAACCTTCTAGAATTCATTGTAGTCTCGTATACAACAAATATTAACAATGATTAATGGTCATTAACGTGATATTTTAGTTGCCCTATAAAACCAATTGAAGTAAGAAGTATTGGTTGATGAGACTCAAATCTTACGTGTAGAAAGTCGTGAATAAGGTAAAGTACAACAGAATAACAACAAACATTGATCGTATGCTGAACGAAGAACAGTTTGGCTCATACATACTAAAAAATGCTAATAGTATTCATATTTTAATTTATAAGGAGCGCATGGATAAAATATAGACATTAAAATCAGATATTTAATAAATAAATTAAAATAAAACCAAAAGTAAAAAGTAAAAACAAGTAAATAGCAATATGAACGTAGCAAAAAAATTAAGCATCTGATAAAATTATCTTAGGCAGGATTTTGAGCTTATCACTGGCAACGAAAGAGAATTCAGAACCGTAAAAAAAGGCAAGGTGAACAGATAACACTGCTACTATACGTAGAGCTCTTCTTATCATAAACTGGAAACAAGTTAGATGTATTTGAATGGAATAAGTAAGCTAACTTCAGCTTCTTAACAAAGAGAGCTAATTGACATTAGTGTATAGAACTAATGACCTGAAATAATTTTTATTTTCTTTAGTTCAGAATTAAAATAAAAATACTAACAGTTTGTTGTAGAACTCATCTAAACTGATTACTTCTGTAAATACCACAGCACCTTTAAAATATTATTCACTTTGTCTTCACATGTAAAAAAGCAAACTTCCGCGTTCTGGCCTTGACGAGTCAACTGGGCCAGACCGACTGCCATGTCATCCTCTGCCAATGGCATAACTGAATGCAGGTGCCAGCGCACCGCTCTCCCGACCATTATCCGGTTTCTTGACATTTGATCCTCTACTGATCGGCTGAGTAGATCCTCAGTTGGCCTCAGGGGGCTGAGTGCACACCGTACCAGTCGTCCCTCCAAGGGAAAATCCCTGGCAGTATTGGCCATCATGTGTAAGCGTGTTTTTTAAATAGAATTCCATCACTTTTTATTCATAATATTGCTGATAAGTTCATTGTTCTATTTTATTCTTCTTCTGATGTCATCACTCTTAGCCCTTACCACTATGAAGTACTTACGTGTTAACTATCCTGCCAGTTCCCTTTAGCAGGTGCCAAGCTGTTAATTAATATCCTCCTCACATGTAGAAGAACATACCAAATGTGACAGATCCTGCCACAATAGACCCTTGCGTCATTTTCCCTTTTTTTCATAATTTTTAATGAAGAATGTTTTATGAGGGTTATTCGGAAAGTAAGGAACGATCGGTCGCGAAATGGGAAATACAGTGAAAATCTGATGAAGCTTTGCATAGATGCATTGGGCACTGTGTCCAGTACACTCGTCGATCGCATCTTGTCGCTCTTTTCAGTTTACAGTGAGAACGTAAAGACGGCTAGAAATTAGCGACTCCCGCCAAGTATGACGGCCTGGTGAAAGATTTCACGTGATGCTATGCAATCCACATAACATAACTGTCATGCGGTTCGTTCTACACGACAATGCTCGGTTGAACTCTCCAGGGGCAATGAAGATGCTCCTGCAGCGTTTTCGATAGGAAGTGTTTGATCACCCACAGCACAGCCCGTAATTGGCTATCCCTGAGGTTCATCTCTACTCAGATGCAGACAATATTTTGAAACAGACAACGAGCTGCAGTCCAGGGTAGAAAATTGTCGAAAAGCACTGGCGGTCGTCTTCTATAACGACACAATTGAAAAGTTGGTACAACGCTAAGATAGATGTCTAAGTCCGAGCGGCGACTGTGTAGAGAAGTAGCTGGAACGTGCAGCTAACCGTTGCAAATAAAACAGTTTTGATTTTCACTGTGGTTTCCATTTCACGACCTATCGTTCCTCACTTTCCGAATGGCCCTCGTAAGGCTGTAATAGTTTAAATCGCACGCGAGTAGCTACAGCTGGTATGGCTATATGCTCCCCGTGTGCAGGGGTTAGGGTATGTTCGTAGGCATTCACTCAACTGCTGTGACACAGGAGTGACAGAAACATGAACTGCAGGGGGAAACACAAATTGCATGCATGAATAGAAAAGAACCCTCCTCCTTGTACGCCAGAAAATACAACAGGTGGACATTAAGCTTTGAAGAGAGAATGTTACTAAACAGTGGTTTAATGAGAATAGTCACAGGTGAATAATTAATGCAATTAAATTATTAATTGTCTGTTGCTGAATAGTCACGTTACATTTGGTCATATGTTACCGTTTGTGCATAAGTTTAACTGAAGATACTAGTAGAGCTTTAAAGTGAATATTCTGTTCAAAATGGTTCAAATGGCTCTGAGCACTATGGGACTTAACATCTGAGGTCATCAGTCCCATAGAACTTAGAACTACTTAAACCTAACTAACCTAAGGACATCACATACATCCATGCCCGAGGCAGGATTCGAACCTGCGACGGTAGCGGTCGTGCAGTTGCAGACTGAAGCGACTAGAATATTTTGTCCATCGCATCGAATTGACAGCTATCATAATCATATGTAGGCAGGAATAGATATTATGTGGCAATGTGAACATTTAAGACTTATTATGCCCCAAAAGGGCTTCAAGTAAATTTAATTACGTAGTATCACTGATCATGATAATGTTCTGCCTTCGAATTGTGAATACCAACCAGTCACGTTTACTTACAAATAGTTCAACATCGACTTTGCTTACGCTGAAGGCAACTTTCATGCGGCACGCTGTAGACATTAGGGAGAACTAAGCGTTATTTCATAGAAGAGAAACAGCTTGTACCACTAATTATGCATATAGAGAATAGTCAGACACAGTCTGAACAGCTTCTAAGTGTGTTGCATGTGAGTTTGTGACGAGAAATAACTGTTAAGAAAAAAAAATCGAAAATATACGTCGTTTGCGACTTACTTGCCACTGAAGCTAGCCGGTCAGCACAAATCCGAGCACTTGCTCATGCTAAAATCCAGTCATTCACAGACATCCTTGCGCCAGTGATGTACCACTTGTTTAAATGCTCATTACCAGTTAAAACGTGCCATTTTCGGAAGTGATAAATGTAAGCTAGTAGAGTAAACGGTATGGTTGTTCGGCTTGAGGAAAACAAACGAAGAACAAGTTTAGCGACACTTTATCGTATGAATAAAATGGAGAACGCACTCTATCCTCGGAATTTTGGAGGACATTCTTGGGTTTGTATGAATAAAGTAAGACAGAGAATATACATAAATAATGTCGTCAACTTCAGTGAAATACTTAAGGAAGTTGCTCAATGCGAAAAATGTTCTATTGAATAAAACTAGAGACGATTTCCGTAAGTGGAGAACATTCTCCGTTATCGGAAGTGAGCTTTGTAGTATAATTCGAGAAGAGGAAGTTCTGTTGACGTTACGTTTTACTGTTTTTTTTACTGAAATTGGTAGAATATATGGTGCCCGGTAGACGAAAAAATAAAAAAAATAATAAAAAAGATGATATACCTAGCCCGAAGAAATACTGTAGAGAGAGACTGTAGAAGTTTACACAGGTTTAGCAATAAAAACATTATTCGACTGGCGAAATTCCTTCCAGAAAATCAACAAAGAATAGAGGCGACCTTTCAAATGAAGCGAAAGTGAAAACATTTTTGTGCTGTTTAACAGACCCAGGTTTTCAGACTCGTGTTGGAGATGACGTATGTATGCACCACACAACTGCGTCACTGACATTTTCAGATGTCCATCGTGATGTTTTGTCACGTCCAAAATCTTATATTTCGTTATGTCAAAAATAAGTTGCTGGATCAGAAATATAATTAATTAATTAATCTGTTCCTCGTAATGAAACCATACGGACGAACAATTATGTACCGTAGTTGAAACGCATGCAAATAATTATGCAGCATATTTGACTAAAATAATGTCGTTAAAAAGTTCTGAGTTCCGGTTTGGAGTAGGAGTGACGTATTTTTAAGATTTCGTTTGCGAAATGTGTTCATATAACTTTAATAACAAGACAGTTTTCCATGTGGAAAATATTGCTACATCGTCAGAAAATGCATTTTCATAAGCTGTCCATAATCGACTTAATAATTTGTTTCCTCAAATAAAACTAACATTAAAACTCCTTATCTGTACGTTGAACAGTTTGCGTGTTTCATTGATTGAATGAAATGTAGATTATATGTGTGTACTGTGCCAGACGCGAAAGACGACACACACACACACACACACACACACACACACAGACACACACACACACACACACACACACACACACGCGCGCGCGCACGCACGCACTCAGAGGCTTCTCTAGATTGAGGGGAGATAGTGAGAAAGAACTCCCTCGTCAGAGAGTATGCTTCAGAGTTTTTATTCGTACGAAATTGAGAAATTTCTCAGAAAGCGGTCTTTTTCTCTGAGAATGTTCTCGAGAAAATATTCACCTTCTTATTCATATGAGCCAATATCGCTGTCAGGCTGCTCGAATATAGCACAAGAGACGACCTGATTGACTAATTTCAGTGCTAAATAACCCGGAAGCGACGCAACGTATCAAATTTTTTTCTTAGCAATTATTTCTCAGCAAAGCTTCCACTGCAACGTCCTTCGAGTTCTTGAGACTGTTTCTGACCTCCCTATGTATAGCCGTTAAGTTCTGAAATATCCAGAATTCATAATTCCGAAAGTCATTACTTCACTGGCAAACATTTGATAGATACTTGGAAAATAATGATTATTTTGCCCAGCAGTCGCCGTTCTGACTATACCAGTCTCGGACAACAGTCTTTGAGCTCCACAGCGAAGAACGTAGCGCCGCTCAGTGCCAATAGTGGAAGAACCTCTTCCGAGTCGGCTGCAGTGCATCGGTGCCTCCAAGTCCATGCATTCGGCAGCTGCAGCAGTTTACCGGTCGCACGCGAGGCACTTTTCGCGGTTCTCCTGCCCGCAGTGGCTGACAACTTCCCTCGTTACACAACCTGTTCCTCGGAAATTGGCTTCCCGCGCAGGAGACTTGCGCAAAGCACACCTACACACATCCCGTGTCCGCTCCGCAGACAGCCCCTGCGCCAGACGCAAGAGCGCTGGGGCGAAAGTAGGGCAGTCGAGGAAGTGCGAGGATAATTCGAACAAATCGACGTACACTTCTTGCGGTCTGTAACACCTTCGCCTTGTTCGAAGACGGACTGTAACGAGCGATGCGGGGGAGTGAACGAGGGTTACGAAATCCCGCCTGGTCAGTCAGATTCAGTTACTACGTGGGTGTCACTAAACCGTTTCCTTTGAAAAAGCATGGCCGAAATTCTTTTCCAGACAAATCCTATCCAAACGACTTCTTCGTCTCTGATGACTTTATCACCGATGGAAATTTAATAACCTTTCCTTATTCGATCGACGTCTTCTGGGTGTGTACTACAACCTCGACAAATTCTAAGAAAGTTACCGAATGGCTGTTGTTGTAAATGAGTACTTCATTAAGCACTCTAGACCGCTTTCAAACTTTAGCTCGTTTTACAATTCTTTCTTGTCTCCAACCATTTGTTGCCTCCCCGATTATATTACTAGTTGCCACGACCTGTAAGCTTCGTTAACGGTAAGGATGTTGTAATAATTTCCAACGCTAACAATTACAATGCCTAGTAAAAATAGCGAAGGGAAGGAAGGAACGAAAAGAAATTTCCTGGGTGCAGAGGGTATATGACGATACCTCAGTGATCACGAAATGGAGTCAAATTTACAAAGAACTTGGTAGCATGAGCCTGCTTATCATTATGGCGTTTAACCCTGTCTGGCAGTTTCTAGACCGTCAAAGCCGTCGTATCCGCTTGTGAGGCAAAATAGCATACAACTGTTGTTACTTGTCGTTGGTGTCCTGGCTACTGGCAGTGGGGCGGCCGCGCGGGATTAGCCGAGCGGTCTAAGGCGCTGCAGTCATAGGCTGTGCGGCTGGTCCCGGCGGAGGTTCGAGTCTTCCCTCGGGCATGGGTGTGTGTGTTTGTCCTTAGGATAATTTCGTTTAAGTAGTGTGTAAGCTTAGGGACTGATGACCTTATCAGTTAAGTCTCATAGGATTTCACACACATTTGAACATTTTGCAGTGGGCCGGAGTTGAAGTCCGAGATGATCCCACACCTGTTCTGTTGGGCACAGATCCGGGAATCCTACTGACCACGGGAGTGTATCTGCATCAAGCAGACAGTCCATAGAAACATGTGCCAATTGTGGATGAGCATTACCCCGTTGAAAAATTTCCCCAAGATACTTTCGCATGGCAGTTAACACATGAGAGCCCAGGATGTCCGTGATATGTCGTCTGAGTTACCTCGGTCACTATCAGCCGTAACCTTGAAGCCATACTGGATAATGCCCCCACGACGACGCCAGGAGGAAAACCGTCATAGCCGGCCGCTGTGGCCGAGAGGTTCTAGGCACTTCAGTCCGGAACCGCGCTGCTGTTATGGTCGCGGGTTCGAATCCTGTCTCTGCCATGGATGTGCGTGATGTCTTTAGGTTACTTAGGTTAAAGTAGTTCTAAGTCTAGGGGACTGAAGACCTCAGATGTTAAGTCCCATAGTGCTTACAGCCATTTGAACCATTTTTTGAAAACCGTCGTACCTTTCCAAGGCACTGGAATAGCGGAACCTGTTGTCACCATATTCGCCGTCGACTGTCATCCGGGTGTCGTGCAGAGCTGCGATTTATTGTTGATCACGATGAGATGCCATGCGTCGGCAGTTTACGCTTCTTTTCACGTCAACATTCCACAGGCAGCCGTTTGTGCCGTCTTGCTAACGGCTGCCTACGCTAGGGATGGTAATATCCTAGTCTGGTTGCTGTTGCTCTCCGACCCATGGGGCTGTCTGACACAGGGTGTTTCTGGGTGTGCATTACAGGGGATAGGAAACAAAATGTGAACAGTGGTAGTAATGGGATGGTTGTGTTTGACGATCAACGACGCAGGTAAGGCACGTGTCGCGCTGGACTGTGCGTGTTCAGTACGGACTAGGCACCAGTGCAGGTTGTTTGCGAGTAGCGCACACTTCGTATTTGCCTTCAAGGCCGAGGTCGACTTGCAGTGAAAGATCTAACAGAAATCAAAAGTGGGCAGATTGTGAGGGCCCCATTAGCTGGAGCGTCAGTAACCAAGACAGCCAAATTACTGAATGTGTCAAGAGCAGCTGTTTCAACAGTCATGACAGCCTACACAACACATTAAAGACATAAGTGTAAACGGAATAGTAGGAACAAATGAAAACTAAATGTCAGAGATTGCCGTAAGATAACATGAATTGCGTCAAAACAACAGTGGCTGCAGAGCTTAGTAGCCATCTTCGAGACCCCGTATCTACCTAAACTGTCTGCCAAAAACTCCGTAAAGCGAACATTAATGGGCAAGCTGCTATACCGTAACCATTAGTGAAGACAATCAACGCAAAGAAGCGTAAAACATGGTGTCAGGAGTATAAATCCTGGACGGTTGATCAGTGGAAACAGGTCATGTGGTCCGACGAGTCAACGTCTTCGTTATTTCCAACATCAGACCGGGTTTAGGTCTGTAGAACGCCATAAGAAGCCTACAATCGTGACTGCTTGATTCCAGTGGTTAAGCATGGAGGCAGAAGTGTTCAAATGGTTCAAATGGCTCTGAGCACTATGGGACTTAACATCTGAGGTCATCAGTCCCCTAGAACTTAGAACTACTTAAACCTAACTAAGGACATCACACACATCCGTGCCCGAGGCAGGATTCGAACCTAGATTCGAACCTACGACCGTTGCGGTCGCTCGGCTCCAGACTGAAACGCCTAGAACCGCTCGGCCACCCCGGCCGGCGGAGGAAGTGTGATGGTGTGGACAGCCATATGATGATATTCTGCTGGTCCCATAATTACCAATCATTATGTAAACATTTTAGGTGATCAGGTGCGCCCCATGATTCAAAAGTTGTTCCCCAAAAATAATGCCATTTTTCAGGTCGATAATGCAGCCATTTACACAGCCACGACAGCACAGTCGTGGTATGAGGATCATGCAACCGAATTGCACCGTCTTCCCCTGCCAGCACAGTCCCCAGTCTTGAACATTATCGAACCCTTGTGGGCGATATTGGAGCGCACCCTCTAGATCAGATTTCCACCTCCCTCTTTACTACAGCAGTTAGAAGAGGTCATGATCAAAGAGTGTTATAACATTCTACTGGAGACTTTACAATCATTATATGCCAATATTCCAAGAAGAATCGCAGCTGTATTACGGGCAAATGGGGGTCCAAACCCTTATAAATAAACCATTCCCAAGTAATTACAGGTGTTCACATTATTTTGCCCATCCCCTGTATTTGTTCTCTGATAGCAAGCGTAGAAGTGAAGGGATTAAGATTTGCTTAGTGCACAATGCGCCGATTGTCGCTTCTGGTGGTCGGACATTGTTGACCGGAACATTGGCAACGGATGGACGAGCCCTCACGTTTCCATGCAGTTCAGCATTGGGTCACTGTCAGATCTGAATTCCCACAAATCTCGATATTGCACGAACTGAGTAGCTGGCCAAGTGATGACAAACGATGAGGTCCCTTTCAAACTGTGTTATCAGGCACTGATGTCGATATTTGAAACGATTACGCGGCATCTCCGTATCCTTCACATTTATCGTTCAACATCTGGCAATGTTCACGTCCCTTATATATCCTGTATCTAGCACTAACAGCGAACAACAGTAACCCATTTACGTGTTCGTTCCACCAGCCACAGAGAATTGCATTTGCATACTCATCAATGGTGTGTACGTGTAGAAAGTTACGTTGACATCGGACCATGTCATCTTGGTTTTTCACTTTTTTTGTCAGGCGGTGTATTTAAGGAAACTCCGTTTACTATCTTTTTCTATACGCGAATTGCAGTCGCCGAAGGTTATTATACTACATCCACCCATTCCTCTCGCACCAACCACTAGCTTTAAATGGAAGTCGTTTCACAAGCCGCCTGTATAACGGATAAGGGCAGCTGCGGGTGAAGCGGGAGCACAGTGTACTCGCACTGATACGCTGCTCACTTATATTAGTGAACTGTTACAGCGACGTCTTCGTCCCTCTTCTCATGCTAAAGTCACGTGATCGTAAGGACTTACGATTATCTGTAACCCGTGGGCTATGGATAGTGTCTTTGATTCATAATCAAAACGGCTTCGGTTCCGAGTTCGAATCTCGTCACTGCTTAAATTTTGATTAACAATCAGAACTGATGGTCGAAGACTTCCGGCATAAGAAGTCACCCTCAGTATGCCAACGGTCTTGTCAAAGAGGGCGAATGAGCGGACAGAGGTTCAGGGTACACTCTTGTCCTAGTGGTGGGAAACTGCCCCTAAAGGTGGAAGTGTCAGCAATGATCAACGGCATGGGGATGCAGTAGGCAATGGAAACCACTGCCTTAAGAACACACCTGTAATTGAAGAAAGTGTCATGTTAATCTCTCCATTGGCAAAAGATTCCGGAATAGTCCCCCATTCGGATCTCTGGGAGCGGACTGCCTAGGGGGGGGTACCACGAGAAAAAGATTGAATAATCAACGAATGGATAACGTTCTACGAGTCGGGACGTGGAATGTCGGAAGCTTGAACGTGGTTGGGAAACTAGAAAACCTGAAAAGGGAAATGCAAAGGCTCAATCTAGATATAGCAGGGGTCAGTGAAGTGAAGTGGAAAGAAGATATCTGGTCAAATGAGTATAGGATAATACCAACAGCAGCAGAAAATGGTATAACGGGAGTAGGACTCGCTATGAATGGAAAGGTACCGCAGAGAGAGTGTTACTATGAACAGTTCAGTGACATGCAGTCTGGACCCGAGCGACCGCTACGATCGCAGGTTCTAATCCTGCCTCGGGCATGGATGTGTGTAATGTCCTTAGGTTAGTTAGAAAAAGATTGAATAATCAACGAATGGATAACGTTCTACGAGTCGGGACGTGGAATGTCGGAAGCTTGAACGTGGTTGGGAAACTAGAAAATCTGAAAAGGGAAATACAAAGGCTCAATCTACATATAGCAGGGGTCAGTGAAGTGAAGTGGAAAGAAGACGAGGATATCTGGTCAGATGAGTATAGGATAATACCAACAGCAGCAGAAAAAGGTTTAACGGGAGTAGGACTCGTTATGAATGGAAAGGTACCGCAGAGAGTGTGTTACTGTGAACAGTTTAGTGACTTGCAGCCTGGAGCCGAGCGACCGCTACGGTCGCCGGTTCGAATCCTGCCTCGGGCATGGATGTGTATGATGTCCTTAGGTTAGTTAGGTTTAATTAGTTCTAAGTTCTAGGTGACTGATGACCTCAGAAGTTAAGTCGCATAGTGCTCAGAGCCAAGCCAGTTAGTGACAGGGTTGTTTATAGCAGAATCGACAGCAAACCGACATCGATAGTTCAGGTATACATGCCGACGGCGCAAGCTGAAGATGAAGAGATAGAGGAAGTTTATGAGAATACTGAAAGGTTAATACAGCATGTAAAAGGGGATGAGAATTTGATAGACATGGGGGACTGAAATGCAGTTCTTTGGGAAGGAGTAGAAGAAAAGGTTACAGGAGAATATGGGCTTGGTACAAGGAATTAGAGTGGAGAATGACCAATTGAGTTCTGTAACAAGTTTCAGTTAGTAATAGCGAATACTCTGTTCAAGAATCACAAGAGGACGAGTTGTACTTGGAAACGGCCGGGTGATACGTGAAGCTTTCAATTGGATTACATCATGGTCAGACAGAGATTCCGAAATCAGATACTGAATTGTAACGTGTACCCAGGACCAGATATACACTCCTGGAAATGGAAAAAAGAACACATTGACACCGGTGTGTCAGACCCACCATACTTGCTCCGGACACTGCGAGAGGGCTGTACAAGCAATGATCACACGCACGGCACAGCGGACACACCAGGAACAGCGGTGTTGGCCGTCGAATGGCGCTAGCTGCGCAGCATTTGTGCACCGCCGCCGTCAGTGTCAGCCAGTTTGCCGTGGCATACGGAGCTCCATCGCAGTCTTTAACACTGGTAGCATGCCGCGACAGCGTGGACGTGAACCGTATGTGCAGTTGACGGACTTTGAGCGAGGGCGTATAGTGGGCATGCGGGAGGCCGGGTGGACGTACCGCCGAATTGCTCAACACGTGGGGCGTGAGGTCTCCACAGTACATCAATGTTGTCGCCAGTGGTCGGCGGAAGGTGCACGTGCCCGTCGACCAGGGACCGGACCGCAGCGACGCACGGATGCACGCCAAGACCGTAGGATCCTACATAGTGCCGTAGGGGACCGCACCGCCACTTCCCAGCAAATTAGGGATACTGTTGCTCCTGGGGTATCGGCGAGGACCATTCGCAACCGTCTCCATGAAGCTGGGCTACGGTCCCGCACACCGTTAGGCCGTCTTCCGCTCATGCCCCAACATCGTGGAGCCCGCCTCCAGTGGTGTCGCGACAGGCGTGAATGGAGGGACGAATGGAGACGTGTCGTCTTCAGCGATGAGAGTCGCTTCTGCCTTGGTGCCAATGATGGTCGTATGCGTGTTTGGCGCCGTGCAGGTGAGCGCCACAATCAGGACTGCATACGACCGAGGCACACAGGGCCAACACCCGGCATCATGGTGTGGGGAGCGATCTCCTACACTGGCCGTACACCACTGGTGATCGTCGAGGGGACACTGAATAGTGCACGGTACATCCAAACCGTCATCGAACCCATCGTTCTACCATTCCTAGACCGACAAGGGAACTTGCTGTTCCAACAGGACAATGCACGTCCGCATGTATCCCGTGCCACCCAACGTGCTCTAGAAGGTGTAAGTCAACTACCCTGGCCCGCAAGATCTCCGGATCTGTCCCCCATTGAGCATGTTTGGGACTGGATGAAGCGTCATCTCACGCGGTCTGCACGTCCAGCACGAACGCTGGTCCAACTGAGGCGCCATGTGGAAATGGCATGGCAAGCCGTTCCACAGGGCTACATCCAGCATCTCTACGATCGTCTCCATGGGAGAATGGCAGCCTGCATTGCTGCGAAAGGTGGATATACACTGTACTAATGCCGACATTGTGCATGCTCTGTTGCCTGTGTCTATGTGCCTGTGGTTCTGTCAGTGTGATCATGTGATGAATCTGACTCCAGCAATGTGTCAATAAAGTTTCACCTTCCTGGGACAATGAATTCACCGTGTTCTTATTTCAATTTCCAGGAGTGTAGACTCAGATCACAACATAGTAGTGGCTGAGCCGTGTTGGGCTGTTGTTATGTGTTGGTTTAAACCTTGGTTCCTATTATGTGTTTGGTTTCCCTCAGTTATTCCGATTATCCTTTTTCTCGCTCTCACCGTGAGAGGCAGCAGTGGTGTGTAACGATATTCGCACCTTGTACTATCTTTGGTCTGATGCTTATAGTTTCCGGCTGTGCTGTGTGCGATGAGTCTGTCGGTTGGTGTGGAGCAGCGAGGAAATCTTCGCGGGGCGTGGTCTGGCCAGACCGCTGGCGGTCTCTACTCAGTGTGGGAGTGTGTGGGGCTGTTCCCATTGCTTCAACGTCCTTGGTTCACCGACCCTCTCAGCGCGACTTGCGCACAGAGCGTTAGACGATGGCATGAACAATTCCGGAAAACAGGTTGCTTATGTAAAGACAAATTGCCGGGCTGTCCCCAGTGTCTGACACAGACGTCGAACGCATGCCCCATAGTTTCACAAGGAGTCCGCAGAAATCTATTCTCCGTGCAGCTCGACAGCTCAGCGTGCCCCCAATGTCCGTCTGACGTGTGTTGCGTCGACATTTATACATGAAACCATACAACATTCAGCTAACGCAAGCTCCTCGTGAAGGTGACAAACAACAACGTGTGAAGTTCTGTAATTCGTTCATAAAAAGATGGAGAATGACAAATTTCCTTCTGCACTTAGTCTTCAGTGACGAGGCAATATTTAAATGGAAAGGACAACTGTCATAATGTGAGAGTATGGAGCATGGAATAACGACATGAAATTGAGCAACATGAAAGGGACTCTCCAAAATTTATGTGATTATTGCAGTTTCAAGGTCCATTATTTTTTTGCCGAGAACACTGTTATAGGAATCACATATCTCGATGTACTTGAGAACTTCCTTTTCTCACAGTTTGAGACTGATTCGAACGACATTATTTACCAACAGGACGGGGCTCAGCCACTCTAGCATCTAGAAGTGCGGGAAATTTTAAATCAAAGGATACTGAACGGTGGATCGGTCGCACTGGACCACGTGACTCAGCCTTACACTATTGGCCTTCAAGTTCACCGGTCCTGACTGTATGTGACAATTTCTTGTGGGTGTTACATAAGACTCTGTTCATGTGCCTCCGTTACCAACAACAATGAATGAACTGCGACATCGTATAACAGCAGCTGTGGAAGTTGTAACTCGAGACATGTTCGCTGCAGTGCGGGAACAATTTGAATATCGCATTGACATATGGCATGCATCACAAGGGAGGCATATTGAACAACAATGAAAAGCTATGAAAAAAACTTTTTGAGTTTGATGTTCATCAAAAGACATAATTCATTGTGTATGTTCTCTAGTTTCAGAAACATAGACTTGCCAAATCGGATGATTCTTTATGATACGTCCTGTATATTTAAAAATGTGTAGTCTACGTCTCTCCATATGTTTATTAGAGTCGTGTATAAATTTGGAGTAAATCTGTCAGGAACAATCTGCGTTTTTGATAATTACGATTCCCATTTATTCAGTATATATTTATATATCTTATATTTTAAAAATATGTTAAAATATGTAGCCTATGTCTGAATGTTTATTACTGCATCGCGTAAAAATCTGAAATAAATCGGTGAAGAAATTTTAGATTATTTTGCTAATATGTTTTCTCTTTATAGAATGTGGTGTCACCGCCAGACACCACACTTGCTAGGTGGTAGCTTTAAATCGGCCGCGGTCCATTAGTACATGTCGGACCAGCGTGTCGCCACTGTCAGGGATCGCAGACCGAACGCCACCACAAGGCAGGTCTCGAGATACGGAATAGCACTCGCCCCAGTTGTACGGACGACGTAGCTAGCGACTACACTGACGAAGCCTCGCTCCTTTGCCGAGCAGATAGTTAGAATAGCCTTCAGCTAAGTCCATGGCTACGACCTAGCAAGGCGCCATTAGCCTTACATAGCTTGTATCTCAAGAGTCTCACTTGTATCGTCAAGAGCGATGTATACAACAAGGATGGATTAAAGTTAAGTATTCAAGAAGCTACGTACTTTTCTTTATAGCATTCATTACGTATCCTGTTACAGACCAATCTCTTGCCTGCGTGAACTAAACGCGTGCCTTTCGGCTACTTCCGTGGCGTGGCTGTCTTGCTACGCCACAACATAGAATATGTCCCTCTGTAAGCTTATTTAAGCATTGTGTAAAACTTTCAATAAATTTCATCAAGAAGTTTTCGAGATGTTTGTTAGCAACCTTTCTCATTTCTACCATATATATATACGGTGGTCCATTGATCGTGACCGGGCCAAATATCTCACGAAAAAAGCGTCAAACGAAAAAACTACAAAGAACGAAACGTCTAGCTTGAAGGGGTAAACCAGATGGCGCTAAGGTTGGCCCGCTAGATGGCGCTGCCATAGGTCACACGGATATTAACTGCGTTTTTTTAAATAGGAACCCCCATTTTTTATTACATATTCGTTTAGTACGTAAAGAAATACGAATGTTTTAGTTGGACCACTTTCTTCGCTTTGTGATAGATGGCGCTGTAATAGTCATAAACATACGGCTCACAATTTTGGACGAACAGTTGGTAACAGGTAGGTTTTTTATATGAAATACAGAACGTAGGTACGTTTAAACATTTTATTTCGGTTGTTCCAATGTGATACATGTACCTTTGTGAACTTATCATTTCTGAGAACGCATGCTGTTACAGCATGATTACCTGTAAATACCACATTAATGCAATAAATGCTCAAAATGATGTCCGTCAAACTCAATGCATTTGGTAATACGTGTAACGACATTCCTCTCAACAGCGATTACTTCGCCTTCCGTAATGTTCGCACATGCATTGACAATGCGCTGACGCCTTTTGTCAGGCGTTGTCAGTGGATCACGATAGCAAATATCCTTCAACTTTCCCCACAGAAAAAAATCCGGGGACGTCACATCCGGTGAACGTGCGGGCCGTGGTATGGAGCTTCGTCGTCCAATACACCTGTCATGAAATATGCTGTTCAATACCGCTTCAACCGCACGCGAGCTATGTGCCGGACACCCATCATGTTGGAAGTACATCGCCATTCTGTCATGAAGTGAAACATCTTGTAGTAACATCCGTAGAACATTACGTAGGAAATCAGCATACATTGCACCATTTAGATTGCCATCGATAAAATGTTGACCAATTATCCTTCCTCCAATAACGCCGCACCATACATTAACCCGCCAAGGTCGCTGATGTCCACTTGTCGCAGCCATCGTGGATTTTCCGTTGTCCAATAGTGCATATTATGCCGGTTTACGTTACCGCTGTTGGTGAATGACGCTTCGTCGCTAAATAGAAGGCGTGCAAAAAATCTGTCATCGTCCCGTAATTTCTCTTGTGCCGAGTGGTAGAACTGTACACGACGTTCGAAGTCGTTGCCATGCAATTCCTGGTGCATAAAAATATGGTACGGGTGCACTCGATGTTGAAATAGGTTTCTGAACACCGATGTTTTTGAGATTCCCGATTCTCGCGCAATTTGTCTGCTACTGATGTGCGGATTAGCCACGACAGCAGCTAAAACACCTACTTGGGCATCATAATTTGTTGCAGGTCGTGGTTGTCGTTTCACATTTGGCTGAACACTTCCTGTTTCCTTAAATAACGTAACTATCAGGCGAACGGTCCGGACACTTGGATGATGTCGTCCAGGATGCCGAGCAGCATACATAGCACACGCCTGTTGGGCACTTTGATCACAATAGCCATACGTCAACACGATATCGACCTTTTCCGCAATTGGTAAACGGTCCATTACACACGGGTAATGTATCACGAAGCAAATACCGTCCGCACTGGCGGAATGTTACTTGATACCACGTACTTATACGTTTGTGACTATTACAGCGCCATCTATCACCAAGTGAAAAAAGTGGTCCAACTAAAACATCCATATTTCTTTACGTACTACACGAATATGTAATAAAAAAATGGGGGTTCCTATTTTAAAAAACGCAGTTGATATCCGTTTGACCTATGGCAGCGCCATCTGGCGGGCCAACCATAGCGCCATCTGGTTTCCCCCTTCAAGCTAGAGAAGTTTCGTTCTCTGTAGTTCTTATTTTGATGCTTATATCGTGAGATATTTGGCCCGGTCACGATCATTGGACCACCCTGTATACCAGGGCACTCCGTATCACGAAATTATTATATTTACAACATGTTACACAAAATATTTTCCACTCATAGTTACACACGGCTTAAATGTGTTTATAAAACAACACCGTGTAACCAACAAGAGATGTTGTAAGTAATATTTATTTACAGTCAACTTGTTTCGGTCAAGTGAAAATTTTCAGTCCACCGATTAACACCACATCCCTTTTATGGAAAGTTCATCTAACGCCAAGGAATCTTGTTTTAACTTGATATATCGTTAATCCATTACCTGAGGATGGTCATTTGACCTCAACTAGGCGTCTGTTAGAAACGTTCATTAAGACAGCTTTCGTCGGAAACACGGTGTCGTTCCATAAATACATGGACCGCATTATCTGGTATGTTGACACTAGTGACAAAACTTTTAGTGTAGCGGAAAAACAGAACAATAAAAGGAAACCAATCGCTGTAATACTGATTTATATTCGCAATATATTTAAAGGTAATAAACACAGCTTATTATATTCGTAATATCTCAGCCGTGTTTGCACTTTCGTTGTGAGAGGAGAGTATTCTCTATAGTTTCTACGTGAAAATATACTGTAATACTAGAGAGATGCAGTTTGGATCCGATTTTTTAAGACAGTCTCTAGTCAGCGCTTAAAAGTCAAATGATATTTCAAAGAATCAGAGTCGTTTTCGAGAAGCACCAAGAGGTCTCTTCTTACGAGTAACCACTCAAACAACGCGTTTGCTATTTAGTCATAACTATATATCCAAAAGTTTTATCGTAACAACTGACAATAGAATTTATAGGTGCCACAGAGTACTCACGAAAACGTTTGTATCAGAGGATCAAAACAATTAACTTATATTAAGTCTTCCGATACTCACGGTTTAATGCACGACAAAGCAGAGACGGGACTATTTACAGTTTGCGTAAGTGAAAGGTGCTCATCACTGATGAAACCCACTTCAGTATGTAGAACAATGCTCGTAGTGTGTCACCTTGCTGGATACCGGCTACCGGTGCTGCTACAGCACCATCGTAGGAAGAGCCCAGTTTTGCTATATGGATTCGCTGGTATGGAGAGTCGTCACGTTGGATTTGCGTCCAGTGCTTCATTGGTGATCGGAGGATCTCTACTAACGCCCAGAGGTACAATTATGAAGTACTCCTACAAAGCGTACAACTTTCAGACTGTCCTTCGAGCTGTTCTCATAAAATTAAACAGGCGCAAGGGAAAAAAATTTCAAGAACTGCAGTACAGTCTCTCTGTCCCAAGAAGGACCCTTCGAGACTCATGTACAGTTACCTATTAGTGGGATATGCTGTCGGTAGCACTGTTGAGCACCCACATAGAGACCATGTCATTAGCTGTCAAGCAGCAACTACCTGTCACACTAATTGTTTTGATGCAGTGAAAGTGATAGTCCAGTGTTTTTACGCTTCTTGTAAAGTATATCTTCAATATAAGATGTTTTTGAGGCAATATTTTGGACACTATTGTGTATCCAATGTCTTGTGATTAAGCTTACCCTCTGCACGCTAGCTTATACAAAAATAAGATCAGCAGATGATACGAAGATAGGAAAGAAAGCATTGCGTCAAATCACTGATGGCATATAAAAATAAGACTTAAATTAGAGATATACACGAAAAGAGGACTATGGGAAACCTTTAGCAAATGGAAATTAGGTCGATAAGTCTCCAGTGGTGATGATAGAGAAGACAGTATGCAAGTAATTTAACAGGGTAGATCATTGATGGAACAATGTAGTAACAAATATCCTAGCATCAGAGACATAGCTGTGAAGGACGATGTCAAACTAGTTAACAGACGGAAAGGTTATTCCTGTAAGAAATACAGCAACCAGCCATTTTATGAAACCCCAGTGTTGTTAAAAACAATCTTTGTCGGATTTACCATTACGAATGAGTGCTGGATTACGTGTGCACAACATATTAAATTAATGATTTAGAAATTTGATGCCCTAGCAGTGACACTTACGTTGGGGTATTGAATACTTTTTTGTTCAGAAACTTTGATCATGACGGACTGTTTGTTAAGTACTTTAATCAAAAGCGTGATTTACGCGACTGTGAAATAATTAGGTAAGTTTATTTGCACAAAAAATGAAAACGGCATAAAATAAAATTAGTTTATGCGTAATTAAATATTAGTTACGATGAAATTTAGTAATTCAAATAACGGTTGGTGAAGTTAATTAGTGGGTAACTGGAATTACTTAACACCAGAGGGCTGGAGTGGCCATGCGGTTCTAGGCGCTATAGTCTGAGCCGAGCGACCGTTATGGTCGCAGGTTCGAATCCTGCCTCGGGCATGCATGTGTGTGAAGTCCTTAGGTTAGTTAGGTTTAATTAGTTCTAAGTTCTAGGCGACTGATGACCTCAGAAGTTAAGTCGCTTAGTGCTCAGAGCCATTCGAACCATTTTTGAACTTAACACCATCTCCCTTTCCTAATGAATTTACCGCAACCCGCTTGTGCATTAATAACAGTAACCGTTTACGCCTAAGACATCAATGCAACTACGCCAGTGTGGGAAGGACAAGCTGAACATGACGTTCAATCTTTAACTTCCGCCGTACTAACGCGCCAGTGTTGCACGTTTCTCTTACCATACTTGTTGATATAACGTGAGCAGGCTATTGATGACGTGGCTTGGTGCCATCAAATGCGCACCTAGAAGTGTTCTTCTGTGCACTCGAACATTAGAGTCCGTCAGTCTCCACTGCAGGCGAGAGCTGCCTTCTAAGTTTGCTGTCCCAGTTCTGAGCGACGCCTACCATTTTGTACTGCCTCAAAAGCAAAAGTCCCTTCTCATTCCACGTCTGAAGCCCAAGTTCTCTTTTTCAGAAATTGCACGAAGACTGTGAAAGAATAAAAAGAAAAAGGTAACTTCGTTTTCTGGTGACAGCCCGATGCCCAACAGCGAGCTACAATTATTTTTATAGAGTCCTCTTTTCATTTATTTTAGACTAGCTAACAAAGAGAAAAGTGCTTCGGAAGATCTTCGGTCCGGTTCTGGATGCAGATACAGGGGAATGGAGGATCAGATACAGCCAAGAGCTTGAGGAACTACACCAGCAGCCCAACATAGCAGGAGCTGTCAAAGCCAAACGAATGCAGTGGGCCGGCCATGTGGCCCGGATGGAGGATCACAGACGGCCTCGAAAACTCCTGGATTTCACACCTACAGGAAAGAGACAGTCAGGGAGACCCAAGAAGCGTTGGAGGGATGGACTCCATGAAGATTTAAACCAAGTGTCAATAGATGTGAACGGATGGCGGATAGCGGCAATGGACAGAATGCAGTGGAGGAGGAAACTCGTAGATGCGTGCGGTCCACTGGGCCTGATCACATAGTAGTAATAGTAGTAACAAAGACGTATCTCTCCGAATGTTTCTTTGACACAGGCCCAACTTCCACCCCTGGTCCCCGAATTCCTCGCTGCAGAAGTAAACTCTTCAGTGTACATTTCTGTAACTTGCCACAGACCGTAAAAAGCACTTATCCCCTACTGGACCTCGTTGATTTAATTTGCCTGTAGCCTTCGTTCATATTGTTCCAGAGTGACCGGCGCTGCCATGCTGGAAGCATGCACGCATGCTCGTTGAGTCCCGCATCATATCACCTTTACTTGTGTCAGGCACTGCCAGTTCTCAGAATACCTTACCCCTTATTTGTGGGGTTCCATTTCGCTTAGGTTCCACTCTGAATGTCCTATTCCATGAACTGCAGCACGCCACAGCTACGTAGTGAGCAGCCAAAACGGTTTGATGCTTTTAAAATTTTTCATGTACATATATTTAGACCAACAAACGTTTCGACCTTTCAAACATTTTCACTTGGGGCAACACATATTTAAATCTGCAGTTAGCAAATCGTTAAAAACATCACCTGCAGGTTGGATGCCGAGAGTGTCCTGTGAAAAATAACTGTAGTCTATGTATCTAGTACCCTTCACCACTTGCGTATACGGGGGACGCTTTATGAATAATACAACACATTTTTTCTCAACCATTTATGGTCGGAAAAAAGTGGAATTTCTTGTCGGTCGAATGTTCCCTCTTCAGCCCCTATAGTTTCTTGAAGATCCGATACGTGGTTGCGCTAAACGTAGGCTTCAAAATGACGTCTGTAACGGAGGTGCCTCCCAACCAGGTAGTTGTGATTGAGTTTCCTTTGGCGGAAAACCAGTGCATCGTAGCTATTCGTAGGGTGCTTGCAGAATGTCTACGGAAACCTACAGCGAACAAAAGCACGGTGAGTCATTGGGCGAGACGTCTGTCACCATCGCAATAAGGTCTCACAGACCTTTCCGATCACCCGCGTGAAAGTCGACCACCCACATCTGTAATCCCTGCAACGTTGGAACGTGCTACACTCTCATTCGTGGTAATTGACGGATGAGAATCAAGCATCCCGCTGCACAGCAGGACATGTGTGTTGGTACTGCTGACACTCGTCCAGTAGCTAGAGTTGTAAAAGGTGTGTGACAGTCGGTTCGTCGCCGCCTAACAGAACATAAAGAGCAACGAAGGATCATCTGTAGAGAACTGCTTGCGGGTTACGAGGCTCATCGAACATTATCATAGGCGATGAAATATAGGTTCATCACTTCGAAACGGAAAAAAGCGAGAATCCATGGAGTTGAGCCATACTGCCTCTCCTCCGTGCTGCACCCCCAGCCGGTAAAGCTATTGCAACGATCTTCTGGGACTCTGAAGTGTTTATTATGTTTGATGTCCTCTCTCACGGTACAACGATGTACTGCTACCCCCAGGATATTCATAAAACAACTTGAGCATGTTAGTCTCCACAACAATACAAACGAAATTCTTCTCCATGACAACGCAAGCACTCACACATGACAGCGTACCCGAGATGAGTTTACAAAACTTCACTGGACTGCTCTTCTTCATCCGTCATACAGTCTGGATCACGTATAAAAAAATAATGGATCTGAGCACTACGAGACTTAACATCTAAGGTCATAAGTCCCCTAAAACTTAGAAAAACTTAAACCTAACTAACCTAAGGGCATCACACACATCCATGCCCGAGGCAGGATTCGAACCTGCGACCGTAGCGACTGAAGCGCCTAGAACCACTCGACCACAGCGGCCTGAGATCACGTATCTTCCGACTTCCATCTGTCTGGGCCAGTGAAGAATGCACTCCGCGAAAAGCAGTACGAAGATGATGGGGAGGTCATGGATGCAGCAAGACGTTGGCTGCGGCGTAGACCAGTAGAGTGGTACTACGCGGGCATACAGACCCTTCAAATAATATGGTGTAAGTCCGTCACACTGAACGGAGATTACGTTGAAAAGTCGGTTTTCCTTTAGCGAAGGATGGTAGGAATGATATGGCGTATTGGAACCCTGAATGAAACCAACCTACTTTGAGGAAAAAAAAACTGTGTTGCAGTACTTATTGATCGCCCCTCGTGTGTGGAGAGTAGGAGCACCAACAATCGGAATAAACAGTAAGTGCACCTAACGAATAATACACTATGTGATCAAAAGTATCCGGACACCCCCAAAAACATACATTTTTCATGTTAGGTGCATTGTGCTGCCACCTACTGCCAGGTAATCCGTATCAGCGACCTCAATATTCAATAGTCATCGTAAAAGAGCAGAATGGGGCGTTCTGCGGAAATCAGACGCTTCGAACTTGATCAGGTGATTGGGTGTCACTTGTCATATGTCTGTACGCGAGATTTCCCCACTCCTAAACACCCCTAGTTTCACTGTTTCCGATGAGACAGTGATGTGGAAACGTGAAGGGACACGTACAGCAAACAAGCGTATAGGCTGACCCCGTCTGTTGGCTGACAGAGACCGCCGACAGTTGAAGAGGGTCGTAATGTGTAATAGACAGACATCTATCCAGACCATCAAACAGACATTCCAAACTGCATCAGTATTATGACAGTTAGGTTGGAGGTGAGAAAACTTAGATTTCATGGTCGAGCAGCTGCTCATAAGCCACACATTACGCCGGTAAATACCAAACGACGCCTCGCTTGGTGTAAGGAGCGTAAACATTGGACGATCGAACAGTGGAAAAACGGTGAGTGGAGTGACGAATCATGGTACACAATGTGGCGGTCCGATGGCAGGATGTGGGTATGGCGAATGCCCGGTGAATGTCATCTGCCAGCGTGTGTAATGCCAACAGTAAAATTCGGAGGCGGTGGTGTTAGGGAGTGGTTGTGTTTTTCACAGAGGAGTTACAACACAATAACATCCCTGACATGAATCCTATAGAGCACCTTTCGGATGTTTCGGAACTCCGAATTCTACATTTACATATCTACATCTACATATATACTCCGCTAGCCACCAAGTGGTGTGTAGCGGAGTGCGCAATTCGCGCCAAAATCATATTTCCTCCCCTCTGTTCCACTCGCGGATAGCACGAGGGAAAAATGACTGTCTGAACGCCTCAGTACGAGCTCTAATTTCCCTTATCTTTGACTGTTGAGCATTGCGCGATTTGAAAGTTGGTGGTAATAATATATGCTCTACATCCTAGGCGAAGATCGGATTTCAGAATTTAGAGAGCAGCCCCTTTCGTTTAGCGCGTAATCTATCTGCAAGTGTGTCCCATTTCAAACTTCTATGAGATTTGTAACGCTCTCCCGATGGCTAAATGTACCAGTCACGAACCTTGACGCTCTTCTTTGGACCTTCTCAATCTGTTGAATGAGACCCAACTGGTAATGGTCCCATACAGACGAACAATACTCTTAAGATTGGACGAATTAACAAATTCTAAGCAATTTCCTTTGTTGAATGACTGCATCGCTTCAGGATTCTACGAATAAACCGCAATCTAGAGTTCGCCTTGCCCGTTACTTGTGTAATCTGATCATTATATTTGAGATCATTTCGAATAGTCTCACCCAGATACTTGACGGATGTTACCGTTTCCAATGACTGAGCATCTACTTTGTACTCGTATATTAATGGGGATTTTCGCCTTGTTATACACAGTAGGTTACACTTACTAATAGTGAGAGATAACTACCAGTCATTACACCACGCATTTATTTTCTGCAAATCCTCATGGATTTGTTCACAACTTTCGTGTGATACTACTTTCCTGTAGATTACAGCATCATCGGCAAACAGTCTAATGTCGCTGACAGTGCCATCTACCAGATCGTTTATGTAAATCGTATTACGCTGCCCTGGGGCATACCTGAGGTTACGCTTGTTTCTGTTGAAGTCACCCCATTCAGGACGACATACTGCTCTCTATCTGTTAGAGAACTTTATATTCAACCGCATATGTCATCGGATAGGCCGTAAGCACGCACTTTTTGGAGCAAGCGACAGTGCGGAACTGAGTCGAATGCCTCTCAAAAGTCGAGAAGTATGGCATCAAACTGGGAGCCTGTATCTAGAGCCTGTTGTATATCATACACAGAGATGGCCAGCTCTGTCTCTCATGTCCGTTGTTTCCTAAAACCGTGCTGGTTTCTGCAGATGAGCTTCTCAGAGTCTAGAATGGTCATTATGTCAAACACAAAATATGTTCCATGATTTCGCAACAAATCAAAGTCAATGAAATTTGCCGATAATTATGTGCATCCGATTTTCTACCCCTTTTATAGATTTTTATGACCTGGGCATTCTTCCAGCCCAGTGGAACTTTCATCTGTTCCAATGATCTCTGATGGATGATGGATAAGAATGGTGCTACACTTGTAGCCCACATACACTAAACACTATGTCAGCGATCCTTGCGTTTGTTCGATAAATGAAAGGGGGAATGGTGCTGCAGTCCTCTACCGTAAACGAGTTTTTGAAAGCTACGTTTAGAATTTCGGCCTTCTGTTTATCATCATCCGTTACATTACCCGTACTGTCAGCAAGAGAAGGTATTGAATTAATTGTAGCGTTCATAGATTTTACATGCGACCAAAAGTTTTGGGGTTATGTTTAGAATCTGCAGATCAAATGTTGTTGTGGTCTTCAGCCCAGAGACTGGTTTGATGCAGCTCTCTATGCTACTCTATCCTGTGCAAGTTTCTTCATCTCGCAGTATCTACTGCAACCTACATCCTTCTGAATCTGTTTAGTTTATTCATCTCTTGGTCTGCTTCTACGATTTTTACCCGCCACGTTGCCTTCCAATACTAAATTGGTGATCCCTTGATGCCTCAGAATGTGTCCTACCAAGCGATCCCATCTTCTAGTCAAGTTGTGGCACAAATTTCTCTTCTCTCCAATTCTATTCAGTACCTCCTCATTAGTTATGTGATCTACCCATCTAATCTTTAGCATTCTTCTGTAGCACCACATTTAGAAATCTTCTATTCTCTTCTTGTCTAAACTATTTATCGTCCATGTTTCACTTCCATACATGGTTATGCTCCATACAAATACTTTCAGAAACGACTTCCTGACACTTAAATCTAAACTCGATGTTATCAAATATCTCTTCTTCAGAAATGCTTTCCTTGCCATTACCAGTCTACATTTTATATCCTCTCTACTTCGACCATCATCAGTTATTTTGCTCCCCAAATAGCAAAACTCACTTACATCTTCAAGCGTCTCATTTCCTAATCTAATTCCCGCAGCATCACCCGATTTAATTCGACTACATTCCATTATCCTCGTTTTGCTTTTGTTGATGTTCATCTTATATCCTCCTTTCAAGACACTGTCCATTCCGTTGAAATTCGTTAAAAGAATCTCTCATTGACCTTTTGACAGCTGCTTTCATTTCGCATGATTTCTGTTTGTCAACGGGGCAGTGAGTACGTTTAAAACGACTGTGTAAAATTCACTGCTTTATCAGTAACTTCATAATATGTTTGCTTACCAAGGTGGATCCTTTCGCTCCCCTACATTTTTGGTAGGCACATACGTCTCTAGGACGTGGTGGACAATAGCTTTAAATTCCGACCAAAGATGCTCAATACCTTTGTGCCCCGCGGTGAATGCTTCGAGCTGACTATGAAGATATTCATTAATGACATTTTTATTTGCTTTCCCAAACAAGAAAACACTACGCTGTTACTTTGTTTTCTTTGCAACTTCCACTGACATATAAGCCACAACGACATTATGGTCGCTAATACCTTCTTCTAGCCGGCCGGTGTGGCCGAGCGGTTCTAGGCGCTTCACTCTGGAACCGCGTGACCGCTACGATCGCAGTTTCGAATCCTGCCTCGGGCATGGATGTGTGTGACGTCCTTAGATTAGTTAGGTTTAAGTAGTTCTAAGTTCTAGGGGACTGATGACCTCAGATGTTAAGTCCCATAGCGCTCACGGCCATGTTTTTGAACCTTCTTCTAGATTAACTTCCTCAAAAAGATCAGGTCCGTCTGTTGCCAAGATATCTAATATGTTCCCATCTCTAGTTGGTTTTCTGACCAATTGCTCACGGTTGCCCGCATCTCGTGGTCGTGCGGTAGCGTTCTCGCTTCCCACGCCCGGGTTCCCGGGTTCGATTCCCGGCGGGGTCAGGGATTTTCTCTGCCTCGTGATGGCTGGGTGTTGTGTGCTGTCCTTAGGTTAGTTAGGTTTAAGTAGTTCTAAGTTCTAGGGGACTTATGACCACAGCAGTTGAGTCCCATAGTGCTCAGAGCCATTTGAACCATTTGCTCACGGTTGTTTGTTTTGTTTGTTGAGAGCGCTCCTAGAATAACTTCACACGAGTCTTTGCTTCTGCCCCCTGTGATAAAATTGCAATTTTCGCAGTCAGTGGATGCCAGATTAAAGTCTCCACCTATAACTAATGGATAATTTATATATTTATTTCTGGTCCCGGCGGAGGTTCGAGTCCTCCCTCGGTCATGGATGTGTGTGTTTGTCCTTAGGATAATTTAGCTTGAGTAGTGTTTACGCTTAGGGACTGATGACCGTAGCACTTAAGTCCCATAAGATTTCACACACACACACACACACACACACACACACACACACACAAATGGTTCAAATGGTTCTGAGCACTATGGGACTTAACATCTGTGGTCATCAGTCCCCTAGAACTTAGAACTACTTAAACCTAACTAACCTAAGGACAACAGACACATCCATGCCCGAGGCAGGATTCGAACCTGCGACCGTAGCAGTCGCGCGGTTCCGGACTGCGCACCTAGAACCGCTAGACCACCGCGGCCGGCACACACACACACACACACACACACACACACACATATATATATATATATATATATATATATATATATATATATATATATATATCCTATGTACTCAGACTTTCCCTGAAACGTTCTGCGACGTTTGTTGCGGATTCTGGCGGTCTATAAAAACATCCTAATAGAATGGTCAATCCTTGTCTGACAGCTTTAGCCAGACTATTTCATAGTCCGACCCAGTATCGATCTCAACTGCGTTTAAATAGCTTTTAACTGCAATGAACACACCACCTCCCATAGCAACAGTCCTATCCTTCCCAAACATTGTCCATTCCGAGTTCGAAATTTCACTGCTATTTATGTCTGGTTCCAACCAGCTTTCGGTACCTAATACAATATTGGCACTGCTACTGTTTATTTTGGAGAGTAACTCGGCTACCTTGCTACAGACACTTCTACAATTTACTGGCGCTGGCGGTGGCCGACGTTAAAGCAGGCCTCATCCGCGCATGCGCCCAACGCCGGCCTAATGCCGCGTCCTGGGGCGACGATTAACACAGTAGACTATAGAGCCCGCGGCCCACCGCTTCCTGGCTCGCGTTTGTACGCTAAGACCTCACCGACCGACATCGATACCTCTCCTCAGTGCAGCACTTCGTGAAGAATAGGCTGCCATTCCCCAAGAAACCTTCCAGCACCTGTTTGAACGTATGCCTGCGAGAGTGGAATTTGTCATCAAGGCTAAGGGTGGGCCAACATCGTATTGAATTCCAGCATTACCGACAGAAGGCGCCACGAGCTTGTACGTCATTTTCAGCCAGGTGTCCGGATACTTTTGATCACACACTGTATATTATATATACACAACTCGTTAATTGTACTAGACAAACATATTTGTTACGAGGCGTGTTTTTTAAGTAACTACCGTTTTGAAATTAAAAAAAGACTTGCTGAGATATCTCAATAATTTTATTTTCACATGACAGCCTGTACCTTAATCTACTTTTCTACATAATTTCCTGAGGCACTTGTCACAACGTTGTACCAGATTTTGGATACCCTCCTCACAGAAGTCTGCCGCCTGACTTGTTAACCACTGCATCGCCACTGTTTAGACTTTGTCATCGTCTTGAAGACGCCGACCGCCCAAGTTCTTCTTCAAGTGCAGGAACAGATGGTAGTCACTGGGCGCGAAATCGAGGCTGCACTGAGGATGATCTAGAGTTTCCCATCGAAATGATGTGATGAGATCTTCGTTCTGATTCGCCACGTGCGGGCGGGCATTGTCTTGCAGCAAAACGATGCCCTTGCTCAACTTGCCACGTCTTTTGTTCTGAATTGAACGGCGCAGATTGAGCAATGTCTTACAGTAAGCTGCTGCATTGGTTGTCTCATTACGAGACAGAAATTCCACAAGAAATACTCCTTTTCTGTCCCAAAAAACTATGCACATGATGTTCCGGGCAGAAATCGTTTGCTTAAACTTCACTTTTCTGGGTGAATCTAAATGCCGTCATTCCATGGACTGCTGCTTTGATTCTGGTGCGACGTACGCCACCCATGTTTCATCGCCCGTAACAATTTAGCTTAAGAAATCATCACTGTCGTTGTGGTACCGCTCAAGGAAAGTCAATGCACTGTCTAAACGTTTGGTTTTGTGCACATCCGTCAACATTTTCGGTACCCAACCCGCGCACAATTTTCGGTAATTCAAGTGCTCGGTCACAGTGCCATACAAAACACTATGAGAAACATTAGGAAAGTCATACCGCAAGGAGGAAATCGTAAAGCGTCTGTTTTCTCTCATCTTATTGTCCACTTCCTGCACCAAACTTTCATTAACGACCGAAGGACGCCCACTCCGTTCTTCATTTGTGCGGCCATCCTTAAATGCTCTCACCCACTTTCTTACCATTCCATCACTCATAATGTTTTCTCCGTAAATTGTACAGATCTCACGATGAATATCGATCGCTTTTAGGCCTTTAGCACTGAGGAATCTTATAACAGCCGGTACTTCACAGTCGGCGGGACTTATGATTATCTGAGGCGTCTTAAACACTCAGTACACAACGTAAAGAAGGAAGAATTAGACTGTAATGGCGTCAGTGCGTAGACAACAGATGTAGGTACCCAGTGTGCATGCGCAGAACGCCGACGGCAGCGCTGCGGCCGCGGTGTGTCAAAACGGTACTTACTTAAAAAATACGCCTCGTATTTTACGTAGGACATCTGAATCATCAAAATTACAATCTATGTTTACAACGATGTGCTAATTGAAGATTTAAATATGAAGATGGGTGAAAGCCAGAAACGAGTATTGGCTTAAATTAAGGTGACCATCCATCCCGTTTTTTTCGGGACAGTCCCGAATTTCCTTTGAAAAAATTCGGGACACCTGTTTGTCCCGAAACTGACAATCATGACCCAATTTGCCCCGAATTAGACATTCATTTTACCTTTATAGATATATTTTATTACTAGTTTTAGATATGGTGGGAAACTGTTTGACAAGAGGGTACGACAAATTGTCGAAACCGTTATCAAACTGTTTCTACTGTGCAAATACGTGTTGGTCGCAGCTCGAACAGCTAATGGGCAGTCAGAGACCACGGCAACTGGGAAAAGTCGTATCGAACGCATTCGAGCGGTCGAAACGGTTCTAACCGTAACTCGAACAGAAAAAGGAAGAAAAACAGAAAAAGGAAGAAATCTGCATATTTTCTAATAGCCATGGAAGAGGCAGAGGAGGTTTCATGGCAAACATGCAGACGCAGTACAAAGTAACTCGAACAGACGAACAGTAATATACGCTCACGTTGACTTTGGCGTCGCCAACGCAGTGTATGCTGGCCTCTAAAATACTACCATTTGTCATCTGTGTGCGCCATATTATATCAGATTGAATTTTGTGTTACGTCTTGTTATGGTATACTACGTTTGATAAGTTTAGTTGTTTTTCCTCGTCAGTAACAACAACAATACTTGGCTCTGAACACTATGGGACTTAACATCTTAGGTCATCAGTCCTCTAGAACTTAGAACTACTTAAACCTAACTAACTTAAGGACATCACACACATCCATGCCCGAGGCAGGATACGAACCTGCGACTGTAGCAGTCCCGCGGTTCCGGACTGCATCGCCTAGAACAGCACGGCCACCGCAGCCGGCAATAACGATACTTCTTCGCAAGAATGAGTTCAATTGAATGGACTGCTAACAACACTGTTCCAGGTCAAAGATGGGTTGAGGTGATTTCTCATTTCAGCCAGAATCATGTGCCATTCTCAAATGCACTCAAGCTAGTGGAGTTTCTTTTCTGCCTTGCTGGCACTAATGTTGCTACTAAAGGGTATTTTCCCACATGAACAATATATGGACAAGTGACAAAACACAGTTGGCTGTAGAAACCTTGAAATCAATGTTAGTAAGTAGAATAAATTATGATGAACTTGTGTCGAGTTTTTTCATATGTTGTTGAAAAATACAGACTTGATAAAGAAAATTCACAGCACTGATAAATACAGTTGCCCTAATCACACTCATCCATCTTAGAAGGTATTAATAAAATGTAAATGTCCTTTCCTTTGTAACAAATTTAATTGATGTTTTGTATTTATTACATTTAATTGAAACCTTCTTCTCATATAATAAATAAATATACCCTATTTTGCCTAATTTTTAATGTGTCCCGGATTTGGGCCGAGGAAATATGTTAATGTCCAGAATTTGAGTCTAGAAAATATGATCACCTTGTTGTTGTTGTGGTCTTCAGTCCTGAGACTAGTTTGATGCAGCTCTCCATTCTACTCTATCCTGTACAAGCTTCCTCGTCTCCCAGTACCTACTGCAGCCTAGATCCTTCTGAATCTGCTTAGTGTATTCATCTCTTGGTCTCCCTCTACGATTTTTACCCTCCATGCTGCCCTCCAATACTAAATTGGTGATCCCTCGATGTCACAGAACATATCCTACCAACCGATCCCGTCTTCTAGTCAAGTTGTGCTCCTCTTCTCCCCAATTATATTCATTACCTCCTCATTAGTTATGTGATCTACCCATCTAATCTTCAGCATTCTTCTGTAGCACCACATTTCGAAAGCTTCTATTTTCTTCTTGTCCAAACTATTTATCGTCCATGTTTCACTTCCATACATGGTTACACTCCATACAAATACTTTCAGAAACGACTTCCTGGCACTTAAATCTATACTCGATGTTAACAAATTTCTCTTCTTCAAAAACGCTTTCCATTGCCAGTCTACATTTTATATCCTCTCTACTTCGACCATCATCAGTTATTTTGCTCCCCAAATAGCAAAACTCACTTACTACTTCAAGCGTCTCATTTCCTAATCTAGTTCCCTCAGCATCACCCGACTTAATTCGACTACATTCCATTATCCTCGTTTTGCTTTTGTTGATGTTCTTCTTATATCCTCCCTTCAAGATATTGTCCAATCCGTTCAACTGCTCTTCCAAGTCCTATGCTGTCTCTAACAGAGTTACAATGTCATCGGCGAACCTCAAAGTTTTTATTTCTTCTCCATGGATTTTAATACATACTCCGAATTTTTCTTTTGTTTCCTTTACTGCTTGCTCAATATACAGATTGAATAATATCGGTGAGAGGCTACAACCCTGTCTCACTCCCTTCCCAACCACTGCTTCCCTTTCATGTCCTTCGACTCTTATAACTGCCATCTGGTTTCTGTACAAATTGTAAATAGCCTTTCGCTCCCTGTATTTCACCCCTGGCACCTTCGGAATTTGAAAGAGAGTATTCCAGTCAACATTGTCAAAAGCTTTCTCCACGTCTACAAATGCTAGAAACGTAGGTTTGCATTTTCTTAATCTAGCTTCTAAGATAAGCCGTAGGGTCAGTATTGCCTCACGTGTTCCCAAATTTCTACGGAATCCAAAGTGATCTTCCCCGAGGTCGGCTTCTATCAGTTTTTCCATTCTTCTCCAAAGAATTCGCGTTAGTATTTTGCAGCTGCGACTTATTAAACTGATAGTTCGAGAAGGTACTAATAAAATGTAAATGTGCTATCTTTGTAAAAAGTTTAATTGATATTTTGTATTTATTACATTTAATTGAAACCTTCTTCTCATATAATAAATAAATGAATAAATATAGCCCATTTCGCAAAATTTGTAATGTGTCCCAGCTTTGGGCCTAGGAAATATATTAATGTCCAGAATTTGAGACTAGAAAATATGGTCACCTTACTTAAATAAAATTACGTAAATATGGCTGTTTGCTGTACGTCTTAAAGTAATGTAGTCCCCAGCCGGAGATCTCGACAACCAGTAAAAATGGATAGATTGAAGACCGAAAAGTGTAAAGAGAAAAGCCGAGTAAGGATACATCACTGTTTCGTTCGTCCGTTTGCAAGTCGTATTTTCAGAGTTCATTTCAATTGTGTTTGATTTCGTTCAATGGGTCTTCCGGGTTTTTTTCAACGTGGCCCACGTACACATCTTTTTATTTAATTAAACGTTTGAGAGTCAGAAGTGAGGACAAAGCGGCTACGCCCTCTTTGACGCGCCCGTGAAGCAATTAGCGTGAAAGTGGCTGTGTGATGGAGCGCCGGGTAGCGGCGCGCTCCCAACACGGCAGCAGACGGCACACGGCACACGGCACACGGCAGCGTGCAGATTAACGCCGGCGCTGGCGGTGGCCGAAGTTAAACAGGCCTCAGCCGCGCATGCGCGAGACGCCGGCCTAATGCCGCATCCTGCGGCGCTGATTAACACAATATAGAGCCCGCGGCGCACCGCCTCCTGGCTCGCCTTTGTACGCTAAGCGCCGCTCCCTGTAAACAACCAGCCACCGCACCGCGGCCGCGCCAGCTTTTGAGATAAAAATCTAGCGCTTCCTACCAGCTGTCGAGGTGTGTACGCGTTCACCGAGCACTGATCTTGCATTTCGTTTATAACGTCGCACACGACGGCGCCTTATGAATATCCCTATACTCGTCAAAATCAAGCGTACCCTCTTTACTGCGTGTTTCACTTCCATTTGTCTAGTTTTTCAGCGAGAGTGCTTTCACGAGCTGTGGCATTTTCATTAAATTCTATCTGTTCACCAATCATCGCAGATTACGATTTCGTATCAGATGGAGCGTAAACGGTTTTACGTCACACCTGGACGTCTGGCACTCTCCGAACATAAATTATCAGTGACAATTTTGTTTGACTTCCGTCGGTGGTTGCGTCAGTAGCGCTCCTCATTGCATCTTGGAATACGCATTATGCGCCGGCCGAAGTGGCCGAGCGGCCCTAGGCGCTACAGTCGGGAACCACGCGACCGCTACGGTCGCAGGTTCGAATCCTGCCTCGGGCATGGATGTGTGTGACGTCCTTAGGTTAGTTAGGTTTAAGTAGTTATAAGTTCTAGGGGACTGATGACCTCAGAAGTTAAGTCCCATACTGCTTAGAGCAATTGGAACCATTTTTGAACGCATTAAGCCATTGAGATAATATGGGTCAGTAGATCTCAAATACACCTGGGTATGTACCTATAGTGTATCCACAAAGTATTCGTCCGACCGTGGCGCGTAGGCTATATTACCCACAGTCATACAAATATAGTTGCGAAATGAATAATAACTATTTCCTTGCATTGGCTGATTTCTACACTTGGAAATAAAACGCTCTTTATGGTTCACACGTCGCTTCATTTGTGACCAAATACACGCTATGCAAAATCACGCCGCGATGGACGCCGAACAAGTATTCGTCTGGTAAACGATATCTGTGGTATTGGGCCGCACTGACACGCGCCCCTCTCGCGTTCGTTATGTAGTTGTGTTCCATCCAGCACATTGAATAGTTGGCTCTCCGGTCTCAATGCAGTTGAGTAATATTTACGTAATATGCGTCTAAAACGTATCGAAGCTACAAATGAATAGAGAGATATCTGCGTCAGGTTGTTTCGACAAGGATAATGTTTTCAAGAAATCGGAGAAACCGTCGGTAGACCTACTAGTACAGTGAGATGTTTTATATACAGGTTTAATCACAGCAGGCAACGGCCTTGTAGCAGTGGATACGCCGGTTCCCGTGAGATCACCGAAGTTAAGTGCTGTCGGCCGTGGTCGGCACTTGGATGGGTGACCATCCAGGCCGCCGTGCGTTGTTGCCATTTTTCGGGGTGCACTCAGCCTCGTGATGCCAATTCAGGGGCTACTCGACCGAATAGTAGCGGCTTCGGTCAAGAATACCATCATAACGACCGGGAGAGCGGTGTGCTGACCCCACGCCCCTCCTATCCGCATCCTCCACCGATGACGACACGGCGGTCGGATGGTCCCCGTAGGCCTGAAGACGGAGTGCTTTTTTAATCACAGCATAAAGTACGAAAACAAATCACGAAGCTGTCGTTCTGCAGTTTTGTCCAAAACGAAGAAACAACAGCTGCTTTGAGAAATCATCAAATATCCGAAACAGAGCGCTGCACACCTTGTTACTGCTTTTCATATCTGTTTCAGCACAGACTGTAAGAAATGTGCTTCATGGAGGCCGAACTGCCCGTAGAAAACCGTACATCGGTAAAATCAACAGAAGAAAGTGATTTGCATTTTCAAGGGAATATAAATCAGATTGGTTTGATTTCTAGAGGAAGGTTGTATTTACTGATGAGAATGGATTTGAGCTGTTTTAGTCTAAAGGGCGCGTAACAGTGTGGAGAGAAAAGAATTGTTAACTTGAAAAGAGAAATACAACAGCCTCGGTTAAGTTGAACATGTAGCAGTTTCAGTACTTGGGAGAGGGGGGGCGGAGGTACATGAGTGCAAATGGTGTGGGGGATTTGTGTTTTATTGATGGCATTACAGACCAGCAGATTTGTATAAACATCCTAAAAACACATCTATCCAGTAGTGTGAATCATGTGGGTCTTAATGGTGATTAAAATTTCACACAAGATAAAGATCCAAAACATACGGCTCTAGATAAAAAGTTGTGCCTGTTGTATAACACGCCCCACTGGATGCAGACACCACCGCAATCCCCAGACATTAATCCTATTGAGAATTTGTGGCATTTACTCGGCGAAAACATCAAGAATCGTTAGATATCCAGTGGAAATGATCTACAGACCGCCCTACAAGAGGAATGGCGTAAAATTACGGTGCAAACAACAGAATCTCTGGTGAAATCCATGCCAAGAAGAATGCAAGCGATTATAAAGAGGAAAGGAGGCCCTACTAAGTACTAACAACAACATTCTATGTTCAAAGTACTCTAGACAAATACTTATTTTGCGCCTTATATTGCCTATCTGTACTTCTGAATGCTTAAACATGTTTATTTACATATCAATCTGTGTTTCTTTATTGTATTCTCATTTTCACTGATAAATACAGACGTCCTTGACCCTGCTTTATTTCAGTCCGTCAGTTCTCTTCGCTTTATACACCCTTAAATATTCAGTCATGTATCAGAAGAATAGTTTGTGGAGTAACCGTACGTGGTACGAAACCGACTGTACAAGTCTCTGAGCAACTACAGTAAAACAGCTGACGCAGCAAATTGGACTCACAATCAATTTTACCAGCATTTCAACACCTCCGTATCTTTTACTTTGAGTGTTCTTTTCAGTATGTATCAGATAGAAAAAAGCGATTAGACGTAATCGTAAATTATGTTGTAACATGCCTAATGGAAGCCGAGAGGACGACCGTCAACATCATTCACGTCTTCAGGCCACATATATCTATATCTACAGTATTACCACGCAGTTCACTTAGCAGAGGATCCATCTAATCATCTTCAAATTATTTCTCTACCTTTCCGCTCTCGAAAGGGGCGCGGGGAACACAAGCACTTAAATCTTTCTCTGCGATTTCTAATTTCTCTTATTTTATAATGATGATTTCTCCCTATTTAGGCGGGTCCAACTGAATATTTTTGCAGTTGGAGAAGTATGTTGGTGGTTGAAATTTCACGACAAGAATCTGCAACGAAAAACGCTTTTGTTTTAATGATTGCCACCCCAAGCCTTAATCCTATTAAATTAAATAAATAAACATAACAAGTAAATGCAGTATAACTGAAAGTTCGCCACTGATTACCTTGGTACAAAATAAGACCTTAAGAACAGTGAAACAGCACCCCGTGGAATAATTAATCATGTTTCATATTATTCTTCTGTTACGTACGCAAATGGCGAAAGTTCCATGAGTGTTTTAGGGATGTGTTGTTCCGGGTGTGAAATTTGGCGAAGGAGATATCTTGTAAATGGAGTACAACCCATTGTTTAGTAAACCAGTTGATATTTAAATTGCGAATACCAAAATGTCGAATGAACGTTTGAGTGCCACTCGCACATTAGCTACAATTTTGCTTTGTGCCGTACTATAATGTGCACAGATTTATACTCTGGCATTGTAGTCTGAAGGAGTCGGTTCAAATTTCTCTTCGCTATTCTTATTTAGTTTACCCACAATATCTTATACCGGCCCGTGTAGATTTCTTTCCTTTATGAAATGAGCGCTATCGGCTTCATGTGAATAAGCCTCAAATCTTACTGTATCGGCTACAAAAGTAAACCGTTCCTTTCATCAGAGAAATGTAGATGCTTCGTAACCGAAAAATATATTGTAATTTAGGATGTACATTTTGCTGGTATATTACACAGCCTGCATGTCTAAGCGGTACAATTCTGTCAGAGGATGGTCCATGTGGCACCGAAAATGGCCATGTTAAAAATGAAAGCAATCTAAGTGGATTGTACTGTCTGTTGTACACCAACTGATTCCAAACATTTTCTAAAGACAGTGAGTCGGTTTTTCCAATGTTTGTCGGAAAAAAATACGAAACGTGATGTTATACGGGTATGGCCCCAATCATGGTTTAAGTTTTCGTGATTGATGTAAATCGCTTCAGGCAAATGTCAGAGTGTGTCCTCTGAAAGGAGACGGCCGATTACATTCCCTATCCTTCAATCATTCCAAGGTTCTGTTCCTTCTCTGGTGGCGTCAGTGTCGACGGGACGTTAAACCTGAATCTTCTGACGTTTTCCTCTTTTGTTTCCTGCCGGAGGACTGTAAATGATGGGTCGGCTTGAAAGACTGTTTTGATTATCTTTGTGAGTCCTCTTCGAACTCGAGGACAACGTTGCTATTCTGGTAAGACCAAATCTAAAAACCCCTATTGTTTTACAGTAGTCATAAGATCTATCCCGAAAACTATGCGAGAAAGACGGTCAATAGATACTAGTCCTATAAAAGCTTACGATGACGCTGACTTGAGCAACGTCTGTCCTACGTCTACAAAGAATATTTTCTCTTTTTCCTTCACCGATGTTTCGCTTCTTGAATTTATTTTACACTTTTATTAAGTTAATGTTATTGATTTATATGGACATGGAAATGTAAGGTTTGCTATTGAACAGTTTCGTTTTGAAGAGGAGACATTTGGGGCTATATATGTAACTTATTCCTCAACAGTTGATCATTTGCCTCCTGTTGTCCTGAGGCGCAACGTGGGTACCAACCCAGTATTTATCTAGGTGGATGTGGAAAACCGCCTAAAAACCACATGCAGACTGATCAGCTCACTACCCTCATCGCATCGTTAATGAGCGAGGTAGATACAATCCGTGGTTGGCTCGTCACTCTGTATTCGCAAACGGGGTTTTAGCACCCTTTTCCTTATTCTGCAAGCAGTCGCATTATCATTCTTCTCATTTTTTATTTGCTTTTTTTATTTTTATTTTATTTTAGTTAATTTTGTTTCTAAGGAAGGTAGGAGAAACAGAAACCTTTATTATTCATAAAACCATAGTACGACCTTACACATTATAACTGTCCTGGAGGAACCTCGCAGCCGTCCTAGCATGCAGCATGAAATAACAGAAAAGTCATAGTGCAGCCACCTTCGGCAGCCTTAAAAAAGTGTTTTTAGATATGAAAAAAAATTAAAAGAAACGTTCTATTGCTAACTCTGCAAGCGTTAGTTCTTCCTGGGTCGCATACTCGCGTACTTTTCCTTAGCTGATCACTTTACTTGGTGGTTCCTCAACGACAGCAGCTCCGCTCATCTTTGGGCACACGGCACACTCCAGTATGTGGTGGGTCCGCAAAAACCAGTCCTTATACTTTCATAGGCGTAACAGTTTTGTGTGTCCATCTGTGTGTATTGCCAATAATCCACTACGTTCAGATGTGTGTCTCTATATATGTAATGGACCGTCATAACTGTGAGCCAATCCACTGCGTTGGTCTTACGACGCGGAAAATACGATTTCTCTGGAAAAAAAATACTATGTCGGAAAATATTGCTGTATTTATAATGCGCCGCATGAACGCTATTATGTTCCTTACTAAGAGTCCAGACAGCCGACGGCTCGCCCCAGACCGGCCGGTGGTCGTCCGTATCCAGCATGGTGCATTGCTGACACACGGGTGAATCCTCTAAATGTTTTGCGTACTTTTTTGTCATTCGTTTGGTATTTCCGGTTCACTACAATGTATTATGCTGACCTGACTGTTGTAGGTAGGTGAGAGTGGTGTACCGTGCGCCACACCACGTGCCAATTAACTGCTGGATGTTTCCGTTCCACCCTGTTCCGGGCGATCTGTCGAAGAAGCAGATGGTAAACATCCGATGTCAACTGTCGGGACGTCGGTAGACGCTCTCGAGCGTAACTGTGTTTAACGATTAACGCGTGCACGTCCTTTAACGGAGGCGATGTATGGCCGACACTGACCGAGGGAAGATTGGTACTAGTTCTTAGATGATCGTCCCCGTAAGCGAGTGATTCCTGTTGCTCCACCGTTTAAGCATGGCATTAATATACATGGCACGCGCCTTCTCATGCACGTTCACTAAACCAACGCCCCCTTCTTGCTGAGTTAGCTTGTTTTACTGTACCTTAAAGACTGTCCCAGTCTTACATAGTACCCAAAACCCGCCCGAATCCTCCTAGGCACCGTGCGCGTCAAAAGGAGAAGGTGAGTCAGGCGTCACATCATGGGAGCGAGATAAAGGTTGACGAGTGACACTCGCTGCAGCATATCCATCGGGCGTAGGGCGTTTAGTCGTACTGACGTGCGGACTGTTGGTAGTTGTCCGCAGCCGTTCCTGCCGTCTCCTTATGAAAGGTGGTTCCCAAACATCGGAGGGTTTGCACCACAGGTAAGGATCCTTCCGTTCCTCGTTCTAGTCCACGCCCCACATACGTGATCTGTGATTTTTCGGAAGTTGACCTCGCTGCCAACTGCCATCCCATACGTCTGCTGATCGAGTCTCCTCCTCATTCCGGACGCGGAACACAATGTCATCCACGTATGCTCTGCATTTGAATGACAGATGCCGCAGAGAGATCCCGGAAAGTCGGCGGCGAAGGCCTGCGAGGCACGGTTCCAAGGCGATCGCATATAGGACGATCTACAAGGGGCTACCCTGTCTGACTGATCTTAAGATGTTTGTTCTACCTCCGTTGATCATCATCGCTGAACTGGCGCCGTGAAACAGGCGCATCACTGCAGTGGTCAATAATGGTGAGACACTCAACCGGGGACTGATGACCTCAGATGTTAAATCCCATAGTGCTCAGAGCCATTTTAACACCAACCTATTCATCACCGCCGCGATGTACACATGATCCATTCGATCAAAAGCATGATCGAAATCTACAGCAATCAGTGGCCCCAGAGGCGGCATGCAGCCCCGAGGGCGACGACGTCACAATAGTCTCCCAAGGCTGTGTGCATATTGCTGATACCGCCAAGACAAATCTGATCGGCATATATTCGATCCGCCGGCGACGTTTTGATACGGCTGCCCTGTAGGCGCATAAAGATCTTGTAGTCACTTTTAAGTAGGTTGAAGGGGCGATAATCATAAGGTCGTTTGCCACCACGTGGCTTGGGTATTGGGATCATGAGCCCTTCCGTGAATTTTAAGGGGACCGGTTCTTCTTGCCACAGAAGCTCATTAAACATGCATAGCCACATCGCTGTCATAATGGTCACAAAGGCCGGTATGATTCCAGCGGGAATCTGTCTGGACGTCGGGACATGCTGGAAACATCTCATATAATCGCTTCCTCCAGCTCCTCACACGTAATTTCAGATAACACGTCCGCTTACCCGTTCACACGCGTCGCGTCTGCGATTTCTTCCAGGACGTTCCCCAGCTCTCTCTGCCTCTCCCCGTCGCTCGCATAGAATCTGCTAAAATGATCCTGAATGCCTGTTCGGTGTCGCTTTGTGTTGAAAGCCAACGGCCATCTCCGAGATCGATTTCATGAGTTAACGTCCTTCTTGATCTTTCGTGTATCACATAATGTATCGAGGGAACTTCATTGGGCAGGCAATCCTACGACCACTCGGTATCATCGTACCGGCCATCCTTAGCTTCGCCTTGACTCTGTGGACGGCCGTCTGGTGTTCTGGTGCAGCTAGTTGAGCGAACAGTTCCCGGAGGACCGTAAAGTGAGTCAGTGATCATGCGCTACCATGGAAAAACCTCCTTCCCATAACTTATTAACGTCCTCCGTCAAGTTGGCTTCGCGGACTCGATCCACCACTGTACGACAGAACCATAAGAATTTCGTCGACGGAGGCAACCATGCCACGCGTCCTCCACCAGGCGTTGGCATTCTGCATCACGCAGGTGGGAGACGTCCATCTTCCAACTACCTCTCCGTTCTATAGGTGCTGTCTAGCAAGGTTGACAGTACAAATATATGCCTCATGGTCTGTCAACGCCGTCGGCCAGATTTCTGCGTCCACCATCGACATCGCTAACTCCCTTGAAACATAGATCCGATCCTAACGGCTCGCGGAGAGGCTCGTAAAAATGTATATCCTGGTTTGTTGCGATACTTCAGGTTCTATGTATCGACTAATTCCATCCCACTGACCAGTTCCCGAAATTATTGGCTAGAAGTATAGTTAGGATGCTGATCCTTTCTGTCGAGCATACAATTAAAATCTCCGTCGAGTATGCAAGCATTGTATCGTCCCCTGAGCAACGGTGTAACTTGATGGGTGAAAAAATCTGCTCTGTCCCTTCTCTTATCAGAGCCTGACGGTGCGTATATATTGATCAAACGTATTCCACCTATGATCATGGCCGTACCATTGATCAAACGTATTCCACCTATGATCACGGGCGTACCATAGGCGGAAGGTAAGTATTCTACTTCGTCTGCACATATCCCTTGCTTCAACAGTATCACAGTGCCAACATCTTTTGTCCCACGGGGAACAGTAAATATCCGTGGAGGAAAGCACCGGAACTTCCTGTAATAGCGTTATGTCTAAATGTGCAGCCTTTATCATGTCACTGAGCATCTCGATATTTATCGGCGTCTCAGTGCTGTTTATTTTAACGGACATTATCCGATAAGCTTGTTGCGTGGCTGTCAACGTAGATAAGCCGCCATAAGGTCACTAATTCTTCCGTACACAGGCTGCTTTCTTTCTAACGTCCCCTGCCGTCCCCTCATATGGTCTGCCGTTATTCCGTGCACTCCGGTCTTACACCGGGAGAGTGTGTGGAGCAGTTCCTCCAGCATCATCTTTTCCCCATTGGGTGGGTCTTGTGACCAGTCCCCTAGCGTCCCATCGTCGTCGCGCGTTGAAGGCGCCGTAGCTCCCTCAGTAGCCTGTTGCCGTCGATCGGGCTCCTCCTCTGTTTCTGGAGCATCGTCATCGTAAGGTCGTGTAGCCGTCCCGCTGGCAACCCCTGCATCCAAGTCAGACATTTCTTCTGTATCAATGGTTGTCTGCTCTGTACCCGAAAACGCCTCAGCATAGCCTGCTGAACCTAATTAGTCGTGCTACACCCTTAGGCGGTGCTTCTTCCAACGTTTTGGTGATCGCTGTTTTCGTTGCCGAGCCTCATAATCAGAGGTCATTATGGCCTCTGTATGTTCGTAGGGACGTCGAAATTGTGCGAAATTACTTGAAGGGGTCACAAGCGGCACCGAAGAGAGAGCATCCTGTGAATGCTGCAAGCGGTGCAGCGCAACATCGTCCTTCTACATCTACATCTACATTTATACTCCGCAAGCCACCCAACGGTGTGTGGCGGAGGGCACTTTACGTGCCACTGTCATTACCTCCCTTTCCTGTTCCAGTCGCGTATGGTTCGCGGGAAGAACGACTGTCTGAAAGCCTCCGTGCGCGCTCTAATCTCTCTAATTTTACATTCGTGATCTCCTCGGGAGGTATAAGTAGGGGGAAGCAATATATTCGATACCTCATCCAGAAACGCAGCCTCTCGAAACCTGGCGAGTAAGCTACACCGCGATGCAGAGCGCCTTTCTTGCAGAGTCTGCCACTTTAGTTCGTTAAACATCTCCGTAACGCTATCACGGTTACCAAATAACCCTGTGACGAAACGCGCCGCTCTTCTTTGGACCTTCTCTATCTCCTCCGTCAACCCGATCTGGTACGGATCCCACACTGATGAGCAGTACTCAAGTATAGGTCGAACGAGTGTTTTGTAAGCCACCTCCTTTGTTGATGGACTACATTTTCTAAGGACTCTCCCAATGAATCTCAACCTGGTACCCGCCTTACCAACAATTAATTTTATATGATCGTTCCACTTCAAATCGTTCCGCACGCATACTCCCAGATATTTTACAGAAGTAACTGCTACCAAAGAAGAGCGGCGCGTTTCGTCACAGGGTTATTTGGTAACCGTGATAGCGTTACGGAGATGTTTAGCAAACTCAAGTGTCAGACTCTGCAAGAGAGGCGCTCTGCATCGCGGTGTAGCTTCCTCGCCAGGTTTCGAGAGGGTGCGTTTCTGGATGAGGTATCGAGTATATTGCTTCCCCCTACTTATACCTCCCGAGGAGATCACGAATGTAAAATTAGAGAGATTAGAGCGCGCACGGAGGCTTCCAGACAGTCGTTCCTCCCGCGAACCATACGCGACTGGAACAGGAAAGGGAGGTAATGACAGTGGCACGTAAAGTGCCATCCGCCACACACCGTTGGGTGGCTTGCGGAGTGTAAATGTAGATGTAGATGTAGACAATAAAGGATCCTTCTTTCTATGTATTCGCAATACATTACATTTGTCTATGTTAAGGGTCAGTTGCCACTCCCTGCACCAAGTGCCTATCCGCTGCAGATCTTCCTGCCTTTCGCTACAATTTTCTAATGCTGCAACTTCTCTGTATACTACAGCATCATCCGCGAAAAGCCGCATGGAACTTCCGACACTATCTACTAGGTCATTTATATATATTGTGAAAAGCAATGGTCCCATAACACTCCCCTGTGGCACGCCAGAGGTTACTTTAACGTCTGTAGACGTCTCTCCATTGATAACAACATGCTGTGTTCTGTTTGCTAAAACTCTTCAATCAAGCAACACAGATGGTCTGATATTCCGTAGGCTCTTACTTTGTTTATCAGGCGACAGTGCGGAACTGTATCGAACGCCTTCCGGAAGTCAAGAAAAATACATCTGCCTGGGAGCCTGTATCTAATATTTTCTGGGTCTCATGAACAAATAAAGCGAGTTGGGTCTCACACGATCGCTGTTTCCGGAATCCATGTTGATTCCTACATAGTAGATTCTGTGTTTCCAAAAACGACATGATACTCGAGCAAAAAACATGTTCTAAAATTCTACAACAGATCGACGTCAGAGATATAGGTCTATAGTGTTGCGCATCTGCTCGACGACCCTTCTTGAAGACTGGGACTACCTGTGCTCTTTTCCAATCACTTGGAACCTTCTGTTCCTCTAGAGACTTGCGGTAAACGGCTGTTAGAAGGGGGGCAAGTTCTTTCGCTTACTCTGTGTAGAATCGAATTGGTATCCCGTCAGGTCCAGTGGACTTTCCTCTGTTGAGTGATTCCAGTTGCTTTTCTAATCCTTGGACACTTATTTCGATGTCAGCCATTTTTTCGTTTGTGCGAGTATTTAGAGAAGGAACTGCAGTGCGGTCTTCCTCTGTGAAACAGCTTTGGAAAAAGGTGTTTAGTATTTCAGCTTTACGCGTGTCATCCTCTGTTTCAATGCCATCATCATCCCGGAGTGTCTGGATAAGCTGTTTCAAGCCACTTACTGATTTAACGTAAGACCAGAACTTCCTAGGATTTTCTGTCAAGTCGGTACATAGAATTTTACTTTCGAATTCACTGAACGCTTCACGCATAGCCCTCCTTACGCTAACTTTGACATCGTTTAGCTTCTGTTTGTCTGAGAGGTTTTGGCTGCGTTTAAACTTAGAGTGAAGCTCCCTTTGCTTTCGCAGTAGTTTCCTAACTTTGTTGTTGTACCACGGTGGGTTTTTCCCGTCCCTCACAGTTTTACTCGGCACGTACCTGTCTAAAACGCATTTCACGATTGCCTTGAACTTTTTCCATAAACACTCAACATTGTCAGTGTCGGAACAGAAATTTTCGTTTTGATCTGTTAGGTAGTCTGAAATCTGCCTTCTATTACTCTTGCTAAACAGATAAACCTTCCTCCCTTTTTTATATTCCTACTAACTTCCATATTCAAGGATGCTGCAACAGCCTTATGATCACTGATTCCCTGTTCTGTACATACAGAGTCGAAAAGTTCGGGTCTGTTTGTTATCAGTAGGTCCAAGATGTTACCTCCACAAGTCGGTTCTCTGTTTAATTGCTCGAGGAAATTTTCGGATAGTGCACTCAGTATAATGTCACTCGATGCTCTGTCCCTACCACCCGTCCTAAACATCTGAGTGTCCCAGTCTATATCCGGTAAATTGAAATCTCCACCTAAGGCTATAACATGCTGAGAAAATTTATGTGAAATGTATTCCAAATTTTCTCTCAGTTGTTCTGCCACTAATGCTGCTGAGTCGGGAGGTCGGTAAAAGGAGCCAATTATTAACCTAGCTCGGTTGTTGAGTGTAACCTCCACCCATAATAATTCACAGGAACTATCCACTTCTATTTCACTACAGGATAAACTACTACTAACAGCGACGAACACTCCACCACCGGTTGCATGCAATATATCCTTTCTAAACACCGTCTGTACCTTTGTAAAAATTTCGGCAGAATTTATCTGTGGCTTCAACCAGCTTTCTGTACCTATAACGATTTCGGCTTCGGTGCTTTCTATCAGCCCTTGAAGTTCCGGTACTTTACCAACGCAGCTTCGACAGTTTATAATTACAATACCGATTGCTGCTAGGTCCCCGCATGTCCTGACTTTGCCCTGCACCCGTTGAGGCTGTTGCCCTTTCTGTACTTGCCCAAGGCCATCTAACCTAAAAAACCGCCCAGCCCACGCCACACAACACCTGCTACCCGTGTAGCCGCTTGTTTCGTGTAGTGGACTCCTGACCTATCCAGCGGAACCCGAAACCCCACCACCCTATGGCGCAAGTCGAGGAATCTGCAGCCCACACGGTCGCAGAACAGTCTCAGCCTCTGATTCAGACCCTTCACTCGGCTCTGTACCAAAGGTCCGCAGTCAGTCCTGTCGACGATGCTGCAGATGGTGAGCTCTGCTTTCATCCCGCTAGCGAGACTGGCAGTCTTCACCAAATCAGATAGCCGCTGGAAGTCAGAGAGGATTTCCTCGGATCCATAGCGACACACATCATTGGTGCCGACATGAGCGATCATCTGCAGATGGGTGCACCCTGTACCCTTCATGGCATCCGGAAGGACCCTTTCCACATCTGGAATGACTCCCCCCGGCATGCACACTGAGTGCACATTGGTTTTCTTCCCCTCTCTTGCTGCCATATCCCTAAGGGGCCCCATTACGCGCCTGACGTTGGAGCTCCCAACTACCAGTAAGCCCGCCCTCTGCGACCGCCCGGATCTTGCAGACTGAGGGGCAACCTCTGGAACAGGACAAGCAGCCATGTCAGGCCGAAGATCAGTATCAGCCTGAGACAGAGCCTGAATCCGGTTCGTCAGACAAACTGGAGAGGCCTTCCGTTCAGCCCTCCGGAATGTCTTTCGCCCCCTGCCACACCTTGAGACGACCTCCCACTCTACCACAGGTGAGGGATCAGCCTCAATGAGGGCAGTATCCCGGGCAACCACAGTCGTAGTCCGATCGGGGGATGCGTGGGACGAGCTGGCCGTCCCCGACAAACCCCCATCCGGAACCCCACAGTGATGCCCATTAGCAACAGCCGCAAGCTGTGTGACCAAAGCCAACACTGCCTGAAGCTGGGAGCGAAGGGATGCCAACTCAGCCTGCATCCGAACACAGCAGTCGCAGTCCCTATCCATGCTAAAAACTGTTGTGCAAAGAACGTCTGAACTAATCTACAGAGAGCGCAAACAAATCGACACAAAATTTAAACGGTTATTAAAATACAAGATTGCCTAGTAAATGCAGTAATGCTGCTACTTGCGCACTGCTGACACACTGCTCGGCGGCGGAAGGAGACTACGCGATTTTACACTATTCAGGTACTAAAACGCGATGCTACAACTCTCAAATACTATAATACGCCCGAAATTTATGAATTAAACAATGCAAGTACCAAAAACACGCAAAGAAATTAAGAATTAAACTATGTAACAAATGAGTGAGCTAGGAGTATACGACTTGCTGCTGCAACTGCTTATCCAACGACGGCAGGGAGCACAGTCCTTCCGTGGCTCACCACGATCTGCCTCTGTCTGTACGTTCCGGTACGTTTCTGTCGCGCGGCATACGTCGACGTGTAATGCTGCGACATAGGTCATGGGGAGAACAGTCGGATACTGTGTGAGTGGTGAATCAGCCCGTGGCAGCTGTAACAACCTTCGTTGAGCACACTCAAAATGTACGTGTCCCTCCTTCCCGCACCCAGAGCACGTCCTTGGTTGTCCATTATAGATGAGAATCGCCCTACAACCAGCGATGTACAAGTATGACGCAACGTGTTTCCGGAGTTAGATCCGTTTTGTCTGAAGCAGTTGAGGACAGGATACGTTTTTAAACTCGGCCCTTTTTCGGCCACATGGGATAGGACCGTTTCGAAAGGACGCAGGGCGTCTGTCACCAATTCTTCTGGTAATTTGAATGGAAGCTCAAAGACGCGGATCGTTCGTGGTCCATTGCCGGAATGTTCCACTGTAACCGCTCCAACATTCCCATCTGAATGACAGAAACGAAGTCCTTGTTGTCGGAGTAGTAGTTCGTCACGTGCCACTTCATTGATGATCTTGACATAGATCACGCTATTGGTTACAGATAAGTGTATTCGAAGTATAAAACCACGTTCGATTTTTACCTCGTCTCACAAATAGGGTTCTATCTCGTAACCCTTCGATCGAGCTTATTCGTTACGAAAACTAATTTTCAGTATCGACTTGTGGAGCGACAAGATTCAAATGGCTCTAAGCACTATGGGACTTAACATCAGTCCCCTAGACTTGGAACTATTAAAAACCTAACTAACCTAAGGATCTCACACTCATCCATGCCCGAGGCAGGATTCGAACCTGCGACCGTAGTAGCATCGCAGTTCCGGACTGAAGCGCCTAGAACAACAAGGCCTTGATTCGATCTGTGTATTATCGCGGCACACCGCTACACACTTATCGTAAACATCTCTCGCGCACACGTGCGGCGGGGACGTAAACATCGTCCGAACCGATGGGTCGCTGAAGGCTGACTGTCTCGGCTATCCGTGCAGTGATCAGTCTTATTCAGAGCAAATGTATCTATACATATGTTACTAGGTTGCTGACGATTTTCTGTCTGTCTGATCCTGGACCAACAAATCTACTGCTCCATCTCTGCTAGCCTCGGCATCAGTGGATGGTACTGTTGAAAACTACTCTCATTTTGTCTGTCAGACATTTAAGAATTAGAAAACATGAGATTCTTGGACATATGCAAATGGTTGAAATGGCTCTGAGCACTATGGGAGTGAACTTCTGAGGTCATCAGTCCCCTAGAACTTAGAACTACTTAAACCTAACTAACCTAAGGACATCACACACACCCATGCCCGAGGCAGGATTCGAACCTGCGACCGTAGCAGCAGCGCGGCTCCGGACTGTAGCGCCTAGAAACGCTCGGCCGCCCCGGCCGGCGGATATATTCACCTTTCGCGATAGGGATGATCTTTAGGTCCTCGGTGGAGCGCTAGTCTCAGTTTTGCACTATTCACATTATTGACAGGAATAAGCACCTTAGGAATAATATCTCTTTTAACAGCTGAATATGCACATTGAGCGTTTGAGAAACGACTCTACTACGATGATCTCCTAAGAGCCATCAGGAGTATATTCTGTGGTGTTTCGGCAGATATTTTCAATTTCATTTTTGCATCATGCAGCTGCATTTAGCCCTAATAAATACTGATCATCACATTGTTCAATCGACGCCCAGTATCGACGGTAAGCGTCGGTTTGTTTTCTGTAAAAAAAATTTTTTTATGCAGAATTTTACGTGCCTATTCGATACAGTGCTCCCAGATTAGTCTAGTGGGGTAATCGGTTTAATGGTATGTATTAGCAGGGACAGTGAAAACACGAAGAATAAACTGAAACGCAGCGGCGGCTGAGTAGCGCAACACGCTCGGAGGTAGCAGTCAGCGCGCGACAAAGCGGCACCGTTGCTGCTGCAGTCTGCGATATTCTTTGAGTTTTGCTGACCCTGTTAACACATACTGAGAAAACGAATGTCACACTGCACCAACCTGGGAGCGCTCTGTCGTATGGGCAAGTGAAATTCTGCTTTAAAAATCGTTTCGTTTGTAACGAGAAAGATATTGATTTTTGGGAATATGAGTTTGGGTGGACTCCGGCTACACAATTCGAGAAATAAATTGCAAATGTATGCTGAAACACCAGAGAAAATGTGCCTGACGACTCTTAATAAAGACTTCGTCTATGTTTTAGGTCACTTCTTTCTGTCTAGTTTATGAGTGAAGCATGTAATCTTTCGTCAAAATGACGACTATAAAAAACTTTCTGTGTTCCTAGGTCTCTAATCCGCCATATGGATCGTAATTTACATCCCACAGACTGTCGATATACAGGTAATAGTGAATAGTCAGTCTGTGAACAGAAAATAATAGACAAAAGAATTCGCAACTACATTAAACGTGACAGAATTTTCTAAGACGCATGTAAGTGTCTGTCTTCTTAGCATGTTAGGCTTGTCTATGTATCTCAATATGCGTTTCGCTCCTTTGATTGTTAAGTATCCTCGGTGGTAATCTTATGGGGTGCATTCATTACTTTTGTGTCCCGATATAAATGTATGTAATCATTCGAATATATGCCTGCAAATTTATCGATATCAACTTCACGTTCTCACTAGTGTCTTTTTCAAAAAGTGCGTTTCTTGTGTTCCACAAAACACTCTGCTAAACACAAACCGAATGTTGTGAAATCGGCTTATTAATATTCATAAAAGGAGATTCTGCAATGTTCAAAAATATAAGAAGCAAAATATTTAAAGCAATCAAACCAAGCTTTTCAATTAGTCGTAGAAACGGGCATTATGCAGGGTGACTTTCCGATATGTACGGAATCGTGGCCCGCAGAAAGTGTATATAATTTGCAGACGAAACTTCCCGTCCATTTTTTTGTTTGGCCAGTGATTTGCTTATAACTGATGCCTAAGTCTTTTGTTTACAGGAATGAGCTTCGGACTCTGCCTGTGAACGGGGAGGTAGGCGTATGCAGATGTCAGAACGAGTAGCCATTTGGGAGACCTCGTGCTGTAGGTTTCTTTCTTTACTTTTCATTTATTTAAGGAGACATGAGGATATTAAGACCTTCTCATACACCAGACTCATTAGCGATTTAATTTTATAACTTGTTTACTACATGAGCCACTCGTAATAGCGGTAAATAATTGTAGTAGTAACAGTAGTACCGATAAATACAGTGATCATTGCAGTATACGTAATGCATAAACAGTAAATAATAATAATAATAATAATACGAATAATAATAATGACAATAATTGTAGAAGAAAAACGTGGTAGTTCAGAAATGCTAGTACAGTTAACATTTTGTTTACTAATTTCAGTAGGTCTTTGCCGAAAGCAGTAATTATAGTACACTCCTGGAAATTGAAATAAGAACACCGTGAATTCATTGTCCCAGGAAGGGGAAACTTTATTGACACATTCCTGGGGTCAGATACATCACATGATCACACTGACAGAACCACAGGCACATAGACACAGGCAACAGAGCATGCACAATGTCGGCACTAGTACAGTGTATATCCACCTTTCGCAGCAATGCAGGCTGCTATTCTCCCATGGAGACGATCGTAGAGATGCTGGATGTAGTCCTGTGGAACGGCTTGCCATGCCATTTCCACCTGGCGCCTCAGTTGGACCAACGTTCGTGCTGGACGTGCAGACCGCGTGAGACGACGCTTCATCCAGTCCCAAACATGCTCAATGGGGGACAGATCCGGAGATCTTGCTGGCCAGGGTAGTTGACTTACACCTTCTAGAGCACGTTGGGTGGCACGGGATACATGCGGACGTGCATTGTCCTGTTGGAACAGCAAGTTCCCTTGCTGGTCTAGGAATGGTAGAACGATGGGTTCGATGACGGTTTGGATGTACCGTGCACTATTCAGTGTCCCCTCGACGATCACCAGTGGTGTACGGCCAGTGTAGGAGATCGCTCCCCACACCATGATGCCGGGTGTTGGCCCTGTGTGCCTCGGTCGTATGCAGTCCTGATTGTGGCGCTCACCTGCACGGCGCCAAACACGCATACGACCATCATTGGCACCAAGGCAGACGCGACTCTCATCGCTTAAGACGACACGTCTCCATTCGTTCCTCCATTCACGCCTGTCGCGACACCACTGGAGGCGGGCTGCACGATGTTGGGGCGTGAGTGGAAGACGGCCTAACGGTGTGTGGGACCGTAGCCCAGCTTCATGGAGACGGTTGCGGATGGTCCTCGCCGATACCCCAGGAGCAACAGTGTCCCTAATTTACTGGGAAGTGGCGGTGCGGTCCCCTACGGCACTGCATAGGATCCTACGGTCTTGGCGTGCATCCGTGCGTCGCTGCGGTCCGGTCCCAGGTCGACGGGCACGTGCACCTTCCGCCGACCACTGGCGACAACATCGATGTACTGTGGAGACCTCACGCCCCCGTGTTGAGCAATTCTGCGGTACGTCCACCCGGCCTCCCGCATGCCCACTATACGCCCTCGCTCAAAGTCCGTCAACTGCACATACGGTTCACGTCCACGCTGTCGCGGCATGCTACCAGTGTTAAAGACTGCAATGGAGCTCCGTATGCCACGGCAAACTGGCTGACACTGACGGCAGCGGTGCACAAATGCTGCGCAGCTCGCGCCATTCGACGGCCAACACCGCGGTTCCTGGTGTGTCCGCTGTGCCGTGCGTGTGATCATTGCTTGTACAGCCCTCTCGCAGTGTCCGCAGCAAGTATGGTGGGTCTGACACACCGGTGTCAATGTGTTCTTTTTTCCATTTCTAGGAGTGTATGTGGGGAGAAAGTGTCGAGAGAAGCGCATGAAATAATAGGATGAAGTTAGCAGATGAGGATGAGGAGAGAATACAAAAATAGAGGTGAGCAATGCATATGATATAATTGCTTGGCTGGTTTTGTACGGAAGGAAGATACCTGGAATAAGTCAAGAGAAGGCTAACGCAGAGATAACAGATGAAACTTGGATCTGCTCTTGAACGCAAAGTAGTTTTGGATGAGAAGAACGTCACGGTGCAGTTCGTTCCAGGGTCATTTTGAAGTAACAGAGGATACTGAGAAAGATCTGGTGTTATGATTAGGTACAGCTAATTTTCTGGACGTTTCAGCTCGTATATGGAAGTTGGAATGATTATATGTGTCTGATATGCTATGAGAGGTACTGAGGACACCACTGAAACAGAGCATGTGAGAACACGTCGCCTATCACAAAAAAGCGAGCTTTGACAAGAGTGACATGATCAAACAACTCAGTGTCACACACATATCTTACGAAAACGTTAAAGATTGGTCCAAGTCGTCTGGGCTTTTCACTGTTTGTGCCTTGTCAAAATACGGCACAGAAAGATTTGGTACAGATTTTGACAATACCCGGCAGATGAATGTAAGGCACAACTGACAAACTTCGACGAAGACATTTGCCAATTTGAAAACTGTCACATTACCGCTTTGAGCTGCTGGTAAAACAACAGTTTTCAGTCGTCTGAACATCATCAGGTTGTCGTATGTATCAAATAAAGTAATACGTAAATAACATTACAGGCTTCAAATGTCACGAGTCTGTTGATTGACGTAAATACGTAAGGAAGCGCCACGTACTTACATAAAAGCATTCACAGAGACATTTTAGGCGAAATATAAAGTCATTATCGTCAGGTGATAAAACCATGAACTATACATTGAAAATAAAAGTACACCATAACACAGTGATGTAACCCATTATGAAAACCACAAATCACAAAAAATGCAGTGGGTTCACATTTGTACGGAGTTACCGGTTATCATATTGTAGTATAAATTACATCGTCAATTTATAAAAACTGTGATAGGTAGTGAACTCATTCGTGTTAAAACTGTAATCGGCGATGAAGCTGTATTCATATTACACAGGGCGACTGGTACAGCTGATCATCGTTTGCTGGTAGAGCCAAATACCGTCGTAGAGGTCATTATACGAGGTGCGACAATAAAGTAATGAGACTGATTTGAAAAAAAAATGTTGCTTACCGTTTTAGTCAAGTTTAGTGTTGTCTCCTTCAAAGTAGTTTCCTTCTGAATGCACACACTTTTTCCAGCGCTTCTGTCATTGATGGTAACATTTCTGGGACTCATCTTCTGTAATATCCTCCAAGACCCTCGTCACAGCATTTTGGACATCTTGTGTTGTTTGAAAATGGTGTCCCTTGACCACCGTTTTGATTCTTGGAAATAGAAAAAAGAGGTGAATAAGGTGGCTGTGGTAGTACTGAAATTTGTTAAAAACTGTTGTACTGAGAGAGCAGTATGGGATGGCGCATTATCGTGATGCAGAATCCAGTTATCAGTAATGCTGGCACGGATACGAAGAACTTTTTTACGAAGTGTTTCTAAAATTTCTTTGTAGTAATATTGGTTAAATGTTTGTCCAGGAGGCACCCACTCTTTATGAACAATTCCCTTAGAATCAAAGAAGCATACAAGCATGCATTTCACTTTTGACTTTGGTATGCGAGCTTTTTTTGATCTGGGTGATGCCTTTGAGCACCATTGCGAACTTTCGCGTTTTGTCTCTGGATCGTACTGAAAGTCCAATGTTCATCGCCAGTGATAACAGGCTGAACAATTCTGGACTGATTTCACTTTGTTGTAACAGATCGGCTGCCACCTTTTCCCGTGTTTCTCGCTGTTGTGGTGCGAGATTTTTGGTGACCATTTTTGCACAAAACATTCTCATACCAAGATCTTCAGTTTTTATTAGACAAAACGTTTCTCGATTGATGTTGAGTTCTTCTGCAATTATTTTCATGGATAATCGTTGATCAGATCGTACAAGTTTACGCATCGTGGCCAAGATGACATCCGTTCGTGAGGTTGATGACCGTCCACTGCGGTATTCATCTTCAACATTCGTGCTACCTTCACTAGACATTTTATGCCAACGAAAAACTTGAGGTCTTGACATAACCTCTTCTCCAAAAGCCTTCTGAAGCTTACCGTAAGTTGTTGTCTAGTTTTCACCCAATTTAACGCAAAGAGAAATGGCATACCGTTGCGCAGTATTATGCGGTTCCATTTCCGTGACGAGAGACACAAACGCATGTTCACTTATTACAGCACAAGTCACGACCGAGCAGTTGCGTCCGCAGCTCGTGGTCGTGCGGTAGCGATCTCGCTTCCCGCGCCCGGGTTCCCGGGTTCGATTCCCAGCGGGGTCAGGGATTTTCTCTGCCTCGTGATGACTGGGTGTTGTGTGATGTCCTTAGGTTAGTTAGGTTTAAGTAGTTCTAAGTTCTAGGGGACTGATGACCGTAGATGTTAAGTCCAATAGTACTCAGAACCATTTTTTTTTTTTTTTTTTGAATGAGCAGTTGCATCGATGTGCCGCTTGGACTAGAACCAGCTTATAGACCAAGGTCAAAGATATTGTGCCTAAGCAAGTCTGCAGGGTTGCCACATCTTGTAAAGAAAATCAGTCTCATGACCTTATTGTCTCACCTTGTGCCTGTATTTCGGTAGTGACCGGCATGTTGCAGTTAATAAGCTGTATGTTCTCCACTAGCGTAAGTACATGTGACAGTCGAAACAGATGTTTTACATGTTGCATCTAACAGCACAATGCGACTGTTACAGAGTTTTTGTTACAGAAAGCAAAATGCATGGAAGTAATCGACGATGCAATTTATATTATGATACATTTATGTTATGATTCATGACAATAATGATTTTATATTTCGCTTAAGGGGATACGGAATCACCTATCCCCGCAATGTTAATATATGCCTACTATAGGGAACATTTTCTCACAAACTACTGGAGACAGAGAGGTAAAAATTTTACTGTATGTGCATTCATATGTTACAACAATACTGAAACAACAGTTTATTGTCAAAGTATTTTCTTACAGAGATATTGTACATTTATTTTTAAGTAAATTTTTTCCATCGCTTTTTACTAGACTATCACCCCTAAGTCTTTTGTAAATCAAGTAATTAAAAAATCGTTGTTTCAGTATGTAATAGGGACCTATGTCACTACGTCATAAAAATTTCAGACTTCTAGGTTGACCAGTACCTGAGATAATGTTCCTAGATGAAGTAAAAAGTAAACTTACGGGAAACGGAGAAAGAAGATTAAAACATTCCTGATCCGTAGCTAATACCCCCTTCACAGTCTTCATAATCATCTTCAAGTCTTCTTTTGGCACCCCTCTGCACCTGTCTTACTTTTTTCACTAATGTCTTGATTATATTATCAGCATGCCTTAGTCTGTGCTGATCTAAAAAGAACATAGCACGTACCGTACGGGAACCAACACACATACCCAACTTTTGAAGGACCTGGCATTTAGTTATATTTCCAAGATTGAAGGTTGCCACAGCATCATACACACCAAAATGTAGTGTATTAATTCCGACAAACACTGTTTTTGGGAGACGATGCCATATCACACTATTCAAGCACTCGTTGGGGTTCTGCGTTTTTCCGTGAAGACATTTCATCAGAAGACTTCTGTCAGCCAGATCTCCGAAAATGGGCTTTATTTCTGCCATGATGGCTGATGGTAGACTGTGGTGGTGAATGTATTTCTCTCCTGTTGTTAGTCCCCTATTGTATTTACACCAGCTGTTTTCACCTTTGGGGCACAAACCATGTTATGGATGCTCATCCGTGGATGCGGTGTGGAAATATAAAGCCCATATAGCTCTCCTCATTTCTTCAAGATTGCCTGTATTTTGCCTGATTGCAAGGCCATAGCAGTTCTGAATGTGGTCTATTATGGAATCAGTCAATCTTCCTCTGCCATCCAAGGTTTTCCCATCATCTAGTTTTTTCCCTTTCATAACTGATTTTAACCTTCTCAGCCTGGCACTCATTCTCTTCTGCACATGTCCTATACATTCAAGTTTGCTTATATTTACACTGTTCCCATATGGTTTGCTTTCCAAAACTTCTTTGAATGCTTTAGAGTCACCATCTCCCAGATATTTGACATAGCGAACATTATACCACTGTGAAGAGCGATGAAAAATTTTCTTCACCCCAGCAACCTCCATGCCACCACTACTACCATAATAATTAGCAATACAGTCATCACTGTATTCATTTTTCAGCCTGCCTGTGCACCTACAGTATTTAGACATTATTGCAACATCAATAACCTTGACAGTATCAACACTAGTTGCTGTTACACCACCATTGTTGGAGGTGTGGCCCCTTTTCTGCCACGTGCCATCAAACGCCACTGTGAGGTCACGAGTGCCGTCATTTTCTTCCACTGCTTCTTCCACAGCAACCTGCATTGACTTCTGTGCTACATCTTCAACTGCAGATCCTAGTACATAATTGTAAGCTTCAAACTTTGAAGGTGCACTTGGAAGATTTAGAACACCACATAGCATATCACCAGCTGCTTTGCCCTTACCAATTGCTCGCAATCCATAAACTAACCTAATATTTACACTATAAAGTTCAGTTTTCTTGTATCCATTATTTACAGTTACTGAAACCGAACTTGGAAACTTACAGCTGTATTTACAAACACTGCATATTAAATTAAACTGGGCAGCCAGGCCAACATGGGATTCTACTTTCAGAGAAACGTTTCCATGACATTTTTTGCAGCACAAACTGTTTTCAAGAGCTTCACACAATATATTCGTATCAATGAGTTCAAAAACTTCATTCCCTCTATCAAGTAAATTATATTTCTCTTCCAAATCTCTTAGTTTTTTATGAGAAGCACTGTTTTCATTTGGTGTAAGTTCGTTCGGCAAATCAGTAATAAGTGGATTCACATTTTCCAACAGTGATGATGATGAACTGCTTTGCTTTGCTAATGAATCATTATTTCTTTTCTTTTGCCAGTTCACACGCTTTTTAAATACTTTTGCTTTAGCTCTAGGCATTTTCACTGCGAAAAATGAAGCACTAAATATGAAATAACTCAACAACAACTACTTTCTTATATCACACTGTTTACAAAACAGTCCCGCCACAAAGTCAAAGAGTAACTTGAGGAAACCAGAGAGAAACATTTTCGGGCAACTAGTGTATAAATAGTCGCTGGAAACCGGGATATTTGAATTCATGTCACTTTAAAGGCACTGCCAAAAAGTTCATGGTCAGCCACGAGAGACGTGTATAACTAAAGCGCAATACCCGATCTCACAAATATATAAAAATAAAATAGTTATAATTGTAGTAGAGCTATGTATGATACGTCATTTTAAAGAGGAAACATGGCAGAATATAATACGCCAATAAAAAAAATTCGATTTTTTAACCCAAAATCCGATTCCGTATCCCCTTAACATGATGCTGTGAATACTTTTATGTGAGTACGTGACATTTCATCACATGGGTGTTGTTAACATTTACAGCAGTTAAAAGATTTGTAACACGTTAAGCCCATAATGCTACTTATGTATTGTTTTATTTGGTGTACAGAAACCTGATGACGATCAGTTGACTGAAACTGGTTGTGTAAATAAAGTTTTTCTTTCCAGCAGCACAAGGCGGCAACATGACATTTTTCAAATATACAGGGTGTCTCCCTTAAGAGTTGTGTAACTGGAGTGACCCCAAAAAAAAGAGAATACTCCTTATCACATCTTTGACACAAAGCCCAGTATTGCCTGAAAACGTCGATTTCTTTCCTATTGCAAACAAAATGATTTTAAAGCAAAATATTAAGTGCCCATTTGATAAAGGGATCTCAGATTAGTCGGATCTCCGTTTTACCGGCACGTGTTAACAGCGACGGTAAAACGCCCTCCCTCCAGCCGCGACAGCACTGTCTGGCCCGCAACGTCTGCTACCGCCAAGCGTACAGCGCCACTGGGTCGGTGCTGGATTGCTGTTTATCGTTCGTATTTTACCGTCCCTGTTGATACTTATCGATAGAACGAATATCGGACTAAACTAATTTTGGAGTGCTTTGAGGAATGTGCATGTAAAAACCAAATTTCAAAATAATTTTCTTTGTAACGGGAAACAAAAAGACGTTTCCTATAAAAAGTGGGCGCTACTTGACTGCGAAAATGGTATTGGCAATATATGCGGCGATACTAGAGAAAATTCGCCTGACAACTCTTGTGAGAAACAGCCAGTATATGAGCTCGAGGGCACCAACGTACATTTGCCACGTTTTTCTGCCAGCCAAGCCCCAAGGTTGTACAGTAACGACGAGCTTTCATCTGCTTCACTACTAAAATTTTTCATTCATTTTGGCAACAATGAGCTTCGTTGTAAATATTGCCGCTCCATGGCCTCTTTTTTTTCCTTTATTAAGATTAGATTCCCCCCCCCCCCCCTCCGAAGGGGAAGGGCTGGCAGCAGCTTAGTACGCCGCTCTTCCGCCTACAGATATTTTTTTTAAAAAATGAGAACAATAAATAATAAAATCAGGCGATAAAATCGGGTGCTTAAATGGTAAAATGGCGGAAAATTGTGCACCTTAAAACATAAAACAAAGTGCTGACGGTGCTAATAAAATGCACAGGAAGCAGACAGGTAAAATAATGCACAGACAGTTAAAAAACATGGTAACAGTCTGGTTTCTGTTCGCAAGACATATAAAAATCACACCCAGTGACAGCATGATTTCTGTTCACAACACTTTGGAAAAGATGCACAACACTCACTTGAACATTTCACTAAAAAGTTGACACAAATGTAACACACCACACCCGAGGGCAGATGGGGGAAACCTGGACAGATTATGGGAAAAAAGGGGGGAAGGAGAGGAAAAACAAAGTGGGAGGAGGGGGGAAGGAGCCGACGGAGGACGAGGCCTCATAAGAAGGGGGCGGCTGGGTAGACGTGAGAGGGAGTGGGGAAAGGCAGAGGAGGGAAACGCAGTCTACTGACTGGTTTGATGCGGCCAGCCACGAATTCATTTCCTATGCTAACCTCTTCATCTCAGAGTAGCACTTGCAACCAACGTCCTCAATTATTTGCTTGACGTATTCCAATCTCTGTCTTCCTCTACAGTTTTTGCCCTCTACAGCTCCCTCTAGTACCATGGAAGTCATTCCCTTATGTCTTAGCAGATGTCCTATCATCCTGTCCCTTCTCCTTATCAGTGTTTTCCACATATTCTTTTCTTCTCCGATTCTGCGTAGAACCTCCTCATTCCTCACCTTATCAGTCCACCTAATTTTCAACATTCGTCTATAGCACCACATCTCAAATGCTTCGATTCTCTTCTCTTCCGGTTTTCCCACAGTCCACGTTTCACTACCATACAATGTTGTACTCCAGACGTACATCCTCAGAAATTTCTTTCTCAAATTAAGGCCAGTATTAGATATTAGTAGACTTGCCTTTTTTGTCATAGCGAGTCTGCTTTTGATGTCCTCCTTGCTCGGTTCATCATTAGTTATTTTACTGCCTAGGTAGTAGAATTCCTTAACTTCATTGACTTCGTGACCATCAATCCTGATGTTAAGTTCCTCGCTGTTCTCATTTCTACTACTTCTCATTACCTTCGTCTTTTTCCGATTTACTCTCAAACCATACTGTGTACTCATTAGACTGTTCATTCCGTTCAGCAGATCATTTAATTCTTCTTCACTTTCACTCAGGATAGCAATGTCATCAGTGAATCGTATCATTGATATCCTTTCACGTTGTATTTTAATTCCACTCCTGAACCTCTCTTTTATTTCCATCATTGCTTCCTCGATGTACAGATTGAAGAATAGGGGCGAAAGGCTACAGCCTTGTCTTACACCCTTCTTAATACGAGCATTTCGTTCTTGATCGTCCACTCTTATTATTCCCTCTTGGTTGTTGTACATATTTTATAGGACCCATCTCTCCTTATAGCTTACCCCTACTTTTTTCAGAATCTCTAACAGCTTGCGCCATTTAATATTGTCGAACGCTTTTTCCAGGTCGACGAATCCTATGAAAGTGTCTTGATTTTTCTTTAGCCTTGCTTCCATTATTAGCCGTAACGTCAGAATTGCCTCTCTCGTCCCTTTACATTTCCTAACGCCAAACTGATCGTCACCTAGCGCATTCTCAATTTTCTTTCCCATTCTTCTGTATATTATTCTTGTAAGCAGCTTCGATGCATGAGCTGTTAAGCTGATTGTGCGATAATTCTCGCACTTGTCAGCTCTTGCCGTCTTCGGAATTGTGTGGATGATGCTTTTCCGAAAGTCAGATGGTATATCGCCAGACTCATATATTCTACACACCAACGTGAATAGTAGTTTTGTTGCCACTTCCCCCAATGATTTTAGAAATTCTGGTGGAATGATATCAATCCCTTCTGCCTTATTTGACCGTAAGTCCTCCAAAGCTCTGTTAAATTCCGATTTTAATACTGGATCCCCTATCTCTTCAAAATCGACTCCTGTTTCTTGTTCTATCACATCAGACAAATCTTCACCCTCATAGAGGCTTTCAATGAATTCTTTCCACCTATCTGCTCTCTCCTCTGCATTTAACAGTGGAATTCCCATTGCACTCTTAATGTTACCACCGTTGCTTTTAATGTCAGCAAAGGTTGTTTTGACTTTCCTGTATGCTGAGTCTGTCCTTCCAACAATCATACCTTTTTCGATGTCTTCACATTTATCCTGCAGCCATTTCGTCTTAGCTTCCCTGCACTTCCTATTTATTTCATTCCTCAGCGACTTGTATTTCTGTATTCCTGATTTTCCCGGAACATGTTTGTACTTCCTCCTTTCATCAATCAACTGAAGTATTTCTTCTGTTACCCATGGTTTCTTCGCAGCTACCTTCTTTGTACCTATGTTTTCCTCCCCAACTTTTGTGATGGCCATTTTTAGAGATGTCCATTCCTCTTCAACTGTACTGCCTACTGCACTATTCCTTATTGCTGTATCTATAGCGTTAGAGAGCTTCAAACGTAACTCGTCATTCCTTAGTACTTCCGTATCCCACTTCTTTGCGTATTGATTCTTTCTGACTAATGTCTTGAACGTCAGCCTACTCTTCATCATTGCTATATTGTGGTCTGAGTCTATATCTGCTCCTGGGTACGCCTTACAATCCAGTATCTGATTTCGGAATCTCTGTCTGACCATGATGTAATCTAATTGAAATCTTCCCGTATCTCCCGGCCTTTTCCAAGTATACCTCCTCCTCTTGTGATTCTTGAACAGGGTATTCGCTATTACTGGCTGAAACTTGTTACAGAACTCAATTAGTCTTTCTCCTCTTTCATTCCTTGTCCCATGCCCATATTCTCCTGTAACCTTTTCTTCTACTCCTTCCCCTACAACTGCATTCCAGTCGCCCATGACTATTAGATTTTCGTCCCCCTTTACATACTGCATTACCCTTTCAATATCCTCATACACTTTCTCTATCTGTTCATCTTCAGCTTGCAACGTCGGCATGTATACCTGAACTATCGTTGTCGGTGTTGGTTTGCTGTCGATTCTGATTAGAACAACCCAGTCACTGAACTGTTCACAGTAACACACCCTCTGCCCTACCTTCCTATTCATAACGAATCCTACACCTGTTATACCATTTTCTGCTGCTGTTGATATTACCCGATACTCATCTGACCAGAAATCCTTGTCTTCCTTCCACTTCACTTCACTGACCCCTGCTGTATCTAGATTGAGCCTTTGCATTTCCCTTTTCAGATTTTCTAGTTTCCCTACCACGTTCAAGCTTCTTACATTCCACGCCCCGACTCGTAGAACGTTATCCTTTCGTAGATTATTCAATCTTTTTCTCATGGTAACCTCCCCCTTGGCAGTCCCCTCCCGGAGATCCGAATGGGGGACTGTTCTGGAATCTTTTGTCAATGGAGAGATCATCATGACACTTCTTCGATTACAGACCACATGTCCTGTGGATACATGTTACGTGTCTTTAATGCAGTGGTTTCCATTGCCTTCTGCATCTTCATGTCGTTGATCATTGCTGATTCTTCCGCCTTTAGGGGCAATTTCCCACCCCTAGGACAAGAGAGTGCCCTGAACCTCTATCCACTCCTCCGCCCTCTTTGACAAGGCCGTTGGCAGAATGAGGCTGACTTCTTATGCCGGAAGTCTTCGGCCGCCAATACTGATTATTTATCAAAATTTAGGCAGTGGCGGGGATCGAACCTGGGACCGAAGACGTTTTGAGTATGAATCAAAGATGCTACCCCTAGCCCACTACTTAATAGGAGGGATAAATGGAAGGAGAGAGGACTTCGTCTGTGTGGGGGAGTTGACGGAAACCACCTTGGTAAAGGAGATGGAAGGACTCAGAGGGGGGGGGGGGGGGGAGAGAAGGGAGGCAGAGAGGGTAGGTGGGAAAAAATAATGGAAGGTGGAGAAGAGGGAGCCCGGGAAAGGACAGAGGAAAGGAGGTGAGGATCAGAGTTGATAGGTGGGATAAGTGGAGGGAGTGAGGACATCATCTGTGAGGGGGAGTTGACGGAAACCACCTTGGTAAAGGAGATGGAGGGTGTGGAGATGGAGCGTAGGGGGGACACAACAGTGAAGTTGCGGCAGAGGGCAGGGGCTGGAGAGGAGGGGAGCAGCCAGGGAATGAGTGGGATCAAGGCGATGGGAGGTGCAGAGTATGCGGATATGTTTGAGGAATAGGAGCAGATGGGGGAAAGGAATCAAGTCATAGAGGATCTGCATGGGGGACGGGAGGCGTATATGGAAGGTGAGGCGAAGTGCATGGCGATCGAGGATCTGGAGGGACTTGTAGAATTGGGGGGGGGGGCGGATATCCAGGCGGGACTGGCATAACAGAGGATGGGATGGATTAAGGATGTGTAGTTGTGGAGGATGGTAGAGGGGTTCAACCCCCATGTTCGTCAGATGGGAGTTTGAGGAGTCGGAGGCGGTTGTGGGCTTTGGATTGAATAGAGCAGAAATGAGGGATCCAGGTGAGGTGACGGTCAATGGTGAGGCCAAGGTAGGTGAGAGCGCGGGAGAGGCTGACAGGAAGGGCGCAGATTGCACAGGAGAAATCAAGGAGCTGAAAGGAGCGAGTGGTACGAACTGCGATGTTGCCTGGGTCCTGGAGGGATTGATTTTGAAGAGCCACTGGCTACACCATGCGACAAAAAGGTCAAGGTGATTCTGTGGAAGGCGTTGGGACCGTTGGAGGGTAGGAGCCAAGGCAAGGAATGCAGTGTCATCGGCATACTATAGGCGATGTACTGGGTGGTGGGGGGGGGGGCATATCTTCCGTGTACAGCGTTGTAAATATTGCCGCTCCATGTCATCTTTGCACGGAGACAATTTTACATATGAATTGCTTAATTTTTCCTGTGGTTTGTGAGCCAAAAAGGTAACGACAGCCATTGCAAGAAACCTGGAACCTAGCTTACTCATTTTTCTCAGGAGTATATGTACAGGGTGATTATAAAGTTAAACATTCAGAACGCTGTAGAATAACACCACTGGTCAGAATGACATCAAATTGCTACGGAATATTATCGGAGAAGAAGGAAAAAGTATGGCAGAAGAAAAGAAATAGTGTGAAAACTGATCAATAGATGGCGCTGTATGTGTCAGAATACGTAACTGAAAACACCTGTCTTGCTCACGACCCATTGAAGTTGTTATAAACACGCCGGGTACACGGCTCTTCCTCTTTTCGCGTCTGCGGCGTTCGCCATGACTGTCTCAATGCAGGATCGCGCACTGCTTGTAAAGTTGTATTACAAGAATGATAACTGCGCATATGTCACTCTGCAGAAGTTCCGGATATTGGCTGGAAAAAGGGCGTTGGTCCGATGACTGCGGGGGGTCTGGAGGAAATGATTAGGAAATTCGAAAAGACGGGTTCTTTTGGTGTGCAAACCGGTAGAGGGAGGAACTGAATTGATTCGACGTGATTGGAAGCAGTGGCCACAGCAATGCAGGAAGAGACGAGTGGTGGTGTGAAAGGTGTAGTGCACGGAGAACTGCCTTAACATTGGACATACCCGTGAGCATAGTGCGTAAAATCCTACAATGCATCCTTCTTTGCTACCCATTCTAAATTACTCAAATTCCTGATCATTTGTCAGCAAGAGAGACCTTTGCTTCAGACTTTATTGCTCGCATGGAAGTGGACAAGCCGGCCGCGGTGGTCTAGCGGTTCTATGCGCTCAGTCGCGAACCGCGCGACTGCTACGGTCGCAGGTTCGAATCCTGCCTCGGGCATGGATGTGTGTGATGTCCTTAGGTTAGTTAGGTTTAAGTAGTTCTAAGTTCTAGGGGACTGATGACCACAGATGTTAAGTCCCATAGTGCTCAGAGCCATTTGAACCATTTTTGAAGTGGACAATGATTGTCCGTGAAAGATTTTGTGGACAGACGAAGCCCACTTCCATGTGACAGGATATGTCAAACACAGAATTGTCGAATATGGGCAACGGAAAATCCACACGCAAATCATCTAATACCTCTTCGTCCTGAAAGGGTCACAGTGTGGTGCGGGATTACGGTATCATTTATCATAGTGTGATAATTTTTCGAAGAGACAGATGTTTCCGGTCTTGTCACCTATACCGACACAGGAAAGCGCTGTGAGAGTCTTCCGCGCAACCACGTCATTCCAGCTCTCCAACAGCGTGGATATGTGGATGGGATTATTTTTATGCAAGATGGCGCACTTCCTACGTTACCAATCCAGTTAAGCAGCTGCTGAAGCGCCACTTCGGAAATGCTACAATTATCAGCCGCAATTTCCCTACAGCCTGGCTGTCCCGATCACTTGATCTTAATCCGTGTGACTTCTGGCTATGGGGCTACCTGAAAGATGTGCTGCGATTGCAAACTTAGCTGCATTGAAGGCATGCATTGCGCAACACATTCTGAACGTGACCCCGGACACTCTTCGATCAGTGGCGGAACATGCTGTTTCTCGATTTCAGCTTGTTGCAGAAAACGGTGTACAGCATATTGAATATACCGGGTGATAAGAAAGTCAGTATAAATTTGAAAACTGAATAAATCACGGAATAATGTCGATGGAATGGTACAAATTGACAAACATGCTTGGAATGACATGGGGTTTTGTTAGAACAAAAACAAAAAAATACAAAAGTTCAAAAAATGCCCGACAGATGGCGTTTCACCTGATCAGAATAGTAATAATTAGAGTAACAAAGTAAGACAAAGAAAAGATGACGTTCTTTACAGGAAATTCTCAATATGTCCACCATCATTCCTCAACAATAGTTGTATTAGAGGAATAATGTTGTGAACAGCATTGTAAAGCATGTCCGGAGTTATGGTGAGGCATTGGCGTCGTATGTTGTCTTTCAGCATCCCTAGAGATGTCGATCGATCACGATACACTTGCGACCTCAGGTAACCCCAAAGCCAATAATCGCACGGACTGAGGTCTGGGGACCTCGGAGGCCAAGCATGACGGAAGTGGCGGCTGAGTACACGATCAACACCAAACGACGCGCGCAAGAGATCTTTCACTTGTCTAGCAATGTGGGGTGGAGCGCCATCCTGCATTTTGGTTCTAATAAAACCCCATGTCATTCCAAGCATGTGTGTCAATTTTTTCCTCTCTATCTACGTTATTCCGTGGTTTATTAAGTTTTCAAATTTATACTTACTTTTTGATCACTCGGTATTTTGCGCCAATCACGCGGAAATTAATAATACGATTTAATTTTGATTAATGCTTTTGATGCGGTTTATGGTCTCAGGATACTTAAAAACCGATGTGATTGGTGCTCTTTTATGTGGTTTTTGGCACCACTACAATTAAAAACTGATGTGATTGATGCTTTTTATGCGGTTTTTGGCATCAGGACAATTAAACACCAATTTTTCCCATCCGATGTGATATGACCTAGCCGTAGTAGATAGGCTTACGTAACTAACAGTATCACACCTGTACAGCCATGCACACTGAGTGGTACAATTTGTTTAACGCCAAACATACACTTTAGGCATTGTTGTTCATTTGTCATTTGTAGTCAACCTCTATTAAATGGTGATAAGCATCACAATCTATTGCTATATTTTGTAACTATTTATTTTTTTCTGCCATACGTTTTCCCCCTTCTCCAATGATATTCCGTTGCAATTTAGCGTCATTCTACAGCGGTTTGAAAGTTCAAGGTTTACTATAATCACACATTACATCGTTTGATGTTCAGTACGCCGAGCGTAGTAGCCACGCGGTTTGAGACGCCATGTCACGGATTGCGCGGCCCCTCCCGCAAGCGTTTCTAGTCTTCCCTCAGCCATGGGTGTTTGTCTTGTTCTTAGCATACGTTGGTTTAAGTAGTGTGTAAGTCTAGGGACCGATGACCTCAGCACTTTGGTCCCTAAGGAATTCACACACATTTGAACATTTTGAACAGGTTCAGTGCGCATCAACCACCCTGTGTAGTAATTACTACTAAGTCAGCGACTATGGAACGACGAAAGATGTTGCAATAAAATTGTAAGTGGAGAATGGAAATGTCCGGGTTCGCATTTTGCTGCCCAGCGGAGAAATACGTTTCACAGACGACGGTTTACCGTTCTGCCCCGAATGCGACCGCGGTGACGATGAGCCGTCGCGATGCCAGCTGATCGCGACAAGCACGGTAGCGGCCAGTCGCGGGTCCGCCGGGCGATTTATACACTGGCCGGGCGACTCGGCAGCGCCGGGAAATCTCGCTAATAAACAAGGTGACCGCAGATAACGGCGTCCGCACGAGGCCCCCCGCCCCCGCGCCCTCCCCCAGCACCCACGTAATCGTTAATAAGGCTTATTCCGTGGCATTAGCCGGCCCGATCCGCGCTAAATCACATCCGCGACCCCGATGCCGGTGAAACGTTTTAATTAGGACTCCGGAACAGTGTCTGCGTCGCCGGAATAAAATAAACGAACGCAGCGAAAAAAGCGCGATCCGATAACCGGCTTAGAGATGCTGTGTGACGAAACAAAGGGCGACGGGTCGCAAGTGGGGTGGTGGCGCGTTCGGAATGCCGCCGCGCAATGGACATTCCAGATTAAACGCGGGCTTACGTAAAGTAGGTCTGTTCACCTCGCAGCGCAATGAAAAACAATGTCTAACTGTTTTTCTCGCATCTACATGAGGAGTATTCATCTGCGTCATGATAAATGATTTCTTTCATCTTTCGCTACTCTACAGAGATTATCCAAAACCCGGCCCACGATCAGTGGCCAGTGCTCCGCGTATCAACCGCGATGACCATATCCTTAAACAACTGTCTATTGACAGAAACATACTCGATTTACTATGACATTGTTGAGGTTTGTTAGCCGCACTGGATTAGCCGAGCGGTCTAAGGTGCTGCAGCCAAGGGCTTTGCGGCTGGTCCCGGTGGAGGTTCGCGTTCTCCCTCGGGCATGGGTGTGTGTGTGTGTGTGTGTGTGTGTGTGTGTGTGTGTGTGTGTGTGTGTGTACACACTTGTGTGAACTGCTGAGAAACGGTGGGATGGAAGTATGTATGGTCGTGACAAAGAGTGCGATTGTTGGGATTTTCATTAAATTGCCTGCCCAGCTTACACTTACCACGTAAAAGTTTTGTTCAAAGTCCTCTTTCAACGAACATTTGAAATTAAAAATCATAATTTTTTTCATGTCGGACATAGTGTCTTTGTTGCAGTGGCCTACCGCATTACGTCCATTCGTAACGTTGGTTCTGTGTCTCCTATATTGTACTAAAGTCTGACGGCTGAACACCCTATCATTCTAATAATGTTACTTTTAATAGATGTGTCGAACAAGATGTAACAGGAAACTAGGATAAAATGGTGACAGTGATAAGGAAATTTGGACAATTTTCTCTTTATTTTATGCTAATTTACAACTGCAAGAAGCCGATGCCGTCATTCATTCTGTTGCACTCGTAGAAATGGTACCCGTTATGAGATTAATTATCAGCATTAGTTATGGTACGACGATTCTGCTGTCTTAAACTTTACAATAGAACGATCTGTTGCTGATAATAATGGGCACAATTGACTGAGAAATTTTGCGCTTGAATGCTGATAGCAGATACATGAAGTTTATTATGATAAAGTGCACTGTTTTGAACGATTGTTGGTCCAACGTGATAGCTTATAAGCAGCGAATGCAGATTTTTCTGAACAACTGCTGCTGCGCGAAAGCGGCAAGGAGATACTCATTTATTTCCAGTGCAAGACGTTACTTGAGATCGATTGAGCAACACCTTGCCAATTACTGTCAGAAATTTGTGCGCGTCCGTTCCTAGAAGAGATATGTAATACACTACTTCCTCCCACTTACGCGTTTATCTTGCTAAAAGTTCAAGACGGTAGAATTAGAGATATGCGAGCTTACGCTGAAGCTTACAAACAATCGTTCTTCCTGCGCACCACGTGCGACTACAACTGTAAACGGGGGAAGGGACAGTGGTTCACGAAATACCCTCCATCAGACATCACAAGCTTGTTTGTGGAATAGATGTTGATATACATGTAGAGAGTAATGGAATGGAGGAGTTTTGATCCAAGAGAGAAAAGAAAACTTCCATATCGGCGCCCGGTTGTTTGTGGTACTATGGATTCACTCAGTCAAAAAAATAAATAAATAAATAAATAAATGGATCAAATGGCTCTGAGCACCATGGGACTCAACATCTGAGGTCATTAGTCCCCTAGACTTAGAACTACTTAAAGCTACGGACATCACAAACATCCATTCCCGAGACAGGATTTGAACCTGCGACCGTAGCAGCAGCGCGGTTCCGGCCTGGAGCGCCTAGAACCCTTTATTTTAATAATCTCATTTTGTTCGTTTTTGTTCGTTGTATCTGCTTGGGGCGGACGTCGCAAGACACTCGTTTCAGATGGTCGTTGATCCATTTTTTTTTTTTAATTACAGAGGGCTGCTAGCCCTCTGATCGAACACGCTGAGTTAACGTGCCGGCATCTCGGTTACCGCGGCTGGCCACACAGTCAAATGACACGGACGTGATGAGGCGTACGGTGCCGCCAAGCACCATAAAAACAGTCACATTAACGTGAGAAGCCATCAAAAGCCTGAATAACAACCTTCTGCAGAACGAGACGTGCAGGAAGAGAGTCAGTGAGAATCTGGGAGGGATGTGGAGCTGTGCCGACTCAGTGCCGTAGCCAGCCAGCTGCGGGTTAGGTTTAAGTAGTTCTAAGTTCTAGGTTTCTCGGTTTAGCATATGTGGTGCAAACAGCCTGATCGAGGTGGCCACAGATTCTGTAGTGTTTTTAAATTCAGGGAGGTTGGTGGTCAAGGTAGTACAGTAAACGCATCCTGGTGCTCTTCGAACTACGCACGTACACTGTGAGCTGTGTGACACGTTGCATTGTCCGGCTGATAGATAACATAATGTCTAAGAAAAGGAAAGTTCATGTAGGGGTTGATATGGTCAGCAAGGATAGATGAATATCTCTTTTGAACCATTGTGCCCTCCAGAATGACGAGATCACAAAGGGAATTCCACTAAGACATTCTTCAGACCATAACGCTCCCTCCTGGTCCCATGGTGTTTGCTTTCAGACTTTCACACCGTGTGGGACAGCGGCAATCTGTTCAGTATGATTCATCTGGGATGTTCACATGTGGCCACTCAGTGGCGTACTGACTTGCGGTACTGGCGTGCAATTTCTAGCTTTCATCGCCGATGAGCAGCAGTCCACAAGGGTGTAAGAACCATGCACCTGCTGCGAAAGGCCATACGGAGCAAAGATCGATGGACGAGAGACGCTGCTGCCTGCCCCTTGGTTCACCTGGGAGGTCAATTGGTGAGGGTCGTGTCGCAGAACATTTACCTCGCCGCTAGTTTTCAATATCGCCGTTTTACCATGCACGGTATACTTCTACCATGCCGGCACGCGAACACTTTACAGATTTAGCCGTTTCGGAAACACTTCCATACTTAGCCCAGTAGCCGACGATCATGGCCTTTTGGACGTCAGATCAGCCGCTCGGTTTCCGCAAGCCGACAACGACAGCCATTTTTTTCGCGTCCCTCGACCCAGTCTATATACAACCCACTTCCATTGTTGCCATCTGCAGTGACAACCTGAGTGGTTGTTGCACACTGACGTCCAACATAGGCGGTGGTCACATTAAAGTGACTGTGTACTTTACCAAATGGATATCCCTGAGGTTACTAATTCCGATCAAAGATCTGAAGTAATTCACTCCAACGACTAAAACATACTTTCTCAGAGGGCATTCAGAATTAAGGAACAGTGGTGGATACATCATCTCTTTGTGTACATGAAGCATTAGAAGAGGTAATAGATAGTTTATGAGACTAAGAAAGCTCGTCAAAGTTTAGTCCGACTCTCCCATACCTATATAATCTACAGCAGCGAAATTCCTGTACGTCTGGCAACAGTTCCTAGTTGCTACATCAGGCAGTAAATTCGGATGAGATATCTGCAAAACGGTTGGAAAAAAATGCGAACGAAAATAATTCTGTGTGTAAGCGATGATTTCGCAGCATGTCATAAAATACTCGTCCCTTGTCGTGTGAGGCTCTGATAAGAAATATGACTTAGCTTGTCTCCGACAGGCAATTTTTGGTACAGCAGCATCAGCAGCCACGACATAATTGTTGTCTGGCCTACGTCTCGCATTTGCTCACTAAGAACAGTTAAATAGGCGGTTATACAGTGTTAGAATGTTAGAAGTTCCAGTTTCCGGGAGAAAGCCTCAAAAATTCTCAGCAGGTGATAAGAATCTCCTCTTTCACGTAGTGGGAATACCGACCGAAAGCCAGAAACGAAAACAGAAGTAACTGGTAGGTTCTCTGTGGTCACTGGTACACCGCACTTAATAAAAAAGAAAACCAGTGCGCTGATGGGTGGATGTCGTTTCATAATACAGATTTAACGAGAAGCACAACAAATTGGTTGTAGATTGACAATGCAAAGTGGGAAAGACGAGAAATGATAAAAAGTGAAAAGCACGATTAAGGAGGCTAGATGCAAGCATTTCCGTAGCAGAACAGCAGATGTCCTGAACCAGTAATGTCTAAAACTGCCCCAGTAGATGCCACACTCCGTGTTCGCTTATGAATCAGAAAGTCGCGCATGGGGACATTGAGTCCATCGCAAAACTTGATCTTCCTTTCTTCGCAAAAAAATTCCCAGTTGCTTCGCAAACGTCCGTCTGGGATGTTATTGACCTATTACTGTTAGAGAGTAAAAATTCGTGTCTTCTTGTTAAGAAATATAACTTTTGCTCTACTTCGGAGAGCAGACTACATTTCGCTTCGATGCAGAAGGTTAGCGATATTCCTTTATCTCACAAAAAGCCTCAGATGAGCTGGTTAACGCTTTCGATAATGTTTCCAACACAAATGCAAATATTACCCAGAAAACTGTTACGTTTATACGATCCACGATTGCTCCTACAGCTACTACACAACCACATTTTCCAATCAAATTTTATTGTTGTATGTCCTGAGTGTCTGCTGTATCATTTTCAATTCTTTCGAGTTCATCGTTTTGAGGTAGCTGGAATATGGCGTGTTTCTGCGGCAAAGTCAAAGCTTGAATACAGTATACCATTACCTTCTAATTGCTTAGCTAATTATTTCCCTCTTTTCTCATACTATTTAAATTCTTTATGTTTTCCGCTTCCCTCTTTGTGTCTACCACTAAATGAGCTCATAATAAGTGCAATTTAGTTGCAGCATAATGTCAAAATAATTGCTCTCTCTCAAAGTAATCAAAGGCGCAGTTAATACAGTAATAATCACTCGTCTATGGGGCCGTAAATGAAGACATTGTGGTTGTTATCACACGGTGCGTTCCAATGAATGTTTAATTACCACCAAAGCCGCTTACAATCAACGAGCTAGTTAGCGGCTCCTCTTATCTCAGCAGGACTACCACGGACGAGAGACGTTACAAGGTGGCCAAGCTCACTGCTTCATTCAGCTGGTGTCACGTAATTTTAGGAAAGGGGGTAGCTTGGTCGTAACAGTTAACTTCGTGTCACTGAGTAGCATCGAGAAACTGCTGCACCTCAGCATACAAACTGCGGTAATAAAAATTGAAGGTCGGAAATACATTTCTTATCCGAAGTAAGGGATTGACTGTAAGTAGTACTACTGTTGTCTAACTCGTACGTCAAAAATCATTCAAATATATGTAAGAAAATCTCAGCACCGAGATAGCCGGGTGGGTAGTAGATATCAACACTAAGGTTCTACAGACGGCCGAACAAAAAAAAAGCGAAGACCGAAATGCTGAATATAACAAAGACGAATAACGAAATAACAGGACTGAAGAACGGACAAAAGATGAAGTGATAGAGGTCTATTATATAGGTTACAAGATGATATAAGTAAGTAGGGGAAAGAGAGACATCTGAATTAAACGGTACAGATAAAGTAAGGTTTCTCCAACCGAAGGACTCAGTTGACATTAGATGTTAACGTGGGACTGAATAAAAAGATGCTGAAAATGATCGTCTGGAACACAACATTGTTTGGAAGTGAAACCAAGAGGAAATCAGAGAAAAAGGGACAATAAAATGGAATACCATAAAGAAAAAATGCAGTTACTAGGAAGTTAGGGCAGGAAAAGTGTTCTAAAAAATATACCTTTTAGAAGGGGGCAACGTTAGAATAGCATCCAGCACCAAGTATTTCGATACTGTAAGGAAAGCGTAGGAGCAAATTTGTAGAAGTAGACGATCTGAGAATTGGTAATACACTTTGAGCGCAGTAAATATGTGGATTAGCACAAAACATGAAGGGATGCATGACTGAGCCCAATTATTCGAACGAGTGACAGTGTAGAACAGAAAAAATATAATAAAAATACTTTTTCAGGTTACCTTCCATTATTTATAAATATAAAAATGGTTCAAATGGCTCTGAGCACTATCGGACTTAACTTCTAAGGTCATCAGTCCCCTAGAACTACTTAAACGTAACTAACCTAAGGACATCACACACATCCATGCCCGAGGCAGGATTCGAACCTGCGACCGTAGCGGTCACGCGGTTCCAGACTGTAGCGCCTAGAACCGCTCGGCCACCCAGGCCGGCATTTACAAATATAGAGCGCAGCATTCAGTTGTCCTTTTTAGTAGGTTTTATTTGGCCAATACAGATTTACTATCAGTATTTAAAAAATTGTGACTAACGCCTGAACAACGGGGAACTGATATGTGTCGAGACTAGAAAATAGTGCATTGATAATGGCTAGGAACTAGCCAAAATCTGGGTTGGCCAAATAAAACCTACTAAAAAAATGACAACTGATTGCTGTGTTCTATAATTTATACATATAAAATACATTTTGTTCTGTTACAGTCTTTGTTACTACAGCAACCGATTTTGGCTTCTTGGGCCATCACCAGATGACATATGCACGTCGCGATGATAATGGTCAAGACGTCAAAAACAGAAAAATAAAATTGATAGTGTTCTAGAATATCGGAAGTGCGTGTATTTTACTTGTTATTTTTGTCATGTTCTGCAAAGCTCCGGCTAAGATTCCGTTTAAACGAGGGAAGTTTGGTCACCTTACAATAATGGTCCGGGTATTTAACTTCGACGCTGCAGTCGTACCGCTCAAAAATAGAAGAGAAATAAAGAATTTTACGACAGGTTCTTCATCATAATTTTATTGTTTCTCGCAGGCAGCGAGTAAAATTTCTCTACTTGGTAACCTATAAAAACTTAGTGAATAACGCTGACTTATTGCAGCGTTGGCTTCCTAATTTCTCTACCGAAGGGATATTAAAGGAGATTCTTTTATTATAAGATTTACCAATAAAGGAGACTTTTCTCTTGACAAATTATAGTAAGAATCTTGCTTTTCCAATTAAACCCCGAATCAACTGTAGTTTATTTCTAAGAATATCGGTTATCGAAAAAACCAAAAATACCAGACTACAGGACTGTCCCCCTTAATATAAGATATAAAACAGTTGACTTGACATACAGTGATCTGAACATGGAATCCTCACGTCTAAAGATTATAAGGATGCAGGTATGTTATTTTGTGAAAAATATATGCATCCCTACTGGGAGAAAAACGCTATAAACTGTAAAATTTATTACCGTAGCAGCAAAAGGTTATAATAAAAAATTTCTTACAGATGTAACGGAGAACTTTGTGCTGTCAATTCTACGTCATGCACCATCAGAAATGTTGCGGAACGTAACAAGCACCAGACACAAAGAAAAGCTACGTTCTCTAAACACGAGTCTCATTGCGGGACGTGATTCAGGTGGACAAAGGTCATCTAATTCTAAACTCTGGATAACAGTCGCTCGTGCAATAATAATGCTTGAGCTTAATATGATAATCAATTAGTTTGGGACCTGAGGAGACTAACACGACAGTAAAATAACGTTTTCATTTTTATATAAGAAAATAATTCCGGAAAACGCGATCATAAAATACAAATCCCCCTGAGAATAGTAATAAAGAGGATGAAAACTGAGGTTTTGCTGCAGTTTTATTGTTTCCTTTTCAATACGGTCCCTGATTACTTCTCTGTGACCTGAAGGTTTTAACGGTGTCCTGCAGCTTCTACTTTGTAAACGGGGAACACAGCTATTCGAAAATTTACTATTCTACAGGTTTTTAGTGACTAGACAGTGACATATGGGAAGAGACATAACTTTCTTATGATGCAGTACAACACAGAACAAGGCATAAGGTCTCCTGTATCTTAATACAATCACATTTTCTAGCGGTATGAGGCAAGATAAAAATTACTATCGGATAAGAAATACGAGGGCTGCCCAGTAAGTAAGTTACGATCGGTCGCGAAATGGAAACGACTATGAAAATCCGATAAAGCTTTGCAAAGATGTGTTGGGCAGTGTCTCTAGTATGACTCTAGATAGAATTATGTCGCTCTTTTCATTCCTGAGCTCTAAGTGGACGCGTAAAGATGTTATAGAAAATAGTGTCTCCCTCCATGTACGAGGGCCTGGTGAGAATTTTCCCCTGAAGCTATGCAACCAACATTACATAACTGTCGTGCGGTTTCTTCTTCAAGACAATTCTCAGCCTCATTCTGCAGGGGCAATGAAGATGTTCCTGCATCGTTTCAATTGGAAATGTTTGGTTACCCACAATACAGCCCGTAATTGTCTCCCACTGAGTTTCATCTCTGCTCAAACGAACCGCTGGCTATGAAGACAACATTTTGGCACAGACAACGAGCTTTAGGCCAGCGTAGAGAATTGGCGGTAAGCACTGGCGGCTGCCTTCTATGATGAGGGTATTGGAAAGTTGGTACAACGCTACGACGAATGTCTGAGTCAGAACGGCGACTATGTAGAGAAGTAGCTGAAAGGTGTAGCTAACTGTTACAAATCAAACATTTCTGATTTTCACTGTGATTTTCATTTCGCGATCAATCGTAACTTACTTTCTGGACAGCCCTCGTAACTTGAGAGAAATTATTTTCAATTGATAAATGGTTTTCCATTATCGTTCAGTCAATCTGCCTATGTTAAATCAGTTGTTTAGTATTTCGATTAATTATTTCCCTCATTAAATTGTTACACTGCTAGATAATCTGACAAACTAAATATATTTTATGATTTCTTGAACTCTCTATTAACTTGTCAAATACTTTTTCTTTGCTATATCAAGATTTAATCAGTGACTCCTGCATGAGGCTTCTGATTCATTTAATAGTGTTTACAAATAATACGAGGAGAACAACGGTAGTGTTCAGTGATGCATAATGCATTGCACTCTTATGAGACTGAAAAACTTTGTGGAACGCTTACCCGTAGGTGGTGTCAGTATATTATACTATTACAGGGCCCCTCATACCACTTTGCACTAAAAATGTCTTGAGGGACCTTGAGTCGTTTGCCCGGTTCTCTGACCCCCTCAACCGTCTGACAGAACTACATGTAGCTTCATATAAGCCACCTACAACCTCTACACATTTAGAGGCTGTTTGCTTCTTCCACACCATTATGAAAATAAGAGTGTATTTGAGCCCGTGGGGTCAAACAAGCATCATACTGATGTTGACGATATACACTGATGAGCGAAAACGTTATGACCACCTCTTTAATAGCTTGTTTGTTCGTGTCTGGAACGAAATACATCACCGTTTCTGATCATCAGGGGTCCGAGAGTTTAGTGGTAGGTTTTTGGATTTATGTGTCAGTAGATGTTTGCGCACAGGTCACGTAATTCACGTAAATAACGGGCCACTGATTGGCGTACACGGTGATGGCGCCCGATAGCGACCCAGATTAGTTCCATAGGATTTACATCAGGCGAATTTGGTCGGTGAGGCTCAACGGGAGTTCGCTATAATGCTTCTCAAACCATTGTAACACGGTTTTGGCTCCGAGACACGAACAGCTTTACAGCTGAAAGAGTACACCGCCCTCGGGGAAGACATAAGCACGAAGGGATCCAGGTGATTCCCAGATGTCAGCGTGTGTTCGATTACTACCACAGGTCCCATGCAAGGGCAAAGAATATCTCGCTAGCATAATAGTGCTCCAACCAGCCTGCGTCCATGCCGCACTGCACACTTGAAGCCACCGTACACCTCGATGACAGCATTTGTGAAGACGACCATCGACCTAGTGTACCAAAAAGGTTCATCTGAAGTGCCGACACGTTTCAACTGATCGACGGTCGAATCCTGACAGTCCCGTGCCACTGCAGATGTAATTGACGATGTTGTTGGGTCAACATGTGAAAACGTACGGGTGGTACGATGTACGATGTGCTCCGAAACACTTGTGCGTGCACCACCATTGTGCTGTTTCGGCAGAGATGACACAGATGACCATCTATCCTACGTTACAGAGCAGACAAATCTCCGAACCCCACTCTCTGTGAAGGGCCGTGATCATCCAACCATTTAGCGCCTAGTGGTAGTTTCACTGTCCTTCTACCTCTTTCTGTAGACGCTCACAATAGCTCGTGAACATTCGACCAACCAGTTTTCGAGATACTAGTTCACCGACCCTGAGTAATAATAATCTACCCTCTGTCAATGTCGCTTATTTCAATGAATTTCCCTATTTGCAGCCCATATCTTCGCTAGGATGATCCCCCGTCCGTATCTGCTCCGGTAACACACTTTTGTTCCCATGTCACGTGCCCACAACGCCACTTGGAGGCGTCCAATGTCGCGGTGGGCATGGTCATAATGCTTTGACTTATCACCGTACAGTTTCCAGTGAAAGGACATTATTTAATAAAGCTTATTGTCTCACCTCTCTCTCAGATTTCATACTAAACATAAGCGAGTACGCTGTGTGCTGCTTAATCATGTGGACTAGGTCCCCAAAATCAACTTTTTACGCAAATTTCTAAAACTACAGCCAGTCTACTGTCATGACCAGGAGTGCGGCCCACGCTAGCTTCAATGATGGCCAACATACAATTATCATAATAAAATATGAAGACTAATTGGTTAGTTTATAAAGAAAATATACGCACCGGGTTTATCTGCGCCTCATCTAAGCAACGTCTGTCTCTCCATGCTACTGGCCGAATGCGTCAAGGTACTGCGTTCAAGGTACTCGACGAAGGATAGTTAGGAATTTGAAAGTAGTGTGATCTGTTGTCAAGGCAATATAAATAGCAGCTTTGCCTATTTTTATGCTGTATCGACGAACACGAACGTGACAAAAATTACATACGCAAGTGGTCAGTTAATTAAGATACACGCACACACACACACACACACATGTGTATATTGTGTTGATTGTTGATGTTCTCATAGAATTGGTAGCTCAGCACGTCGTCCAATAATCTGCAAGATGAATGATTTGTAAGAAGACCAGATCTGATAAGTTTCCATCGGGACACTCCGTTATTAAGAAATACTTATTCTCATTATTATCATACCACAATTTGAAAGTAGTTAGTCACTTTGGAAATACACATTAGTATCGGTTGGACGTATTTACAGTCTTTCAAATAATTGCTGAGTTACTAAAGTTAACATCTGCATTTCACACGTATTTGAAAATATTCAGTTCACAACACGAAAGTTACTGTCCATCGGACGTGGACGCAAGTTGCAGCTACGCCCGACCACATCTTTCCTCTACCAGTACACGCCATAGACTCTCCCAAAAACGTGTACAAGACACACAGTAACGGAAGACAGCATGATTCGGTCGTGCAATTAATCAGAGATGAATATTGACATAAAGTGTAAGTTCATATTTACCGAAAGAAATAATATTAAAGATACAGACTAATTTCACTGTAAAAATTCAGTTAAATAGACTTGGGCTAATTTAGCAATGTAAGCTTTGGTATCTAAATATTGTTAAATGCTCAAATGACGGAAGAAAAAGATGCCATTTCGTTGGGGAATTAACATTTTCAAAAGCGAGATGAAAGTGAAAGTAATGGGTTTGAATCGAAAGAATATAAAAAGATGAATGAAATTTCAAATATTAATCTGCCAACAATATGATGCTCCCGAAAACTCCCTCAATGAAAATAAGATATGCATTTTTCAAAGAGACACCGTCAAAATGTGAATTGTACCGAACGGTTCATTAAACAGAGATGAATCATCAGGTAACACAATGGTAGAAATTTTGTTCAACGTGCAGCAAACCAGTACTCGTCTCCTGCCCGGGAAACGCGGATAAATATTGTGCCTTTGGACTATACGGCCATCTTTTTTAACACTAGAAGTATCGGACTTTGTCATATCCCTGAAAGTAATACGTGGGTCAATCTGACCCACAGTAGGAAACCACTGTTTTATTGATATTTGGGTGGTATTTTCGATATCGCCATGTCAACAGTGCTTTCACGAAGACATAAATGTGGAACCAAAAGATAATTTGGTCTATCAAATGAATATTATACTGTGAAAGATAAATTTTCAGAAACAAACGTTTTTCTTTTTAAATTTTACAGAAAAAGTTCTTCAGTCTTTCATAAAACATCACTACACAAGTAAGTAAAGCAATGTTACACTGGTTTTCTCTATAAAAAGATTGAAACAGAGTCAAAACATACTTTTTGCCTGAGTACTAATAGTACTTTTACAGACAAATGAGGTAAGTAACGTATATTTAAAAGCGATTCTAAATGAAGAATGTGACTATAATACTTTTGTGTTGTCTTGCTTATTGTAATCAAGGAACAAACACATGAGAACAAATAGCATCACTCCAGAAATATAAATATTTAGAAAGATATAGGAACAAAGGAGTGGAGAGAATTGTCTAAGCTGGGACGGGATCATATCTCAGATTGGCTTGGCAGCTTTTGCCCTTGAAACGTGTTTAGTCCCCCTTTGTTCTTTGCAGGAAACTTCAATTTGACAACACTTTCTATTTTCAAGTTAATGAGCACCAGTACCGATTGCCTGCATGGGGAGATTGGCTCCTCCCTGGAGTTCGTAGGGGGCAGCAAGCTCATATGCTACTATGAGATAACGTCTCACCGTTAATGGCTGTGCCAACTTCTCAGCAACATGGTGATCAAGACTCTTGCTCGGATCACAAGTTTTGTATTTGCCACTATAAGGGAATCCATTCAGGAAGCAGCGCTTGTCAGCATCACACAAAAGCAGGTATTTTATCTCACACTCGGCATGTTCTGTATGAAAGGACACTAGGACTTGTAAGGATACAGCTGCTTGTTGATAGACATGTTCTCCCCTGCCATGTAGCAGGCAATGTAATTGTCATAAAATAGGTTCCAAATTTCTAAGGCAAGGCAAAATTTATCACTTTCCTTGCGTTGTCTCCTTGCTGACATAGAATCAAACCTGATAGCATATTTCTGCATGTGTGTTCTTTGGCACAGTGCTTTGAAAGAAAGGCGGTCCATATGTCTTTGTATTAAATACCTCAACCACGATATGCTCCGTGAGTGTACAGTAATTCAACGAAAGCATCTAAATCCTTCAGGCTTAGAAAGCACTCAGTATTAGCAACTGTGCCGCGAGCCTTTTCTTCAGTGTAATTTATCAGATTCAGGATCGGCTCGCTGACAAATATTCACAATGTAGAGATTGGAGAGTTATCTACAACTTCTCATTTGGCGTGTATGGTTGGCACTGGTATCTCCCGAAACACATTTTGGGCGCTGCACCTACCTGCTTTGTCGCGTTGCTCAATCAATCCGCGTCCACTTGGTGCCACTAGAACTCTCCACCTACTCGCGAGGGAGTTGATTCCGCATGCCCAGAAACTATTTAGACTGAAAACTGGTGTTATAGAGGCTGATAGTGACCGGGTCAGAATCTCACGAAATGAGCATCAACGAAAAAACTACAAAAAACGAAACTCGTCTAACTTGAAGGGGGAAACTAGATGGCGCTATGGTTGGCCCGCTAGATGGCGCTGCCATAGGTCAAACGAATATCAACTGCGTTTTTTTTAAATAGGAACCCCCGTTTTTTATTACATATTCGTGTAGTACGTAAAGAAATATGAATGTTTTAGTTGGACCACTTTTTCGCTTTGTGATAGATGGCGCTGTAATGGTCATAAACTTATAAGTACGTGGTATCACGTAACATTCCGTCAATGCGGACGGTATTTGCTTCGTGATACATTATCCGTGTTAAAATGGACCGTATACCAATTGCGGAAAAAATCGATATCGTGTTGATGTATGACTATTGTGATCAAAATGCCCATCAGGCGTGTGCTCTGTATGCTGCTCGGTATCATGGACGACATCATCCAAGTGTCCGGACCGTTCGCCGTAGAGTTACGTTATTTAAGGAAACAGGGAGTGTTCAACCACATGTGAAACGTCAACCACGACCTGCAACAAATGATGATGCCAAAGCAGGTGTTTTAGCTGCTGTCGCGGCTAATCCGCACATCAGTAGCAGACAAATTGCGGGAGAATAGGGAATCTAAAAAACGTCGGTGTTGACATTGCTACATCAACATTGACTGCAGCCGTACCATGTTTCTGTGCACCAGGAATTGCATGGTGACGACTTTGAACGTCGTGTACAGTTCTGCCACTGGGCACAAGTGAAATTACGGGACGATGACAGATTCTTTGCACGCGTTCTGTTTAGCTACGAAGCGTCATTCACCAACAGCAGAAAGGTAAACCTGCATATTATACACTATTGGGCAACGGAAAATCCACGATGGCTGCGACAAGTGGAACATCAGCGACACTGGTGGGTTAATGTATGGTGCAGCATTATGGGAGGAAGGATAATTGGTCCCCATTTTATCGATGGCAACCTAAATGGTGCAATGTATGCTGATTTCCTACGAAATGTTCTACCGATGTTACTACAAGCTGTTTCACTGTATGACAGAATGGCGATGCACTTCCAACATGATGGGTGTCAGGCACATAGCTCGCGTGCAGTTGAAGCGGTATTGAATAGCATATTTCATGACAGTTGGATTGGTCGTCGAAGCACCATACCATGGCCCGCACGTTCACCGGATCTGACGTCCCCGGATTTCTTTCTGTGGGGAAAGTTGAAGGATATTTGCTATCGTGATCCACCGACAACGCCTGACAACATGCGTCAGCGCATTGTCAATGCATGTGCGAACATACCGAAGGCGAACTACTCGCTGTTGAGAGGAATGTCGTTACACGTATTGCCAAATGCATTGAGGTTGACGGACATCATTTTGAGCATTTATTGCATTAATGTGGTATTTACAGGTAATCATGCTGTAAGAGCATGCGTTCTCAGAAATGATAAGTTCACAAAGGTAAATGTATCACATTGAAACAACCGAAATAAAAAGTTCAAACGTATCTACGTTCTGTATTTTAATTAAAAAAACCTACCTGTTAGCAAGTGTTCGTCTAAAATTGTGAGCCATATGTTTGTGACTATTACAGCGCCATCTATTACAAAGCGAAAAAAGTGATCCAACTAAAACATTCATATTTCTTTACGTACTACACGAACATGTAATATAAAATAGGGGTTCTTATTTTTAAAAAAACGCAGTTCATATCCGTTTGACCTATGGCATCGCCGTCTAGTGGGGCAACCATAGTGCCGTCTGGTTTGCTTCTTCAAGCTAGACAAGTTTCGTTCTTTGCAGTTTTTTCGTTTGACGCTTATTTCGTGAGATATTTGGTCCAGTCACGATCAATGGACCACCCTGTAGACATCAAATTTCGTTAAACTGAGTCAGGATCAAAAATTACCCACGCCATACTTTAAATATGACAGATAATGTTTTTCATACATCTAGGTGCTCTATGGAAATGAGATTTTGGTGATTTGTACAATCTCATAAATGATTGAAAGCCACAGGAGCGTTTGGTCCTGCGATTATTGTGGAGGGGATAGGGCCCTCGACATACCCTCGTGGGTCGAAAAAACCAATGTGGTACGCCTAGTGTTACGTATCCTTCGAGAAGTTTACATATTAATTACCTATCTCCTAACACCTTTACAGTAATGCGTGTATAATTCGTCTGATCAGTCAGACAGAATGCTTATGGCAAAAAAGTCGTTTTGTTTGTATGTTTTGAGTATGGCAGTACTAGACGAAAACCAATGTAACTAACTCGGAAGTCGGAGAGAATTACTGAAGTCAGGGGTGGAAGAAAAGAGTCCTCTAAGCCTTTCATCCTGTACGAGTTGACTTATGGCTCGGTCCGTAACGAACTGTAATAGCGGGCGAGTCAGCAGGAGCCTGTGGTGACGCACCGCAGGAGGCGCGCGGTCCCAGACTCGGCCGCAGAGCGGAGACGACGCGTGAGGGCAGTGTACGTGCGCTACGTGCGAATCTGCGCATTAGCGCAGGGACCGAGTTATCGTCGTTAGCGATACACGGCGCCCACCAATCCCGCCAGCGGCACGTGACCACATCTCAGGGACACGGCCAATTACCGGCCGGGCCCCTGCCTGCGCTGCACTGCCCTAGCATAACGTACGGCTCCGCGGGGTGGGGCGGACGCGATCGCAACTCACGCGGCTGGCTGGCGGAGCAGCCTCGCTGGCGACGCTTCTGAAGGGAGAGGACGCGCTAGTACGTGGATCTGCTGCGCGCTCGCTGCCCATCATCTTCGAAGAATCTGGTACCTAAAAATAGTCTATACGTACCGGGTGATCAAATTTGAAAACTTAATAAACCACGGAATAATGTAGATACAGATGTAAACATTGACACACATTCTTGGAATGACATGGGGTTTTATCAGAATCAAAAAAAAAAAAAAAACACCCCATATTGCTAGAAGTGTGAAAGATCTCTTGCACGCGTCGTTTGGTGATGATCGTGTGCTCAGCCGCCACTTTCGTGATGCTTGGCCTCCCAGGTCCCCAGACCTCAGTCCGTGCGATTATTGGCTTTGGGGTTACCTGAAGTCGCAAGTGCATCGTGATCGACCGACATCTCTAGGGATGCTGAAAGACAACATCCGACGCCAATGCCTCACCATAACTCCGGACATGCTTTACAGTGATGTTCACAACATTATTCCTCGACTACAGCAATTGTTGAGGAATGAAGGTGGACATATTGAGCATTTCCTGTAAAGAACATCATCTTTGCTTTCTCTTACTTTGTTATGCTAATTATTGCTATTCTGATCAGATGAAGCGCCATCTGTCGGACATTTTTTGGAACGTTTGTATTTTTTTGGTTCTAATAAAGCCCCATGTCATTCCAAGCATGTGTGTTAATTTGTACCTCTCCATCTACATTATTCCGTGATTTACTTTTTGATCACCCGGTATTTTACGAAATGCATTTTAACCATCAACTGTTTATTTGTCCCTTTACTCATTTAACGGTTTCGGTTATTAACCGTCGTCCAGGATGTACGGTACAACAGATTAGTTAAAGGCATCCCATATTCCTGTTAAGCCGAACAATATTGAAATTACCCAGTAATAGTGTACAAACAATTTGTCTTAGAATACTGACAGTCGAATCTTACGTCAGACAGACACCATAGAAGAAAGAAACCTCCTGCTATGCCATCTATTCGGTATAAGATACGACTGTCAGTACTCTAAAACCAATTGTTTGTACACTTTCACTGAGTGATTTCAATGTTGTTCAGCTTAAAAGGAATATGGAATTCTTTTAACTAATCGGTTGTACCCTGCATCCTGGATGATGGTTAATAACCAAAACCGATAGATGACTACTGGGACAAATAAACAGCTGATGGTTAAAATGCAATTCGTTAAATGTAAGTATTAATTCTTTTCCTTTAATAAAGAAAACGGACCACCACAGCTGTATTATCAAATAAATTCATTTCAAACTGCTAGTTCTGGAGCAACACTTACGCCATCTTCATGACCTGTTTACCAAGAAACCACTTATATAGCTACAATGCCCAAGACTGAGAGCTGAATTAATATAAAATAATAAATCACAAATGCACTAAAATCATGAATGGACTAACAACAGTTACACGGTGACCATAAATGTCAAATATATAATTTTTTATAATTACTATAACCATAAAACGATTGGAAGTGAATGAAAACTACACAAACTATATCATATCCACCATATATGCAGTTGTTGCCATATGCGAAAAAAGATAACATTAGGCTCACATTAAAGTTGTACCTGTAAAATACAAGAAAGTCTATCACAAAAAAAAAATGGTTCATATGGCTCTGAGCACTATTGGACTATCAATGGTCATCAGTCCCCTAGAACTTAGAACTACTTAAACCTAACTAACCTAAGGACAGCACACAACACCCAGCCATCACGAGGCAGAGAAAATCCCTGACCCCGCCGGGAATCGAACCCGGGAACCCGGGCGAAAGTCTATCACAATTTTGTTTTTTTTAACAAAAGGGCATGATACAACTGAAAACACATACATTAATTTCCAAAACTGTATGTCAAAATCCATAAAGAATGTCAATTATGTGAGGAATGAAAGATAGCAGCAAGAAACCAAAACAGTACAGGCTAATCACTAACCAAACATAAATGCACAACAGCATACGTAAATACCGTGTTTGGGACAAACAACCTCTGAGAAACTCAAGTAACGACTCCTTCAAAAGCCCCTGGTAAATATAAACACACAGGTGATTGCGAATGCTATCCCAAACATTGTATTTACGTATGTTGTTGTCATTTATGCTTGGCCTGCGATTTACCTGCATCGTTTTGGTTCCTTGTTTGTATCCTTCATTCCTTACATAACTTTTATTACCTTCCACATAAGTTTTTCGTAAATCGAAACGTATATTTTCAGTTGGACCATGCCTGGTATTTTGCTGTTTGTTAAAACTAAAATTGCTGTACACTGTGTTGTATTTCACAAGTACAATTTTAATGTGAGCTAAACGTTACTTTTCCACTGTTCTACTTTTCATCACATACGGCAGTAACTACATGTACGGTGACTATGATACAGTTTCTATTGTGTGCTTTTTACGTTCATATACTTTCACGCACTTTATGATTCTAGTTATTACTAAACACTATTTATTTGACATGTACACTTATAGTGTAATTGTTGTTAGTCCACTTGCGCTTTTTACTGCATTCTTCACTACATTATTTCTTTATTAATTCAGTTATCACACTTAGGCATTGTGCTTATATAAATCGTTCTTTGGCAAACAAGACCTGAAGATAGCGTAATTGTCAGTCGAAACTAGTCGTTTGAAATAAATTCCTTTAAGGGTGCCGCTGTGGTAGTTCGTTTCTTTTATTTACATCATCAGCCGCTGTCCCACGTCAGCGAAAACGATGGACTTCTACAAGTTTAATAACGTAGTTGAGGAGAATTTCATTCATGGCACATGAAAAGTGCGCACACCGAGGCAAAGATTGGATATCGACGAGATTCCAGTCTAATATATGGTACAAATGGCTCTGAGCACTATGGGACTCAACAGCTGAGGTCATCAGTCCCCTAGAACTTAGAACTACTTAAACCTAACTAACCTAAGGACATCACACACACCCATGCCACCGTAGCAGCAGCGCGGTTCCAGACTGAAGTGCCTAGAACCGCTCGGCCACTCCGGCAGGCCCAGGCTAACATACATCGTACAGTGTATGAGTATTGCACATGAGGGCAGACTGTCTTGGACAACAAACTCAATTACCTTCGTACACCCATCGTCAGACAGACCACGATACCCCAGCAGTTACTACGAGGGTTGCACAGAAAATAATGCACCGCACAGTTTTTTTCTCAGCCAAAAACAATGCTACGAATGCGAAGCGTTACGTACGTATTATTTGAGGTTACCTGAGTGAGCGCGCCAAGTTTCCGTCACTTCCGGCAGATAGTGTAGTTGCAGGGCAGTTTCAAAATGGCGTCTGTAGATGATGTACGTTACAAGCAACTTGATATCATTGAATTTCTCACTGCAGAGAAAGAAACTGAGGGGAATGTTCACAAACGCTTGTGCAAAGTCTATGAGGCATCTGCTATCTACGGAAGTAAAATAAGTTGCTGGGCATGGAAGCTGACGTCATCAGAAGACGGTTCGGCGGAGCTCCACGATTTGCAGTGGTCGGGGAGACGATCCACTACTGTCACAGATGACATGTTGCAGCGAGCTGATGTTGTCATTCGCGAGGACAGACGCCATTCGTGGAAGACATTTTGAGGATGATGGTATGGTGATTCACACAGTGAAGCACTGGCTCCGCCACCAGAAGAAGGATTGGTACCGACAGCGCATACACGCCCTTGTTTCGTGCTGGAGGAAGGCCATAGAACTGGATGCTGATTCCGTGGAAAAATAGGGTGTGTAAGTAAAACACCATTCTTTTGTGTGTGTAATTCTCATTAAGTTCAATAAAGAATTTCTGAAGTATGCAGTGCATTACTTTTCTGCGCAACCCTCGCAAAATACTGTATAATCAATGACAATGAAGGATCTTCGGTTCACGGTTCTTATTGCTTTGCTTACTTCGTCGGAAATAAATATGTTCTTCATCAGATTAATGTACATTATGAAGATCTCTGAAGGAAGTGAAATTTTTTGGGTCTTTGGAAAAACTAACGTCAATTGAAACAAGCATTAGAGGCAAAGGTTGCGAGATAACTAGCTTCTGGTATGAGCAAAATTATTTAATTGTAAAAATTGTTTATTAACAGTAAACAGACTTTAACCTCCTGTATTATCGATATTTTCAGTAAAAAAAATGTATGGAGCATCAATTTTTACTTGTTTGTTTTATCAGAGTTGCTGTTGAGTCCTTGAAGTGATCATTCGTGTATACGGTTCACGAGATGCGGAAAAAGTGAAACTAAGTGATTTTATTAAAAGTGGTATTAACTACGACGTATAGACGATGACGCTACGTTAATTATATGGAGATAAATGTGAATTGCTCGCGATTTAAAGATTATGTTTCACGAGCGCCGAGTTACGCAATAATTCAGATTATGGTTACGCGAAAAATGAGTAATTATCCCACAGTGTGTTTAACAGCGTGAGAAAACCATCTAACACTGCAATAGTATGCATTACAGTGGCATTACAGTTAATAGATGTGCTTACTCTATGAGTGTGCTTCGGCTGATACCTCTACAATTTGTTGGCATTGTTCGTTAAACGAACTACGACGCGTAAGAGTAATTAATTATTGCCATAAAACGCACAAATAAACAAACTATGAATTCCAGTGTATTTGTGAATTTACCAGAATTTGCAACTTCGGCAATTTATATCTGTTGTAAGCTCTGGGCTACCCTAACTATATCAGCAAAGCTTCAGTGCAAAATAATACAGACTTCACTTCTCCAATAGAGAAGCGGATGTGTCGAAAAATGAAGCCAGAATTGGGGGCTATTAGTGTGTGATACGAAGCAACATCTTGGTAATGGTCATATCATGGCCCTTCACATTGCCAGTGGTAGACAGAAGACCTCTATATCAGTTCATCGCATTAAAATCCATCTTAGGTCGATTACCACGAATGGATCGCTAGCGAAAAGACATCTCGAGTGATTTAAGATTCGCTTAAGACCCAGGGGGTTGAAAAAATGGTGTAATGTCACAGAAAATTATTTACAGTGGCAATGTTCCTGCTCGCATTTAAGATCGTATGAAGAAGTGAAACATTAGAGCTACGTTACAGCATATTAAATGCTTGCTGAGAATGTATGAAATCCGACTTAATGAGACGCAGCAAGTGTTAACATTATACTCCTCTATATGTCTTCAGCAACTCATACCTACGCTGTTCCTCCCTGTTTCCAATGCGATCTATTAATCTTCTGTTAGGTTACCGTCTCAACCTAATTTCTCGGAATGAAACAGAGAACTTCCTCGGTCTACCTACCATCCACTGTGATAGCTACATGGTCCGCGAACTACAATTTCATTTCTGTTTTTATGATAATTGTATCTTCCACTTAAGTCAGCTACTCTTTTAATTCCCAGCATGCTTCTCTCTATTTCTCACTCAAAAACTACCGCTTTTAAATCTTTGCATTGTAAACAAAAAAAGTATATATCACATGTATGATGCTTATCACTGATTTTAAGAATACTATGAAGTGTACCACAGTAACTTATTTACAATATGTGCGCTGTTTACAGTTTATCAACTTATACATCGACCTGGAAAACCACATGGACGACAACAAAATAAACCACCACCTACCGGACCTTATGTATGTCAATACATTTATTTCTCACTGTATCTATATAAACGCAAGCACTTCAGCATTTTTTTTTTATTAATGAAACAACATATAAAGTGTCACAAAGTATTCAAATATTCTTGTGCACTGTGAGAGCAGATGACATCGTGTTGATTAAAGAATACGTGTAATTGAAATTATTAGCCATCTGAAGATGGACACAGTGCCCCGTAACCTGTTATGCGACTAAAATAAAACGTTTTAAAAATATTTTTGGCGGGTCACGTCATTCACCAGCTATCATTAGCTGATTGTTCAAACCCATTTCATTCAATGCATTTATTGTACACCATTCTTTTCCTCTATTTAGTTCTATCATTCGTTGTAGAGAAGTTGTAGAAGTTTATTATTTCTCAGATTAGAGGTAAAGGTATTAAATGTCGTCAGATCTATACCATCCTCAAGGATCTATCGTAAGGTGGTACTTTTCGTCATGGAGGTTGTAGAGTGAGGTTATAAGTCTGACCCTGTGACTCTGCGACCGCGAAATGGAATTTGTTTTACACCAGTTTCGTAACCGGAATATTAAAATTTTATTCAGCCTTCTTGTGGAAACGTTAAGCCATTCACAGTTATCCAAGAATGCATAATGTATAAGTTTACCCTTCGTCGCCAAAGCGCAAGAGCAGCCCTTTCAAAGTTTTAATTGGCAATGAGATTAAACGCTTGCTTTGTTCCGCCAGCACTTCGAAACGAAAAGCGAATTGATACTTATGAGAATGGAATTGTAAAGGTACTACTTCTTGGCTATTGAGAGGTCCTCACGAAGAACAGGTTAACGTCATTTTTGTAGACATTGATGCAAGTCTTAATAATGATGTAAAGTTTCTATTGGTTCCCAAGTAAAACAAGAGCACATTAGTCTATTTTAGTAGTACGGGATTATGAGCGTAATTTACCGAGGTCAAAATAAAAATCCCTGTTATGAATGCGACAAATACACAGTTTCGTTACGACAGCTGTATTCAGAATAACCCACTAATTTGGAAAGAAGAATGTCAAAAAATTATCGCCACAGAAAAGTTATAAATACGTTGTTATTCATAGATATTTACCAGTTATATATCAAAATTTTATTCCTGACACTGACAGATTTACTTAAGTCGTTACTAATACATATACATATCTAAAGTTAAACCTTTGTGATATATTATTCCTAATTACAAGGCAGTTGTAGGAACACATAAAGAGAACAAAAATATTATCTTAAGATTAATCTCTGGCACCTCACACCTTTGTTGCAGTATACTAGAAATTGAAATAGGCAAGACTGCCTCTAAACCAAATCTGATATAACGATGATGATTATTTCGAGCGATAAAGGAATATGGTAAGAATATAAAAGAAAAAGACTCTGCGCATGAGATAATGAGAAATGAGGGGGGTGGGGGTGTTGGCAAAATATGATATGAATGTTTACATTGAATTGGATAGAGTACTGAAGAGATACGACTGTTTTTGCGTTGTTTTTAATGAAACTTTGTAAATACTATGTGATTTGCTCGATCACTTCTTCAAACGCTCAATTTTACGTATTGGACTTATACCTAGAGGAAGAGAATACCAAAATTAGGCAGAAATAACAGTTACTTCTGAAGTCGCAGTAATTATTAAGTTTCTTTCGAGAATCGAATACCCTGCTCCACAAATTTTGTTGTACTCTTGGTGAGCAAATACTCTTACGGTCACCAAAGTGATTGCATTCTAATGCGCTTTGTGTACATGATGGCTATTGACCAGGTAAGTCGCATAATCTCAATGGAGAGACCGAAGAAATATTTAGGAACTACTTGTAACGGTTACACCAAAGATTTCCATAAAACTTTTGGCAGGTATCATCGAGAATTTCGGAGCAGAAGTAATTTATGCGTATAGGTGCGAATTGACGCTGGATACCAGAAATAGAATATAATGGCAAAACTTAGCTTTACATTCAAAAATAAGCGCAAGCAGCATTAAATATCCTGAGCTGATGAAATGATAGTGAACACCTTATATACCGTTTTTCTTATCGATAATAAATGTAAATTTACACATAGTTCACGTAATAGCTATTTAGTAGAATTAATTAATATTAGAAATTCCTGATTTTCGAACGAAATTTTCTCTTCTCACATTTACTGATGACCTTTCGGAATTATTTGTAGCCCAACAAGCATCAGTATTCTTTGTCGGCGCTCACTTTAGGCCTCCACTGTCGTTGTCGAAGGATTTGCTGCCTAGTAATCCAATTCAAAATCATTGGAATGAAAACTCAGAGGAACCCCAGAGAGGAAAGATGTCTCTCCATGGAACGTCTCGTCTTTAGATCGCCACGACGTTCTCACACTTCAGTTACCATAAAATGGAATGTTTCCATTTCAAGTCGTAGCATTAGCTGTAACAATAAATGTAAAGTGCGAGATGTTAACATGCGACGTATTCTGCACGGTCACTCGTTGTCAGCTTTGTTGCCATCCTCCCAATGTGTCGGTAGTAGCTGCTTTCTGTCCCCAATCAGTAGATTAGTTTAATACACACGATCTACTCCTACCAGCAGGATTTATGTGAACTATAATGTCGACGTGAAGTGTCGATCAAGCAGGCTATCTTACCACGATTCATCTCGTTCTAGTCTCACTCTCCTTATATCGGGCACTGCACAATAACACTCGCTTAACTCTTTCGAAAAGAAGATCCACGGAATGAAGTGTTCGTGGAGCAACATACACAGTGCATCATGTGTTGTGTTTAATACGCTGATAATACTTAAGGCTAAGGCCTACCAAAGGACTTAGGCGTTTATGATACGATAACAGGATAATTGTTGAAACGCCTTGTGTATTCAGAATTCTTCTCAATGATTGGAAGACGATTTAAATATATTTCAGGATGGTGGGTTCATCCTACTGACTGCGCAGTCAACCAGACATATTTACCCACCAAACCGTTTTATTGATACATAAAATGGATGTTGAAATTACTATCTGAGATATTGTTGAACTTATTTATCTTATTTACATCACTGGGTTTGTAGATATTTGCCAATAGTTTCAATTTAATAACTTTAACTACTCGCTCCATTATACTGGGAATAGTTTTCCATCAAATATTTCATACTCCTATCATCTCACTCATGTGTACGCAGCTGAACAATAACTACTGATAATCGATTAATCTTACAAAAACGTATGGAGAACATTAACGCAATGTAAGTGATGAATGCAATGTAAGTGAAGTGCTGCAGGCTTGAATCTGGTATAATTTTGGGTATGCAGTTGCCTGTAGTAGCTTATATTCGACTACACAAAATACAAAATATCTCACGAGCACAGATGTGATATTTTCGCCAACAACCACGTAATCCGGGCAGTAAAGAAGGTTTTCGTAATGTGTCCCAATGGTGCGGTATGCATCACTGCTTACACAACTGATCAGATCTCTGAGTTTCAGTCAACACATAGAATGTTCGTTTTCCCTTGACTCCAGACTTAAGACTTAAGGTTTGTAGTGCCAGTTTTGCCAGCTTCATTACATATACTTATTCTGGGATGCTACTCCAGTTCTCTAATTTCATTTTTCACTCTCTGTTATCAATCTGTTATAATCCTATTCCGTTAAAAGCATACATAAAAAGGACCTATAATTTTAAATTCTAGTTGTATATCTCGCGAAATAGGTCCCTGTACCTAGCAGCTCTATATCTAAAGGACAGAAATGCTCTATTATGAAACGTCTGTTTTATTTGATTCACCTAACCATTTGTTTTAGTTAAATAGAATAAAGGCTTAGTAATTTTTCTTTTATCAGCCGTGCTTTCCGAGATTCCCGTTACGGGACACCTATCACCTATGCCAACAAGTAACTCTATAGTGCGCATTTTTGGTGAGATTTAGTATGGGAAAATTGTGAAATACGAATTACACACTGAATGGAGATTCTGTACACAACAATCTGCTAGTCATATCGAAAGTTGACGGTGAAGATTTTCGATAAAGAATTATAGTTACTAAGAACCGAGGAGTTTGGTTATTGATCATATTAATGAATGGTCTAAAAACACTGAGGGTGCTGGTTGTGTTAGCGAGGAGACTGCTGTACGTTGAAACATTTTTCAGACCTTCCCCTCTCGCTAGCTCTTTAATGAAAGATCAGCATATTTTCTTTTTCCATTTTGTATTTATAAGTTCACTTTATGTGTGCTGCAGTCTTTTTGTGAAATTTACAGAAACTACGCCTGAAAACTAAGGTTTCTCCAAATGTGCAAATCTGTTCCTAGGTACTGTAACACCATGCTGTAAGGATTTATTTTGCCTTTTGATTTGATTTAATGTTATAACGTTGAGTATCTATAAATGTTGTTGGATTGAGTCGATATCACAAGAGTGTTTATTCTTCTCTGTGTAAAAAACTTTGATGTCATGGTTCGATTCTATGCAGTGTAGTGTATCTATCATATAAATTCTTTGTCTCATTTGGAGGGAGACAAAACTTACTGTATATAATTGTAATTCAAATAACTTTAAATAATTTTATCGAAATGTTAATATGTGCAAAGTTTCTGTGTTATTTAAAATGTTTGTTTGTTGTTATGTAAACTGCTGACTTTCACTTAGGGTTCTTAGTTACGTCATATGTACAAGGTATTGTGGTTCCCCTACGGAAAGGAACTGAGTAGCGCGGGCAAATTGTGGTTGGCCTAGGTAGAAAAGGTGGATCCAAGAGTCAGTCGGGAACTATCTACCCAACTGTGAACTTCCGTGTAAAAGTTGTATACTGTGCTGGTTCCGAGAGAGGCCTTTCCTGACGCTTTACAATGCCTCGGATGGATGGATAAAGAGCTGGAACTAGTCTGAAATTCGTATCAATCATCGCCACCAAGAAATGACTGAGTCCAGCAATTCTACCTGCAAATCCACCTACCAACATGCAATCGCCACCACACTGCGCAATCACTGTAATGGAACACTATAGTAATGTGCAGTGAAGGATCAGCTTGTTGGATGTGTTAGTGTGCTCAAATATAAGGTAATTTATAACCGAATTTATGTACTTACCTCGATTTTTTTCCTTATCATAACACCTCTCAGGTTCCTCTCCGTGTGAACTAAAGTGATTACCGAGTGTCCTTACTGAAAGAACATTAAAGCCCAGTGTTTTACTAATTAATGCCTCTTGAACATAGTAAAAAGAAAGTTAAAGTTGCAAGAGAGTGAGTTAATGTAAATGATGCTTGATGAAAATAATTTTCCTATAAAAACTGCTTATTAATATGTTGTTGCCAACTTCAAAATTAAAAGTTCTTGAAACTGAGGCTTATACAGTTTTGCTTAATGAATGATCACATTGCTGTCTGTTGTAAGTAGCAAAAGGTGAGTCAGTATCTTACAAATATGTTAATTTTGTGTCTCACTGTAGTAAAAGTGGAAAACTGCAATAGTGGAAAGTTATATACTCATGCTTGCTAAGCACTTGTTTCTTTTGGGTATTGAAAGTGCATATTAATAGTGTAATAGGATCCACAAGTTATCCTTTATGCTCATGATAAATAACAATAGAAAGACCACTATTTATGAAAACAATAATTTCTTTATTCAAAAGACAGTGAGGAGTAACCTGTTAGTGAATTCCAATTAACTTTCATTCTAAATAGAGTAGTATTTAGTTGAGAGAGACTTAACCTCTGATCAGTTCATAATTTTGCAGTGAACTACATTTACAATTTTGTATCAGCTAGGAAAATGTGTGAAAAGTAATATTGTGTATTGTTATCTGCTATATTTATGCAAATAATTTGTTCAGCTCTGTCAACTCCAGAATTAACGTTAACATATGCAGGTGTCAGAGTTCATTGCACTCGTGTGTGGCAAAATATAGGTTGTGTTCGTCCGTTAAAGTTACTCATACCTACTTTCTTAAACAAGAATGTTAATCATTCTCTTGCCTAATTAGGCTGGTGACCGTTTTCTTTATTCTTTAAACAGTGTAGCTAGGTAAAATATTATTTGTTACTATTTGAATATTTACGTAATTCTGACTTTCACTTCCGATAAGCCACCTCCGTTAGGTACAACACGGTCAACATAACAAAATTCCTCTCAGAAGGTAACATTGCTCTGCTTCTACATACTACAATTAAATTACTTGAATAAGAATAATTTCATTATACGAACTGCCTTCAGCTTTGACGTTATGGTATAGCAGTAGCAGATGGTAGTGTTATAGTGCAATATGGTCATGTAGATAGGATCAAATATTCTATTCAGATGGAAAAGTGTTGCGTTCTAGGAAACCTTTTCAGTGCTGTATTTAATAGTCTACATGTTACAGCAAGTGAAATCAAAATAAATAGAACTATTATTAAAAACCAAATAGAAGTTCATTTTGAAACAGAAGCCTTTAGAAGCCGACGTAAACACAGTTTATTTGCAAATATCATGTGTTTCATTGTAAAAGACTTCTTGTATTTCAAGGTACAAGACAGTGCACGACAGAAGATGAATGCGTTAACTGTCCACACGTTATGTAACTAATTTTTAAAATGTATTGAATTTTACTCACCATGAAACTCTGTAACTGTAGATTTGACAACAGCCTCCAAAGCCTTTATTATATTATACAGCACTTAAATATATGCATATAAATTCATAATATTTAAGAACGTTGTACAAAACACAGTCTCATCTTTCACTAAATGATACGTTGTGCGGCTGGCGCTAGTACCCCTTTCTTGTAGTGTCATCTTTGCCATCGATTTCGCTTAGACCGACCGCGAGTTGATTGTTCATCGCGGATTCGGTTATTTAAGTTTGCAGCGTCGAGGCAGCAACTCTGCCTTTGTGGTCTGTCGGTTGCGGTTACCACACGGTCGGGAGATTACCCCTTAGTTGGTGAGCATGCTCATTGCGCGTGGTATTATTTGAGTGCTGCGGCCGGAGACGGCGGAAAGGTTTTCGGTTACGGCACGAGGCGTAGTGTTTGGATTTTCTCGCCACGCAGGGCATGTTGAGAAGAAGAGCTTGCTGGAGCGTCGACTGGCATTATCCGTTCGCCTGAGCAAATCGTGTGTGTTCGATTTAAACTGGTGCAATTGTGCTTATACATATATTTTTAATGGTTAATTAATGTTGTCTTCAGTGACGAGTCTGACATGTCAGAGTTGTACACGTAAAATGATAACGGGGCTTGGGCTTTCATTCTTTGTTTCCTACCACTTGATGACGGATCTCCATCTATACGTAAGGAAACCCAGCGAGCTCCTCATTATTGAGTGATGGCATATCTAAAGTTGTTGTAACCTTGGTGATTAAGAACCAAAATTTGTACCTTAATAACGAAATACTATGTGTAAAACTACGTCAGATTCCATGAAAGTGTAGTACAGGTGGGCACTTGCCGGTTCAAGGTAATACTCAGCCGTTGCTATAAGTATCAAGGAACGATCTTATTTACGAATGTATTGCAGTGTTTAAATGAATTCTTAAGGACTGAATTCAAAACGAAAAAAAAATTGACGAGCCTTCTTGTTTTTATGTTGTGTTTTGTTCTTTTATGTAATATGAATGTGCGATTGCAAGTGTGCTGCTGTAGTTGATTTATGTTTCAGTTGGGTGGAGCGCAGTGTATTTCCTCCGGTACGGTGGGACGTGACACCGGAGCTTGACGACTTGGCCGTGGCCAATGGAACTGTGTTTCGTCAGACTGGGCTCCATGTTCCTGGCGTTCTATCTCGATCTCGTCCTTGAGTTTTGGTGTTCTCTTTGTTACTGGCTCTGTCAGGTCGTTAAGCTTGGAAGTTCGTTCCTCCGCCGCCTTGGAGGATGCAACTTTTGCTCTAAATATGAATTTAAATTTGTAAAACTGGGTCACTTTGTAATTAGTACCCGATAAGGTTGTTGGAGGTTCCGCTTTATTAATTCCATATTCCCTTGTCAGCCATTTGTATCATATATGTACCTTGTTTGCTGACTGTGAAGTTTAGTTCTTATAAAGGTGGGTTACATGTGCATATGTTCTCAGGGAATGTTTAGATGCTGAGGTGCTGTTTTTTATTACTTGTTTGTTATTTAATTAGTGCCTACCTGTACTGGCATGAACTTGATTATTCCTTAGTCAGAAGTTCGTGTGCTCAGTGTCTTCATTGCTCAGCGATCAAGTTTTATAAGTTGTCTTATTGTTACTTGTGTGCATTATGTTATGCCTTAATGTTATACCTTGGTATGAATTTATGATGCGAAAGAGAACTCATTCTACAGGATAGTCTTGCGGGTTCAGAGTTTGGCAAGTTTTCATTGTATTAAGTATTTACACCAACAGAGATTTTCTTAATGCTTCATGCATTTACTATGCAGATTTCACAGGGTTTGAGAAAATTTTTATTATGCTTGTTAAATTTATCTATTTTATTGTATTTAAATTGTGCAAGCTAATAAACACTGTTTAACTCAAGCTGTGTGTGTTTGGTAATTATGGCACTGCTGCTTCCTGTCGCATTATTGGACTCAAATATCACGTTCCACTAACAACAAAAATAGCAGAAACTGTCGGAAACTGCTTGTGGTGGTATCTGGCGAATATTCCCTCACGTGATTCTAAACTTCATTAAATCATTGAGAGAACAGCGGCACCAGGCACAGCACTCTCCCGTACATAGTTGTTCTGAGGCGGTTGCTACCACTTGATTCTCCAGTCAGCTGCTAATTTTTGTTTTGTTTCATAAACCTTAAGCTTTTGAAAAGTGCCGAGATAGCAGACAAAATATCTCTTGCCAAACAATTGTGTTCCACAGATTGTGTCACCACTATTGTTTACTTCCTTAGACGTAACCGTCATTAAATTAAATATTTTGTTGTCATTATTATCCCCTCCTTGTATGGGGATTACGGAGGGTGTCGTTTCATATCGCGCATATTTCACCATTCAGTGAGCCCAGCAGCAGTTCAAACAGCACTATACAAAATGTATTAACAGATTCCTCTTTTTCAGATGCATTTCTTCCTGTAGACCTTCTGTATTTTTTATCCTCACTACTTCAGCCGTCATCAGTTATCTTGCTGCCAGGATAACGAAGCTTATCTGTTACTTTAAATTTCTCTAATGTAATTGCTTTAGCATCGCCAGTTTTAATTCGCCTGCGTTTCGTTACCGTTGTTTTACTTCTGTCGATGAATCTGTTTTTGAGACGCTATGTATTCCGTTAAAATGCTCTTCTCAGTCAATTTCTGACAGAATTGCAATGTCATCAGTAAATGTCAGACTTATTACTTTTCCCTTTAAACTTTAATTACATCTCCGAGCTTTTCATCGGTATCGAATACTGCTTCGTATGGTACAGACTGAGTAACAGCCCACCGAGGCTACAACTCAATGGGCTTGTATCACTAATTCTTTTACTATCTCAATTAAGAAACATATTGCGTATGCATTGTCGCTTGAACACATGGAATGGAAGCTGCGTATGTTGGCACTGACGTATGCTGCCCGCGGAACAAGTCGCCCAGTAGGTAGAGCACCCGCGCAACGTCTCCACGGATATCACAGCGCGGCCAACCGTAGACCACAGGCGTACCATTGGCGCTGAAGCAGGCGGAGGATAGCGGCCGCTGCTCGGTCGCGGTCGGTAATGCTTTCCGGGTTGGCAGCCGGTAACTCACACCGCCTTAGCGCGACCGCCGCTCGATGAGGGCCATTTCGATGCAAATTATAGGCGGCGCCTCCTCCGTGTTTCGGCTGCTTCCCCGACTCCCTGTTTAAATATAGGCCGCGCACTCCACTTGGCACTGCCCGTCGCCACCGCTCCTGCTTAGAGGCGATGGGCAGCGCTACCTGGCGTCAAATGCGCCAGTAGCTTCTCCAAGATATGCCGTTGATCCGCCCAGAGTTGAGTCAATTGATGCATAAATTTGTCAGCCGGAATCTGCACGCGATGTTCGACAACAGATCATGTACATTTAATTTTTTGTTACCATGGTAAAAGTTAGTTCACAAACAAATGACATATACAGAAAAAATACAGAGAAATTTGTGATGAAAAACGTGAGATGGACTTTCAGGCAAGAAAGAAAATATTGTGCACAAGTACTATTCTACAGTAATACAACTGCAACATCTGTGTACTAACGAATGGCAACATAAACTTCTCGTTCTTGCTCTTCTTTACAAACTTCTTACTCCATGAAGATTGGCGATCAGTAGAATTATCTATTATTTGTTCGTAGCTTTTCTAAATAGCTATTCTTTGCTCGTCTAAACCACTGCCTTAAGTTCTTGAGCCAGGATAATCTTCTATGTCTTGCACTACGTCTGCCATCAACCTTTCCTTGACGTATCAATTGCTACAGGTGGTATTTGTTATTGCGCATTATACGGTAGAAGTATTCAAGTTTTTTCTCTTGATGGTACTGAAAATTTTTAAATATTCGTTCATACGCCGCAGTATTGTCACATTTGTGACTTCATCTGTACATGGTGTTCTTAACATCCTTCGGTACGCCCATATTTCAGATAATTATAATGTGGTAGATGTCGATGAATCAACTCAGTGGAGTAAGACACTGAGCACGTAGCATCGGAGTAGTCGCGAGTGAAGTGTAATATTTATGTCACGGGTAGTCAGAACTTTCTACAGTTTCTGGAAAGAACTTTTGGCTGTAGAATTCCGCAGCCAATATCTTGACACATACCCTATTTATCGCTCTATCGCTCATCTAACACTCCCGCTATTTATATAATGAAACCCTTCGCAACTTCTCATTACCAAATGCAATAGTGCCTTAATTTCATCTCGGTTTGTTCTGAAAACCATCAAAATTGTCTCCGTTATGTTTAATTGTAGCCCAGATCAATTACTGTTGTAATTCGTAAGGATGGAACAGCTTTGTAATTGCATTTCATAATTCCATAACTTCGTAAGTGTAACGGCGATTTTGAGAAATGAGATTACTGGTGTTTTATCACGAATTAATGGGTGGACTGCTTATATGGTACCTGAAAGATCAAATACGGATTGGGCTCTACATCTACAACTACATCTACATTTATACTCCGCAAGCCACCCAACGGTGTGTGGCGGAGGGCACTTTACGTGCCACTGTCATTACCTCCCGTTTCTGTTCCAGTAGCGTATGGTTCGCGGGAAGAACGACTGCCGGAAAGCCTCTATGCGGGCTCGAATCTCTCTAATTTTACATTCGTGATCTCCTCGGGAGGTATAAGTAGGGGGAAGCAATATATTACACTCCTGGAAATGGAAAAAAGAACACATTGACACCGGTGTGTCAGACCCACCATACTTGCTCCGGACACTGCGAGAGGGCTGTACAAGCAATGATCACACGCACGGCATAGCGGACACACCAGGAACCGCGGTGTTGGCCGTCGAATGGCGCTAGCTGCGCAGCATTTGTGCACCGCCGCCGTCAGTGTCAGCCAGTTTGCCGTGGCATACGGAGCTCCATCGCAGTCTTTAACACTGGTAGCATGCCGCGACAGCGTGGACGTGAACCGTATGTGCAGTTGACGGACTTTGAGCGAGGGCATATAGTGGGCATGCGGGCGGCCGGGTGGACGTACCGCCGAATTGCTCAACACGTGGGGCGTGAGGTCTCCACAGTACATCGATGTTGTCGCCAGTGGTCGGCGGAAGGTGCACGTGCCCGTCGACCTGGGACCGGACCGCAGCGACGCACGGATGCACACCAAGACCGTAGGATCCTACGCAGTGCCGTAGGGGAACGCACCGCCACTTCCCAGCAAATTAGGGACACTGTTGCACCTGGGGTATCGGCGAGGACCATTCGCAACCGTCTCCACGAAGCTGGGCTACGGTCCCGCACACCGTTAGGCCGTCTTCCGCTCACGCCCCAACATCGTGCAGCCCGCCTCCAGTGGTGTCGCGACAGGCGTGAATGGAGGGACGAATGGAGACGTGTTGTCTTCAGCGATGAGAGTCGCTTCTGCCTTGGTGCCAATGATGGTCGTATGCGTGTTTGGCGCCGTGCAGGTGAGCGCCACAATCAGGACTGCATACGACCGAGGCACACAGGGCCAACACCCGGCATCATGGTGTGGGGAGCGATCTCCTACACTGGCCGTACACCACTGGTGATCGTCGAGGGGACACTGAATAGTGCACGGTACATCCAAACCGTCATCGAACCCATCGTTCTACCATTCCTAGACCGGCAAGGGAACTTGCTGTTCCAACAGGACAATGCACGTCCGCATGTATCCCGTGCCACCCAACGTGCTCTAGAAGGTGTAAGTCAACTACCCTGGCCAGCAAGATCTCCGGATCTTTCCCCCATTGAGCATGTTTGGGACTGGATGAAGCGTTGTCTCACGCGGTCTGCACGTCCAGCACGAAGCTGGTCCAACTGAGGCGCCAGGTGGAAATGGCATGGCAAGCCGTTCCACAGGACTACATCCAGCATCTCTACGATCGTCTCCATGGGAGAATAGCAACCTGCATTGCTGCGAAAGGTGGATATACACTGTACTAGTGCCGACATTGTGCATGCTCTGTTGCCTGTGTCTATGTGCCTGTGGTTCTGTCAGTGTGATCATGTGATGTATCTGACCCCAGGAATGTGTCAATAAAGTTTCCCCTTCCTGGGACAATGAATTCACGGTGTTCTTATTTCAATTTCCAGGAGTGTAGATACCTCATCCTGAAACGCACCCTCTCGAAACCTGGACAGCAAACTACACCGCGATGTGAGAGCGCCTCTCTTGCAGAGTCTGCCACTTGAGTTTGCTAAACATCTCCGTAACGCTATCACGCTTACCAAATAACCCTGTGACGAAACGCGCCACCCTTCTTTGGATCTTCTCTATCTCCTCCGTCAAGCCGATCTGGTACGGATCCCACACTGATGAGCAATAGTGAAGTATAGGTCGAACGAGAGTTTTGTAAGCCACCTCCTTTGTTGATGGATTACATTTTCTAAGGACTCTCCCAATGAATCTGAACCTGATACCTGCCTTACCAACAATTAATTTTATATGATCATTCCACTTCAGATCGTTCCGCACGCATACTCCGTGAGAACTAGGCTGCCCGCATGACTCAGTAAGTGGAGAAACGCCAATTTACCCTAGAAAACCCTAAACTTACATTATTAACAGCTCACGAAGCAGTTTCCACAGCAAGGGTACATAGAAAACACCTACACTATAAAGGGTGATTTCGTGATTATTTTACAAACCCTAGTGATTGTTGCAGAAGGCTAAATGTATCGGCATGGAGTGATGGACTCCGATCCAGAAACGACAGAGTCGAAAATTATAAGCGAAATTCATTCTCATACCTTTGACAGCGGAATGAGTGTATAAGTACTCGTATGTCGAAATTTTAAAGATCATATAACGGAACAGTGTTGTTAAGACCATACAGCAGACAAATCTCAGAGGTGGTGGTATGGACCAAAAATAGAAAAAAAAAATCTAATAAACATGGTCTCTAAAATGCATACCTTAAGGGTTATGAGCACATGTTCATTTTCCCTGCTGTGAAACACATATCTTCTACTAAGTGGCCACAGCTCTCAAGATATTAATTTTAGAGGCTATCTTTAGTTGACATTTTTTCTTGTTTTCGTCCATATTACCGCCTCCAGAAATGTGGAAGCCAAGGAGGTTGCGGTAGAAGAGATATGTTTCACAATATCGAAAACGAAAAAGTGCTCACAACTCTTCTGGTATGCATTTGAGGGACTATGTTTAGGAGACATTTGTTTCTTGTTTTGGACGATACTACTAACTTTGAAAGTTTCGTGTCTTATAATCTTAGCAATATCAGTAACGATACATGTATTTCACTGTCCGTGATATCAGAACGATATTCACTTCGAATGCCTACTCGGGTGCAGAGAGAGTATGAACATGTGTAAAATGAATATGAAAATCATCTGATTACTATCGAAAACAGCCAAGTTATTTCGATGAAGCAGCACCTCAGGGTTGCTTATAATGTAGTAGACATCCATGACCTACATATGGAGGACTAACGTGTTTGCAGGACACAGCAGTAGACGTAAAGTAGACGAAGAATTACCAGTAATAAGTGTATAAGTCTGTCAAAATTTTAACGGTAATATAACGGAATAGCTTTTATTATAGTTTCATTTGTGTATTTAGTTTTGGCGTGAAGAAATTTTTACCACTTATAGCTAATGGACTGATACAAAATTATTGCCGTCTCAGTAACTTCACCGGCCGGAGTGGCCGAGCGGTTCTAGGCGCTACTGTCTGGAACCGCGCGATCGCTACGGTCGCAGGTTCGAATCCTGCCTCGGGCATGGATGTGTGTGATGTCCTTAGGTTAGTTAGGTTTAAGTAGTTCTAAGTTCTAGGGGACTGATGACCTCAGAAGTTAAGTCCCATAGTGCTCAGAGCCATTTGAACCATTTTTTCAGTAACTTCTTAGCTTACGAACCATGGAATAATATTGTCGAGCTAAATACTCGTTACAGAAACTTCATTTGCAATAAAGGTGTCTCTCCGCAAGGGGAAAAAAACAGTAAAACAGTAGCCTGCAGGTATGTGAGCTCTGAGAATTATCAGGATTTTTCGAAACAGTATAACTTCCGACAACGACTTGAGTTCCTGTTACTTTGCTCTGATGCCCTCAGCTACAAGAGCGTGCATTGGTCTAGCGTATAGTGTATAAAGCAATAGTCTATGGCATTGATACTAGCCCATAGTTCCAAAAATAATTTCAGGAAAAGTAGAAGAACACATTGTTGTAATAGACAAACCAACATTTTGCACGGATCCGCACGTCAGTTGGTATAATTTTTTGTCTGTCTGTCCGTACGACTGTTAAGAATCCTTTTTCTCAGGAAAGCTTAGTCGTTAAATTACAATATATTTCCATTACCTACCCTTCTAACTCAGTGCAATCAAAACATGCGGCAATTTATGTCACATGTTTTAGTACTCTCAAACTCACTCATCAAAACGTGTGAGATCCTTTCAGTTGACCTAGGTTCGTGAAAGTTTGCAAGAACTACAAACAAAGAGAAAAATCCGAAAATATTTAATTTGTAGCTGTATGATACGAATTTTCTCTTTTTTTGAGATTCCCTAAAATCTTGGAATTTTCAGGATCGATATCTTGCCAGAATTAATATCGATTACAGGCACAAATCGTCAAGATTCTCGATTACCGGGAAGAAGAACTGTATATACACATAGTTAAGCTTGTACGGAACAGTCGGTGCGCGTGGCCTACTCGCACTTATCCGGATTTTTTCTGTTGGATACCGCAGAAGGTCATAGGCGGGCTCTGCATCTTTTAAGTTGATGCCGTGCGTTTGCGGCTTTCAGAACATGCGACGTTGTGACCTTAAACCTGTAACCTTAAACTTCTCTGAGTTTATACTTCTGCGTTTCAAACGAAGCACATGCTACAAAATATTTGCTGTCTGGCGTATCTAACGAAGGATACCTTGAGGAGCTGAAGTATGATCTGAAGCAATACGGATTAACGACTAGTGAACAGACTAGGCAGCGAAAAGACCGTTTAATTCGCCGTGAGAAAGACCAGTGCTATGCGATGAGCGAATCACTTGGCGATGTAGTAGATAGAACCAAAACAACGTATTTGACAAGCGAATTCGTGAATTGACACTTTGAGTCTACCAAGACTCTGCACAGTAGGTGAGGTGAAGTCGATGTTAATGCGGGAAGCTAAGCCAGTACGACGGAAAGACAAAACTGGCTATTCACCTTTGCGTGTACGCAGGTGATCCAGCAAAAACGGCACACACTCTGACAGAAAAACAAGAAAGACGCACCACGAAGGAATTTGCCGATTATCCTCCGAACGTTCTCAACTTGCTGGCCAAGTTAAGGTTCAAGAGTAGCAACTTACGGTGGGGTCGGAAGGGATTTATAGGGCTGAAATATGAGCGAGGATGACTTTCCATGAAGGGAAACAAAAGTGGACGTATAACGTCCTCCATGTACCACCGTGCTCTAAGGATGCTGCCGGCCGCGGTGGCCGTGCGGTTCTGGCGCTGCAGTCCGGAACCGCGGGACTGCTACGGTCGCAGGTTCGAATCCTGCCTCGGGCATGGGTGTGTGTGATGTCCTTAGGTTAGTTAGGTTTAAGTAGTTCTAAGTCCTAGGGGACTTATGACCTAAGATGTTGAGTCCCATAGTGCTCAGAGCCATTTGAACCATTTTGAATCTAAGGATGCTGCGGAAGATAGATAAACAGGTCCTGCTATGAAATGAAACGGCAGTCCAGATCATCACTCTTGCTTGTCACGCCATACCGTGGCGAAAGTCAGTTTGAACTGAGGAGTCCCCAGACAGCTCTTCGCTGGTCGACGGGGTTCATGCCGACGCGGCATTCATTACTGAAGACAGATCTACTCCAGTCAGTGAGATTCCGAACCCTGATGACCATTGAAGACGTGTCTCGAGACGTCCCAGACAGCAGTGTGATATGAACGAGACTGCCACCCGTAATATGGCCCATTAACCAGGACTGATGGTCTGGGATGGCATTCATTTTCGGAACAGCATCCCTTTGGTTGTCATCCGTGGCACCATTACAGCACAGCGGTACGTCGGCAGTATTATGCTCCCCTTTTCGCTGCCCTTCATGGCAAGCTATCCTGAGCGTAAATTTCAGCAAAATAAAGCCCGTTCGCAAACAGCGAGAGTTTCGACTGCTTGTCCTCGTGATTGCCAAACCTTACTACCCTGGCCAACAACGTCGCCGGCTCTCTTCTCAACTGATAACATTTGGAGCATTACGGGCAGACCTCTCCAACCAACTCGGAACTTTGACGATCTAACGTGCTAATTGGACAGAAGTTGGCACGATATTCCTCAGGAAAACATCCAACCACTCTATAATCAACGCCAAGCCGAATAACTGTTTGCATAAAGGTCAGAAGGGGACCAATGCGTTATTGACTTGTTAAATTACTGAAGCTCTGTCTCTTGAATAAGTCATTCCAATTTTCTGAAAGTATAATCGTTTGTTGGGCTGGAGCATCGCATCTACCGTTTTCCATTCCATTCGGGTAGTTCCGTCACAGTGTGTCACTTTTTTTTAATGTATATGATTATTGCGTCGTAGAGTCTGTTATGAACTCCTGTTACAGATTCATTTTTTTCATTGCTTCAAAAGAAAATGAATTGACTCGGCGTGCAGAAAAACTGGCTTCCTCAGTTTAATCGTCATCTTAACGAAGACATTACAATTAGAATGGACATTCAGTTCTGGAAAAACAAAGTTCATCGCTTCTAGTTTGAACAGAATATTCGTTTGCTAGTACGATTACAAGCACAGTTTTACAAATTGTCTTTTGATCAGAATTACTAAGTCGAACGAGCACTGCAATCTACGTTAAAAGAGAGATGAACTACGAACTAAACTTTTCAATAAAACTGCAGTGGTTCTAACCAACAATCGTTGGCTTATCATAGAACTTGTTACAGTAAACGTCTTTGGTAATTTTCGCGTGGCTCCAAGTGAGGCTGCACAATGGTTACAACAATTCGCTTTCAGGAGTTCTGGGGTTCAGATACCGTTTCAGTCCGTTTAGATAAAAGTTAATCTGTGTGGACAAACAGTGTTTCAACATCCCGATTAACTTTTATCTAAATCGTCTGAAACGAAGGGCTTGGGCGAGTTTGTCCGTATCCTCTTAATTTATGTCGTGTGCTTCGTAAGTAATGATTCCTCTGTCAACGGGACGTCAAGCATCTTCCTGCACTTTCCATACCTAAGTAACAAAATGCGTCTGATCTCAGTACCTACCACAGTGACTTCAAAGTAGCAGGTAGCGCTAAATGTACTTTTAGATCCATTTTATTTATTTTGCTGTTGTAATTACGTCATCTAGTCCAATCTATTACCTGATCAATTTCTAAATTTTCATATTTCTCCTAATGTTTTCCAAAAAGGGTTTCTCCAGTATTCTTTGAGAAGCCATGTCATATTACGCATTAAAGATCCATGTATGTGATAACACAAACATATTGTAAACTCTCGTACATGTATTGTTTACTCTGATTAGGTTCTTTTTTACTTACACACACTGTTCTGGAACCTACAAGGGTACAGTACGTTTAAAAACGAGTAAGAGAACCGACCGCCAATCGGACGTCAGAACATCACTCACTCTCTGGAAGTACATATAAGCAGTAAATCCATTAGGTACGTCATTCATGAAACGCTAACATTAATCTACGATCAATAACGGTTGGTCAGATGAAACTGGAGAAATACAGTTTACGGAATCAAGAAAAACGAAATGGTAGGTCTTTTTAGGTGCGGAGCTACACACGATGGATGTTTGCTTTTCGCGGAATGCAAGGTTTCATTTCGTACATGGAGTTGTATCATCAGCCGAGAGAATGTGCAATAAAGACTGGCGGTAGTTCTCCAGGAGAAGGCGGGGAGTCTACTCACAAACATATGCTTCTGTAACAGAGCGTCACTGTCACCACGGCTGCAAAATTCCGAGACTCTTTAAAGTATCCTAATCACGTTGAAGTTGTAATCTGTCTGTTTCAAGAAATTCCTGCATAACAACCGTCTTACATCATGTAGTGCAGGGAAGGGCGCTAGTCGTAAATTTTATATATATCGATGTTATTCTACAAACGCATCAGTGAGAGAGTTAGCGAAACTGAACTCTCTGCTGCGTCCAGAATAGTATCCTTATTAACAGAGACTCAACAACTGCTATAAAGAACCAATGCTTCTTAAACTATATTGACGATACTGAATACACTTGTTTTATTTCGTACATGTCAGCTGCGTTCTGTCTAGTGTCAAAACGAATAATTTGGTGTACATGACGAACTGTCATCTGATCATCAAATACAACTGGATCCTCATTAACAATCACATATTTTAAGAGATTCATGGGGAGCAGTCAAACGAAAAATGAACACCCGCCACAACGGGACCTTGGAATTATTTAATTAAAAAGTGGTTACCGCACGCGATAATGAATTTATCGTATTGGGAAACGAGACGATTAATTCATGTTGCGTATTATCCGGTCAGCCGCTGATGGCTCCACAACAGCACTCATTCCTGCACTCCTTCGTCCGACTGCGACCGACGTCCAAGCACGTCTTTCTTCAGGTCACTAAAAATAAGAAAATCACACTGTGAAAGAGATGGGCTCTAGGGAGGATACAGCAATGTTTTGCAACGAAATCGCTGGAGGGCAGCATTCGTCCGATCGCGGTTGCTCGTCGCAGGAGTTTGTTTCCTTGTGATCACCGGAGCCTTTGTACCGTGAGTGCGAGGAATGCAGGCCACGTCTGCTACGGAGCTGTCTGAAAGGTCGTCGAATCGCAGGCTGTAGTTGTACTATGCTATGACAGCTAGAAGACCGCATTAGACCAGTCCGCCAAAAAGCAGGTCATAAAAACTGCGTGCGCCTGTGATATGCCACTTTATTGTTTCCCTACCGCAATGGCGACAGTATCGAAATGCAACGACTGGGGTCCACCTGTCACCTAGACTATGTGTTGTGGCTAGTGTTCGGTTTTCATTTCCAACATACAAATACTATTTTCATTTTTCTGCTCAAAATAAACAATAACACAAACGAAAATAGAGAGAAGTACATCAAGAAGTACGATCCCTATATTTATCAAGTTTTGTGCAGATCTTCGTCACAAAAAGAATATCAAATCATTAAAATTTCACTCCAGTTCGAACTGATGTCAATTGTCAAAAATAATAAGAGTGTGTTATGCCCAATGACACGAATATAGCGTTGTATTTGGCCTCACACGGGAGCAAACAGCCTCCAAAAGTCATGTAGAAGAATTTCTTGCCATGCCTAAGAAACATGCTCTTTCAGTTCAAGAAGATCGCTTACAGCAGATTGGTATGATAGTGTACGCCTTCCCATGGCATCCCACACGTGATATATGGGTAAAAATCTGGAGTCCATGCTGGCCAGTCAAGGATCCGTATGTTCTCAAATGCATGTGAATTGCAGGGTGTGGTCTGACATTATGTCACTGGAATACCCCGGTGAGATGTAAGCGTAGGCTTCCGCGGCCGTTGTCTTCTTCAATAAAATTCTTCAGGGTATCAGACCGCATCGTCATAATTTTAAATTGCGCCAACGTTTCGGCCAGCGTTGCAGCTAGCCTTCATCAGGGCCTTACGTTAACGTAAGGCCCTGATGAAGGCTAGCTGCAACGCTGGCCGAAACGTTGGCGCAATTTAAAATTATGACGATGCGGTCTGATACCCTGAAGAATTTTATTGAAGACCCCGGTGAGAATTAAACCTCCCATCGTCAACAGCCAGATCAGTCCTGTTGTCGTATCAAATAGCTCCCCACACGGTGGTTCAAATGGCTCTGAGCACTATGGGACTCAACTGCTGAGGTCATTAATCCCCTAGAACTTAGAACTAGTTAAACCTAACTAACCTAAGGACATCACAAACATCCATGCCCGAGGCAGGATTCGAACCTGCGACCGTAGCGGTCTTGCGGTTCCAGACTGCAGCGCCTTTAACCGCACGGCAACTTCGGCCGGCCTCCCCACACGGTGATTCCAGAAGTTGGAAAGGTAATGACCTCGAGAACTGTAGCGGTCTTGCGGTTCCAGACTGCAGCGCCTTTAACCGCACGGCCACTTCGGCCGGCCTCCCCACACGGTGATTCCAGAAGTTGGAAAGGTAATGACCTCGAGAACTGCTGCTCCCTATCATATCACCTGGTCGTCCACGGACCTATCGTTCGATACCAACTTGTTCGTAGACGACCTAGGTCACAGAAAACAGCCAAATACAGGAATGAGACACATAATGAATTCCACACAATGCCGCTCAATCTCCCAATTGACTCTGGCTCTACAACATGTTAGTTTCCGTTATCTGTGACATTGGTGTCAGTGTTTCACGTAGTTGCGACGCTCTGCCTCTGCTCGAATTTCAGCTTTTGGCATCTACTTGTTGGTCAGACCAAGTCGAATAACTTCGTTATGTAGTCGTTCTGGCAGGTCTACTCGAGTTCTCTCAGCGTAGCTTCCAATAACCTATTCCCAACAGTTCATGGTAAACTCTGCCAGTAACTTCTGGTAGAATTTCAACTGTTGTCGTCTGTTTGTTAGTCAGAGCATGTCGAATAATATTAAGATTCTCTTAATGTAGTCGTTCTGGCAGGGTCGGTGATTACTGCTCTTGCTGCAGTCTGTCTGTCAGCTTTTGGTCTGCAGTCATTCAACTAGAGGCAATTAATTTTCTGTGCGCTCTTTCCGTAAGATGCTCTCGCGTCCGTCATTCTGATGATTCAGCCTTTCCCAGAGAGTCTAATATGGCGATAAACTGCACATGAACGTCTTCAGGATATAGTTTGTTACGATTTACAGCTGAAAAATGCCGGTAACTATGGACACATTCAGCTGCCACCACACACTCACACAACATAGCAGGCCTGTTTGGAAGGTGGCTAGGCGAACACGAGCGCTCACACTCGTTCACCGCCTGGTCAGCTAGGACCTGCCGTAAAATGTGGTTGTCAAATGCCATTATGTAGCGCAGGGGAAGTACAAGCTGTAAGCTGTCTTCAGAGGAATGACAATTCGTTAAGACAGTCGTAGTTTTAAACGCGAGCCTATATACGAGTACGTAATGGTGCAGTGCTGAAAGTGGGAAATAGCTCTTTTAAATTAGATGAAAAGCAGTATTATGACGGAAACTTCAAAGTGAAGATTAGACACACCAGAATCAATTTAGGAAAAATCACTGGAGGATGCGTAGCTACATATAGAACTTATAGACATGCACTGTGATAGGCAGTTGAGCGATAAGTTTTATGATAAAATAAGTCTTGTCAATTCGTATAAATATCTCCTTCAGCATAAACTTTCACAACTTCACAAGTTGCGGTGCTCAGAAAGTGGCACCAGACACTGATCCTATTGTGAGAAACAAACTAAGTGCAACTGGTTGACATACTGTGTTTTTGAATAAAATATTGACGTCAATTTAGACTTCGTCCGTAAACGAAATCCATCATAAGGCTGCAGCAATCATAGCAAATATCGTGTTTCGTACTTAGATGTACACTGTTCTTTGTCTCATCAATTAACAGATATGTAAGTTTCCTTTCATTGTCATTTCTCATCAACGTGAAATAAGAAATAAATTTGCCACTAGTGACATTAATTAACTATTGTCTAGTCATACGTTTCTGTAGAACTACTAGCGGTCGTAGAATAGACTCGTTGACAACAGTTTCTCATGCCGAGCTGCCTTGTTCCGATTTCTCCTCTCCACCGCTCTTCTTCCTCTTCCAATGGTCGCAGTGAGCCGGCCGATTGTTCACTGTTGCGACGCTAGTGCAAGCACCCTCACACGAGCTTATCGATGTAGAGGCCTAATCTATAGCAATAACATTTTTCATACTTAAAGTACGAATCTTAATTTCGAATATGGATATAATTTTAATCATCATGTACAACAGGCTTGGAAATATTGGCATATCAGTTAGTGCCTACCGACCAAGCCGATCGTCATATTGTGTTGCGGTCTTCAGTCCAAAGACTGGTTTGGTTCAGCTCTCCATGCTGCTCTATCCCGTGCAAGCCTCTTCATCTCCGAATAACTACTCCAACCTAAATCATTCTGAATATCCTTAAAGTATTCGACTCTTGGTCTCCCCCTACGATTTTTACCTCCTCCCCCATACTTCTCCCCAACACTAAACTAGTGATCCCTTGATGTCTCGGAAAGTGTCCTGTCAACCGATCCCTCCTTCCAGTCAGCTTGCGCTACAAATTTATTTTCTCCCCGACTCTCCTCAGAAACTCCTCATTAGTTACGCGATCTGTCCATCCAATCTTCAGCACTCTCCTGTAGCACCACATTTCGAAAGCTTTTATTCTCTTCTTGATTGAACTGTATGTCATCCATGTTTCACTTCCATACATGGCTACACTCCATTAAAATACACTGAAATCTGTATTTTATGTTACCAAATTTCTCTTCTTCAGAAAAGATTTTCTTACCATTGCCAATATACACTATATATCCTATACTTTGGCCATCATTAGTTATTTTTTTGCCGAAATAGCAAAACTCACGATTACTTTAAGTCAGGTTCCCTCAGCGTAACCTGATTTAATACGACTACATTCCATTATCCCTATTTTGCTTCTCTTGATGTTCATCTTGTATCCTTATTTAAAGAACTGTCCATTCGTTCAGTTTCTCTTCCAAGTCCTTTGTTGTCTCTGACAGAATTACAATGTCATCGGCAAACCTCCAAAATTTCTGTAAGACTACAAATGCTGCGAACATAGGTTTGCCTTTCATTATACTATCTTCCAAGAGAAGACGTAGGGTCAGTATTGCCTGGTGCGTTACTACATCTATCCGGCATACAAACTGGTCTTCCTCGAGGTTGACTTCTACCAGTTCTTCCATTCACCTTTAAGGAATTCGTGTTAATATTTTGCAATCATGAGTTATTAAACTGATAGTTCGGTAATTTTCACACCTGCCAGCAACTGCTTTCTTTGGAATTGGATTGGGTTGTTTAGGTGAAGAGACCAAACAGCGAGGTCATCGGTGTCATCGGATTCGGGAAGGATGGGAAAAGAAGTCGGCCGTGCCCTGTCAAAGGAACCATCCCGACATTTGCCTAGAACGGTTTAGGAAAATCACGGAAAACCTGAATCAGGATGGCCGGACGCGGGATTGAACCGTCACCCTCCCGAATGCGAGTCCGATGTGCTAACCACTGCACCACTTCGCTCGGTTTTGGAATTGGAATTATTAAATTCTTCTTGAAGTGTGATAGTATTTCACCTGCCTCACACATCTTGAGTATCAGATAGAAGACTTTTGTTACGGATTGCTCTCTCAGGGTTATTAGTAATTTTCACATAATGTCGTCCACTCTCGGGACCTTGTTTCCGACTTAATTCTTCTCACAGTATCATATTTCCCATCTCATCCTCATCTACGTCTTCAATAACATTTCTCGCACTTGAGGAACTAAAACTAATGTCGCGTAAGGATGAAATTTAAATCATCTTATATAACAGATATTGAAATATGTGCCTATCACTTTGGCACCTTTCGGCCAAGGCCATCTTCCTGTGACACTTTTCATTTCCGCAATGTATCTTTGCGCTACACTGATGTAGCTGCTGTGATGGAGAATAAGTGCTGTTGTCACGGCCAGTGGATTAACTTGGCGTGACACTTACCTGGAATATCGTGAGGTGTTCTACTGACAGTAAGAGCATTACAGGCAAGATGAACGCTCGCTAGGCATTTGACGGACCACGGATCGAGAGTGCTGGATGCATGGGGCATACTGTCTCAAGGTCTTGCATGAAGTGGGATTACAACGTGTCACCACGTTAGGACTTTGTGAATGCCGTGTCTCACACAATATACACAGTGCCGGTCAACTACCGTGACTGGGGCTGCCGTCGACAGAAGTCTGATGGCTAACAATGCAGCAGTCACTAGCTAAAATATTGCTGGACAACAATAAGTGGTTCATTTATGTTGCTCAGGTCTACCACCTCTCTATGGGGTGCCACAAGAATGTGTACCTCTGTTCACCGTAAGTCGCAGGATTCATAGATTAGCAGAGTGACAGGAATAGCTTCATTTGACGCTCGAAGCAAGGAAAAAGATGGTCTGGTCTGATGAGTCTCTGTACATATTGGATGACTATTGGATTCCAATTTGGAATTCGTCTTAAACCAAGTGATATGATGCACCAAATATGTCAATAGAGAATCTCTCAGATGGGTGTTTGACGTTTTCTCACCTGAACGATATTTATAAAAAATAGCATGTCATTCATCAATCTGCCATCGTCTCTCACTGTCCAATAAGACATGAACATAGTATCCTACAGTATGCATCTACCTAGTTGCTGGCTAATACATTTCTACGAAAACCTTTACAAAGGAAAGACATCATATAAAATTTCGAATTTTTGAAAAGATTTGAGGAGCATTTCACGAAAATAAAGATGCTTTCCTGCTGTATGATCAATTTACGTCGGTTTTATTAAGCACATGTGTTTGCTGTCGTACAGGAAGTGCACTTCTTGAACCAACTACGACCTCTCCCCACCCGTTTTAAGTGGTGGGGTAACTGTAATGGATAGCGGCCACTCTGCTATTGTACACGAGGAGCCCATCATTCGAAAAGTCACTGCTACCATTAAGGACAGTAACTAGCTACCGGATGGAAGGTACTTCACCAACTATGTCAGAAAAATGGTGCATGGTTCGGTGGCCTCGTGGTTCAGTGGATGAGTGCTACACAACACATTCAAAGGTCTGAGCTTGGATCCCCGTTCTGTAAAAGGAATATTTTCTCTCACTTAATACTTCTTTTACCCATCGCAATGTTTATATGAAAATGCTAAGTTGCACGGTAGGCCGCGCCGGATTAGCCGAGCGGTCTAGGGCTCTCCAGTCATGGACGGTGCGGCTGATGCCGGCGGAGGTTCGAGTCCTCCCTCGGGCATGGATGCGTGTATTTGTCCTTAGGATAATTTAGGTTAAGTAGCGTGTAAGCTTAAGGACTGATGACCTTAGCGGTTAAGTCCCATAAGATTTCACACACATTTGAACATTTTTGATTTGCACCGTAGGTCTCTGAATTACTAGCTGGGTTATTCAGTACAAAGGCAAAGGCATACCACCTCCAGTATTGCCGTCCCTGGTAAAGCACAGTACAATTTAAAAAGCCGTATAGTTAGTGACAGTTTTACCTTTTATAAAAAAGAAATGGACATGGCAGTAATACGTCTGCTATTGACTTTATCAAACATTATATATGGGAAAGTTTGTATTGCTTAATATACTCTAAATTTTATCCTGAGAGTTTCGTGTGCCACATTTTTCATACAAACTGACTATGAAGAAGTAATGTTCCTAAATTTAACGTACGGTACCCCTGAGTTATTTGGGAGCAATGTCTGCTCAATACCCATTACGAGATCATCGACGTCTGTATCCACTTTTCTTAACATGAACTTCTTCGTTTTCACGATATTTTGTTCTACCAAAACTCTGAATTAGTTCCATTCCTGATCTCCTTGAGTATATTCAGTTTATGTGACTCTTCAGATATAAGAATGTATGTAAGGTCTTCGTGTATTATAGCTTTAATTTTACATTATGACATAATTCAAATACGCAAAGCAGTTCCAATAATATAGTCTTTGGGAAATAGAATTTAAATGATACAATGCAGAGATTGTCTGCCTGCGACAGTTATTCGTCAATAGCTAAACTGGTTAGTTAATTAAGAAGAGATTAACCTCATCAACAGAAGTGTGAAGGTGACTGAATTTAGGTACTGAGAGATACGTACAATAACACAAAAATATACGTGAAAGAAGGTGGCTCGTCATCGACCGGAAAATCTAACATATCGCTAAGGTTAAGTATCAGTTATCGATCCTGTCTAATTTACAACCGTACAGTGCTTGACTGTCACTTTCAAAACTTAATACAGAAATCAGTTGAATATATTTTAATTCAACAATTATGCATGCCTATGTGTCATACATCTCATAAAACTAGTTAGTAATTCATAACAAGGGCTACTAATTACGTAAATCTATAGAACCAAGCAAAATATAAATCTCCTTACCCAACACCAAAAGAATGCCATTTTTATGCCTGCAATCAATAGGAACCTAGGTAGTCCCGGGAACAAGTATCCTCGAATAAGCCAACAACTTTCTGGAAACCATTTATCCAACAATCAGACTTCGTTCATAAACTTCAAAATTTAAGCTCTATGCGTAAAACTTGGAAACATTTCGGGTAATATAAGTATAACAAATACAATAGCTAAATTTGATAACAGGAAGTGGCTTACAATGGCTGTCTGCATAGTACAAATTATACTTCAGTTTTGAGTTTTAGGTGTTTCATGAAAAGATAAAATGAGAAACGTTGACTTACGAGAGCAGTAACATACTGTCACCTTAGAGGAACAGATTACAGAGTGGATAACACATAATGAAACCAAATGAAAGATGACATCAAAAATTGCTCCATTACCATCAGTCTGAGGAATAAATACACGCATGTGCAAAAGAAAATGTGTTCGTCTGCTGCATAATTAACTTGGCACTGGAACCTACTGCCAACTGCTTGATGAAAGAAGAACAATTCGAAACATTTAACCTCAAGAAGATTGTAATGTCTCACCGTTCTTATTATGTCGAGAAGATCTACTTGTCAACAAATGTAAAAGAAAGTAAAGAGTGTGCAGATTGGTCTTAATTATTTAACAACAGGCACCACATAGCCACCAGCGGCGACTGTCATTTCTCTTTGGTATTAGGCTCGGCAAAACGCTCCGCGTCCAACGCTAAACGAAATCGGTGTCGCTACACCAATATTGTGCCAGCTATTAATCGCGGTAGTAATTAGAGCAGTACACGCATGTGTCATTGTAGACATAGTTTTGCGAAGTAAACACCCATTTGGCACTGCCTGAACGGTAATGGCCATTGTTGTAATTCAGTTTTGGCCATTAGTCACCACTGTGCCGTGGAATGGACTGCATGGCGTTTTGAATGTCGTCCTTGCCTTTGGCCTGTGGTGTGCTATCTGCTTTACGCTCCTGCCTCGTAGCACCGCCTAAACAGACACATCCCGTGACAAAATCCTTACGCTACCAACTGATCTGCTTGTGTCCGGCTTGTAGCACCATCACTGTCTACCTATAGTACCTATAGTCGGAGCTCAGGAAGATACGAACCGTCACTTCGCCGTGCGATTTCTCTCTCCTCCTTCTAAGGGCTAAAACAGATTTATTTAAAAATTTCATCTACATTAGTAGCTCATATGAAGGTATACGCCACATAATTTTGCTAACGTTAAGCATGCAGATAAACGAATCCTTTCGATCTCATAGGAACTGCACATTCTGGCTGGTAACATTCTTTCTTGGATAAGTAACTTATTTCCAGTAACATTATTTATAGGCATTTACTGGGTCATGATTTGAGCTATGAACTCATTCCACATATTCACTTCTATATGACACAAGGAACTCATCATTCAAGAAAGATACCACTCATATACTCTATTCCATGATGGAAAGAAGCTCTCCTTTAATGTACGGCCCAATAGAAAGTGCCACACTACACAATCTGCGACATACAATAACAATAGATTTATGAATCTCAGCCTCTGTTGAAAAGTTCTTTAAATTATGTAATAACAAATTTCAGTCATTGACATTTACTCCAGGTCACCTTAATTCTGTAGTAAATACATGCGACTCACTGTCTATGTTGTACGATTTTCGTCGAACCACATCAATAAATGTTTGAAAAAAATGTCGTGGAATATAATGTTACATAACTCTCATATTTCAAATATCTATGTTTAGAACAATCACTGATATTCGAATTTATTTCAAGAAATCTCTGAGTACTTGTGGTACCTACACGTTTGTAAATTATTACTGCATGAACAAATCTGAAGGTGTATCACTAAGGTGAACAGTGAAGCAATACATAACTTTGAATTTATACTTTCCCTGTATGTTCTGAACGAGGAGTGTCTGACATCCGTTAACTCTTATGGCCAGCAAAGCGCAATGTGAAAAGTTGCAAGTCAGTTATCTCACTTATCTCAGCAAGCGACAAACTGCAGGGACTGATTCCTGAGTGGAAGTGGAGGAAAAAAGGTCGTATGAATATGGTGTCCGGACATGCAACGTTGACACAATAGACGGCGCTGACCTATGAAAGTTCCTCTGACCACGTGCCGTGTGTTTCTTGTATGCCGCCTGCTGTATGATTGACGCGGCGTAATGTTCCGGTATTCATGTCGGGATAAATCCGAGGTGTTGTTTGCGTATGGCCAAGCAGATGGAAACGGTCAAGAGGGAGGATGGCTGTACCAAAAAAGTACTCTCACAGACAGTAATCACATCACAGAATATTTCGAGCCTTTTTGGGCGTTTGTGTTATAATGGATCCTTTCACACAGACGAACTTGCAGGGAGGCGACAGACGGTGCGTATACCAGATTTGGAGGACAATGTTCTGCCTCTCGATCGCTTCCCTCTGCTTGGTAGTGTGCAAACAGAGCAATCTAGCTTGTCCCGGGCATGAATACCGAATAATTCTGCTGCTTACAGTACCCTGTGTTAATCACACAGCCTGCAAAACGCAAGGAAACACACAGCACGTGGTGAGAGGAACTTTCATTCGACAGCTCCACCCACCGTGCCAAATCTGCATTACCGGACACATGGTCATAGAGCCTTTTTTCCTCTATTTGCGGTCATGAATTCGACCCTGTAGTTTGTCGGTTTTGTTGATGTTCGCTCTGTTTAGTGATGACACATTGTTCCAATGAATATACGTTTCAGTAGCTCTGTACATACATGAAACAATTTATTACTGCCACCAGTTAATATATCAAATGAAAAATATTTCAGAATGTATAATGAGGTCCGTACTGAAAGAATTACATTATTAGTTGTTACAAACAACTGGATGACGAACTGAAAATGTTCGGTCCATCAGCTGCAATGTGTTGTTTGTCCAGAAGAAGACTGAGCATAACAACAATTAACAACTTGTCTGCAACTAATATTGGAAGTAGTGATCCCTTCATCGGCTCATGAACATACTACCACGGAGCAAGGTGGCGCAGTGGTTAGTACACTGGTCTCGCGTTCGGAAGGACGACGGTTCAAACCCGCGTCTGCTTATCCTGATTTAGGTTTCCTGTGATTTCTCTAAATCTCTTTAGGCAAGTGCCTAAGTGCACAGCCGATTTCCTTCCCCATCCTTCCCTCATCCGAACTCGCTGCTCCGTCCCTCCCCTGAATCAACGAACCAACCTACTATCGACAGAAGTCTTCCATCTATTGTAGCTTGGCACGAATCAACGAACCAACCTACTATCGACAGAAGTTTTCCATCTATTGTAGCTTGGCGCGTTGTAACCTGACAATCGCATTGCGTCAGAGTGCGCGGAATTGCCTCCCTGCCCGATTTAACAGCGCAGTATCACTCATAATGTACGCTCTTTGTTCATTAGCCTTAAGTATAACTAGCCACAAAACTGTTAGCAACAGTGATTCAGGTGCTTCGATGGAGACACGTTCATGCTTTTCTTTGTGTTGTAGGTGAAGCTTGATATCCTTGTCTGTCTTTCACCGACGTAATGCACATGGGACAGATGATTCCATATACCGGCCCATTGAAGGTGACGCGCTCGTTATACACCAACCATGGAGCCGTCGTCTGAACACGGCTTAGTATCAAGGCTGGTGCTTGTCACAGACCGATGGTATCTGCCCGCAAAACGTAAGCAATTGTCCACTAGTTCACTGCACCGCGAGCGTAGCACCGAAGAAAATTTTGTCCGGTGCGAAACAATTAAAACAAAGTGCTTTCGCGTTCCCAGTCTATATGTGTGGAGTAACGCGTGTTTCCACGAATGATCATTGCAAGATTAACCTTAGTTAAATTTTTTTTGTATTTAACTGGACAAGTTTCATTTCATCTTTCAGTGATGCTGCAGTGCTGTTTGGCTCTGGTTGTGTTTTCCATTATAAAGGTTATAGCTACCCTGTCTGAATATTGATGAATTTGTGTGTTGAATTATGACTGGTTTTGCGGGGATTACGTTCAAAAGTCATTACAACCCGCAGTTCTGTCATTCCTCGCTTCCATTGGGTTTAAGAAGTGTTTTTACATACAGGGTGATTCAAATGCTCCTACCGATTCATTTATTGCATCCCACGTCATGTCTGTATCAGGAACGGTTTCCGGACAGCACACAGCCAAATAATAAATATTAGTTCTCAGAGGTTTGGGAGACTGCTAGCGAAGGGAATCATACCGTAAGACATACAAGCGCCCATGAGTTACATGACATTTTTGGACCAAGATATACTTTACTCCTACCACACTTATTCAAGTGTCTCCAGCCTTTCTTTGTGTAATTAGCACAGTAGTTATAAAGGCTTTGGATTCTATGTAAGTTTATTCCATTTATAATACTTAATCTTTCGTAAATAGTTCAAAGGCTATTTACCGGAAAATTGTTACTTCCGCAGTTCGCATTTTGGAACATCATATTGATTCAGTTTTTTCAGATGGTAAAACAGATTTTATTATACAACGATTCTGAACCATTTAGGAAGGACTAAATATTATAGACGGAATAAACCTACATAGCCCTCCAAACCCTTAAACACATTTTATTATACAACGATTATGAACCATTTAGGAAGGACCAAATATTATAGACGGAATAAACTTACATAGCCCTCCAAACCCTTATGACTATACTGCTAATTATACGAAGAAAGAATGGAGACTGTCGGTTAAGTATGGCAGAACTGCCAAAAATACCCTGTAACTCATTGCTAGTCCTCACGCGTACTCTTTATAGTATGATTCCGTTTGCCAACAGTCTCCCGAAGCTCTGAGACAGAACATACATCGATCACGTGTCTGTCGCCTGCCTGGACACCGAGCCTGATTCAGACGTAGTCCAGGTTGCATAAAATGAATCTGTTGGGGCAGCTAAATCTCCCTTATATCTATATGCACCCATATAAGAACATACTAGGCTATGCGTTACTCTGATTGTGTTTTTGATGTCGGCATTAAATAATATGAGTGTCCTATACTACTTAATTTAAAGTTAGTCTGATTTGGGACATCATTGTTTCAAAGTTGGACGTCCATATTTATAAATTTATATATTTTTATTCAGAACTCTGAAAGTGTTCTTGTATAAAGTGTTCTTGTATCCACGGCTAAGCTCTATTACATTTGTTATATGTGGTAGCCCTAAATTTTCTGTTTTCATTGTGTATGTTTCGTCTGTTTCCATGTTTTCTGACATTTTTGTCAAATTTCTTAGCCGTCATGAATGGATAGTTCAATGCCCTCGAAAAATGTAGATATGCAGCTTACCAGGCAGTCTTTAGGTCAAGATTGCGAGTTATATTAGATTAGATTCAGTTTTCGTTCCATAGAGCCAAAAACTGAGACGATTATCGTGGATGTGGAATGTCAGAAAGTATAACATAAAAATATAAAACGTTTGATTATAGTACTCACTACCCTGATCACCTGTCAGGAGACTGTCTAAATAGGTGAATAAAATGCGGTAAACTGAAACAGCTAATATTTATGTATTTAATACGCTGTCAGAATGAAACATTGTTTTGCACTATTAATGTTGTTGTTGTTGTTGTGGTCTTCAGTCCTGAGACTGGTTTGATGCAGCTCTCCATGCTACTCTATTCTGTGCAATCTTTTTCATCTCCCAGTACCTACTGCAACCTACATCCTTCTGAATCTGCTTAGTGTATTCATCTCTTGGTCTCCCTCTACGATTTTTACCCTCCACCTTGCCCTCCAATACCAAATTGGTGATCCCTTGATGCCTCAGAACATGTCCTACCAGCCGATCCCTTCTTCTGGTCAATTTGTGCCACAAACTTCTCTTCTCCCCAATCCTATTCAATACTTCCTCATTAGTTATGTGATCTACCCATCTAATCTTCAGCATTCTTCTGTAGCACCACATTTCGAAAGCTTCTATTCTCTTCTTGTCCAAACTATTTATCGTCCATGTTTCACTTCCATACATGGCTACACTCCATACGAATACTTTCAGAAATGACTTCCTGACACTTAAATCAGTACTGGATGTTAACAAATTTCTCTTCTTCAGAAACGCTTTCCTTGCCATTGCCAGCCTACATTTTATATCCTCTCTACTTCGACCATCATCAGTTATTTTGCTCCCCAAATAGCAAAACTCCTTTTACTACTTTAAGTGCCTCATTTCCTAATCTAATTCCCTCAGCATCACCCGATTTAATTTGACTACATTCCATTATCCTCGTTTTGCTTTTGTTGATGTTCATCTTATATCCTCCTTTCAAGACACTGTCCATTCCATTCAACTGCTCTTCCAAGTCCTTTTCTGTCTCTGACAGAATTACAATGTCATCGGCGAACCTCAAAGTTTTTATTTCTTCTCCATGAATTTTAATACCTACTCCGAATTTTTCTTTTGTTTCCTTTACTGCTTGCTCAATATACAGATTGAACAACTATTAATTAATTAATTAAAAACTATTAATAGATTTATCATACTCGAAGTACCTTATTTTGACAGTTGTGGCCAAGCGCAGTCAAAACTGAAATCTAACAGACATTTTTGCTTAAGCTTGCTTAATAGTCTCTGTTAAGATATTCATCTATAGAGCAGAAGGAGTAGCCTACCAAAAGTCTTTCAACCGCTGTTTAAACTGCACTTTATCTGAAACCAAGTTTTTAATTGTTGCTGGCAATTTATTGAAACAGTGTGTTCCTGAATATTGGACCCCTTTTTGGACCTAGGTAAGTGATTTTAGTTCTTTATGTAGATTGTTCTTATTCCTAGCATTGATACTATGTATTGAGCTATTGGTTGGAAATAGAGATATATTACTTGCAACAAATTTTATTAAGGAATAATTTTACTGAGAAGCAGTGTTTCGAACACGAAGTTCCTTGAACATGATGTTCTTGAATATATATCGCAAATGATCCTTATCACACGCTTTTGCAACCTAAAAACTTTTCCTCGGTTTGATGAGTTAACCCACAATATGATCCCCTACGACACAATAGAATTGAAGTGAGCAAAGTATGAAAGATTTTTTATATTTATATCTCCTATTCCAAATTCGGACTTGCTTAGGTGCTTAAGCAATTCTGTGGTACACCTTCCCAACCGAATTTATTATCGATCTGTAATCCCAGAAATTTAACACTGTCAACCTCTTCGATCTGCATGTCTTCATATGTTATACACATGCTGGAATGAAATCTCCTACAGGTTCTAACCTGCATGTAGCGGGGCTCCTCAAAGTTTAGTGCCAGTGAATTAGCTTTAAAACGTTTATAGTGACGGTGTTTAGCTACTTATTGTAAACTGGGAGCATTGATGCACATCTTGTAAATTCGGTTGTTACTTGTGGAGCATGTGATTCTAATTCTCAAGTATTTATGTCAAGCCTGATTGCAATAAACTTGTATAAATTTTCTTCTGTGAAGAACACCACTGACTTCGAGTGAAATAAAAAAATTTCGTTTTTTGGGGTAAAGGGACGTTTACTGGCAATTTCCACTCCCATCTCCTCTGTCTCTACCTTCTCTACGTTTTTAGAGAAGTTATCAAAACCTAAGATCACGAAATAATATCAAACAGTCACATGGATAATATTTTAATCATACCCTGACAGAAAATGAATGTTTTTAGACAAAAGATTATAATAATATCATTAAACGTATAGTTTTAAGAAGGAACTTGCTGAACAACGACCCTGGAACATTTGATTTCAAGCAAAGTAACGGAAAGCGAGAATTACAGCTAAACAAAAAATGTAGGAAACAAAAAATGTGCTATAGAGAGGATGAGGAAAAACGGCTACAAAAATACTTTTTTCTCAGAACAAGCTCAAATTACTAAGTAAAATGAGTCAGACGAGATTAAGTAAACTAGTGGCAGAGGAGAAGCATGTATTGGAATGTGTAGAAAAGTTAACTAGACGTATAATATATGCATAAATGAAGAGACATCACACTGTCATGCAGAGGAAGGAAGCAAAAACGCATTGTGACTAACAAAAATCACCAAAAATCTGTAATCTTTGCTTTAATGAAACAAGTAGTTCGTCCGATGAAATCTTCTTACTGGCCAAATAATTGTGACGCGCTTCGCCTTACAAGGAGGAGTGAATAAATTTCGGAAACGACTCTTCAAGATGGCAGACTCGCTCGAGAGAATTTCAAGAGTGTACTTCACTGAGAGAGCCTGTTGTCACATAAGGAGATGCTCAACGGCTAATGGCTTGAAAATACGACTATCTGAAGTACTCAGGCTTCATTCTTTTTGAACACATCTATGCATTCGTTTAGAACAGGCTATTTCAACGCTGCCCTGTAGGGCAGGCGCAGGTAGGACCAGAAGCATTGCTCTTGTTTCGATCTTCTCATGTTCTTCTGTCAATGACATCTGGTATTGGAAAACAAAATTTAAGTACCGACTTGACGAAAGCTCTGTAAGCTACCTCCTTCATGGGTGAGCTACACTTCCTATGGGTACCTACAGTGAGTCTCAATCTAATATCTGTCTTCCTAACATTTGTTTTATGTGGTCGTTACATTCTAAATCTCTCCTTAGGTGTACTCAAAGACATGTCACTGCCCCCAGTTCAGTTATTGTTCAGCAGTGTTTACTAGGAATCATTCGTTCTCCCTGTTTTGTAACTGCTCTTACGTTTGAGATATCCCTCTCAGTTTACATCGAAGGTTTTGCGAACTTTCTTTCAGAGGTGTATTTTGAGACCTATCACTCATTTAATTATCTCACACATATTTTTAAGCGACGGACGTCGTTCAGCTTTTCTTAAGTACGTCAGTGGCAGCAGTGTACGTCACACAACCACTGTCCGGCGCGTTCTGTTTCAGGAAATGAGGTGGTAGGACTTTTTCCCCGGCCTCGCAGACGAGTGAGGGCGGCGCCCGCGGCGCCGGGCGCTGTTGCTGCGGATTCCGCTCACAATCCCGCGATGAGATTATTTAGTTTGCCAGTCGGCGTGTTGGCGCCGGCGGCGTCCCGTGGGAACCGCCAGGCTGTACATCGAGTTAGCCGGCTCAGTCCGGCGCTGCGCGGCAGGCAGCTCCCAGCAACAACTCAAGCTGCCGCTGCTGTTCCTCCCGGGAGGGTATGCCTCTCTGTTCCTTCACTTCCACTTCCACTTCGAGAGGCGTCGCCGAATGACTGACAGACACATGGACATTTACGAAGTTCTACGAAGGAAGTTCAGTATGTAATGCAACTCATTTTTTTCGCGGCCAATTTCGGTTCAAAAAATGTGGAATATCTTGAAATGCGTAATATTGCCGCCTCGGGCCCTATAGTTTCATGAAGTTCCTATATCTGAACACGGTATACGTAGCATTCAAAACAGCGTCTGTAGCTTCCAGAATGTCTACGGAGCCCTGGCAGTGAACAAAAGCACAGTGAGTCGTTGGGCGAGGCATCTGTCAACGTCACGACAAGATCGCGGAAACCTGTCCGATCTCCCCAGTATACAGCTGTTATTCCTACAATGTGTGGAATGTGCCGACACTCTCCTTCGAAGTGATCGACGGATCATAATCAAACACCTCGCTGCTCAACTTGACATCTCAATTGTTAGTGCTGACTCACTCGTCTACAAGTTGGCGTACTCAGAGGTGTGTTCAGCTGGGTTCGTCGTCGCCTAACAGAAGACTAGAAAGAGCAGCGAAGGACCATCTGTACGGAGTTAGGTGCATATTACGAGGGTGATCGTGACAACTCTTTGTCGAACATCATCACAGGCGATGAAAAATGAGTTCATTACTTCGAACCGAAAAAAAACAGCAATCCATGCAATGGCGCCACACCACCGGCCCTCCAAAGAAAAACTTCAAAGCTGCGCCCTCAGCCAGTAAAGTCATGGTGTCCGTCTTCTGGGACTCTGAAGGCGTTACTCTGTTTGATGTCCTCTCTCTCACCGTGCAGCGATCCACTCGGAAATGTACTGAGCTGCCCTCAGGAAATTGAAGAAATCTACTTCAGCGTATTGATCGTCACAAAAATGGAAACCAACCTCTCCTTCTCCATGACAACGTAAGGCCCCAAACGGGTCTGCACATCCGAGAGCTCACAAAACTTCATTGGAGTGTCCTTCCTCATCTACCCTACATCCCGGATCTCCGACCTCCCGGCTTCCATCCGTTTGGCTCAATGAAAGATGCACTACACAGAATGCAGTGCATGGATGATGGGGAGATTACTGATGCTGCAGCACGTTGGCTCCGACGTCGACCAGTAGAATGGAGCCCAGCGAGCATACACGCCCTCCTAGTAAGGTGCCGAAAGGCAGTCGCATTGAAAGGAGACTATGTTGAAAAATAGGGTTTTGTAGCCAAAAGCGTGGGGAATAATATGGTGTATGGGAATCCTGAATAAAATCAATCTGCTTTCAGAAAAATATATGTTGTGTTACTTATTGAACACTCCTCGTAATTACCGTTTCGGAGAAAAAAGTTACGAAATCAGTTTGCAGTCCTGGTACACATTAAAGGCACCGAGGCGCAGAAATTAAAGCATGCCGTTAGAGCAACCGAGAAACAAAATGTGCAGCTTAGAGCTAAACCTTTTTTTGTGTATCTGATGGGACGAACATTGTAACATTCCATACCGAGTTGATGGAACAGCACGGTAACAATGCGCGTTAGTATCATGTGTCACAGATGACTCCAGTGTGGCGAAACAAGTTTCAATGACGGCGGACGAAGTTGCAGGCCACTTCATTTTTAGGAACCGGCTATCGCAAGTGGAGGCCTTAGTGCTCGAAAACAGACACATCACAATCGATAAGTTATCGGAAAGAGTGACAATCATGGATCAGTTTTCAACATTTTGCTCAACATTTATAAATTGACAAAGGTAAGCTTTTCACTGGGTTCTGGACTTGCTCACCATTATTCAAACAGCTTGCCAAAAACAGAAAAAAACGTTGAAGCTGTACCAGGCCAACTGAGATAATTATGTAATTACTTCATCACCATAGACGATTTCTGAACGTATCAACATGGCCCTGGGACAAGAAAAGTCAAGTTGTGGAAATAGATGTATTCACCAGTGCAAAGAAGTATAACACTTAAGACCTTGCCCGTGTTCTACACGGTGATTCAAAAAAATTGTTCAAATGGCTCTGAGCACTATGGGACTTAACTCCTTTGCTCATCAGTTCAATAGAAATTAGAACTACTTAAACCTAACTAACCTAAGGACATCACACACATCCATGCCCGAGGCAGGATTCGAACCTGCGACCGTAGCGGTCGCGCGGTTCCAGAGTGAAGCGCCTAGAACCGCTCGGCCGCAACGGCCGTCAGGGTGATTTAGCTGCCCCTACTGCTGGGTTCTACGCAGCCCACAGCGCCTTCAAATATTACGTGCAAGATTTTCATATTCTCTCGCTCACTAGGTGTAAACTATTAGTTCACAGGATAGAGCAGCAGGAGATTCTGTCGGAAATGTAATATAGCTACATTTTGTCCTGGAATGCATTCTTGCTAGAGGTCGTAATTCCCGAGTCATTCAAGAAAAACCTACAACAGTTTCCTCGAAATGCGTTTTCCTTTAATAATTCGAAAACTGTGGCCTCCAGCGGAAATGCATTCCAGTACAAAATTTAAGTACATTAAATTTCCAGCAAAAAAGTTTCTTTCATTCTTTCTATAGGACTAACAGTTGACATTTACCGAGTGAGAGAATATGAAAATCTTGCACGTAGTATCTGAAGATGTTGCAGGTTGCATAAAACCCAAGTGGTAGGAGTATCTGAATCATTCTGTGTATAATAATTTGTTGGCGAGATGAGGCCACTAGTCACCTTAAGCCACAGACAGAGAGGCAACGAACGTCGCTACAGCAGGGCCCTCCAGGACTTTTTTGGTGGATACAGCGTGTATTTCTGAACAATATGTGTGATATTCACACCTCAAAAGCTTTTGTAGAAGACGGCCACATGAAATAATCGAGGGTTAGGCACACGTGAGACCGATTCAGTATCAGAATCCTTAGAGAATTCGGTCCATCAACAACAGAAGTATTTAACAAAACAGTCGTTCGGCTAGTAGTTCAATATTGCTCGTCGTATGGGATATGTATCTGATAGGATTGATAGAAGAAAGAGAGACGATCTAAATAACAGCAGCACATTTTGCGGCAGGTTCATTTAGTAAGGGCGAGTGCGTTACGACGATGCTCAGCCAACTCCATTGACAGACGCTACAAGAGAGGTGTTACGCATCAGATTATTGTTTACCGTTAAACTTTTGAGGACTTAAGTTCCCAGAAGAGTCGGTCAATATATTCATTTCCCTTACGAATATCTCGCGCAAAGACTCTGAAGATATAATCACAAAGATTTGAGCCCACGCGGAGGCTAACCAGCAATCGTTCTTCCCGTTAAACATACGCGACTGGAACAGTAAAAGGTGTAGGTGACACTGATACAGAAAGTACCCGCCGCCAACACCGTAAGGTAGGTAGCGATGTGTAAATTTAGATGCAGATGTAGGCGTTCATAAGAGATATCTATCACTGCTCCAGTTAGAGAAATTTCTTTACAGTGTTTATTCACAGGTAGGGTGGCACCTACATCTACGTGGATACTCTGCAAATCACATTTAAGTACCTGGCAGAGGGTTCATCGAACCACCTTCACAATTCTCTATTATTCCAATCTCGTATAGCGCGCGGAAAGAATAAACACCTATATCTTTCCGTATGAGCTCTGATTTCCCTTATTTTATCGTGGTGATCGTTCCTCCCTAAGTAGGTCGGCGTCAAAATAATATTTTTGCAGTCGGAGGAGAAAGTTGGTGGTTGGAATTTCGTGAGAAGTTTCCGTCGCAACGTAAAACACCTTTCTTTTAACGATTTCCAGCCCAAATCCAGTATCATTTCTGTGACACTCTCTCCCATATTTCGCGATAATACAAAACGAGCTGCCTTTCTTTGAACTTCTTCGATGTACTCCGTCAGTCCTATCTGTTAAGGATCCCACACCGCGCATAAGTATTCTAAAATAGGACGTACAAGCGTAGTGTAGGGAGTCTCCTTAGTAGGTCTGCTACATTTTATAAGTCTCCTGCCAATGATACGCAGTCTTTGGTTAGCCTTCCCCATAACATTTTCTATGAGTTTCTTCTAATTTAAGTTGTTCGTAATTGTAATAACCCGGTATTTAGTTGAATTTACGGCTATTAGATTAGACTGATTTATCGTGTAACCGAAGTTTAACGAATTCCTTTTAGCGCTCATGTGGATGACCTCACACTTTTCGTTATTAGGGGTCAACTGTCACTTTTCGCACCATTCATTTATTTTTTCTAAATCGTTTTGCAGTTTGTTTTGATCTTCTGATGACTTTATTAGTCGATAAACGACAGCGTCATAAGCAAACAATTGAAGACGGCTGCTCAGATTGTCTCCCAAATCGTTTATATAGATAATGAACAGCAAAGGGTCTATAGCACTACCTTGGGGAACGCCAGAAATCACTTCTGTTTTACTCGACGACTTTCCGTCAGTTACTACGAACTGTGACCTCTCTGACAATAAATCACAAATCCAGTCACATAACTGAGACGATATTCAATAAACACGCAATTTCACTACGAGCTGCTTGTGTGGTACAGTGTCAAAAGCCTTCCGGAAATCCAGAAATAAGGAATGGATCTGAAATCCCTTGTCAATAGCACTCAACACTTCATGTGAATAAAGAGCTAGTTGTGTTTCACAGGAAGGATGTTTTCTAAAGCCATGTTGATTGTGTGTCAATAGACAGTTTTCTTCGAGGTAATTCATTATGTACGAACACAATATATGTTCCAAAATCCTGCTACATATCGATGTTAACGATATGGGCCTGTAATTTAGTGGATTACTCAATCTACCTTTGTTCAATATTGGTGTGACCTGTGCAACTTTCCAGTCTTTGGGTACGGATCTTTCGTCGAGCGAACGGTTGTATATGATTGTTAAGTATGGAGCTAATGCATCATCATACTCCGAAACGAACGTAATTGGTATACAGTCTGGACCAGAAGACTTCCTTTTATTAAGTGATTTAAGTTGCTTCACTACTCCGAGAATATTTACTTCTACCTTACTTATGTTAGCAGCTGTTCTCGATTCGAATTCTGGCTGAAGTTAGAAAATGAAACAGGTTTACTGGATAGACTGCTTACAGTGCGCTTGTTCGCTCTCTTCTAGAATATTACTGTGTGGTGTAGGATTCGCGGCAGATTTTCATCTATTCTAAATCCTTTATTAAAATCACGACTGATTTCGTAATTTTAAACTATATCATCAGGAAATATAATACTTGTACCTGATGATGTAATTCAAAACTACGAATCCGGCCCTGCCTTCAACAAAGTAGTTACAACAGCCACAACGGTTTTCATTCAGCATCCAAGGTTATTTCTTCTCAGTCCGTGGTGTGATGGCCTCTTGTGGCCTCTGTGAAATGTAAATTTACTGTTCGTCGTCCATCCCTTGATAATTTTACTGTGCTGTAACAGACCTAACGACTTGAGCTATTTACGTCGTCTTTTCACGTTACATCCATCTTCTTCTGCGTAGCCATGACCCTATGCGGCCATATTTACAGATCGTCGTTTTGGTGGGTGTCCTCGCACAGAACGCGCCCTGCTACGCCGCTGAGTCAGTGATCAGCTGCGGAGCGCCTGCAGCCCGCTGCTCGCTGCCCGCTACGCGCCTCACACCGCCGCCGCCGCTGCCGCCTGCCACGCCAAACAGCCGTCCCGTCCCGTAGCGCTTGCGCGCTCGCCTCGCCTCGCCTCGCCGGCTCGGTTAACATTCATGAGCCGCGGGCCCGCCGCTTGTAATCGCATTCCCATCCGTCCGCGGCCGCCGCCGCCGCAGCCACCGTCTGACGTCACGCAGTGCGGGCCGCCCCGCCTCGCTCTTCACGGACATTACCGCCCTGTTTGCGCCACGTGCGTCGCCTCATCCCAGCGCTTGCTGGGACCGTGTCGCGATTTCAGACATGCGACTCTCCATTCAGGCCTCCGTGTTGTATATGAGAGATTAGTTTTACATCCTCGACGTAATCTATTTTCGTCAGATTCAGACAAAGCTGCAGGAATTTTAAGGTACATGTAATATGACAGCACTCCGTCGTCAGGCCACAATTGGCCCATCGGGACCATCCGACCGCCGTGTCATCCTCAGTTGAGGATCCGCTCTCCCGGTCGTTACGATGGTTTTCTTTCACCGGAGCCGCTACTATTCGGTCGAGTAGCTCCTCAGTTGGCATCACGAGGCTGAGTGCACCCGCAAAAATGGCAGCAGCTCATGGCCGCCCGGATGGTCACCCATCCAAGTGCCGGCCACGCCCGACAGCCCTTAACTTCGGTGATCTGACGAGAACCGGTGTATCCACTGCGGCAAGGCCGCTGCCTGCATGTAATATCAGCTGATAAGAAGATGTTTTGTCGTTAGCGGTTAGTTTCATCAAACACCGTTAAGTGAGGAGTGAGTGGAAACTTTTAGAATGCAATTGGCACATACTACAAGAGTTCCTACATCTACACGATTATTCTGACATTTACACTTAAGTGCATCTTCCTGGCAGATTAAAACTGTGTGCCGGACCGAGACTCGAACTGGGGACCTTTGCCTTTCGGGGGCAAATCTCCGTCCGGCACACAGTTTTAATGTGCCAGAAAGTTTCATATCAGCGCACACTCCGCTGCGCAGTGAATATCTCATTCTATTTACACTTAAGTGTTTGTCTGAGGGTTCATAGAACCGCTTTTAGATTATTTCTTGACCCCTCCACTGCCTAATAGCACGTGGGAAAAATGAACACTTAAATCGTTCCGCTCGAACTCTATTTTCTGTTATCTTATGAAAATGATCATTTCTCCCTATGCAGATGGGAGTCAACAACATATTTTGGTGTCCGTAGGAGAAGGTTGGTGACTGTAATTACGTGTAAAATTTATCGCCGCAGTGTAAAACTTTGTTTCAGTTACTGCCACTGCAACACACCTATAACAGCTGTGACTCTCTTTCACCGATTTCTCACTGATAGTAAATGATCTGCCATTATTTTAACTGTGATGTAACAAAATTACTTTTATTGATTAGCGCAAATTTCCATACTAGTTTTGAACAAACATGAGCTTCAAGTATTTGAGCTATGATAAGAGAGTTAGATATGTATTGTAATCTGCTGTTGTGACAAACAGATTCAGTTTTTTTGGGAGGGGGATGTAGTGGAGAGGGAAGAGTGAATTGACACTCTTGGTATCACTGAGCATGTGCAGGAGAGTGCAATACAGGCTAATGAAGTTGTAAAGCGAAGGGAACGAACTGGAAAGGCTAAGGGGAAAGAGGGGAAAGTAGCTACAGCGGGTAGGAGTCAAAGTAATACTTATTCATGCATTGTCTCTTCGGGGTTTTTCCTCACTCGTTATGCAGAAGGCGTCATATTTCTAATTTAGCTTTCACGTTGCTTTCCTGCAATATAGTTAGTCATATTTTCCCCCAAGGCGACTCCGTCACGCTCTAATCGATGTACAGTTCGATTTTAATAATTAATAAAATTTCCAAATAAATGTTGACTGGTTAGATGAAAGAACAACAGAAAAATCGAAATGATTTATCAGAAGGTCCGATCAATACATAATTAACACATTGTTTTGTGTAGTTTGATATTATAGGGAGATTGCCACCACTGTGTTTCGTGAGTCCGTTTCCTGAAATTTGGAAAATTTCTACTCTTCTAATGTTTTCAACATGATGAAAATGGAAGTCACTCATTTCGTTCTAGCAGCATATTATAGTCTAAGCACATTCGAACTTGACGCAACGAGGATAACATTCGAAGTGGCAGCGTATCCCTTCACTGTGTCTAAGCACAGATCTCCTGCACGATAGCTGACAACAAGAAGACATTTTTTGTTGTAAAGGATATGGAACAATGATATATTTATGTAAAGCTCAGCTCAACAAACCAGATAAAGACAGTCACTGAGTATTGTTCGTTGACGATAGAAATCGTGTTTGAATAGTGTGGATGAAAATGAATAAAAGCACCTCAAAACTGGGCCCCCACGATTTTAATTGTCAGTGTGGGGCAGTTGCCGTAATCTGTTGAAGGACTATGGATAACTCTCTGACAAATGGATACGCTTTGGTTTTTGACCTGTAGAAACACACCCATTATCTCCCTAACTGTCAAATATTAAAGGTGACTGAAAATTGGTTAGAAATTGAGAACATCATAGTTAAAGAAGAAGTTTAATATCTGATAGCACCCTGAGGGGTAAACTTCCCTACAGCTAATACTCCACAACGACGTGACGATGAAGACGAGGGTCCTCATGGAACAGGTATTTAAGAAATTCTTTTAATTCTTAATCAAATGACATTTTCCTATTGAAAGTAAGCACAAGAATGATTAGTCAGACAGATCACCAAGATTTAATAACGGTTCGGCTTTTAAAGAGAAAGTTACATAAAGGAACAATCCAAAATCTCCTAAGCTTTTAAGTTGAACAATTCTTCAGTATTTCTCTGTCTCCACCTTAACTAAAAAAGATTCCTGCAGAAAGACCGAAGCGATGACGTAGAGAATATTTGAGGAATTATGCGCAGGTGTCGCAACACTTAAAATCAATAACGTCGGCCATAAGAACTAGATATGTGTACTAAGTAAATGCAAACTGCACTGAAAAAGCTACCATATAATCATAAGGGAGCTCTTATAACAAAAGATAACTACCCACAACAGTGGACTCCGCGTATCACACTGTGAAGACTGGAGTGAGACAATGGTTCGCTCTATTGTAGCACTGATAAAATCCAGTCACTAAACATTAAAAGTTAGTTTTAGACATACCTTAATACGTATACCATTAAGACTTTTAAAGTAACCCAGAAGTACTTGGACATGAAAGTCTAATTCATAAACCATAAAACTGGAACAGTATAGTGCAAACATAACTTCAGGGATAAAACGCAACCCTAAGGGTGGGAGGGGCGAGAGACCGTTTGCAGCACCAGAAGCGGGGATGACCGTGCCAAAATTGTGGCATGGAGAACCAACGTAACTCAGGAACGTCTGGCGCATTCTCAGTCAGATGCAGAACACACAGTTGCGTTTAGTTTTTTGGACGTTTGGTGGATCACATTCGCGATAATTCGCCATGTTGTTGCATGTGTCTGAAGGTTTACAAATAATGGAAATTTTCTCTGTGAAATCATGGCTTACATAAGTGATTGATGGTGGTCAAATATTTTGGTGGCTGTGTACTTTGCTCCATTCTGCACAAGAGTAGTATTAAGCTGTGGATACTGGAGGCTCTTTTTGTTCGTAGTGTAACATTTTACATGAACGCTACTATGTTTTTCAAATTTGTCTGAGGTTTCACAACGACCTTTACAAGAGACAAAAAATACTGTGAGGCTGTTATGATTACAAATATTTATTTATTACGGTGACCGCTTTCGACCACTACTGTGGTCATCTTCAGGCCAATGAGTAAGAACCTCCTTCCGGTGGTAAATCACATTAGTAGTGATTTACCACCCGAAGGAGGTTATTACTCATTGGTCTGAAGGTAACTACTAATTAATAGTGATTTACCACCAGAAGGAGGTTCTAACTCATTGGTCTGAAGATGATAAATTGTGATAAAGACTGTTTTTGATAGTAAATATTTGTAACACATTGATCACTGTTCACTCCCACAATGTATTCAAAAGTAATTAATGTTATTATTACGCTTAATGTTTTTATCAGTTGCCTGCATTGAGTTCGAAGGTTAAATTCAGCGATTATTCTTTCATTAGGTTTCTGTGAAATGAATAAATTGGGTTTATGTTTAGCCTTGCCACAGGACGAAATGAACAAAAACGTGATATAGAGAATAAGGCACTTCTAACAACGTTAGGGATGGGGATGGCAATTGGAGTGGGAAGACTATGAAGTTATATATAACCTGTACTGAATGGTTGTGTCGGATCCGTAGATTTTGTGGTCGCTAGACTGACTGGTGAAAACACAGGGGTGGTGGAGAGGGGGGAGGGATGGTGGGGGGGGGGGGGGGAGATTGGTGTATTACCTGTAAAGATAACCAGAAAAATCTGCTGCCAGGTTAATGTTTCCGTTTTGGCGTACCGATTATCTTCAGATCTGAAACAAGTGCTGCAGAGCGCAATTGTCGGAAATGATAAGGATGAAACAGTGAATCATTTCGAATCTGATGACGATGTGTGCACCATATGAAACTTAATAAGAACAATAAAAAACATAGTGAATGAACCAGGCAGTGTTATGTCGTTATAACAACAGAGGCGACGGTTTCACTAAGCATCACTTCAGTTATGCCGCTTGCATATTCGAGGGGCGTTTATTGAGTAATACAAGATTTTTTTGTTTTTTAAAACAAATCCGTCTCGTTCAGGATTGTAACACACCATATTATTCCCCCCTCCTCTGGCTACGGTGGCCGAGCGGTTCTAGGCGCTTCAGTCCAGAACCGCGCGACGGCTACGGTCGCAGGTTCGAATCCTGCTTCTGGCATGGATGTGTGGGATGTCCTTAGGTTGGTTAGGTTTAAGTAGTTCTAGGTTCTAGGGGACTGATGACCTCAGCTGTTAAGTTTCATAGTGCTCAGAGCCATTTGAACCATTTTTTTCCTCTGGTTACAACATCTTATTTTTCAATATACTCCATTCATTGCGATGGCCTTACGTCACCTTTCTGGGAGGGCATGAATGCCCACATGGTACCACTCTATTGGTCGACGTCAGAGCCAACGTCTTGAGGCATCAGTAACCTTTTCATCTTCCACGTACTGCTTCCGTAGAGTGCATCCCTCATTGGACCAAACAGATGGAAGGTGCGAGATCTCGGCTGTAGGGTGGATGAGGAAGAACAATCCAGTGAATTTTTATGAGCTCCTCTCAAGTGCGCATGCATTTGAGAGGCCTGGCGTTGTCTTCGAGGAAGAGATTTCCGTGGCGACGAAAACACTGAAGTCGTTTCTTCAATCTTCTGATGGTAGCTCAGTACACTTCAGAGGCAACTGTTACACCATGAGGGACGACATCCGACATCAGACAGACTCGCCCATTCAGAGACTCACAGTACCGTAGACATTAGTTTACCTGCTGAGGGTGCGGCTTTCACCTTTATCTTGGGAGAAGAAAGAGAGGTGATGAGGTGCCAGTCCATGGCTTGTCAATTTTTCCCAGTTTGCACTAATGAGCCTAGGTTTTCATGATGATGTTCGACAAAAATTGCCTCGGTCGGCTTCGTAACGTGCAAGCAACTCGACACAGATTGTCTTACGTTGCTCTTGCTGGTCTTCTGTCAGGTGGCGATTAACCCAGCTGGTACACACCTGTGATTGCCCCAACTGGTGGACGAGTAATAACAACAGTGACGTCCAGTTGTGCAGTGAAGTGTCTGATTGTGATTCGTTTATCGCTTCGAATGAGAGAGCCCGCGTGTTTCTTTTCTTTGAGCGAGGGATCTATGGGGCACTTTGCCAGTGTGTCCATAGGCACGCCAAGGTTGGTTGGTTGATCTGGGGAAGGGGACCAAACAGTAATGTCAGCAGTGCCATCGGATTAGGGAAGGATGAGGAAGGAAGTCAGCCGTGACCTTCCATGGGTCACAAGTGTGTGTTGTCGGCCAGCTCGGACAGGTTTGCGCGATCTTTTTATGATGATGACACACCCTCGCCCAAACGCCGCCGTATTTTTCTTCACCTCGACGTCTCCACAGACATTCTGCAAGCACCTATGAATATCTGTGATACTCTAGTTTCCTGCTGGAAGAAGCTCAATAACAGCTGTCTGCTTGGAATGCACGTGCGTTACAGATGCAATTTTGAAAGCTACTATGTAATCTGAAGCGGGAGTATTCTACGATGTCCCACAACAAATTCGGCAGTTTTTCAACCCAAACTGTCCGAGAAAAAAGTTTGTTGCATAGTTACAGAATGCCCCTCTTATTTTGAGTATGACCCTATTCATTTTAAGACTCGGCATATTCGAAATATGCGAATACGAAGCACCGTCTGATACCTCTGCTGGTCTTCAGTAAGCGCCTAGACTGCGCAGCTGGCGGCTCACGTCGCAGCCGGTCGGCATGGACGCAGGATCGGATACGGATCGTTTATTGGAAGACGAGCCGCGGCAGAGCCGCTCCTCTTTTGTTGGCGGTGTCTCGCGGCCCGAGCCGGGCCAGGCTATCGACAGCTGTGCAGCTGCCGTGCCGCGCGCCGTAATTTATAGCAGGTGCTCAGCAAAACGAATCGCTGCTGATCTCTTTATCGATAGCGTAAACAGAGATGTAATCTCTCCGCCGTTCCCCTCACACGAGCCGCGCCGCGCTCCCGGAGAAGTTGCCCCTGCAGCGAGGCCCGGCGTGTGCTGGCACCCTCCCCTCCCCCCCGCTCGTCTCCCACTTCCTGCCGGGAAATCCCCTCCGCCACTTCTTCTCCGTCTGCTTGGACCCTCTCTCCTCTGGCGGGTGACGTAGATTGAGGTGGCTGCAGATTTATGGCTCGCTAAATTAACTGTTAGGTCGCGCCAACAGAGCTTCGGAGGCGTGCGCGCTGCATTCCGCAGGCAATAAAAGCGCGAGTGATAGCACGTGCCGGCCAGATGGACTCAATCTCTCAGGCATGCGCCACGCCTCCAGCGCGCATGCGCAAGTGACAGTCCCGCGTGTTATGGCACTAACACCGCTGTTCACCGTTCAGCAACGGTAATGAATGGAGACTGTCTGCTTACGCCAACACTTTATCTTACAATCAAAATATTTTCGTCTGCCGTATTCGTCGTTTCCGATTTTTTCTTGATAATTTCATTTTAGAAGTTGACAATAATAGCCTCTACATCTACATTTTTTAAAGTGATCCCTAACAGCATTGTATAATGTGAGTACTTTTTAAGGTACCTTCCCTATATAGAAGTTATTGTTACAGGCACTGTAATGGAATATGTTGACGAAAAGAAAAAATTAAGAAAAAAAGAGCACAGGCACACACACACACACACAATCTCTCTCTCTCTCTCTCGCCCTCTCACACACACACACACACACACACACACTCAGAGACACACAATGAGGGAGGGAGAGAGAGAGAGGGAAAGAGAGAGAGAGAGAGAGAGAGAGGCTGAGTATTTATTTTTCTACAGCAGTGTTGGATATGGTTTTTTTTTTAATATGAATTAAATTCTAATTTTCATGCCAGTCTCGGTTATATCCACTGCTTCCTTGAACAACCGTATTCCAATAAATCAACATTACTATCTGCTTTACAAATTAATGACTAACGCCTTCTATATAATCATCTCATACTTAACCTTTTAATGAATCTTTATGAGATTTAGAACACAGAATAATGTCTACGATTCCCTCTGTACTGTGTTCTTTTCCTATAATAATTCGAATCGTGATAACAAGTAAGGTTTATCTCCTGGTATTCTTGAAACTTACTCTAAACAGACAACGATTACCTATAAAATATAAATCAAGTGTTTTATTCGAAGACTGGATGGTACGTAAACTTCGCTATTAGGCCCAGTCAGGTAGAAGTTTTTATGTCCTTGCTTTCCTTCAACCAGGGGAGTCGCAACAACTGCTTATGGGAAGTAATCACAGTTTAAGGAGGAAACCAAACCACATGCATCTTAGAACTATTCTGATACGTAAACTATCTCAGAAAGGGGTGCTCTAGTTTTCCGTCGTAAAAAATATTATATCAAATTACTGGATAATGACTTTTGGAAACCTAGACAGCATAACTACGATGCCCCATGTGATTTACCAAATGATGTGGTGAATAGCACCAGAAATAACTAATGTAAGTCACAGAACAGGTCTCAGGGAAACGCCAACGTGCAGGTCAGAGCATTTTTCTGTGCAATTTGACGTTCATATTCCTGCAATATAATGCTCCATATCACCACATATGGATCGTTAAAGCCTACTTCAAGATGCAGCAACTATAATTTCATTTCTGTCGTATCGATTAAAATGTTTTATTTAATATTTCTTTTTACGTGTATCGTCCGTGGTCTTCCTATTCAAATGCCGTAAGTTACACTATGTCTACACATGTCTACACACTATCTCCACACAAGGGCGGAGGGGACCTTATAAGAATTCTTAGACTCCCCGTTGCTCGTTTATTTGCTTGCAGTATGAGAAACATAACCGTCACTTCATGTCCGTGTGTTTAGTTAACATCATACGTAAGGAGTCAATCGTTAATGCGAGATAGGCGCACCGCTGAAGATGTGAATCAGTTAGTAACGTCTGTGTATAACTTTATATTGATTTCCATTGTCATAGAAAAGGATGTGGCTTCCACAGGATTTATAATAATTCCTAATAGAAAATACTTCGTTGTAAGTCTAGAGTTTCTACATTAAGAATCAGCATCAGTTTTCTGCCCATCAGTATGAAATGTGAGCAAAAGGATAATCTTTATTCCATCATAACGTTTCTTCCATTCCACTCACAGCAGCAACATGACAAGAATGATCTCCCACACGTCTCTATGTAAGCTGTCATTTGCATTTCGTCTACGGAACTCGGGCTGAATTATGTTCATACTTCTGTTTCTGACTCTTATAATCAAATTTTTAGGAGATGTACGTCGCCATCCTTTGAGTATATGCCAAGATCCCTTACACCTCTGTTAGAGTCGTTCGCCGGTCAAAGACATTTTCGTATTATTATTTGTTTATTTATTTATCGGGTTGCTTGGGACCATGAGAGCCAAAGCTACTTGGTCATGGAACGAGTCAGTACATAGTTTGAGGATAGTTGATTAGAAAATTTATAAACAAAATAGCAAAAAAATTAATAAAACACAAAATGAGTGTGAGAGAGTATACGAATAACAATTCAGAAAAATTTCTCAAATAGTGAGATGAACTCTCGTACAGAGAACAAGAATTCTACTACAAGAAAATCTTTCATCTTGCACAGTTAGGGTTTGTCAGCTCTTTTTTCTTTCATTTCTACTGCAAGCCTATTGAAAATGGAACCTAATTCATAGTACACGCCTTTCTGCTCATTAATTAGTGTTATCCAAGTGCATCTTTTTCGGTCTTCTCAATGAGTCATTATTGTCAACAACAAATCCCTTGATAGTACGTATGTACAGGAGTGGAAGAGTTCGAATTCCGAGACACCCGAAACAACGGCCTACAGAAGCTTCTGATCTGGCGCCACAGATCAGTCTGACCACCATTTTGTAGGCTACACCAGAGTACAGCACCATACGAGGTAATAGAGTGAAAGTAGCGAAGTAAACAAATATTTATTTATGTGCTGCATGACTCCAGCCAGTCTGAATTAATATGTTGATGTCGATGAGGGGGTCTCTTTAACTTCAGACAGCAGTTAGTTGTGGTTTCCCTCTGTACAAAACGAGAAAACAGTCATAGTGAGTTACCCAACAAGTTATACTTGCTGTTTGGGGTCGCCTAACTATGGAATATTTGTAGGACAGTAAAGAAATCGTTTTCATGTAAATGAAATCTAAATCAAAGGATAAAATTTCCATTTTCTCTTTATGATGCACACAGTTCACATAAAACCGACAGATAGCAAAGTTCTCTCGATTAACCTCCAGAAATTACCGTACATCAAATGGTGTGAACACTGTGGGAAATAGGGTGGGATACTAAATCATATGGGAGACTGTATGGAGCAAACGCAGAAAGATTTCTTCATCTGGCCAGCTCCCGCCTTCAAAGTTAATGAGACATAAGAAATCAAAAATTATAATGAAACTCAAGCTGTGTGGCAGAACAAGTTGCGAGCTGCTCAGAACATGGGTTCCACTACAGCAATTGCGACACTTACAGTTCCACAACAATCAGTTACAGCGCCAATCAGTATGTGGCCAGGAGACGAAAAGTCCAGAAATCTTCTTCCCTGCCCTCAAGTCCCATAACAAAAAGAAGTTCTGATGGATGGGACGACTCTGTACTGTTGCCTATGTGTGCCGAAAAACTGCACAACTCCACGGGGATGCTCGCTTCTGCTAATGAGACTTGCTCAGCACCTTCTGCCGACAAACAGGAACTAGGGACCACATAAGGAGTGCACCTTCACAGCGAGAAAAATGCAAATCTTTTCCCCAAAGCAAACACGTTCAATACTCTCAATAAAATAACCACGAAATAGTGGTAGAAAAGTGAAACAATATCTCATAGCGATATGTGACAGTTGTATCACAGTGTTTATTGGTCCATTATGCTGATGCTTTTTCAACTGCTGTCAAGTGTTTCGTATGCAGTCTTTTTTATTGAGATCTGCTTTAAACAAATAAGTTTTCCATGTGTTATACATGTAAATGAACTTGATCCCTGCAGTACATTTCACTACACGTGCTACTTCTGTATAAATGGTTCTCATTACTTACACTATTTATGATTCATTAATATTGTAATCAAATAACACTACACATTTAAATTTCATGAAGTATACAAATTCGTATTCTTTTACTTTAAGAGCATTTGCACAAAGCCGATGCTTTATTGTCTAAGTGGATAGGATTTACTCTTTGATAATTAATTCATCTATAAAAAGACTGAAACTTTAACGAAGGCCATAACACACTTAATTGACCTATAATGAGAACTGTAATGGTACGATTATACTTCCCTGTGGCACGCTGGACATCAGTCTCCTGCTCCAGGTGTAAGTAGGCTGTTTATGTTTTCTCTATGTAAGTAGGCTGTTTATGTTTTCTCTATGTAAGTAGGCTGTTTATGTTTTCTTATTGGCAACGTTACGTAGCGCTCAATATGAAAATCACTGGCTGTGCTGTGTGCAGTCTGTGGCTAGTTTGCATTGTTGTCTGCCATTGTAGTGTTGGGCAGCGGCAGCTGGATGTGAACAGCGCGTAGCGTTGCGCAGTTGGAGGTGAGACGCCAGCAGTGGTGGATGTGGGGAGAGAGATGGCGGAGTTTTGAAATTTGTCATGAACTGCTATATTTATATATGATGATATCAAGGTAAATACATTGTTTGTTCTCTATTAATATCTTTCATTTGCTAACTATCCCTATCAGTAGTTAGTGCCTTTAGTAGTTTGAATCTTTTATTTAGCTGGCAGTAGTGGCGCTCGCTGTATTGCAGTAGCTTGAGCAGCGAAGATTTTTGTGAGGTAAGTGATTTGTGAAAGGTATAGTTTAATGTTAGTCAGGGCCATTCTTTTGTAGGGAATTTTGAAAGTCAGATTGCGTTGCGCTAACAAAATATTGTGTGTCAGGTTAAGCACAGTCGTATGTATAATTGTTTCAAAGGGGAAGTTTCATATGTCGACCCTTGGCCTAGGATACCTCACTGGAGTCTTCTGATTTTTTTTCTTGAAGTTTGTGTAATTAGTGTAGCCTTTGTTTATTGCTAGCGCGTAATTGTAGAGAGAATCTCCTTTGTAGTTGCAGTATTTCATTGTGGTACAGTAAAACAGTTGTAGCATGCATGCAGTTTTACACCAAGTATTTCTCAGCAGCGCGTGCAATTAACTAGATATTTTTTCTGTGTTATGTTAATGTGTTCTCTTATTTTTGCTCTTCAAATTGTGCTTTTCTGTGTTGTCGTGTGAAATATTGTGACAATAATGGCGTGTGAAAAACGTAATACTAGGCTCCAAAGTAAACTGAGAAATGACAGTGAAGACGAAAGCAGTGTGTTAGCGCCGCAGGGTAATGAATTAACAGACATTCAAAGTAGTAATTTGGTAACTGTGCATAGGGAAATGGAGCGGGCGGCAAACAATGGCGTGGACAGTGAAACAATTAGTGAAGAGGGACGCATTATCGAACGATCGGTCGGCAACAGCTCGCCTCAGGAATCCGAAATGACAGGAAACAATCTCGCAAATACTGTAGATTCAGGTTTTGGTTCCTCACCGTTTTGTCAAATAAGTCAAGACACATTTTCTGCTTGTCAAAATGTGAATGTTGCCGGTGCAAATTCACTGCCGAAAAGCACTGAGGAACATGTTCCAGACACCAGTGCATTGTTATTACAATTAATACAGCAAATGGGACAAACACAGCAAAAGCTTCAAAAGTTAGACACAATGGAACAAAATCTTCGAAAGTTAGACACAGTGGAACAAAATCTTAAAAAGTTAGACACAATGGAACAACATCAGAGACAAAGACAGCAACAGTTAGACGCAATGGAACAAAATCTTCACACCACGCTTGAACAAACACGTGAAGATTTAACTACTGAGTTACATAACATTGAATCGAAATGTCAAAAAGTCTGTAATGACGTAAAAACACAAATTTGTGAGCATTTTCAACCTATTTTTTCGCGGCATGAAAATGTATTACAGAATCACGAAGCAGCCATAAAAGAACTGCAAACCATTGTTCATGAAAATCACGACACCTTGCAAGCTAAATTTGACTCAGTTGCATCTACCGATTCGGTTACGCAACTTGCAAAAACTCAGGATAACTTAAAGGACACAGTAGATTCGATTTCAACACAAATGGACACTCTGAAACTTGGTTCAGAAAAACACACTGAGGAAATGTGTTCATTATCAGAGAAAGTAGTTGAACTTTCGGATCAGCTAAATAATTTATCTACGAAGGTAGATGATAATCTGAATGACGCAAAACCGGTAGTCTTTAATGACACAGAACAGAGCAAACAAATTAGGAAACTGAAACAAAATCTGAATCAAATTGATACGCAACACCAAAGAGAAATCCGGGAAGTACAAGATCAGCTGACACAGGTAATACAAGAATTACGTATTTCAGAAGACACTCGCGCTCCAACACGAGAAAAGGAACTTAGAAATACGCAAAAGCCACAAAATAATAACACAGGGCATTTCGGTAATTATGAAAGAAATTGGCAAGGTACACCGAATTTTGAGATGGAACCGCCGACACGACGTAACAATGACCGATATGCGACTCGCCGACATGACGATTTTGACTATAAGCTGTTCATTACTACACGTAAATTCAAAACGTTTAAGAATTCTGGCAACGACATTCATCCACAAGCATGGCTCCATCAATTCTCTCATTGTTTTCCTCCCAACTGGTCATTGGAGCACAGATTAGAATTTATGTGTGGCTACTTAGAGAATGAACCAGCTTTAAGAATGCGATCGGTAATTCACGATTGCCACAGTGAAGGAGAATTTTACCATGCCTTCCTCTCAGCATATTGGTCTCAAGCCACACAAGACCGCGTAAAACATGGCATCATAATGATGAAACATTTCGAACAATCTGAATTCTCCAGTCTTGTGAAATATTTTGAAGACATGTTGCACAAGAATCAGTACCTGTCAAACCCATACAGCCCCTCAGAACTCATCCGCATTTGCTTAATCAAATTACCTGAACATTTACGACATATTATTTTGGCAGGACGTTGCAAAGACGACATTGAAGCTTTTCAGGGACTGTTACAAGAACTGGAAAGTGACACTGACAATCGCGGAACACAGGAGCACAACAATTACAGATCACATCAGTCGCAATTCCGCGATGAAAGAAATAATAACTGGACGCGACAAGGCTATTCTCACAACACAAATCGTGACCAAAATAGACACCACCCATATGACAACCACTGGCAGAGTAATAGTTACAGAGAAAGATCGCATTTCCGAAGTAATGAATGTGACAGAAACAATCATAGAAACAGACAATATGGTAACCAGAACTATTATTATCAAGGGAGGCAGAATAACTTCAGACGCAACAGTTCGGCGCAGAGTTACGATTCAGGGAGAAATTCTCCACCACATGACCGACAAACAAGAAACTACGTAAAGTACCGACAAAACGACAGACGTGAATTTCATCAGAACTGGCGGGATTCTAACAGAGCTGGGCCCTCTCGGCAAGGTGAATTTGTAGAAGTTAGGTCTCCTAATCCCAATAACGGCGCGCGCCAACAAAGAGACAGACAATGACTCGCACAGCAGGCAGCCGCGTGCGCCCGCTGGCTCCGAGAAAAATAACATAAGACGCTACCCTTGAGAAAAATTTTAGCATTCTTTACCGATGTATACAACATGATAATTGCTTTGAAGTTGAAACTCTGCGTACTAGGAAGAGTAAAGGTTTACACCACATTTCACATGTAAAACCGTTTATTGAAAGATAATCTGCTTTTTAACTTTGTCTTTGCCATAAAACGTTTCACTTCACGTTACTAGTATGCTTCAGAAACTGTTACCATGCAACAATGTTTGAAGTTAAATATCCAATCAAGAACCAAGAGAACTTATTTAAACAGAAATGACGAATGCATTGTTATAGTGAACAGACGTCACAGTGTTATTGTGTGTGTACATTCTTGCTTGTTTGTTGCACGATTACGTAACGACTATAAGGCTCACATAATTAGAACATTTACCAGTACTGCTAAGGAGATTTTAATGCAACATTTTGGTTACCTGAAAATACATTCTGTATTTAAAGTGCTTTCTGAGAGATACCAGATGACACAGAGGTTAGTTTATGTGACAGCTACACGATTTTTATCACGACGCTACTAATGAGTGACAATTTACAATGTTGCTTTTGCAGTGTATCTGTTTTATATCTGCACAGTTTTCTGAATTCTTCTGGAAAGAAAAACATGTTTTAGTAGTAACTTTTGTGGTATAGCAACAATGAGACAGCCTTTTTCGTGGCATAACAATACGTTACTGTACAGTACTTTCTTCATTACAACAATAAGCGTAATAACTACGATATCTATACGCAAAGCATTTCACTTTTGTTTATCATGAGGTAAGTACATTGGCTTCTGCAGAACTTAGCTTTCGGAGGACGATAACTACGACACTTCCACAGAGATTATGTTACAAGACGAACAGTTTAGCGCTACAGTACACGTATTTGAGTGATCAATTTTATACTTAAAACATTTATTTTTAAAGATTTTTGAATTACAAAGAAAGTTTTCCGTGATACATTTCATTGCATTGCTGTAATCTGTAACACCTGAGGTTATAATACATTAATCCTCAGGGGGGTACACGCTTACTTTGTGTACCATGTGTTTGGCGAGCACAAGGAAGCCTAGCTAATATGGTATTTGCTTATACAACTTTACACATCGGTACCATATTTCTCTAACACACAATTTACACAGCTATCTGATCATTTAACTGAGAGAGACAAACATTTATTTTTACTATATCAGTGACAGATGTTTACGTAATTACACAGTTGGATAACTTCACACTTATGAAACTGTATTTTGTCTGTACTTTGTAAACTGTTCATATTTTTTCGGAATCATTGTGATACTATGAGAGATTTGAATGAGGTATTTGGTATGAGATCATGATTTTTAAAGTACGTTTGAGGCAGCTGACACTTTTGACATGAGCAGAGAATTTTTTTAGGCTTAGAAATTATTGGAGGAAGTTACGACGATTTTGAGATTTGACTGAGGTGTTATGATGTTATTTTTACGACGACGATGTGTATTATGCTGCTGAGGTATGTTTATGATTAATAGGCTGAGGCTATATGAGTTATTTGATTATGCTTCATATTTATAATGACGAAATATTGACGAGTGTTGATGGATACATATATGTGTAATAAGGTAAGGAGTAATGAATAGTGGGTAGGGACTCTTGACTTGTGAAAAAGGATGTTGGAAACCAAGAATCGTACTTTAAGAGTTATGACATGTGTGAATCATGTGTGAATGTATCACAATGCCACTGAAAATTTTTTTGGACGCTGTTATATTCATAGGATTTTGTTTCTACACATTTGCAACGTAAATTCTCGACCTGTGAAATTTTGTATATATGAGACTGTCACTGTAGCGAAAACTGCTGTCGTAAATATTTCCGTTAGAAAGTTAAGTGACCACCTGCACGTAATGCGTTGTGGGCACGCAGCTGTGTCAGACGCCGGGAGAACAAGTCATTAGTGAGTGCCTCATCAGAAGCACAGGTAGAAAAAAAAAGAAAGGGAAGGCCATTGTCCGCGCTACTGACATTTCCTTGTTGAAAGCATACTGTGGAGCTCGTAATTTATGATATTTACTGAAATGCCTACTAAAATGACAAGAAATATTTTTACATCTGCACACCTGATTATGACAAGCGTCTTTCTATGAGAGTTGAGAGAATTTATACTAACTTATGAAATGTCACATGACTACTGAATGATATTTTTATGCTTTGCTTTTCATAGTTGCTTATTTCATTTGATATCTGGTTTCCAGCTGTGTTGCAGCACTGCTTTTATAAAATGAAATGCATTTGCTAATGTGAACACTTTCTGTCAACAGATCTATTAAATAATTATTTTATGATCCACATTCTTTAAAAAAGGAGCACTTGGAAAGGAATGAACAATAAGAAGGAACTAGTAACAGTAAAACATAATTTTCTTTTCAATTAGATGGTAATATTTTTTTTACAATAAGTTGTTGTGGTGCACCACTTTAATTACTTAGACATTAAGATGTGATTATACATTTCCCTTATCTGCATTGTTATCTTTAGTGTACTATTTTTTCTGCTTGAGCTATGTCATGTTTAGGTATAAGTTACTGCTGTTTGCCAGGCATCATGTTACTGAATTTTAATTTGTGTTACTCTGCTAAGCCAGATTTAATTTTTTGTTTACTGCGCATTGGCTCATATTAGTTGTAATGTTGCATTGCTTGTTAATTTAGATTTACTGTAGCTTGCTTTGCAAATTTCCATTTTTTTTCTCATTGCTGTTTGTGTTAATTGTTATGTGATGCTGCATTGCCTCGTCCCTTAGTTTAGCATCTGAGCTCAGTAGATTTAAGTTAGATTAAGAGGGGGTAGACTATAGAAGAGAATGAGTTGCGATGAATTGGAAGAAATGCATTGAGAATCTATACGAAAAACGTACAGAAAGCAGGTATAGGTAGGATTTTCTTGGAAATAAAAAATGAGGTAAGAAATGTGTGAACATATAAATACAGAAAGCATGCTTAGATAGAATTTTTTTTGTGGAAACAAAGGATGAAATAAGAGGAAAGATATATGAAGTTTTGGGTTGGATTGCAGTACCAAATGTTACACTGAAAACGAACCCTGTCCTTTCCTTTTGTGTTATCCCAGTACGTGTTTGTGTACCCTTGTGTATTTGTTTTCTTCCTGTCTCTGTGTAGTTTCATAGAATTTTTTCTTCTTTTAATATTAAGCTACATTCACTATGATGAGGAATACTGTTATCCTCAAATATAATTGGCATTAATAATATGTTATTTACTTTGTAAAGATGTTAGACATTATTCATTCTGTTTAAATGCTCATGTGTGAAGTTGATGTTTCAATAATTATTCTGATCTTCTATGTATGTACTCATGTCATAATTCCTGTAACACTGACGTATATGTCTATTTCTATTCTTTTGTAAAGCCTGTACCACAAATGTTATCTGTATTGTTATGTTTTTAATGATGTATTTTGTACCTTTGCTATTGTATTCTTATGTTATAAAATTGTAATTGTCACCAGTTCATGATATTATTAACTTGTTAGTTACATTTCACTGCACACGTTTCTGTTGGTCATAGTATATGGACAATATGTGAGAAGTAGGGACTGTTAGTGTTTGCACGTGTGTTACTAATTCAGCAAGGGACTGGATAACAGCATTGCTGGTTCTAAGGACAATTCCAAAAACGTTGTGAGTGCACAAGTGGTGGTTTATGGACTTGCTATATTCTCTGCAAGACTCTTCGATGGTGATTGTGCACCTGCACAGTCGCAACAGATGGCTGCTGGCCATTTCTACAAGGACTACAGTGGGTCTACACCTTTGCTGACTCACCAGTACCATTATTTCTACAAGGCCTGCAGTGGGTCTGCACCTCTGGTGGCCCACCAATACCATACTCTCTACCAGGACTACGGTGGGTCTGCTCTGTGATGACTTACCTACCAATATTCATCAAAACTTCGACTGACTCTGCAGTGGGTTTGCTCCATGGTGGCCCATTACCTGTCAGCATGTCGAGAGTCAGCACTGTCTTTCTGTTGGAAGGACAACGCTACTTCTTCACGACTGCATGGAAATCCACTACTTCTGTGTGCAATTTCTTTTACTAATGAGACTTTGTGAAAAAAAACTGTAATTACTATTATGATGAATGATTAGGACTATCTTTATGGACTTTGAGAAAATTTTAGCTTTTGACCAACATTGTATCAATAAGTGTGTGCATTTGATTTCTTTGTTATTGTAATTGTGAAAAATTTTTGTCAAATCTGTATTGGCCACTGCCCAATCAAATTTGTAAAATTTTTGTGGGGAGCATGGGGGCTATGTAAGTAGGCTGTTTATGTTTTCTCTATGTAAGTAGGCTGTTTATGTTTTCTCTATGTAAGTAGGCTGTTTATGTTTTCTTATTGGCAACGTTACGTAGCGCTCAATATGAAAATCACTGGCTGTGCTGTGTGCAGTCTGTGGCTAGTTTGCATTGTTGTCTGCCATTGTAGTGTTGGACAGCGGCAGCTGGATGTGAACAGCGCGTAGCGTTGCGCAGTTGGAGGTGAGTCGCCAGCAGTGGTGGATGTGGGGAGAGAGATGGCGGAGTTTTGAAATTTGTCATGAACTGCTATATTTATATATGATGATATCAAGGTAAATACATTGTTTGTTCTCTATTAATATCTTTCATTTGCTAACTACTCCTATCAGTAGTTAGTGCCTTTAGTAGTTTGAATCTTTTATTTAGCTGGCAGTAGTGGCGCTCGCTGTATTGCAGTAGCTTGAGCAGCGAAGATTTTTGTGAGGTAAGTGATTTGTGAAAGGTATAGTTTAATGTTAGTCAGGGTCATTCTTTTGTAGGGAATTTTGAAAGTAAGATTGCGTTGCGCTAACAAAATATTGTGTGTCAGGTTAAGCACAGACGTATGTATAATTGTTTCAAAGGGGACGTTTCACAGGATAACATGCAGTGGACGAACATTCAAGAAATTTTCGATCCAGTCGCAATATGTTTTTATATTCCATAGGATCGCATTTTGGGTAATAGAAATTGTATTACGGAAGCAAAAGTTTTCCACCGAATAAATCTTGTTGGCTATGGCACTAAGAAGGTCGTGTTTGATGAGCGCGATTTCGCTTCCATAAGATTGCTTTTCTTCAGGAAACTTACTGGTTTTCAAGGAGATACACTGACGGAAAAAGTCACCGCACCATAATATAATTAATGTAGAGTAATGAAACTTTAGTAATACATTCGTCTTGGTAACATATTTAAATGATTAACGCTGCAGAATCGCAGATTAACGTAAGCGCGAGATACCCCATTGCAAATGTGAAATGCTGGTACATTAATAACCGGTGTAATTGCCAGAATGTTGAATATAAGCATGAAAACGTGCGTGCAGTGTGTTGTGCAGGTGTGAATGCCGCATTATGGGATGGAGTTCCACGCCTGTGCACTTGGCCGGTCACTACAGGGACGTTAATGTCGATGACGCTGGAGTTGTCGTCCAATAATGTCTCATACGTGTTCCATTGGAGACAGATCTGCTGATCGAGCAGCATATGGAAACATGTCGGCACTCAATAAAGCAAGTAGAGCTACAACAGGCGTATGTAGGCGAGCGTTACACTGTTGGAAACATCCCCCAGAATGCTGTTAATGAATAGCAACACAACAGGTCGAATCACCAGACTGACGTACAAATTTCCTGTAAGGATGTGTGGGATTACCCCAGACCATAACGCAAGTGTAGGTCCAGTGTGTCTATCCTACAGTTTGGTTGCAGGCCCTAGACTTTCCTCCTTCTAACCAACATAGGCCCATCACTGGCACCGAGTCAGAACCAGCTTTCATCAGAAAACACTACGAAACTCCACCCTGCCCTCCAGAGAGCTCTCGCTTGACACCATTAAAGTCACTAATGGTGGTGGTTAGGGGTTATTTGAATGCACGCTATAGGTAGTCTGGCTTGGAGCTGTCCTCGAACTAACTGATTCGCAACTGTTCATTGCGTCACTGTGGTGCCAAGTGGTGCTCAAATTGCTGTTGCAGATGCTATACGATGCCCGAGAACCATATGCCGAACACGATGGTCTTCCCTCTCGGTAGTGCCACGTGACCGTCTCGAACCGCGCGACCGCTATGGTCGCAGGTTCGAATCCTGCCTCGGGCATGGATGTGTGTGATGTCCTTAGGTTAGTTAGGTTTAAGTAGTTCTATGTTCTAGGGGACTGATGACCTCAGAAGATAAGTCCCATAGTGCTCAGAGCCATTTGACCCATTTTCGAACCGTCTGGAGCCGGTATTCTTCCGACTGTACATTCTCGTGACAACCTCTGTCAAAAATTATCTACAGTGCCTACATGCCTGCCAAGTCTTTCTACAATATCGCTGAAGGGAGATTTAACTTCGTGTAGTTTTATTACACGACCTCATTCATACTCAGTGAGGGGTTAATAATGGTGTCTTTGTCGCCTTGAAGAAATTCTTTTGACTAACAGAAACTCACCACGTCCAAAGGTAACTAACGCTTACGACCGTTTGATTGTATTTAAATCAAACCTGATCTGCATCCTCATTGTGGCGCTACTCACGCCACTCTTACAGAACTGGCGAGTAATATGAATAGACATCATCTTTCAGATATAAAAAACGCCTACAAACTGTCGTTTATGTCGCAGGATGACATACTGAATCTTCTATTTCAACAGAATTGGAAGTTTACACTCATACTAAAGGGACGTCAAATGGGAGTATTTTTTATTTATTTTTGTTTTGTTTTGTTTATGGGAGCATATCATGTTTGACAGCGATGAAAGAAGTGAAACGGTAGGATTTCTGCACTAACGGAGCAACGTGTGCCAGTTGTATGCAAAGCTTCAAGCGTACGGTGTAGCTTCCTAAGCGAGTAATGGCCCGCTAACGAGGACCTGCCGTCGCCAAGTGCACGACGTTAGAAGAGAGGGTGGGGTAGGGGGTTAGGATCTTCGAAGGAGTTGGAGAAGGTGGTGTGGCCACACCAACGTGTGCTCTCATGCTGAGGCTCTTCAGGAGGCAAGCATGGTACGTTACAAGTCAGTGCGTTGTGGCCATTACCACATGCAGGATGCACGGTAGACATCATGCGGAATGTTCCACGTTTAGTTAAAATATTAAAAATGTTGTTAAAATTTTTCTGTATAATGCATAGTCGAATTCCTTAATATATTTATGAAAGAATCATATTTTACTTCCATCTGCACCTCCCATGAAAGACATTTATTATTGACATAAAAAATGACCGGCACTTGAGGCTTTGCAGTACTGCGACTGGTAATGATTTCCAAAAATAAGGCAATAATAATTTTCAAAATCAGCTGGTATTGACGCAGTACGGTTTTCAGTGTGCACCCACTAACTGTAAGACTTTGGAACTGGACATTTAGGGTGCTTAATTTTCCTAAATTCAAAAGGTGGTAGCTAATCGTTAACCAGTATGCTTATTACGATAACCACTTTGTTATTGTCTGGGTTCAAGCTCGTGTTTCTGGGTAGGAGCAATCTGTCTTACTGGATTTTTGTGTTAATGCCCTTTCAGAGGTGGTCATAGTAGGTTAGAAAACAGTGCACTATGAATTGCCTATGAAACTTAACGCAAGATATTGTAGCGATCAGAAAAAAATAAAATGGAAATATAAAAAGATTTCTCAGGTACCACGTGACTGTATATTTGCTCCTGAAGTCTGTGGTAACTGTGATATCTTGTAAGGAAATCAGGGACAGAAATATATTCTATGATTCGCGGCAGACGTGACCCAGTCCATCGATGACCACTTTTGAGGGCCTACGTAATGAGCTGAATACTATGAAACGCAGAAAAATATAAAACCTGACTGAAGAAGTGAAGCATCCGAAAGACATGGTCGGATGTTAGTGTAACTTCGTTCACGTACACACCAGCTACGAGTATGTAAATTCTCAGATTTGCAATTATCTGTCACAGGTAGAGTGGCTACCAGACCGCATTAGCGTTGTTCGTCTTTAGTGTGGTTACTACTCCTGGTAGGCAACACAAGGATAGTGAACGGCGTCAGATAGTGAGTTAATCACTGCGAAGGACATGGTGATGCCGCGTACTCGTGTGACAGCGTTACCGTCACTTGTAGAAGTTGCTCAGTGTGGGTATCCATTCGGTGGGCTGATAGAATCATGCAGTATCCAAATTTGTGGAACATTCGCAAGTGACTGATATACAACGTTGGAATGCATGAGAACCTGAGGGCAGGCAGATTCGTTGTCAAGGTTGCAGTTAACCATATCTGACCACCTCAACGGAGGGTCGCCGTACTGTGCACGAACCACATCGTAATCCTTTCACACCTACGTCCGCCAAGGACAAGCAATGGACTCCCTGCACCACTCTGTGGCATCCCACATCATCGGTCAGACCGCAACAGCCGTACTAAGGAGCTACCATCCCATACTTAGGCTGCAGTTAACACGAAAACAAATACGGCTGCATTTGGATTGGTGCTGTAATCGAGAATCATAGACTGCTAATGAAAGGCATCGCATTGTGTTCGGCGATTAGTCGCGGCTCTACACCACACTAGATGACCATTGTCGGCGAATATGGAGGCGAGGTATTAGGAGGTCCCATTCATCCAATGTTTTAGAGACATACTACGGTGTTTTTCCTGGCTTCATGACGTTGATTTCTATATGGTATGACTTCAGCCCACGGCTGGTGGTGACTGAGAGAACTCAATGGAACTTCACGTACATCCTGCGTTCTCATACGTTACCTTTAATGCGATATCACCGTGGTTCCGTTCTCCAACAGGACAGCGCTCGTCTATTCATGGCTGGGTCTGTATGAACTGTGTGTGTGATGTTGAGACACTGCTGTGGTCATCAAGATCCCCCGAGAGAACATGACACATGCGGGACCAGCTCGCACGTCACCTCCAGGATGTCAAGGACCAGTTGTGGGCCAGATTTCCTCAGGGTAGGATACAATCGTCTTCCCAACAGAATCAGTACATGTATTCATGCCCGAAGGGGTGTAATTTAACGCTGCTACGTGAGCTCATGGTGCCCAGTTCTTTGTAAATTTGGCTCGATTTTGTAATCATTGAAATAACATCTCACACCCTATCAGTCCGTGAAGTTTAATTTTTTTCCTCAACCCTTCCAGGTGCTTCACTTATTCAAGCAATATATATCAGGTAAATAAGTAAATTATACAAAATTCTGGACTAAGTGATGCTAAAGAAAGGAGAAACGTAGGCGAATATTGGAGGAGTGCAAAGGGAAATCATAATATAATAATCATAGGGCACTGTAACATCACGGAGAAAGCATGTCCGTTGGCAAGCTTTATCCGTGAAGTTCGCACCGATGTTATCTGATTATCGTGATATTTTATTGATTTTGAGGTGAATTTTTTTTGACATGAGCCAAAAGCTTTATTCTAACGTAACTTTTCAGTACAATATGTAACAAGCTTTACACTCAACTTCGGAAGAAGTTAATTTTATAATTATCGAAACCCGGTTCAAAGGTTCTTATGAACGAGTGTTACGGAACTACTTGGCTGATTTTACATCGATTCCCAGGTTCACTATCGAAATGGATTCGCGTTCTTGATTACTACAAGCATATTTAAGGGGCTGAAATAAGCTGATATATCCCTATGAGATATTAACCAGGGTATTAGCCGCTAGCAGATCGCTTGCAGTTTTATAGTTTGTGTTCGAGGACTGTTTGAAATCAGCATAAGTTCTGATTTTGTTCCATTCTGTACTAGTGGTCCTCCGCAGAAAACTCTCACGGAAGAGTGGTTGGTGGTTGAGTGTTGTATGTTAGAGGTTGAATTGATTTGCGTGCGTGGGTACAAGTAAGACGCAGAATATTGTGTTTAGCAGATACTGTGTAAATATTACCCGAACAGAAGATTTTTTTAGCAAAGCCTCTTTTCCATGAAAGTCACAAAATTAATAGACTTGAATTGTAGATTTTAAACATTGCCATGTTGTTGTTGCGGTCTTCAGTCGAGAGACTGGTTTGATGCAGCTCTCCGTGCTACTCTATCCTGTGCAAGCTTCTCCATCTCCCAGTACCTACTGCTACCTACATCCTTCTGAATCTGATTAGTGTATTCATCTCTTGGTCTCTCTCTACGATTTTTGCCCTCCACGCTTCCCTCCAATACTAAACTGGTGACCCCTTGATGTCTCAGAAAATTCCCTACCAACCGAACCCTTCTTATAGTTAAGTTGTGCCACAAACTCCTCTTCTCTCCACTTCTATTAAATACCTCCTCATTAGTTATGTGATCTACCCATCTAACCTTCAGCATTCTTCTGTAACACCACATTTCGAAAGCTTCTATTCCCTTCTTGTCTAAACTATTTATCGTCCACGTTTCACTTCCATACAAGGCTACACTCCATACAAATACTTTCAGAAACGACTTCCTGACACTTAAATCTATATTCTATGTTAACAAATTTCTCTTCTTTAGAAACGCTTTCCTTGCCATTGCCAGTCTACATTTTATATCCTCTCTACTTCGAGCATCATCAGTTATTTTGCTCCCCAAATAGCAAAACTTATTTACTACTTTAAGCGTCTCATTTCCTAATCTAATTCCCACAGCATCACCCGATTTAATTCGACTGCATTCCATTATTGCTTTTGTTGATGTCCATCTTATATCCTCATTTCAAGACACTGTCCATTTCGTTCAGCTGCTCTTCCAGTTCCTTTGCTGTCTCTGACAGAATTACAATGTCGTCGGCGAGCCTCAAAGCTTTTATTTCTTCTCCATGGATTATAATTCCTACTCCGAATTTTTCTTTTGTTTCCTTTACTGCTTGCTCAATATACAGATTGAATAGCATCAGGGAGAGGGTACAACCCTGTCTCATTCCCTTCCCAACCACTGCTTCCCTTTCATGTCCCTCGACTCTTATAACTGCCAACTGCTTTCTGTACAAATTGTAAATAACCTTTCGCTCCCTGCATTTTACCCCTGCCACCTTCAGAATTTGAAAGAGAGTATTTCAGTCAACATTATCAAATGCTTTCTCCAAGTCTACAAATGCTAGAAATGTAGGATTGCCTTTCCTTAATCTATTTTCTAAGATAAGTCGCAGGATCAGTATTGCCTCACGTGTTCCAACATTTCTGCGGAATCCAAACTGATCTTCCCCGAGGTTGGCTTCTACCAGTTTTTCCATTCGTCTGTAAAGAATTCGCGTTAGTATTTTGCAGCTGTGACTTATTTAAACTGATAGTCGGTACTTTTCACATCTGTCAACACCTGTTTTCTTTGGGATTGGAATTATTATATTCTTCTTGAAGTCTGAGGGAATTTCACCTGTCTCATACATCTTACTCACCAGATGGTAGAGTTTTGTCAGGACTGGCTCTCTCAAGGCTGTCAGTAGTTCTAATCGAATGTTGTCTTTTCCCGGGGCCTTGTTTCGACTTAGGTCCTTCAGTGCTCTGTCAAACTCTTCACGCAGTATCATATCTCCTATTTCATCTTCATCTACATTCTCTTCCATTTCTATAATATTGTCCTCAAGAACATCGCCCTTGTATAGACCCTCTATATACTTTTTCCACCTTTCTGCTTTCCCTTCTTTGCTTATAACTGGGTTTCTATCTGAGCTCTTAATATTCATGCAAGTGCTTCTGTTTTCTCCAAAGGTCTCTTTAATTTTCCTGTAGGCAGTATCTATTTTGCCCCTAGTGATATGCGCTTCTACATCCTTACATTTGTCCACTAGCCATCCCTGCACTTCCTGTTGATCTCATTTTTGAGACGTTTGTATTCCTTTATGCCTGCTTCATTTACTGCATTTTTATATTTTCTTCTTTCATCAATTAAATTTAATATCTCTTCTGTTACCCAAGGATTTCTACTAACCCTCGTCTTTTTACCTACTTCATCCTCTGCTACCTTCACTATTTCATCTCTCAAAGCGTCCCATTCTCCTTCTATTGTATTCCTTTCCCCCATTCTTGCCAATGGTTCCCTAATACTTCCCCTGAAGCTCTCTGCAACCTCTGGTTCTTTCGAATTTATCCTGGTCCATCTCCTCAAATTCCCGCCTTTTTGCAGTTTCTTCAGTTTTAATCTACAGCTCATAACCAATAGATTGTGATCAGAGTCCACATCTGCCCCTGGAAATGTCTTACAATTTAAAACCTGGTTCCTGAATCTCTGTCTTACCATTATATAATCTATCTGAGACCTTCCAGTATCTACAGGCTTCTTCCATTTATACAACCGTCTTTTATGTATAATGTGCAAAATTCTACCAGGCGGCTTCCTCTTTCATTCCTTAATCCCATTCCATATTCAACTACTACGTTTTCTTCTCCTCCTTCTCCTACTATCGAGTTCCAGTCACCCATGACAATAAAATTTTCGTCCCCCTTCACTACCTGAATAATTTCTTTTATCTCATCATACATTTCTTCAATTTCTTCATCATCTGCAGAGCTAGTTGGCATATAAACTTGTACTACTGTAGTAGGTGTGGGCTTCGTGTCAATCTTGGCCACAATAATGCGTTCACTATGCTGTTTGTAGTAGCTTACCCACACTCCTATTTTTTTTTTTTGTTCATTATTAAACCAATTGCTGCATTTGATTTTGTATTTATAAGCCTGTATTCACCAGACCAAAAGTCTTGTTCCTCCTGCCACCGAATTTCACTTATTCCCACCATATCTAACTTCGATTTCCATTTTTAAATTTTCTAACTTACCTGCCCGATTAAGGGATCCGACATTCCACGCTCCGATCCGTACAGTGCCAGTTTTCTTTCTCCTGATAACGACGTCCTCCTGAGTAGTCCCCGCCCGGAGATCCGAATGGGGGACTATTTTACCTCCGGAATATTTTACCCAAGAGGACAACATCATCATTTAACCATACAGTAAAGCAGCATGCCCGCAGGAAAAATTACGGCTGTAGTTTCACCTTGCTTTCAGCCGTTCTCAGTACTAGCACAGCAAGGCCGTTTTGGTTAGTGTTACAAGGCAAGATCAGTCAATCATCCAGACTGTTGCCCCTGCAACTACTGAAAAGGCTGCTGCCCCTCTTCAGTAACCACACGTTTGTCTGGCCTCTCAACAGATACCCCTCCGTTGTGGTTGTGGCTACGGTATGGGTACCTGTATCGCTGAGGCACGCAAGCGTCCCCACCAACGGCAAGGTCCGTGGTTCATGGGGGGGAAATTTTGACATAAGGCTCCATTAATCTGACCGCCATTTTCCACTGCTATTCACTTCTGGGGAAGCTGCATTGAGTTCCCAGAAACTGCTGCAACACGTAGGGGGGGGGGGGGGGGGTGTAATGATAGTTACCCGCCGATGTCTGATGTAGAAAAGCTTTGTTTGAATGATTAAATGTTCAGGAGAAATTGATGGTGGCAATAGTTTTTTATTGTAGGCAAGGCTCAAGTAGAACCTTTTACACGGACTCGATTACAGCCATCGTGTAACTGACGTTATTGATGAATAAAATCTGACTTGCGTTAAAGTTAAAACAAGAAAAGACGTCCAACTAGTTATTATATAGATATTGGTTATGACCAAGTCATTACAATTTTAAGGGAAAGGGGCAGTATCAGAATTGAGAGAAAAAATGGCAGAGTGCTGTTCCTAATAACAATATTATGTAAAGCCTTTAAATAAAAATGGGAACGTAAGGATAGGAAGTACTGAATTCCATAAATAGTAGTTTCAAAGACTGAAACCGACAGTATAAGCTAATAACGTATATGTTACGCAGAAGAACATTTAGAATTTTAAGGATAAAGAATTTACTATAGAAGCTGAAGATTTTTTCTAGTACAAAAAAAAGTAACATATGGGGTTAACGGGTACAAGCGCTGATATTTATATTGGTGTCTGAGGACAGTGTACTAAACAACAATACGTCAGTATTTACATTTGCGCACTGATGATTGTAGCTACTATAAACTGTATGTTTTCATTTGAGTAGTAGCTCCAAGTACATGTGGCAAGAGCAAGCCACTAATGTTTATTTCTCTCTGGGCAAAAGGTCAGCTGGTGAAGTGCGGATGCGGACGAAAAACGATTAGTCTATACGTGTAGTCCACTTAGTGGTGCAGTTACTATCGTGCAGGAAATAACAGGTGATAAAGTTTGAGACGTGTATGTGGGAAGACTGTTTGACGCAGAGAAAAAAAAGCTGACAGACTGATGCGTGTACATATTGAAGTGCCCTCTGCACTTATGCCCTTTACACCCTGTGTACAGGGTGATTCAGCTGCCCCTACCGCTGTTGTTTCATGCACTCCGAAATGCTATAGCCGGCCTTCATAAACCACACACGAGATTCTTACATTCCCACGTTCGCTACGCGCGAACTATTAGTTGTACAGACAAAATAGGCCCCAAGTTCACTATCACATCCGTTTTCAACATACTGCGCTATGCACATAGTAAAGAGAAACACGAACGCTCTTTCTTTAACCTTAAAAGCTAAATTCGCTATAGAGTGAGACCGCGAGCCGCATAAAAGAGCAGACAGAATTTCCATTGTTCAAGTTTTTCGTTTCAGTGCTACAGAGCGAGATAGTTTCCAATAAGACAGGTTTCAATTCCTAACTTATTCATTCAGCATTTTGATACAGTTCAGGTATTCTGTAACTTCACAGACCACTTGTTAATGTTTATGGTTTCGTAACATAACATGGGTCCAGGTCATCCAGTCGATAGCTGTCAAACTTCTAGGAAGCATGGTTCTTCTTCTGTTAGAAAACTGAAAACAGTTCACAATATCCTCCCAGCTGTAAGCTCCACTTCACTTTTTCCAAATACTGCAGTTCATTCAGTTGGAAGGTAGCCAGGTCTTTTGAAGGGAAACAGCTTACACATCATGGCCGACACAGGGTGCTACCGTGTGTCCACTGACCGCGACGTGATTAACTACTACACGAAATTAATAACTACTGATGACACAGATCCACTACAATAATGGATGACGTACATTGACATAATTTCAAACAACAGAACACGGCTAACTCTGGTCACCTCATTCTCGCTGATGTAATTCACAAATCAGAATCCATTTATTCTTGAAGATCGACAGTTAGTTTATGTTGATTGAGTGCGAAAGTGGTTAAAAATTATTCTACTTGCCAGTATACGTATTAACAATGGGTGTTCACATGAACTGCGTTAAGATGACGTCTGGTTTTGTGAGACCACTGCTGACTTCGTGTATTCGCCAACGCAAGCATTGTCGGTGTGACACGACGCACCCATTTAACCGTCACACTCTACTTGGTTAACTTTAAATACACTACCGCTTCAAGTGGTACATGCAATGTGGATGCTGTGTAGTCTGGCAGCAACTTCCGCACCCAAGGACAAGTTCCAACGAAACTTTGATGTGCTGATGGAGTTGTATTGCAGTATCGAATCTATGCGAGTTTCTTCATACAAGTAATACGCAAGAGGGCCGACTCTATTGTGAATTAAACGTACAGCGGAAGGTGTCACCTTCGACTGATACAGAAAATGATGGAGAAAATGATCATTCGAAGTGTCATTACACATTATTGCCTTACAAATAACAGTTCCTCCGTAAATACTATAGTAACATACTATGAATGCGTGCATGTATGACCAACCTTTCACATGGTAAAGATGCCCGTCGTATCTGCAGCTGTGCATCATAAAATTAATCACTTATCATTGTATGACTTGTTGAATTCAGGAGAGAAACCGTACGGCGAGAAAACGCGTTCACACAGTCGGCGTAACTTTTCAACGAGGCCACACTAGGCAGACTGCAACTTGTGTGCGGACAATGTACATATTGATACAGAACTTCGTGGCGCCAGCAGCGTCCAAGACAAACAGCGAAATGGAAACGAGCAACGCAGCACGGCTGTGTTTATGCATTGTTGTTTGAATCCTTAGTCGAGCAAAGTGGCACACATACGAAGTAACTTCAGGTACAAGTCAAGCTGTTTCATAAGGATTTTGGCCGATACACGGAATTTAGAGTGCATATTGTCGTTTTGTATCTGTAGTTTTGTAAATGTATCGAAGCAAACTCTTATGAGTGAAGATAATTACAGATATCTGAATGAGAGAAACGAGGAATTCAACAATAGCTCCACCCACTCGTGATACAAAAAGTGGTGTTTGCAATAGATGTTTTTTTTTTCGTAAAATCGTACGGACATACAGAATTTGTGCTTGTTCTTGGAACATTTTTCTCTCGATTGTGCTGCAGGAATATGATGACTGGTACTTTTTCCCTCTGTGTTACTACACAGGCATACTACTTTCTTCACGGTCTTTTAATCAGTCCCCAATTACACAGTCTGGAACCGTAGCAAAACGTATTGGCGATGGAGTCACAATAAACCACTCGAAATTCATCTCTATGGTCACCCAAAAACTATTCTTTTTCGATGCAGACAACTCAGCGAAATTGGTCACACTTCATCAACGGAACCTCTTTTCAGATAAAATTAACATTTATATTGTGAGCATCAGGAAATAATGGTTGAGACTATAGTTGAGACTACAGGTGAATGGAAACACTTCCTTCCCGATTAACAGCGGACCAGTGAAGATATTATCCTAGGAAAACAACTCTATCCAAGAAAATATATATTGTAATCTTAATATATCCGTAACTGGAATCGTTTCTGGATGCAAAATAACAGCATTTCCGTTATGAAATAGAGACTCAAGGCTGAAACGAAGCATGTTTAATTCAACCGTTTACATGCTAGAGTCACCCCTCATTATATCTTTGTTACAAATATGAATCGTGATTACGCCATAAGTGTTCACAAATTTATCAACTTTTACGTTCGGCAAACGACTTCATATTCTTATTACTACAGATACGCTGTCCGCAATTGTGAATATAATGGGCAATTTTTTCACTTAAACTCAGTTATTTCAGGATCCATTAAGATATCAAGAGATCATAATTGCAGTTGTTGTTGTTGTTTCTTTTGTTTCCTTTACTGCTTGCTCAATATACAGATTGAATAGCATCAGGGAGAGGCTACAACCCTGTATCACTCCCTTCCCAACCACTGCTTCCCTTTCATGTCCCTCGACTCTTATAACTGCCAACTGCTTTCTGTACAAATTGTAAATAGCATTTCGCTCCCTGTATTTTACCCCTGCCACCTTCAGAATTTGAAAGAGAGTATTCCTGTCAACATTGTCACAAGCTTTCTCCAAGTCTACAAATGCTGGAAACGTAGGTTTGCCTTTCCTTAATCTATTTTCTAAGATAAGTCGCAGGATCAGTATTGCCTCATGTGTTCCAACATTTCTACGGAATCGAAACATCTGTCAACACCTGCTTTCTTTGGGATTGGAATTATTATTTTCTTCTTAAAGTCTGAGGGAATTTCGCCTGTCTCATACATCTCGCTCACCAGATGGTAGAGTTTCGTCAGGACTGGCTCTCCCAAGGCTGTCAGTAGTTCTAATGGAATGTTGTCTACCCCCGGGGCCTTTCAGTGCTCTGTCAAACTCTTCACGCAGTATCATATCTCCCATTTCATCTTCATCTACATTCTCTTACATTTCCATAATATTGTCCTCAAGAACATCACCCTTGTATAGACCCTTTATATACTCCTTCCACCTTTCTGCTTTCCCTTCTTTGCTTAGAACAGGGTTTCCATCTGAGCTCTTGATATTCATGCAAGTGGTTCTCTTTTCTCCAAAGGTCTCTTTAATTTTCCTGTAGGCAGTGTCTATCTTACCCCTCATGAGATAAGCCTCTACATCCTTACATTTGTCCCCTAGTCATCCCTTCTTAGCCATTTTGCACTGCCTGTCGATATCATTTTTGAGGCGTTTGTATTCCTATTTGCCTGCTTCATTTACTGCATTTTTATATTTTCTCCTTTCATCAATTAAATTCAATATTTCTTCTGTTACCCAAGGATTTCCACAAGCCCTCGTCTTTTTACCTATATGATCCTCTGGTGCCTTCACTAATTCATCCCTCAAAGCTACCCATTCTTCTTCTACTGTATTTCTTTCCCCCATTCCTGTCAATTGTTCCCTTATGCTCTCCCTGAAACTCTAGACAACCTCTGGTTCTTTCAATTTTCCAAGTCCCATCTCCTTACATTCCCACCTTTTTGCAGTTTCTTCAGTTTTAATCTATAGTTAATAATCAATAGATTGTGGTCAGAGTCCACATCTGCCCCTGGAAATGTCTTACAATTAAAAATCTGGTTACTAAATCTCTGTCTTACCATTATATAATCTATCTGAGACCTTCCAGTATCTACAGGCTTCTTCCATTTATACAACCGTCTTTTATGTATAATGTACAAAATTCTACCAGGCGGCTTCCTCTTTCATTCCTTAATCCCATTCCATATTCAACTACTACGTTTTCTTCTCCTCCTTCTCCTACTATCGAGTTCCAGTCACCCATGACAATAAAATTTTCGTCCCCCTTCACTACCTGAATAATTTCTTTTATCTCATCATACGTTTCTTCAATTTCTTCATCATCTGCAGAGCTAGTTGGCATATAAACTTGTACTACTGTAGTAGGCGTGGGCTTCGTGTCTATCTTGGCCACAATAATGCGTTCACTATGCTGTTTGTAGTAGCTTACCCGCACTCCTATTTTTTTATTCATTATTAAACCTACTCCTGCATTACCCCTATTTGATTTTGTATTTGTAACCATGTATTCACCTGACCAAAGGTCTTGTTTCTGCTGCCACCGAACTTCACTAATTGGCACTATATCTAACTTTAACCTATCCATTTCCCTTTTTAAATTTTCTAACCTACCCGCCCAATTAAGGGATCTGACATTCCACGCACCGATCCGTTGAACGCCAGTTTTCTTTCTCCTGATAACGACGTCATGTTGAGTAGTCCCCGCCCGGAGATCCGAATGGGGGACCATTTTACCTCCAGAATATTTTACCCAAGAGGACGTCATTACCATTTAATCATACAGTAAAGCTGCATGCCCTCGGGAAAAATTACGGCTGTAGTTTCCCCTTGCTTTCAGCCATTCGCAGTACCAGCACAGCAAGGCAGTTTTGGTTAGTGTTACAAGGCCAGGTCAGTCTATCATCCAGACTGTTGCCCCTGCAACTACTGAAAAGGCTGCTGCCCCTCTTCAGGAACCACACGTTTGTCCGGCCTCTCAACAGGTACCCCTCCGTTGTGGTTGCACCTACGGTAGGGCTATCTGTATCTTTGAGGCACCCAAGCCTCCCCACCAACAGCAAGGTCCATGGTTCATGGGGTGTGGGGTGGGGGGATGATTTCCGTATCATACAAAATACATGTGTCAAAATTGAAACGCAAGTACCAGATACCTAGTTAGCTTTGTAGAATAATTCTTGATTCTGAGAAATTGATTGACATATTTTCGTATTTCATAACATATTTATTAATTAAGACATCATTTGAAGCCACCACCAATTTTATACCTTGAAATACCTTAGAATTCTGTTCTGTTAATAGTGAAATATTCTGAAACCAGTGACTTTCTTAGATTTCAAGAGTTTTAATTTTTAAAGGAAATATTCAAAAATTAAACTTTTGTTAAATTTCGACTGTCTTAGAACCCGTAATTTTTGTTGAACAACATGGTATCACTACGAAAAGGGGAAAGTAGTGCCTTGTGTTTCTGCAGAACACGACGATGCAAATAGTTATTAATTAATGTAGCAGTCACTTGTAAATGACAAAAATCATAAAGTGATGCTTTACAGCGAAAAGAGTGAAACTTTCAATAACCGTACATCAATATTACAACTGCTGTGGCAATAAACTGCCTATAAATAACAATGTCGCGTTTCCGAGTTCTTTAATTAATTCATTTCCCAACTCACTTCCGTTAGTGAGAATTTTTGATTGGCAATTCGCAGAGACAAACGGACGGAGAAGCTTGACGTAAGCGTCTCACACGACGAAAAACTTTCAGGCCGTTTTTCCATATAACAGCGTGAAACTGAATGCTGAATGACAGTCGACAACACCACGCCCAGAAATAGTACAGCTACTTTTGATCTGAGGATATTTTGTAATGGACTTCTCTTCCCAACTGATCTCTCCACTTGTGAAATTAATAAATCGTTGTCAAAAGATCTGTGTTGCTTTTCTGTGAGAAAATTGCACATTTTATACTACTGAAATTATTTGTTTCTTTATTGCCGACACAGTGTAAAGTGAAAATTCCACTTGTGGAGTTTCAAGTGGGGCGTTTCAATGCAGGCGATCGCCTGCGTGCGGTGCAATAAGGTGCAGCTACTAGTGCAGTGCCTCTATATTCCTATAGAGTGCTGAGCATACTCACCGCGCGCATGCCGGTGGCTCCTAGACGGCCGACTTTCTAGGGACCAGTGGGCAGCTTCCTCGTTACAGCCTGCAAAACGATACGCGGCTTCAATCATATCCCTTTTCTTTGTGGCTACTGGCCGGTACCCGTAGTAACCAGTCGATATGCTCTGGTAAATTTCACAACAGTAGTTTTATTAATAAATATGAGAAAGATTGCGGGGGTACCTACTGCCAATCAGTCTGCGTCTATTTGATGGAACTTCATATACTGAAGCCCATTAATTAGTTACACAAATTTTCAGCACATTGTCACTCTAGTTTAACTGGTATCTCTGGGAGCACTGAGCCGGCCGGAGTGGCCGAGCGGTTCTAGGCGCTACAGTCTGGAACCGCGAGACCGCTACGGTCGCAGTTTCGAATCCTGCCTCAGGCATGGATGTGTGTGATGTCCTTAGGTTAGTGAGGTTTAAGTAGTTCTAAGTTCTAGGGGACTGATGACCTCAGAAGTTAAGTCCCATAGTGCTCAGAGCCATTTGAACCAATTTTTGGGGGGGACACTGCAGGAAATGAAAAAAAACTTTGTAGACGGCTAAGAAAATGTCAGTGGAAAAAGACGGTAAGGCACACCTATGGCAGTCGTTCTAGTAGAAGGTAATAAAGACTTAGAAGCGTTGAAGGCACTTTCAGCTCTGTATTTATGTTTAATGATAAACAAGGCAAACGTGGCACACGTAGACGCTGCGGAAGGGTATATTACAGTACCTGATAAAAATTGGAATATTTAGAACAGGTTGTGCAAATGTACAGAATAATTGTTATACACAGATGAAGGAATTATCAGGACACATATCACGCTGGAGAACTTCAAATCAGCTGAATATCTGATGACTTTAAGGAATATTACATACGCAGATTAAATCGTTACCAAAGATAGCACATAATCGGTACAACATATAGAAACATATTAAAAATTACTTCGGGGTTAAGATATCATCAATATACTACGTTTCCTCGATGAGTAAAAATTTCTCAATTTTTTTAATGTGACTTCTGCATCGGCGAGAACATGCAATATGTTCGTAGAGCAACGCTGGGAATCCTCAAACTAAAAAGAACCAAATAAGTGTATTTATCATCTGTCATTTTAGCAGTTTTTGTTTGTGTTTCTAATTTGTAAAACTGACTAGAATTGATTTATGGGAGACATAGATATTTTAAGAACATCAAACATCAGGTAGGATTATGTAACTGTTGATCGTTGTTGTGCGATGCACAACTCACACAAAACTCAGTTTTAGTTTGGTACGTTCAGCGTGCGTTTTAAACTCTTATAAGTCAGCCTTCGGACTGAAGACTACATCAACAAAAACAACAGCGACAAGGTGTCTGAATTTACTGGGATTAGAAATAGAAGAAGATCTCTTATGAGGAAATAACTAATCAGCTGAATGGGAAAAAAATAAGGAGTGCCCGATACCTCGGCATCATTTGCAGTGCTAGAGGTTAAACAAAGACTTCTCAATTCTTCAGTGCGTATTTACTAACAGCAACTTGTTGGAGTGTTGACTGCGTTCAAAAATGTGTGGACACAGCTACCAGAACATATATTAGCAGTATACTGACCATGGCTGCATACACGATTTGTATTAATTTCCTCTGAATGTACTGAGCATACAGGTCAACTGATCAAAACTAGGTCATGTAACATCACTATGCACTAAAATCACTTGGTTAGTAGTAGGTCAGACGAACTTTTTATGGCGCAACCACCGACTATACTTCAGAAAAGTTTTTATTGAAATGTTTTACATTCCAGAAGAGGTCTGGATTATGGAGAGAAGTTTATTTTGTGCAGGACATCATTTCCCACAAAAAGCCTCTGGTATATAGATTACCATATTTTTTTTAAAAAGGTTAATCAGTGTTTCGGTGGCCGGCCGGCGTGTCGCTTCAGTCTGGAACCGCACGACCGCTACGGTCCCATATTGCTCAGAGCCATTTGAACCATTTCAATGTTTCGATCAACATTGCTCCAATGTCAATGGTCTTCATTGGTGTACGTAATTAATAATTGCCGAAATGCTGATTCTTCATTTTGTAACATGGAACGATTCACAATACATAAGAATATTATGTAAACTATAAAGTTTTCAAACAAATAGTATCCCGCCGTGTTTGAAGTATATAAATTGTACTCATATGAAATATGTTCGAGCGGCTACAGAGTAATACTTAAGCACGCACCACACAGACTTTTAGGTTTCTTCTGCATCGGGCTAGACAATCCGTATAGGTTAAAAAGTTCTGAAATCGAGTGGTATTCACATGATGAACTACTCGTCATCTGAGCATATAATGTAGGCTTTCACGGCCGATTTTGTCTTCATTTAAAACTTGCGAGCTGATAGGCCGTGGACGTTTCGTCTCCGACTGCGGGAGACATCCTCCGAGGTAAAGCGGCAGCCTCGAAGTTTTAAGTGTACCCGTCATCTATACAGCAATCTGGACCCATGACGTGAATTTCTAATCCTTGGTAAGACACACAGTGAAGTCATGTAATTCTCCAGCAGGATAGCGCTACTGAACAGAAGTTGCTCCCTTAATTTCTCATCGAACTCTGTTTCGTGTTGGAGATTGCTTAGCTGTATGATAACTTCAATTCACCAAATGAAACCACGCTGCTGTTTTTCAGACAGCTTACTGGAGAAACGTACTGCAATAGTTTCATCTTGAATCACAAGATGCAGTTTAAGGATGTAACAGTTATCTAGGGACTGTTTGCTGATTCGTGACTGTCCTTAAGACAACCAGCAATTATATCTGGAGAATACAACTAATTACCATAGTATCTAATAAATTATATTTACTACATTATCCGAGAAAGATAAGTACAAGATACACTCATACGCAAATTACCGGTTATTGTAACACATTGGCGAAAGCAAAAGTCACGTAGGAAGCGATACCTCATAACGGGCAGTGGAACTAAAACGTAATAAACAACATTATCTATGCTCGACAATAACTGTACTTGCATAACCCTTATAATGCGTTCACAGTAACGCTTCACTGATAAAGTCAGTCCAGGCGACGACATTTAATCACTCAAAGATTGATGATAAAGTGTTAAAGATATCACTGTCTCGTGTTGAGCTGCTACATATGAAGATAGCTTCACAGATCCAAAGGCAGACTACATATCGTTCTAACAGTAAAGGGAACTAAACAAGTCCGCTATACAATAAGTAGATGTATGCAAATGTCTAAGTGGTTACAGATGCATAATGTAATGTAATACCTGGATTAATCTATAACTATACAACTGTGACAGGAAGAGAAAAAACGTTCCCACGAAACAATGTGAAACGTTGTACATAAAAGAAGCAATTCATAAAAAACAAGTTATAGCGGTTTATTGCATAAGGTCAAGATTCAAATTGGAAACACACACTACAAACTGAACGCACAAAATTCTGTAACGTTTCCTACATAAATGAAACAAACACTTTCAGTTGTAATTAAAGGAGCTCTTAGCAAAATATCCAAGAAAAAACCTACGATGACATGGGTTCAAAATGGTTCAAATGGCTCTGAGGACTATGGGACTTAACATCTTAGGTCATCAGTCCCCTAGAACTTAGAACTACTTAAACCTAACTAACCTAAGGACATCACACACATCCATGCCCGAGGCAGGATTCGAACCTGCGACCGTAGCAGTCCCGCGGTTCCGGACTGCAGCGCCTAGAACCGCACGGCCACCGCGGCCGGCGATGATATGGGAATACAGCGCTTTGTGCTACTGAATATCCTATCTGTTAACATCCTTAGTGCACGTAATTACTTCTGTACATAAATGCCGGCAATACATCGATATTCTTAGTTAAAAAATCATGATCGAACTTTGAAAACCGCACTTTTACAATTTTACCAAGCACTCTGTGGAAGTAAAACTTTTCATATTTATAGAACACAAGCAGTTCCCTCACTCCGTAAATATCTTGAAAGAGGACAAAGATTTAGTGGCCGAAAAGGGCGTCGAAATGTGTGCTAAGGACCTGAGACCATGTAGCAGTATAGAGGGAGAAGGATTACATGGTAACCCGCAAACGATGTCAAAATCCTTTGTAAGGTACTCTTTTCCATGCACTGTCCGAAATATTATGTAGACAGTAATGTTCCTCTTGATGGTCAAGTGTGCAAAATTTCTTCAAGATCGGAATAAAACTGTAGGTTGGTGTAGAAGTGTGTAAGTAAAGTACCCTCCGCCATGTACCCTTCAGAATTTTAAGCAGACAGCGCCCTTCATCCTGCTTTGAATATCAAGTATGCCAAATTTCATCAAGATCGAAATAAAAACGTACAATTTGTCGAATTCCGTTAGGTAAAGTAACCTCTGCCATGCACCCTACGAAATTTTAAGTAGACTGTGACCTTCCTCTTGGTTTCAAGGTATAGTGTGCAAAATTTCATCAAGATTGTATGCAATACAAACACACGGACACAATGAAAACACACTTTCAGTTTTTCTGAAATTTTCCAAATTTTCGGTCGATTTTCGAAAAATTTTATTTCATAAAAACCTTGTCCTGAGAATTACGAACACAGCAAAAAAAAAATTGCCGAATTGGTCCAGCCGTTCTCGAGTTTTACGCTTATCAACGCATTTGGCAATTCATTTTTATTTATATAGATGTGTGGGGCGGGTTGGCATTTCACTATCCTTTAAGCCATCAGTCCACCTACCTGGAGAGGTTTCAGGTTGTCTGCCCCTCCACTCTGCGATGGTACGTAGTTGTTATCCGACAAAAGCAGTGTTCACGAAAATTCAACAAAATACCTACCGCCCAAAGGCCACATAACTCCAGTCCATGGGCAGTAGCTGAAAGTTTGATAAACTATCGAGCTTTCGGGATTCTTGAATGACTCATTTGAAAAAACGTCTAAAATTTCCTTTGGTTTATTGTCCTTAATACACGAAAAATGGCTGTCAAGTCCATATTTAATACCACGACATGAATTATGCAATGTTACTGAGTGTCTCTGTTACAAGTTCACATCCGAAAGCAGCCAGAAGATATTTAGTTCGACCCGATATTTTGAACGTCCAAACCAGCCGCTGACCCACGACTACTTGCGAGTTAGCACATTCAATCGTACAGTAGGCTTCCTGTAAAGAAGTGCTCCCCATAATGTCTCGTAATGCGCACGAAACACGCCACGCATATTTTATGTATGATAAAACTCAGACTTCCATTAAAATATTCAATACTGTAGTCTCTTTTCGTCAACGATACGACAGGCGATAAAACGCGCGAATTTCTTAATTTTTGCAGAAATTTTATCAGCGCGGTTTAACATATGTGCTTATCAAAAGACAGCTCCCGAATGACTGTCTCGGCTCATAGAGCTGATGGACAAAGCCCTACTCAAACGCACAGAAAATGCTGAATTCCTATTGACTAGTATGCTAAGCAGCCAATCAGGTCATTCGAGCCGTTATACTCCCTGTACTCATTTTGTCAGCCAATCAGACTACCACAAGTAATTTAGACTAGAAATCTCATAATTACGAAACTAAATAAAATTGAATGAAAACGAAATACGATTCCTTTCCACAAAATAAGCTACTAATAAATTTAGTACACAATGCCCCTTTTGGCTGCCTTTTACAAAATGAAGCTTCATCGCTTACGCCACAAATTCCCCTATTTCACAACTTTCTCGCGCGTACATTTACGTGGTTTTAATCAAATATCACATTCTCACTTTATGCCTGTCCTCCATTCACTCTCCCAATCTATCCAAAACACTTATACAACAAAAACACGATGAGATAATAATTTTGTAAAGCACTTCTAATAACGTCAGAAATCTGTGCTAATGAAACTAAAGAAAATTATAGAAAATTAGATTGTAGTAATCTATCTCCTTGGTTGTAATTTCTATTGATACAATAGAGGAATACATTACCGTCTCTAACTCAGTTTCACAATGCCAGCACTGTTATTATGTGTTTTAGTTAAAAATTTATATCTCTGAAGTTACTGAAGCTATTGAAATTTCTAACAGAATGGATGTGTTATCCATAGAATTTGGTGTACTAAGTATGACAAAGGTCGATTAATATTTAATAGCGCTTCTTCAGAATCATAGGGTGTGTGTAACGCACTGCACGCAGTGTTAGGCAATTACACGGTTCTCTCGGCCCAATAGCCAGCGTCAGCAGTGGCCGCGTGAGAACTGAAATCTGCTCTCCTCCCGGCCCCACGGCAGGCTTTCAATACAAGATGACAACTCATAATAACTTGCTACGTTACAAACAATATAAAGTATTAGATACTATTCTAACAGAAATTAAATATAACACAGAATGGCCCATCGTCTGTGAAGTAAAAACGGGTGCACACATCGAGTGATATGGACTGTAATCCTAAAACTGCGCTAACATACTACGACAGATCTAAATATTGCAAACAAATTAGTTCTCTAATCCAGTACTGATTGCGATGAGGTATGTTATCATCTGACTGAAAATTGTTTCTACATAATCTAGCATAATAAATTTTTTTGAAGTGCTGCTGTACCATCAGTAGGTGATCATACACTGTATCACCTCAAAAAAAAATTTGAGTATTGTTTTGTTTTACGTTATTTAACAAAAGCACCTGTGAATCAGTACTGGGGGAGGGGAATGGATAGAATTTCAATTAAAACCTGAACGAAATCATAATTTAGTGGGCTTCTTCCGATTAGGAAATAAAATACTTATCAATCACTCTTCAGTTCGAGAAACACGTTTGGTAAGTGTGACAGTCAATATATTCATTTCAAGTTCCGCTCAGGATAATTACAATTGTAATTACAACGATTATACGAACTGGCAATTAAACATTTACGTTCAGGTATTTGAAACACTCAAACAGATGCGAACAAGATTAAAATTTTTTGCATGGAAGTAGGCATCTACATACTTTCACATATTCATGTTATCTTGTAGGCTTGAATACATTACAGTTTTGGTTTCAGTGTGCTCTAAGAGTGCAGTCAATTTTGAACAAGCTTACGTAACATGTTATTTGTGCTCTTCCCCTCTACGTTTTGTTTCTTTTTGAGTCATTAGCCTGCTGATTGGTTTTATGCAGTACGACACGAATTTTTCTCCTGCGTCAACCTCTTTATCTCCGAGTAGCACTTGCAACCTACGTCCTCAATTATTTAGCTGGATGTACTCCAGTCTCTGTTTTCCTCTACAGTTTTCGGCTCCTGCAGTTTCCTCTAGTACCATGAGAATTACTCCTTAACGTCTGAACAGATGTCTTACTTTCCTGTCCCATGTACTTGTCAGTGTTTCACATCTTATCCTTTCCTTGCTCTTTCTCCGGAGAAACTCCTCGTTCCTTACCTTAGCAGTCCACCTAATTTTCAACAGTTTTCGGTAATACTATATCATAAATGATTCAATTCTCCTCTTTTCCGATTTTCCCACAGTCCATCTTTCACTACCGTACTGTGCTGTGCTCTAAACCTACATTCGCAGAAATTTCTTCTTCAAATCACTTCTCCTGGTCAGGAAAGCCCTTTTTGCCAGTACAAGTCTTCTTTTGATATCCTCCCTGCACCGTCGTCATTGATTATTTTGCTATCTAGGTAGAAGAATTCCTTAACTTCATCTACTTGGTGACCTTAGTTGTTGATGTTAAGTTTCTTTCTGTTCTCATTTCTCCTGCTTCTCATTACTTTCACCTTCCTTCGCTTTACTCTCTGGCCATATTCTGTACTCATTATACTGTTCATTCTTTTCAGGAAAATACTGTAATTCTTCTTCACTTTCGCTGAAGATAGTAATGTCTTCAGCGAATCTATTACTGATGTCATTTCACCTTGAATTTTAGTTTCACTCTTCAACCTTTCTTTTATTTTCGACACAGCTTCTTTCTAATAGAGGTTGAACAGTAGGAGCGAAAGATTACATACCTGTATTACCCCATTTTTAATCCGAGCACTTCGTTGTTGGTGTTGCAATCTTTTTATTTCCTCTTGGTTTTTGTATATTGTATATTGTCTGTCTTTCCCTATAGTTTACCCCTATTTTTCTCAGATTTTCGAACATTTTGCACCATTTTACTTTGTCGAATGCTCTTTCCAAGTCCAGAAATCCGAGAAATGAAAGTATCTTGATTTTTCTTCAGTCTTGCTTCCATTATGAACCTCAGTGTCAGAACTGCCTCTGTGGTGCCTTTCCCTTTCCTATAGACAAACCCGATGGCCATCTAACACTTCCTGAAAGTTCTTTTCCATTTTCCTGTTTGTTAATCTCGTGAGCAACTTGGATGGTGAGTAGATAAGCTAATTCTACAGTAATTCTCACATTTTTCGGCCCTTCCAGTCTTCGGAATTGTGTGGGTGAAGTCTTTCCGAAAGTCAGATGGTATATCGCCAGATCCATACATTCTACACAGCAACGTGAATAATCGTTTTGTTGCAATTTCCCCCACTGGTCTTAGAAATTTTGATGGGATGTTATATTCCCTCCTGCCTTATTCGATCTTAAGTCGTCCGAAGCTGTTTTAAATTCTGATGCTAATAATGGATCCTCTGTCTCATGCCCATCGACTTCTTGTTTCTTCTTCCATTACGTCATCGGACTAATCTTCCCCTTCAAAGACGGCTTCAATGTATTCTTTCCATCTATCTGGTCTTTCTTTTGCATTTAACAGTGAAATTCCCACTTCACTTTTAATGTTACCACCCTTACTTTTAATTTTACCGGAGGTTGTTCTGACTTTTCAGTATGCTGTATCAGTCCTTACAAAATTGTTTCTTTTTCTATTTCTTTACATTCTTCATGTAGGACTTTCGCCCTAGCTTTCCTGCAGTTACTATTTACTTCATTCACCAGTGGCTTGTATTTCTGTATTCCTGATTTTCCCTGCATTTTTTTGTGCTTTCTTCTTTCTTCAATCAGCTGAAGTATTTCTTCTTATGTAATCTGACTGAAATATTCCTGTCTCTCTTGGCCTTTTTCTGCTGTACGTCATCCTCTTGTGACTCTTGAACAGAGTATTCGCTATCACTAGATGAAATTGATTACTCAATTACTCTTTCTCCTGTCTCATTTCTACTACCATGCCCGTATTCGCGCGTAACCCTTTCTTCTACCTCTTCCCCTACAACCGCATTCTAGTCTCCCATGACTATTAGATTTTCATCTCCTGAACTGCTAGTTCACTATCCTCATATACTTTCTGCATCTCTTCATCTTCAGCTTGCAACGTCCGCATATATACCTGAACTATAATTGACCGTGTTGATCTGAGGTAGATTCTGATGGTAACAATCCTATCACTGAACTGTTCGTAGTAACTCACTCTCTGCCCTATCTTCCCGTTATACCATTTTCTGCTGCCGTTGATATTACCCTATACTCATCCGACCAGAAATCCTTGTCTTCTTTCCATTTCAGATCACGTTGCATTTTCTTTTTCAGACTTTAAACGTCCTTACCACTGCCAAACTTCTGTCGTTCAACGCCCCGACTAATAGAACGCCATCCTTTTGTTGGTTATTCAGTCTTTTTCTCTAATTGCTTAAAATGTCAATTCTGCTGCTGAATACAATTTACATCCTGAGAGTATCTAATAAATGATTCCAAATATTATGTTGCCTGCAAACAATATCCTACAAATAGCCCCTCCGTTGTGCAATACATATGACTTAGTTTACGTCTTCCTTGAGGACATTTCTTTATATCTAATTAAAAATATACTACTCTGCATTGAAAAGATTCCTGCAGAAGCCTAAGAGAGTCTCCGTTTCAGAATAAAAATTTGTTTTTTTACATGAAAGTTGTCTCCTCATACATGAAAACAATGTTGCTCATCGAGAAAAAATCTCCCACTGCTCAGTGGACTATTCTCTGTTGTTAAGTTTCTTGCAAGGTGTACTTGTTATCAGTACATTATTAATAAACATAATGTTATGGTTACTATTTAGGAATGGAACGTACACAATAAACAACATTTTAACATTGCTATTTATCCTATAGCGTTGTCAGTTTGAGGGCTACAGAGTTGGATACGTAAATCTACGGCTAGTTCTTCATCTACGTGACCCAGCTGTCCGTAAAAGATCTTCAAGATATTTAACGCCTTTCACACTACACCAGAAGGCTTCAAATCACTGTTTTGAGTAATTTACAAAATTGACATTTGTTCAAATTGAATTACTTGAGTTAATCTATATAAATAAAAACGAATTTTCTTTGTATGTTTGTCCCCTATGCGTGCCTAAACCATTCTGCGATGAAACTATGGAGAGAAGTTCTCTGTACGCCCGAGAAGATTCTTATGGCCCCCCTCCCCCCTCTCCGCCCCCACCTCCACGTGTCCACAAAAAAGAGTACAACACGTAGCTCAGAAATATGACGTCATAAACAACGAGATTCCATCGCGCGGAAATACCTTGATTTATGCATCAACTATTTGAGAATGAGAGCACTTAGTGACTGGCAACAAATTTTACATATCGTATAATATTAAACGTGAACAAAATGCTTTCTTGCTGACATCGCCCAGGAAATAATGAAAGCAGAAAAGGTTTTTTGCTTTCTATATTTTCGCGGTATATTCCGTAAGACTGCCACATCACGCATAATGCATTTTCGTTACTATAAATTCCATTTTCTGTACAGTATACACACGTATCGGTCAACGCGCCGGCAGATTTATATCACTGTACGACACATACTTCAGGAGATGTGACGTCATAAACATTAAGAAGCCTGAGAAACTGCCGCTTCAGGCACGACGTTTTGTTTTATTACATCTTCACAACAAAAGCTATCTGAAACACATATCGCAAAGGCATTAAAAAAGAACACACAACTACGGCGTATTCCAGTGTTACGTTTTGTAAAACTTTCAAATCAATCGTTTAAGAACTTTCAAACATTTGCGATTAGGAACGTTTATATTTTCTATTCGTTTGTTCTTAATATCAAACCTCGGAAAGTTCTCAACCGATTGATTTGAAATTTTGACGCAACGCTGCATTCTAATAGTGGTGTGTTTTTATGTACCTATTTTTATTGCAATCTGCCCGCATATTCAGTTCAAGCATGTGATATGTTAAGCGATCTCAATGAAATACTTATAACAGTGCTATTGGCATAATATCATTGATATTGCGCAAACGAAAGATGTTTGATCGGCATATAGGTATCGTATTTTTACCATGGATAAAATATTTTGTACGTTGTCTTGACGAACCCTGTATCTGTAGTATTTGTTGTCAAATGCATCACGCAGTAGGTGGTGTTGATTGTGCATTTGTGACCCAATACTTCTTTTCTTTCCGTGGCATTGCAACGCTTGTCGGGTATTGCTAGACTCTTAGAAAACAATACTATTCCTTTTGTCTGATTTACATTCTCGTATGACTGAAAACTTTTAAAGGTAAAGAAGTATCAACGCTTCAGTAATCTAAATTGTTATGTCGACAACGTGTTGTTTTTAATAACAGTAGCACACGTGAACAAGACTTTATGGAGACAAAACGAATGTTTCGAACTCGATCTAGCATAACAGTTTAGACTGCAGAGGCTTAGGATCGACAGGCACTAATGTACACACAGAGACTTACACGTTAACCATTTCTCTTTAGTGGTGTGGCAGGCTTGAGGCAATCCGACTTCGAGATTTCCACAAAGTGGCATTACCGAGGGTCTGCCAGCGACAACACGCTCACAATGAAGACATTGTTTAACTTGTAAAATCCGCGGTTCTCCGTAATCCGCGAGCGTCTGTTCTGCTAGGACCAACTACTACCGGCGCGAATTGGGGCCCTCGCCGTCAGTGTAGGCAACCAGCGAACCGGCGGCACAGCTGCCGTGCGGCTTAGCCGGGCCGCCTTATGTCCTACCGCGGGCATTTCTCTCGCGGCTTACGGGCTAGCAGCAGCTAACGGCCTACACGTATGTCCGTGCGTTTCGGGACACTACGGTTTGGCGAAATGGCGGTTGTCCTTCGCAGTGCAATGTTTACCGTTTTGGTTTGTTAAAAAAGCAACATCCTTTTTTAATGAAATCCTACGCTGGTGTTTCGTGTAATCTCTGCAAGTTGAAATATATTACACCAAATATTGTACAGTTATTTGTCTAACATGCAAAGTGAAACTTTAACATTTGTAATAGAGGAGAGTTATGGAAGAGGGCTCTACAACGCTGTCGGAGTTCCGTGTACATGTATGTGCCCTTAAAGAGTTTGTACAATGAACGTGGCAGACAATGTACGTCAAATTTGTATGGAATGTACTAGAAATTTGGGTATACATAAAAATGATAAGCTTATCAGTGCAATCGCATGAATTAGGTACAGGTAACTAAAGATTTCGCAGCGGGATTCTCATTCAGAAACCGAATTTAAATGCTTTTGTCTTGTGATGAGATCATGTTCTGCTTTGTATAAGGACAGGAAATATCTACTTGCACGTGCTGGAATTCGACTGCTTTTAGATCATGGTCTATCGAGCCTTTGGTGTATCAGTCCACGGTATTGCTGCTTGCGTTGTTGTTCGGGTTCTCACGACTGTCATGTGAATATAGAATCGATAAGTTCAGGATGGCCGTACTCTGCGTATGCCGAATCTCCACACAACTAGCGCGCTATGGAAGTACACATCATCCTCTCGACCGTGCATAATTCTACAGCCACGTCATGTGAGTTACGTTTGTATGCAGCAAGACAGTTACTCACAGTGCGACGTCGTCTAGAACACAGTGGATGTCGCCATGGCGGTCACTTTCACCTCTTCCTTTGCCATAACACAACCAGGCGCACAGACAGTCCTGCAAGCGACACAAGAACAGACATGGGAGGGGTACCGTTCCGTCTTCCCAGACGAGTTCCGGTTCTGTGTACAGCACCACAGACATATCCATGTGTTAGGGCTCCAAGGAGAACGAACGTACCCTGATTTCGTTCGTCGTCATACCGTTCCAGCAGTTGGCGCGATGGTAAAGGGTGCCATTGGATACACGACACGATCACACCTGTTTCACATAGCCAGCAGTTTGGATAACAACTGCAACATTTCTCCGATGTCGTCGGGACACTACTTTTCAACAAGATAACTCAAGACTATATATTGCCCGTGCTGTATGCTGTACTAATCCACATCGATACAGTGTGTGTTCAAGTGTTCCTCTGGCCAACACGTTCTCCAGATAAACCAACCACTGTACGGATCTGATCGTGGGTTGTCGATAGACTGCCACATTACCCGTCACCAGCCATTACTCAAAGGAAAACCTATACTCAAAGGAATGGTATCACTGCCAAGGGTGTCATGCGTAAGACAAGAGGATGTAACAGTAGAATTTTACTGCTGACGTAAGCACTTTAAATCATTTTAAATGTAATTTCTCTTCTTTTGTGCAACCTTTATAAAATATTTCTTGTTCTTTGAATGCGCGTAGTTTTGTAGAAGGTGATTCAAAATATCACCTTATCATTGTATGCTACAGTATGATTTCTCTGTCTTATTGTTGGCCAACTCCACTACTTTGCATGCCTCTTTATAGTCTTTTGGGGATGTGCTTCAACATATATGCACTTGCATTGATTTTGTTAGATAACTGCACATGTTTAAATGTCATCAGAAGGCAGCAGAGACCCAAAAAATATTTACAACTTGTATAGAAACCACACAACAGTTGAAAGAGAAGGGCATGACGGAGTAGGATGGTAGCCCGTCTCCGATGTTATTCAGTCTGCACATGGAGCTAGCAGTAAAGAAAATAAAATATAAATCTGGAGAAGAAATTAAAATACAAGGTGAAGTTATAAACATTTTTAGGCTTGCCGATGACATCTGCTGACAGGGACAGCAAAGGAAGTGGAAGAGTAGCTGAACGGAATGTACAACGGAAAGGATGCCAACAATTGGAGACAACGTGGTTTCGAGTATAGATTCCTGATGAAAGGTAGCCCGCGTGTGCTAGTAACGAGCATCCCACAGTAAAAGCACCAAGTGGTGGGGCCTGACGATGGCGGTAATGTGCAAACGAAACTAGTCGCGTGATAGAACAAAAACACTCTCAAGATACAACTCTGGTGGGTATTTTTCTCATATAGGTCATTTCTCGTTGGTATTATGTGTAAACATAGCGGAAACTTCGAACGTGACATCCGCACGACTACAGCAACAATGTTTTACGTACTTGAACTCGTCGTATTACTGCATTATAAAATCAATGAAACAACTTACTTGCTTTTGTAACTACCGTTGAGCGATACTGAAATATGTTTGACCATTACTTTTTTTCTTCAAAATTATTTAAGGGTTTTCATAACTTACAGTCTTCTGAGATTTTCTTTAGTAAATGATAACGTGATGACTACAGTAAAACTAGCTCGTCCGATTCTTGAATCATTAAACTTCGTTTCATTACTATTCCGACTTCAATATTTGGCCATAATACACCATCAAACTTCATTATTTAAGTTTTCCAGAGCCAGTTTCGTTGCAAGTTCCACAGTTAAACACATGGGAGAGAGCTGTGTAGGGTAAAAACTGCGTGGGAGGGCAGAATCCATTCGCCACTCTATTGAAGATGTTGGGTGCAAGTGTTACTCTGAGATAAAGAAGTGTTGATCCCACCCCCCAAAAAAGTTTGTACATTGTTTATGACCATAATGAGAGGTTTGTTCTGGTTCTGACTGACTGCATCTTCGACAGCAATTTCTTTGAACTGTGTAACTTCCTCTGGTTATAACAGTACACTGCAACCGTGGACAGACCCAACTGTGTGTGTGTGTGTGTGTGTGTGTGTGTGTGTGTGGAGGGGAGGGGGAAAGAGGAGGGAGACAGTGGTCCGCACTAATTCCTTAATCTCACAATTGACGATTCCACGAGGGATGTTGCTCATAGTTCAGAATGAAACTCAACGTGATTGCTTGATAGTAACGTGCAGGGCGGTTGATGAGAATATTGAACAGTGGACTGTATAACTTATGAAATATGTGTACGCACGTCACGATGGTAGAAGAGCGGCAAGAGAATGATATAGAGCATTTTCTGTTACGTTTACCTCCAAGAAACACTATAGATGTTTGGCAATTGTAAACTTTGGCTGCCCACACTACCATGCATGGAGTTGATCCTGTGCCTTCTTGTCTGACAGAGAGAAACGAACATCTTTGACTCCGACGTCGAATTTCCCTTCATTACCAAAACAGAACTCCGTGTAAGCTAGTCTGTCCATTGTGACTCTGGCAGACTGAAGAGATATGAGTCTGGGGATTGGGATCCTTGCTCGTAGTCCGACTTCCTGCAGTCACTTTCAGGAAATCTTAAAACACGGCAGTACTAATCCTGCTGTAGCCCTTCGATCACCGACTGCTGCTTGTGTGATGCAGCGGTTCATGAGTGAATTCACGTGTCTGGTACGAGCCGAGCCAGGTGGAGCATTGTGACACATTACGGAGGAGCGAACTCCAGATTGGCTATGTTATTGAACTTACAGGGAGTAATTTTCTTGTTTAGGTTGTTCTCTTACTTTGAACTAAACAATTCACCTCATCATTTAGCAGTTACCTAAACTCCTCCTCTTGACATTATGAAGCTACCTCACAATCACGTTGGCGTAACTATTTAAAAGGGTAAGTTGGTGCAGTGACAAAACCCGCACGGCGGTCGTACTTTGTCCTATTTACATATAGAGCTCATATCACTGAAATTTGCACCAACGAAGGGACTTAAAAAATTAAGTTTTGGGTAACAGGTGCATTTCAACGTAGGAGTGAGATGGTGTGCAATTGTAAACGTACTCCAAATGTGAAGTACGCAAGACAGTACGATTGTTGCGGGCATAACGTCAAATTTGCACACAGATTCACCCTGACTTTTTGACAGTGGATGAACTAAATGTAATATCGTATCTAGCCACAGTGAAAAGGTGCCATCAACTTCACCAAAACCACACAGACGTGGGTGGTGATGATGAGGAAGGAAGGCCACTGACAGTGAATACACATGACATTGTCCTGACAATCGTGGAACTTATTCCAAACAATCACAGATTTTGGGACAATGACGACGTTTACACATCGGTTCTCGAATGAGTCTGTGACTAAGGACTGGATTTCTGTCGTCTTTATAGGTTAAGTTTAAAGAAAGTAATTTATGTATTTTACTTTGAAGTGTGGTGAAGCATTCGGTAAAAGTTAGTTGTCCTGCCATACTAATATGTAACTCACTTTTATGGAGTCCTCTAGTTTTATTCTCCATAGCTCTTATAAAAGATCTCATGACGTTTTCCTTTTTCCCCCTACTAATATGTGAATCAGAACATGCTGTAAGTACAACACTTATTGTCTTATGTAGATTAATGCCCAAGAAGGTGTAATCAGCTAATGAGCTACATAACGAAAGGAAGAGTTTATTTCAAAATAAAACTTGCCTACCCAGAAAAATGAATTTGTTCAAGAAATTTTCAGTGACACTGGGCCCATATACAGAAAAGTTCTCTTTCTCTTCCCATTAATTCATTAGGCTGATTAAGGTGAATGGTACCGTTTCTTTGGAATAGACCTTCCACCCTTACCACCAGAAACTTGTTCTTCATCCATAACTACTTCGGCGTTGACGAGACGCTACCACTAAGTTCTCTCTTCTTTCCTCCTCCTTTCAGAATCATAAATGTGAGCATATACATCCTCTTTGAACCGCCGGGGCTACCCTGATACATAGATGACACCTCACATCCGAAGTTGAGCGCAAATATTCGTGACAACTCATGTTGCCGGCCGGAGTGGCCGTGCGGTTCTAGGCGCTACAGTCTGGAACCGCGCGAACGCTACGGTCGCAGGTTCGAGTCCTGCCTCGGGCATGGATGTGTGTGATGTCTTTAGGTTAGTTAGGTTTAATTAGTTCTAAGTTCTAGGCCACTGATGACCTCAGAAGTTAAGTCGCATAGTGCTCAGAGCCATTTGAACCATCTGAACTCATGAATTACAAAAAAAAAAAAAAATAAAATAAAATAAAATCGATTCGTTAGCTACGTTCAGACCCGACTTCAGCATTAACAAACCCTTTAGGGTGCAGGAAACAGTAGGTCAGTCTTCCACCTTCTGAAACAGAGTTGTGGGATCTGAATTTCTCACTCCACTACAGGAATGCGCTCTTACTCATTGCTGTTACTGGCGTCTGCTAATACTTCATGAGAATATTGCATTTCCTCATCTCTTCTCTGTGTATTTTCACTAAGGCTATTGTATCGGTAGCTATTTCAACGAGGATAATTTGCTGCTGCTAGCAACGCTACAAAGCCGTGGGCATTTTTCCTTAGGAGGAAGGCAACGAGTGGTCGCTAGCTCTCTGTTCTCAGCCGCGCCGTGAGATCAGCGGCTGCCTCGCAATAGCGCCGAGTGGAGTGGCTGACTACCACAAGAGTAGCCTCCCTCCTCCCTACCTCACCCTTGCCTCCTATCCCCACCCTCCTTCCATGGCTCACAACACCGACACTCGCTTCAGATTGCCCTGCACCGGCCGGCAATCCACTGCGCAGATATACACAGACCCGGCCGCTCCCCGCCGTTTTGCCTGGATGAATTATTTAGTCGCTCCTATAATAAACCACCTAAGAGACGGCTCGCTGCGCGGAACTCCATAATTTACGTGAAAGTTCACCCGCTCCTCCCACTGCCCGACTGCCCGTTTCTAAATAAGCACTTCAAGACTGTTGTATGTGGCGGGCACTGCTTGCCGGCTTCTGGTCCAACCAGCCGCATCCACAGCGGTCAACGAGAGAAGCATTAACGAGGATCAGAAAATACACTGTCTCACCTGGCTAACACACACACTCCAACAAGTGTTCAATGGACTAGCCATTGCTGGCAAGCAGTTTGACACGCTGCCTGTTTCATACATCTTTGTCTCTGTATATTTCTCTACAGTACACTTGTTAAAGTATTTAAGTCACATGAAAATAGTGTAATATCATTTACAAATGTACGTGGGACATTCAATAAGTAATGCAACACGCTTTCTTTCTCAGCCACTATCAGTAGAAGTAAAGTGAATTTTCTTGGAACATCGTAGAATATTACCGCTTCAATCCCTTTAGTTGCTTTAAGTTCCGATAGTTCGTGGCATTATACCTAGCCTTCAGAATGGCGTCTATAACGCAGCTGCATTCCACAAGGAGAACTGCGGTTGAATTTCTTTTGGTGGAAAAGCAGACCATAGCATATATTCTTGGGCGCTTGCAGGATGTCTACGGAGACCTAGCATGGACAAAAGCACGGTGACTCGTTGGAGCTGGCGTCTGTCATCATCACAACAGCGTCGCTCAAGCCGTCCGGTATCACGCGTACGAGACCACACACAGCTGTGACGCATACAATGTTGGAACGTGCGCATACTGATTGAAAGATCACAATCAAAAAAATCATTGTTCAACTGGATGGCTCTGGTGGTGGTGGCGACACATTCGTCCACCATTTTGGGTGCACAAAGGTGTACCCTCTGGGTTCCTCGCCACATAAGACCATATAGAGCAACCAAGGACCCTCTGTGATGGCTCTTGATCTTCCACCATAATCGAGTTCATCAACATGAGGTGGCAATATGAGGTGGCCAAAGAGGTGGAAACGTGCGTTCTACTGTGCTAAGACTGTTTGGTAGCTACAATGGGAAAACACAATTAATTAGCAGGAGTACAAAATAAGTAAGTGTTTATTACTTAACTTTTCTGTAGTCCGTGATCAGTTGGTTGACAATTATGGAAGATGCGACTAGACTAAGCGTCTGTAGAATGACATAATTTACAAGTCACAAATCCTGCAGAGACGAGTTAATCTCTCGTAATCTTGAATGTCGAATCCGGTGAATTTGAAGACTGACCTGGAACGGAGCTACAAAGACTTGATGACAGCAATGACTGAGCTGCAGACGATGACTAACATCGGCGCAGGCTGACCACTGAGCGCGGCTACGAACTGTGGACTGGCACAACTGCACTACTCTCCTGCTGCACATGAAGTGGCCTCGCGGCGCCTCGCGGAGAGCATAAGTACTGCGACTGGCTGTGTACTCTTTGGCTAACACAGTCGTTCTTATTTTCCGCTTATCGAGAGAATCGCATCCGGCGGATCGATCTTTCAGGCGGCGGTGTGGTCGTATGACTGACGACATAACAACCTGTGAGGAATTGCTTGTCCGTTTGGAGGCTTATCGTGAAAATTTTGGTCGCAGGTGATGAAATATCAGTTCACCACAACGGAGCGGAAGGAAAAAGATAATCCATGGAGTGCCACCACATCGCCTCTTCTCCAAGGAAAAGTTCAAAGCAGCTGCCTTAGCCTGTAAAGTCATGGCAACATCCTTCTAGGACTCTGAAGGGGGTGTTCTGTTCGATAACCTCCTGGTTGTCCACCTTCAAGGCGTAGCTCTCAAGTTTTTTGCGCTCCCCTCAGGAAATTGAGGAAACGACTGGGCAGCGTGTTCGTCGCCACAAAAACGACAACGGAAGACTTCACACAAGTCTGTGCCACAGAGGAGAACTCTTAAAAATTCATCTGACTGTTCTTCCTCATCCACCCTACAGCCCGGATCTCACACCTTCCTACTTCCATCTGTTTGGTCCAATGGAGGATGCAATGCGCGGGAAGCAGTACTTGGATGACGGGGAGGTTACTGATGCAGCAAGACGTCGGCTCCGACGTCGACGAGTAGAGTGCTACCTTGCGGGCTTACAGACCCTCCCAGTACCGTGGCATTAAGACGTCACACTGAACGGAGATTATGATCAAAAATAGTGTTTTGTAGCCAAAAGAGTGCGGAACATTATGGTTTATTGGAATCCTGAATAAGAGCAATTTGCATTACTTATTGAGCACATCTCGTATAACACTTCGGTGCCAGGTGCTTAGATTAAGAGGGACACTTAAGCAGCATCCTGGATATGCAAAACTTTCCCAAAAGCCAGCCAGATATGGCTACACTGAAATGTCTGATTCACTCTGAAGGGGTAGCTCCATTTAAAGTCCAACACCCAGCAAGAGAATCGCCTTCAAGTCACAAGCAATTGATTGGGAACACTTCAGATAAGCACAGCCATTCCTGATACAAATAAGCAGGTTTGTTGATGGGTCGTTGTTGTCTTGACAATTCAGGAATACAGAGAAACACTTGAAGAAAGTCCTAGCGATGTGTAAAACGTTAGTGAGTCACAATTTGGAGTAAAATACCACTGTATGAAACACGTGAAAGCGATCGGGAAGTCCCGAGGTTGCATGCAAGCTGCTGGAAGATCAGAAGCTTTCCACCTGTTTACAGTTAGGGAAGCGTGGTTACACGGCATTGGTTGTTCACTGGGTGGGATTACAAACTGAGCCCACGAACGCGGAAGACGATATAACGAGAAGACAGAGAAGCAGATCAGTCAGTGTAGTGAATCAGAGGTAGATCAATCAAAGAGCCAATAATGCAGTCAGAGAAGGATTGAACAAGAGGCGATGGCATTAAAATTTACTTTCTACTCAGTCTTCAGACTTTAAGTCAGACACTTTCATTCATTCTGATGTTCGTCATCACTTTATGACATACTCCTTTCCATTCCATGTCGAATGGACGTTCGTTGCGGTCGAATGGTAGAACCTTTAAGCTCCCGAATGCTGTGACCTCAGCCTCCAAATATTCTGCTGACACTCCTTTCGCTTCTGCTCGACAGCCACTGCAGACAACACACAATGAGTGCAGGTACAAATACGTGATGATGCCCTATACCTGAGGGATTACGTCAACCAGCTCGGAAGAAGGAACGCTTAAGCTACCCAAGGCACCACCTTATAACTGCAGAATTTGGAATATAAAAGCCGTCCGTTGTTAACCTTCTGCGACACACATGTCAAGGGGTCATCGACACACCCCACCGACGTCGTGCGGCAAGCACATTAATGTAAAACCACTGGCGTCTCATAGATATACATTCTGGCTGTTCACAAATTTTTGAATTCAGGTTAACGTGAGTGCAAAATTAATGGCATCTGCTGTATAAAAGTTATTCTTGTCAATATATTAATACAACTTCAGCTACTGTAAATAACAATAACTATAAGATTTCGTTATTCTTAGTTTCGCATTTTTGTGTGAGAGTTTTCGTGCTTTTTTTTATTTTGTTGCACAAATGTGCAAGGTCCCTAATGCATGTAGGAGTTAACGAATTAACTTCCAAGCTGAAGATCAGGCATTGTTACGTTGTACCCAAACAGCAACTTATGCTTATAATACAGATCAGTTTGGATTCTGTAAAAATATTGGAACACGTGAGGCAATACTGACCTTACGACTTATCTTAGAAGAAATATTAAGGAAAGGCAAACCTACTTTTCTAGCATTTGTAGACTTTGAGAAAGCTTTTCACAATGTTGACTGGAATACTCTCTTTCAAATTCTAAAGGTGGCAGGGGTAAAATACAGGGAGCGAAAGGCTATTTACAGTTTGTACAGAAACCAGATGGCAGTTATAAGAGTCGAGGGACATGAAAGGGAAACAGTGGTTGGGAAGGGAGTGAGACAGGGTTGTAGCCTCTCTCCGATGTTATTCAATCTGTATATTGAGCAAGCAGTAAAGGAAACAAAAGAAAAATCCGGATGACATTGTAATTCTGTCAGAGACAACAAAGGACTTGGAAGAGCAGTTGAACGGAATGGACAGTGTCTTGAAAGGAGGATATAAGATGAACATCAACAAAAGCAAAACGAGGATAATGGAATGTAGTAGAATTAAATCTGGTGATGCTGAGGGAGTTAAATTAGGAAATGAGACACTTAAAGTAGTAAACGAGTTTTGCTGTTTGGGGAGCAAAATAACTCATGATGGTCGAAGTAGAGAGGATATAACAAGTAGACTGGCAATGGCAAGGAAAGCGTTTCTGAAGAAGATAATTTGTTAACATCGAGTATAGATTTACGTGTCAGGAAGTCGTTTCTGAAAGTATTTGTATGGAGTGTAGCCATGTATGGAAGTGAAACATGGACGATAAATAGTTTGGACAAGAATAGAAGCTTTCGAAATGTGGTGCTACAGAAGAATGCTGAAGATTGGATGGGTAGATCACATAACTAATGAGGAGCTATTGAATAGAATTGGGGAGAAGAGGAATTTGTGGCACAACTTGACAAGAAGAAGGGACCGGTTGGTAGGACATGTTATGAGGCATCAAGGAATCGCAAATTTAGCATTGGCGGGCAGCGTGGAGGGTAAAAATCGTAGAGGGAGACCAAGAGATGAGTACACTGAGCAGATTCAGAAGGATGTAGGTTGCAGTAGGTACTGGGAGATGAAGCAGGTTGCACAGGATAGAGTAGCATGGAGAGCTGCATCAAACCAGTCTCAGGACTGAAGACTACCACAAACAACAACAACACTTCTTTGGTAAACGTTCGCTTGTAGTCACGCGCCGCGCTGTGTTAGCCGAGCGGTCTAGGGCTCTGTAGTCATGGACTGTGCGGCTGGTCCCGGCCGAGGTTAGAGTCCTCCCTCGGGCATGATTGTGTGTATTTGTCCTTAGGATAATTTAGGTTAAGTAGTGTGTACGCTTAGGGACTGATGACCTCAGCAGTTAAGTCCGATAGGATTTCACACACATTTGTAGTCACGCTTATTTGATTTTGTCATTTTCTCTGACAACAGATCTGGTATGGGAGGCCCTACATCCTTTGCGCTAACTTTTCCTGGTAATTTTCTATTACCGCGTAATACAGGTTCTACAGAATTCACGTTGACACTGGGTAGGAAAGCTGATTCCTGCACTAATTCTGCCGTCTCCAGAAATCATTAAATTCAATACTAACAAGGTCACTTGACTGGAATGCAAATGAAGCGTTGAGAGCCGTAAGAGCCAAAAGCACACCGTCTTCGACCCCCATATTCAAGTGAATATCGGAGAATCTAGTGAGACACTTTTTCATGGAAGTTCGGATATACATATAATGTGGGCCTACAACATAGATAAACCTGACCCACCGTAAGATCAACAGATGTCTGAAGCATGAGTAAATGCTACAGTCTCACAATCAGTGGTGGCGTGTTTTATGGTTCTCAGCACATCAAATGGATCACTATATGATAAAATCCAGAACTTAATGTAGTATGTCTCGTTCAGAATCCCCGAAAATAGAATTTTCTATCAGTATAACATATACTGATTTCCTATGTAATATTACAATGTAGTGAGTGAATTGGCGTATCTGTGCAGTGTGATACTGTGTATCGGGAGTTGTGCCAAGCGAACGTGGATAAAAGTCTATTGCAATGTGCTACCATCTGGTGGCATTGACGTAAGCTTGCGGCAGTGCATGCCGTGAACCGTGCACATTTTTTATGAAATCCGTTTGTATTTGACCCGTAAGGCAATTACGTCACACCAGTTGCACATGTGCAGAAGCTCCATGAAACGTGCGCAAGTGAAGGAGTGCTCGCGATCCTGATGCCAAGTTTCACCGAATCTAGAGTAGCAACGCAACACAGCGCAGCAGATTTAGTATCGTCTATTGCAGATTATCGCGTCTGCATTACGTTTAACAGCATTCAAAGAAAAATAACCAATAAATCCGCAAGGGGTCAAAAGTTGGGGTGTTCACATGCTCTTGTGCTCTTACACAGCAGCCGCCACTGTGTAACACTGACTCTGTTGAATCGTCAGATGGAATGGCCCATTCTCCTCCTCCCCCGTAATGGCCAGTTACTGAGTCGTGTCTTCGCCCAGTCAAATCGGCCGTGACTATATATTGGTGTTGTTGTTCCATTATTAAAAGTAAAAGTCTCCATATATTAATCATCGAATCAGTTTTCTCTGTGATCTAATTTGCATGTACAGGATGAACGTCAATAAAACCGACAAACTGCAGGGACGGTTGTTCACTGGAAATGGCGGAAAAAAGGTCCTATGAACATGTGCCCAGAAATGGACTGTGTGCTTGCAACGACAACAAATCGTTCCTCAACACAGTGCAGAACTGCATCTCATCAACGTCACAGCGTATGTTCAAAGTAACCTCCATGAGACTGCTGGTGATGGGAGTACAAGCGGTTGTCAAGCATGATCCACACAAATCTACAGGATTCAGGTCAGGACTCTGTGCAGGCCAGTCCATTACAGGGATGTTTTTGTAGCGTAAACACTTCGCCACAGGCCGTGCATTATGAACAAATGCTCGAATGTGTTGAAAGATGCAAACGCCATCCCCGAATTGTTCTTCAACAGTGGGAAGCAAGAATATGGTTAAAACATCAATGTATGCCTGTGATGGGATAGTGCCACGCAAAACAACAAGGGGTGCAAGCCCCTTCCACGAAAAACACGACCACACCATAACATCAACGCCTCCGAATTTTACTGTTGGCATTACACACGCTTGCAGATGACGTTCACCGAGCATTCCCCATATCCACACTCTGCCATCGCACCGCCACATTGTGTACCGTGATTCGTCACTCCACTCAACGTTTTTTCACTGTTCAGTCGTCCGATGTTTACGCTCCTTATACCAAGCGAGACGTCGTTTGGTATTTACCGGCGTGATGTGTGGCTTATGAGCAGCTGCTCGACCATGAAATCCTAGTCTTCTCACCTCCCGCCTAATTTCATAGTGCTTCCAGTGGATCATGATGCAGTTTGGAATTCTTGTGTAATGATCTGGATAGACGTCTTCCTATTACACATTACGACCCTCTTCAACTGGCAATATTTTATCACACAAGACAGCAAAAACTGTAATGTCACCTAGAGGCAGATTTATTTTACCAGCATCTCTAGGCCTCTTTGCAATGTTTTGACAAATCCAAGGTTGCTAGATGTTACGACTTTTCCTTCCCCTTAGTGTAGTAGGGTTGTCAGATGAAATGTGTAGCCAGACACATTCAATTATTTTGAATGAGCCTCTGTGCAACGCGTGGTCTGCTGAAGATCACTGAAATCCCCTGGTCCCATCTTTGCACATAAGGAATTCGTTGCCCATCGCATCGGTAATGACTGGAATCCAGTTTTATGGGTGGAGGATATTGTTCCTTTCTATAACCACAAAATCTCTATCACAAGGTAGGAAACCATGCCCTGTAAGGAGGAGACTCGTCTACAGCAGTGAAATATTTGCAAACGACCAGTTTTTTGGGAAAGGGTCATATTATTTTAGACATCTCTCACAATATCAGGAATGTTTAGGCTTACGTTTAATTAACAATAATACAGAAATCTGAATTATGATCAAAACGTTCCAGTTTCCTCGATTTTCTCAGAATGCTGTCCTTCACTTTGTCTAATACAGTACGGAAATGCTTTTGAGACATTCTGTAAAATCTCTGCAGATCTAGGAGATACATGTTTAGTTATTTCATTACGTCCATCGTGCTATGTTTCTTCCATTTTTTTTAACCATAACGGACATACGAATTATCTTCTTCGTTGCTTAGCATTTACGAGCTACAAAAGATCCAGAGCATCAATATGTTCTGTGATGAAGACGACACAGTTTGATCCATTCGTAGCACGTGGCATCTCTCTGAAAGCACCACTTCAGATTGAACAGTTCACGTCCCGTCCGCATGAAATCCTTGACTTGTCACCGCCAGGCTTTTGCTCCACGCCGTTCTTATGTGAACTGGGCCTTACACGACCTCATTTCTAAGGAGACCCTACGACACATTTTATTAGTTTCTCTTGGCTGGCTCTGAGCACTATGGGACTTCTGTCATCAGTCCCCTAGAACTTAGAACTACTTAAACCTGACTAACCTAAGGACATCACACACATCCATGCCCGTAGCAGGATTCGAACCTGCGACCGTAGCGGTCGCGCGGTTCCAGACTGTAGCGCCTAGAACCGCTCTGCCACCCCGGCCGGCAGTTTCTCTTGATTTCAATAAAACTGTGCCTAACGCGGAAGTATTCCTCGAATACTAAATTGTTACTATAAGTTTTGCCTTCTGTAAAAACAAAGAAAAAATGAAATACTAAGCCTTAGACAGTAATGAATGAACACATTATTTTCTAGGACGCATTATGCTCTCCAATGGGCACGAATACATTACTCTCTAACAAGAGGGGTACTAAAAAAAAACTAAACTCCTCCCGAACAAGCCATGAAGGCCCAACGGTACCGACTGGCCAACAACAGAGGTACTAGACAATGAAACTGAATTCCAGGTACCCAGATCTCTGTCATAGAAGAACGATTATTAAAGCATCTAAAACGACGAATTAATCAGATAACATCTTGTCGTTTAGTGATGGTGTAATTAATGGATTTAAAATTTTATTCTTGCTGGGTCCAGAGCCTCAACGCGTTTTGAGAATGAAAACATGGTACAAATATGGTGTATTCTTTTTATTATCAGTGCCATCGGCCAGTTTCAGCCTTAGGCCATATTTAAGGACGTATCTTACATTATAAAATAAAGATGGAAACATTAGATAGTTGGTTCAAAATGACTTAAGTTTGAAATTGACCGACTACACAGATAATAAAAAGAACACAGCCTGACCATATGTTCATTTTCGTATGTAATGGTTGATCTCGTCTAAGGCTGAAAACCCACTTATCAATCTGTTAAACATCTTCAGAACGACATTTTCCCTTCACTGAAAAGAGACAAAGAGTATCTGCGCATTATTCTTCTATATACCACAGATCAGCCTACATGTGGTGCCCATTGTTTTAAATGTCTCAGTGCAATGCCAAAACGAAAGCAGACACGTTTAAGGACAAAGTGACCATCAAGGTTGCTAATCTTCACCTATGACACTACGGTGTTAAGAACCAGAATTTTCAAGAGAACAATCCTCTGTGAAGAAAATGAAAGTAGTTAGTGGGCAAAGATACATAAAAAATCAGTAGGAGTACTAAGCGGAAAGGGTCTGTATTTGAGAAGCGAAACTAAACAAGATGATTTATGTAAAACGTTCACAACAAAGACACAGGTCGTTCATAAACCACCTGAAGCAATAAACTTCAAAATGTAAATTGTGGATAGCGTGAAAACTATAAAGGAATAAGCTGAACGAATTTGCAGCGTCATTTACTTGGGCGTTTCTAACAATGATGACAGAAAAAAACATTGATCACAGAGGGAAAACGTTAATTGGAAAACCTTTATAGGCGAAACGCCCACTTTAAAGAATTTAATCTTATACATTTGAAAATAGAGGGAAGACTATTTCTGGCTGTAGTCTCTAAGACAATATAGAAATGTTCCGACACTTAATTATCAAATGTGAAATGATTTCTGTGAAAGATGTTCAGTGTATCAATGATGTTTGCTGTTCATCATCGGATCGAAACGAATGGAAGCTCTGAAAACCCGGGGAGTATCGCTATTTCGCTGTCGATTCCCGCGGCCACAGAACGCACAGTAAAGCAACGACTGAGCCTCGCTACCCCTCTGCCGTTTCCATCCATCATAAATTGCGTTTCATCGGCAAAACATGAAGTGTACTAGCTTTTAGCCACCAAAAGATCATTTCACTGACACTAATGGCTCGTCCGTTTGGGATCTGCGCTGCGTTCGTACGACGGCTAGCGGTGAAAAATTACAAATACACGAAGCGTATTGCACTCACATTTGTAAACATCAATCTTATCTTCATATATCTGTCGATGTGTTCCGCGTCGGTGATAAATTTCGTAAATACGGCATTAATCATTTTTGTCTGCGCTAAAACAGATATATCAAGATTTTATTCAACAGTCCTATCAATACCGTCGGTGAGCGAGAGCGCACCCGACGCCTAGAGGCGGACGGCCTGGCATCGATTCTTGTATTTAAAACGGCATCAATCAAAGTGTCCGGCGCTGTGAATGCCGGGCAGGCAGTGATGTATCACTCGCAGCGACCCGGCGGATCGTGCGGAAGCTGCGCCCCGAAACGGCGTCCGACACTCCACTTGTTGAGTGTGTACTGCTACTTCCGTCCATTTTCATTATTTTCGAGAGAAAGCACATTTCCGATTTGCTTTTGCATCTTAATACTTCATAATCTCGTTTCGCATGGATCTAGTATCACTTTTACTCTGACTTACTCTTTGTATATTACTGGTGGGAGATTACGATCGACAAGTTCTTTTTCATAAGGACATACGATACGAATATAAGCCATCAACACTGTTGTTTTATTTGCGCTACGGAAAGGCGGTCAGATAATGACAGATAAAGCTACTAACACAGGTTTGTTTGTCAGGAAAGTATTGAACGCAGAAATTAATTACCTTCAGGTTAGAACTGAAATAACGATAAACATACTGGGTCGTTTCTAGTGACCGATTCTACCGGTCAGCTTTGAGCAACCACGTCGTACCCAAGGCAAAGTCGCTACATAGAGGCTGTCTTGGAAAACAAATGACGATATTCGTAAACAAACGAAAGTAGCATAAGAAAAGATTACAATCTCAGTCCATGTGATTAATTGCTTAGCTACGAATTTTATCGAAAAGAACTGAAGGTAAAAAAAAGTGAAATTATATATATATATATATATATATATATATATATATATGTGTGTGTGTGTGAAATAAATTATTCTCGTAATTAATGCCAGTAAGAAAAGGACACAGAACCTTTAAATCCGTTACACTACAGTACAGTACAGCGCTTGTAAATGTACAGGGTGATAATCATTGAATTATGCGAAAAAAACGTCAATGCGTTAGAAACTACGCCGTGTACACATTTTATTCAACATGCAAACGTCACTACAGATATCCGGATGTAGATTATGACTTCTTCGATATGCCTGCCGTCAATGGCGACGATGTGGCGCAGACGAACAGCGGAATTCTGCGTGACCCGCTGAAGTGTCGGAACATCAATGCTGTCGATGACCTCCTGAATGGCTGTTTTCAGTTCACCAACGCCTTTGGGAATATTTGTGTACACTTTGCCTTTAATATAGCCCCACAAAAAGGGGTGGCTTGTGTTCAGATCCGGATAATATGGCTGCCAATCGAGGCTCATGCCAGTTGCTTCTGGGTACCTCAGAGCCAGAGTGCGGTCCCCAAAGTGCTCATCCAGGACGTCACCACTCTCCTGCTTCTATGGGGTCAAGCGCCGTCTTGCATGAATCACATCCTGTCGAAATCAGGGTACTTTCGATAATGGGGATGAAATCATCTTCCAAAACCTTCACGTATCGTTCGGTAGTCACCGTGCCATCAAGAAATATAGCACCGATAATTCCGTGACTGAACACTCACACCACGCAGTCACCCGTTGAGGATGAAGAGACTTCTCGATCGCAAAATGCGAATTCTCAGACACCCAAATCCGCTAATTTTCTTTATTGAAGAACCCATCCAAAGGAAAGTGGGCTTCCTTGCTAAATCAAACAAGGGGAACTAGGGACTGTCGCCGGTAGCGGCCTCTCCACTCCTGGCCCACAGCCCACAGCCCACAGCCCACAGCGGGTGCCTTCAGAGGAGGGCGTGGCTGAGTCCATGGCGGCGGCACCGGTAGCTGAGTGAGCGCGCGCGCCGGACTCCAAAGTGGTCAGCTGTACCTCTGGCGAAGGGAGGCCGCCAGACGAATGCTTTGTACCGGCGGCTACCGGGGACAGCTCTTGTTCGGCAGGAAAAACTAAGCTCGGCGAGCACGTTCCAGGACTTTAACGCAGTGAGTTTGTTGTGACGCGAAGCTGATTTTAAAATACAGTACCGTCTGCTCAGCGCCATTTGTCAAACCTTTTCACCTATTAAATGCAGTCGCCTTCTACTTGGTGGTTGATACCAAATGGATATAGAGTTTAGCTACTCACAGAATTACAATTTGAGATGTAATTATCGTATAGCAGCCAAGTTTTGTATATATCTTAATGTATTAATGTGGAACGGATTTACGCTGGAAAAAATATAGTTCCAAATTTGGCCTCCAGGTACAAATCCGGGGCTGTGAATGCAATACAGGTGTACAGAAATGTTTTCTTACGTAACGGGTTAGGAAAGAGGCATGAGCACAAACAGTCAAGCAGGTAAGAAAGGTTTAATGATGATTTTTTTATTAACCGCCACTTACACAATTTGTTCAATATTACTATCGGAGAGTTTGACAAGATGCTGTATGGCGCCTGATGGGCACCTGGTGGCCAAAAATGGAACTTACTATTTTCCAGCTAACTCGGTTCTCCTTTAAGGTGTTAGCATACCTGCCACCTTTCGCTGCCGGACGATAATTGCAGCCCGTAATGGACCACCATGAGGAGCTGCAATTGACTTGTAACCACCCGGTAGTTGTCGACAGACGTCACAGCAGCGCACCATTTTTCACGTTCAGTGGTTTCTGCCTCTTATTTGTTCTTGTTACTGAGCGTCAGTATTAAAATGTTTGTGTTATGATTTCAACTGGTCATGTGCCCCGTGGTGGAAGGCGAGAATAGTTTGCGGTACAGCTGATCCGACCTTGCTTAGCAAGTGCGTTTGGTATTAAGATTTGAAAAGTGATTTCTCGTAACTTGTCTTATCTGGTGCTCTGCTTTGCTTAAATTTATTTGAGTAAGATACCCTAACTAGTACTGTCCTCACAAGTTTCAAGCTAGCTGTATAACCCCAGTTCCAGGCTTACCAGCAATTTCTTTAACTATTCAAGAGTTTGCAGCTGTTACCATACATTATAATTATTAGTGTTTTAATTTCTTGTTACGTTTTTTAATTGTTTTAGGATTGGTTGTTGTTGTGTACTGGCGTCAGATACAAGCATTCTTTCAATCTGCTCTTCTTTCAGTTTCTGGGATTTAAATTATTCAAGCATTTGTAGTTGTTCTCGCCTGTTAAAAACAGCTACAGCCGTAACATACAGGCACTGTTGTTTTAACGTGCTTGTTTTATGCGCAGCTTTTAAATTATCTGTTAGTACCTTGAATGATTATTCTAAAATTTTTCTGGTTAGGGAAAATGTAATCATCTAATTTTGGCGACGTTAAAAAAGATGTTTCCTTGTATTTTATGGTCTGGTAGTATCAGTCGCTAAACAGATACTGCAGTACGTCACGTCCATTATTGTGAATTTGTGCAAGGTTTACGTCCTGCCCACGCTTGGTACATTGTAAAATGTAACTTATTGGACATCGGCTGGAATTAAATTGTATTGTAATTTCGTTGTGATGTTAATTTGAGAGCCTTGTCCTGCCGCTTCCCAAGTACCCTGCTCAATGACCATTTCACCATTTCACTACAATAGATTCATTGAACTCAAGCGTTTAAAAGTTATCAGTTTCCTTAACTGTGGGAATAGCTGGAAGTCAGATGAGACCACAACTGATAAACACTGAGTTGCTGATTCAATAATTTGTATTTAGGATCCGTTACCTTTACACTGCTAAGGCAGCTTAACAGGCAGCTGCACTAAGTTAATGGAGAATGATTCTTCTCTTGGAGTTACGACCTCTTTTTACACCTTTTTAGTCTTCGTCAGTTATTTTTCTACCCTTTACTATGATGATCAGTATGAATATTCGCTATTACGTCACTGGAAACTTCCGGCAAAACAGTACCAGCTGACGGTACTTCGGTTTCCTTTTGTACAAAACCATAGCCTTCTCCCCACTCCCCTGAATGCTTTTTCGAATATGGCATGAATGGTGGACGCGTTAGTCATCATCTGTAACAAACTGGTGAATCAGATTACTTGTATTATTATTTTTAACCGTTTAAAGTAGCTGAGTTATTCAAGTTTTCATTATACTTTGGACACCGCTTATGAAACGTGGCGACTATCTAGAACAAAACTTAGTCTTAGTTGATTAACCGTATATGAATAAAATAAAGGGTCCAAAAATACGTATAAAAATTCTGGAGTATTTAGACGAGACCAAAAGAAACACCTTTTCATATTATAAAAATGTCACAGGTGCAACCACTCCCTGCCAGGGATCAAGGAGGTTTAGGCGGTAGTGATTTCCAGAGACGGCGTTCAAACTGCCGTGTAATGAATATTGTTTATGAGATACTTCAGGAAATGTCGTCCCTTTGAATTATCCAACTGACTTCTGCGTGGTAATGATTGCCTAACACGGTCAAAACTACCAGATGTTTCACGAAAACCGACATCAGCTTCACCTAAAAGGACAGCTACCTGTTCCAAAATGTCTATCGATCAAAAACAAATCCATATGAGTAGGGAGAACGTGGTGGCCATAATACTGAGCCATACTTATCAAATCTACATTTGAGGAAAACATTATCGAAATGTTCTCTGGCATCATGGGAGAATTTATAGGGTCGCCGTCGTAATGAATCCATTTTACTTGCCTGACTGCTTGCAGAAAAATCTGCAACCTTTTCGACAGTAGGATAATTTTCCCCAGGGAGCAACGTAGGTAGAACGTACGGCCCAATCAAATGGTCGTGAACAATACCAGCCCTCACATTTGTGGGAAATGTTGATGGTGGAACACACGAGTTGTCATAGGACTTTCCAACTCCCAGGCATGGCTATTGTGGCTAGCGAATAATCCCTGGTGAAGACAGCTTGGTCAGTATAGAAAACACATGTTCAGAAGTAAGAGATGTTTACAGTCTGGTGGAGATACGACTGGCAGAGTTAAGCGCTGCGGACAGCTGTAGGCCGGTAGGACTTGTACCTTTTGATACTGGAATGCATGCTTGCTCTCCTCGTGTAGGACGTTCCACATATTGGCGTTGGAGTTATTTAGTTCGTTGGATATGCAACGTGTGTAGGTTCAGGGGTTGCGCGCAATTATCGTCAACTTTCTGTAAAACACGTCGTCAGACTGATCGGTTTGCACGCTGCGAGATCAACCATTTTACCGTCGGTTCGATCTACGGGATCCTTTTTCAACGGGCATAAAGCCTTTGAAATGTGATCCGATTTGGTAACATCCTCCCTGTAAATCGTTCTGCGTACTGGAATCTTGCTGTTCAGCAGTTGAATAGTGTCTCCTCATGCTTGAGATGTATGTCCCCTAACTCAGTTATAGTGTAATCAACCATTAGAAATCTCTAAACATCAGTAGAAACTTTCACGTAGCCACAACATAAAATAAACAATAATAACGTAACTGCTTATCCACGGACTTGGACGCTGCTACCAGTATTAAAAACTTACTTTTCCAAGCAGCAAGGTGTAATTGTGTTGCAGATCACATTCCAGTGTCAACATGTAGCATACCGGGTGGCGATGGCAACTGTGAACGTTGGTCTGAGGGAAGTCCAGAGTCAAACCCTTCAAGTACCTCTAGCGGAGAAAAGATGCACCACTGGCACTGTGTCGCATAACGAAAATTTTTCTTTTCACCATGTCTGTAAATTCCATAAATTTGTACACACCGTTTTTACATGGTTTTTTTACATAGCTTTTATGTCCTGTACATCGTAATATTTTTTAGGAGATACAGAAATTCTGTTAGCAGTGTATTACTTGTTTTCTCGATTATGTCATGTATGGGTGACGTTTCGTAGGTACTTAATGTGGCAGACCTCCGGAACATTATAAACTGAAACGGCACACGGCGATCTCATTCAAGAAAACTGTACTTCAGATCCGAGACTGGTGCTACGTTTCACCTGTTTTTACAAATATATCGTCCCTTATACTCCGTCTAGTTACAATAATGTGCCCGCACGGCTAGCCGCGCTGTCTAACGCACTGCTTCCAGAGCGTGAAGGCGTGCCGATCCCGGCACGAAATCGCCCGGCGGAGTAGTGTCGAGATCCGGTGTGCCGGCCAGCCTGTGGGTGGTTTTTAAGGCGGTTTTCCATCTACCTCGGCTAATGCTGGCTGGTTCCCCTTATTCCGTCTGAGTTACACTATGTCGTCGATTGCTGCACAAACACTGTCTCCACGTACGCATACACCATATTTTACCACACAAACATTTGGGGTTACACTCGTCTGGAATGAGACGTTACCGGGGGGGGGGGGGGGGTCCACTGGCCGCCGAATAGCGCGATGACCCTGGGTTCGGTGTGGGGCGATGGTAGGGTGGGTGGACTGCTGTGGCCTGTCGTGGGGTTGTGAACCACTGAGGGCTACGGCGCGACGACGCCTCTCCGTCGTTTCTAGGTGCACGGTTTAAATACACAATACACTCATTAAAGTGACCAGCTGTTAAAAGCCCGAATAGTCATCTTTTGCAGCGCGGGCAGCTGCCTGGTATGCAAGAAGAGCTTCAGTGAGGTTCTGAGAGGTACCGACAGAGATAAGGAGCCATGCCGACCGCAGTGCTGTCATCGGTTTTGCTAGGTTTCTCGGTTGAAGATCCATAGCGCGAACAGTTGATCGAGGTGGTCTCACAGACTTTGGATTGGCTTTAAATCCGGGGAGTATCGTGCCCAGGCGAGTACGGCAAACTGATCCTGGTGCTCTTCAAGTCACGGACGTAGAGGGCGAACTGTGTGACACGTTGCATATTCGTACTGGTAGATACCATCTTGCCGAGGAATAACACACTGTATGTGCGGATGGACGTGGTCCCCATGGATAGCCGTATACCTGTGATCATTCATTGTACGTCACAGAATCACATCATCCAGGGAATTCCACGAAACATTAGCCAGACCATAACGTTCCCTCCTCCGCCCTGGACCCCTCCGGCGATTGTTGCAAGGTGTTGTCCATCTGTCCAATGCAGCATAAATCGTTACTCATCTGTAAAGACTACGTCGCCACTTAGTGGCTGTCCAGTTGCCATATAGGCGTGAAAATTCCAACTTTCTTCACCGATGACCAACAGTCAACATTGCTGCATGAACAATGTGCCTACTGTGGAGACTCATACGCAGCAACGTTCCCTGAACGCGTAGTTAGGAGACACTCATGGCAGCCCCGAGGTTCATCTACGCGGTCAGCTGCTGAACAGTTGCACATCTATTCATCCGCATACATCTCCTCAGCCGTCATTCACCCACTGTTATTTATGGCCCTTGGTGTTCCGCTGTTGCCTCGGAGCCTGGTTTGGGTAGCGCCATTTTGCCATGCACGTTATACTCTAACCATGATGTCAAGCGAAAAGTTCAAAAACTTAGCCGTTTCGGAAATACTTCCGCCGTTGGCCCGAATGCCAGTGATCGTGTCCATTTGGTCGTCAGATAAATCGCTCCGTTTCCTCATTAAGACAACTGCTGCACTGTTTACCGTCTCTCCCCGACACGCTTTGTTATACCCTCCACTGCCAGTGCAGCCATCTGACGTCTGTGAGTGGTTACTGCGCGTTGACGTCAAACGTAGTCGGTGGCCACATAAATGTGGCTGGACCTCCTATTTACTTTGGGATGTAGCAGGCCAGCTGAGATATGAAAGTTTGCCTGAGTGTTTGTGAAACGAGAAACAATATGCAACCCCGTGAACACAGCTATTAGCTTGGAAGATGGGAGTTTCCGCAACACACCCTTCTTGAAGATGTGGAAGAAAGAGCAACAGTAGGTCACCGAGGATGTTTAAGTAAACTTCCTGGTCATGTTCATGGTAACCTGAATGAGTGGACCAACACAAAACCACCTCCAGCTTGAACAATACCGTCCACACAGGCCCCATTTGGCCATCGATGTACTCGACTCCTGTCATTTTTTGAAAAGAGGCAAAAATCGTCGCTCATCGGATCACACTGTACAGTAGGTCTCCAGTCAGCTCTTCTCCAGTTTCTACGCTGTTTGAAATATTGAAGAAGTGTAGCTTCATGTGCCTCTGTTTTGCGATGAGAGTGGAGCTGCTGCTACTAGGATCAATATTACGCTAAATAAATTAGTAAATGCATACAGACGCTGGTATGTTACTGTCAAATCTTTCAGAAGTGCTAGTTGCGCTAGTTCTACATCTACATTCTACTTCTACATTTATACTCCACAAGCCACCCAACGGTGTGTGGCGGAGGGCACTTTACGTGCCACTGTCATTACCTCCCTTTCCTGTTCCAGTCGCGTATGGTTCGCGGGAAGAACGACTGTCTGAAAGCCTCCGTGCGCGCTCTAATCTCTCTAATTTTACATTCGTGATCTCCTCGGGAGGTATAAGTAGGGGGAAGCAATATATTCGATACCTCATCCAGAAACGCACCCTCTCGAAACCTGGCGAGCAATCTACACCGCGATGCAGAGCGCCTCTCTTGCAGAGTCTGCCACTTGAGTTTATTAAACATCTCCGTAACGCTATCACGGTTACCAAATAACCCTGTGACGAAACGTGCCGCTCTTCTTTGGATGTTATCTATCTCCTCCGTCAAACCGATCTGCAGGAGACCTCCTGTCTAGTTTGAAAGGTAGTAGTAGATTCTGGTGGAAGTTGTGAGGGCATTTTATGAGAAGAGCGTGGATGGTTCAGTCAGTAAGAACATTGCAAATGGAATGGAAGGTTCCGTCTTCGAGCCCCTTCTCGACACACACTTCTATCCTGCTCACAAGCGTCAAAACAACATCCGCTCCACTGCAGAGTTTGAGATTCATAATAGTCCGGTCCTACTTGCCGATGGTGAGATGGAAATGAGTTTAAGGAAAATATAGAAAGGTACAGCTCCTAAAATAAAAGAGGAAATATTCTGCACGTATGAAAAATGTTCATTCGTACGAAATTCATCTACAACAAATGTCAACAGAAGGGAGTTACACTTGTGATCCTAATTTTGGAAGAATCCTGGGCATGTGAAGCTGTTATCTACCTATGGTCTTTCTGCTTGGATTGTATGCAGAAGTTATAATTCGTGATATCCTCACAATGTGTTGGAGAAAACATGCGGTGTATGGTGTAAGTAATACGGTGCGATTTTACGTAAATGTCTGTCTCCCAAGCAAATACATCATATTCAGACATGTGTGATAACGTCTCATCACTAATTCTACACAGTTTGTATTACGAGTGAAATGTAAATTTGTTTTAACATGGATATCGCTAATCTGAAACAATCCTTGTGCTGTAACTTTTCAATTCACCACTTTCATGTTAAACATCGTTACATAATAGGCTTAACTGTTTCCTTCAGGCCTCTAAAGTTTCACGACTTCACCCCGTATTAAGGAGGAAATCAAAGCCGTGCGACTGCCATCCTCACATCCAGAGCGTTGAGCGAAACATCGCTTTTGCGAGAACTCTCAGTTTGCAGTTTCTGCAACGGACAGCTTTCTGATGGAAGCGGTGTACTCTCTGGGGCATACGAAAAGAAAGGAAAGAGCGCATATTGCTGTCGCCCGCAAAACTTACTCACAGTCGAGAGAATAAAATGGGGAGCAGATTTAGAATTTCGTTCTTACGTGTGAGCACGCGGAATGGCGTACAGCAATCACTTGCGAGAGGACCTGAAAGGACGGCGTCGGCGATGAATACCAGTACAGGGTGTATCAAAAAGAATTGTCCGATTTGTCACGTCTATATTTCTGAAACTAATAAACATATGTAATGAATTTTGTTTTTTGATGAACCGAAAATTTAAAGTTTTTTTCATACCTTTTCATAGGTGTTCAATATGCCCCCTTGAGATGCATGGCATATGTCAATGTGGTATTCAAGTTCTTCACACACTGCTGCGAGCATGTCTCGAGTTACAGCTTCCACAACTGGTGTTATGCGGTGCCTCACTTCATTCATTGTTGTTGGTAATGGAGGCACATACACAGAGTCTTCTATAAATCCCCACAAGAAATAATCACATACAGTCAGGTCCGGTGACCTTGGGGGCCTGTAATGTAAGGCTGAACCGTTTGGTCCAGTGCAACCTACCCATCGTTCAGTAATCCTTTGATTTAAAAATATCCGCACTTCCAGATGTCAGTGTGGCGGTGCACCATCCTGTTGGTAAATGAAGTCGTACGAATCAGTCTCCAACTGTGAGAAAAGGAAGTTCTCAGACATACCGAGATTATGTGCTTCCTGTAACTGTGTTCTCGGCAAAGAAAAATGGACCAGACACCATTTCCCGGGAAATTGCACAAAACACATTAAATCTTGGGGAGTCTGTCTCAAGTTGTACAACTTCATGTGGTTGTTCCGTACCCCATATTCTCACATTATGACGGTTCACCTTTCCGTTTGTATGTTCCTCGCCACTAAACAATAAGCGTGGAAGAAATCTGTCATCCTCCATCTTGCCAAGGATGTAATTACAGAGCTCCATGCGGTGTTGTTTGTCACCTTCGCGAAGAGCTCGCAGTAGCTGAATTTTGTATAGTTTCACGTGTAAACGTAGATGCAACACACGCCAGACGGACATCGGGGGCATGTTTAGCTGTCGAACTGCGTGGCGAACGGATTTCTGCTGAATCCTTGTGAAACTATGGCGGATGAGTTCGACTTCTGTGTACACGTTTTGGAACGGCCCGGCGATTTGCCTTTTCGCCAGCAACCTGTTTCTCGTAATTGTTCATGCCATTGTTCAATGTTCTGTGCTGTAGGAGGATGCGCACCATACCTAATACGAAAGTCACGCTGAACAGTTATTACTGACCCGCCCTGCGCAAAACGTAGAACACAAAAAGCTCTCTGTTGTCCCGACACCATTTTTAGTGGAAATGAAGTGGCGCACACTGCTGCTACCTAGCGGGAACCATGTAATACTCTAGAGTTTGTTCTTTCGCGCCCATATCTCAAATAATATAATACTTACCATATTTTTATATCGGGTGATTCTTTTTGATACACCCTGTGTTACAATTTACTGTGTTGCACGCCTGCCATTTGCATCCGTCGAAATTAAACTCTTAATAAATGCACACAATGACTTTACTGTAATGTTTTCAATTCAAGGAATATATCACTATTGCGTTTCAAAGAAAACTGTAAAACAACAAAACATTTTAATACACTAATACTAGAAATTGAAATTGAGTAAACGTTCTTTGTTAGAGAGGACTAGGCTGACAGTAATATGTAGCACTGTTTATTGTTTCATGGGGGTGTGGAGGATGGAAAGCTAATACAGTAGTGCTGTCACACTTTAAGAGTGTACTGAAAGACTTAGAATTAACAATAACCTTGGTTAATCTACTGAACAAATTAAAAAATAGGTTGCACGTTTTACGTCCAAAATGTTTGAAATTAACAATGAACTCTACATGACGGTTAGCCAATTGTTACATCATATCAACAAATTTCTCAATAGTATAACGTGCTGAAGAACATAAATAGGAACTGACGAGAATTGGACTATCAAATCTAAAGCGTTCTCAGGACGAAACACTGATTTTTGAGTTTATCAATGCGAGGAAACGTTAACGACTAAGTCTATATGCGTCTATGGCATTTGTGAACAGTGAGTGTCAAGTAGTGTTGAGGAAGGACATTGAAATTAAAGATGAGAAAAGAATCACGGAAGCTTAGGGTTTCATAACCCATCGAAGAAGACAACCGAAACAGCACATTGTCCTGTATACAGTTTTCGTTCAAAATTATGTATAAGGAGAAAGAATATATATGTGAGAAACAATTTGTCTGATGGCTGAAATGCACTTTCATCGCTTTTAAAACTGACTGAAGAATGAAAACGAAACCGCACAATTTCACAGCAAAGCACAGGAAAGCATTTTTCTTTCACACCGTCTTTTTTTAACAGAAAACCTGTTAATTTTTTTAAAAAAGGAAGCATGTAGCCTTAGCAAGTTTCTTCTTGATATACTCATGTTCAGAAAAAAAAACAGAACATCTTTAACGACGTAACATGCTCTGCGGAAATGATTAGCATTTCAGTCACCAAGGTACAGCATGCGTCCTGTTGCCCGGTAGGCATAGTGTCCACCATGGGCCTTGATAACTTGGCCGACGCTTGATGGCAGCGACGCGTATCAGGCGCGAATGGGGTTCTGTGGTATAGGCATCCTCGCTGCATTAACCTGGTTCCAAAGTGCATTTGTGGTTGGCATTGGGTCACAGCGCTGCACCTGTCGTTTCACCACATCCACACGTCTCCGAGTGGCGGCCAGTCTGGTGATCTGGCGGGCCAGGGCTAAAGGCTGACATCCTGCGACACAAACAGGGCAAGTGCTTTTGCAGCAACATGTGGTAGTCCATTGTCTTGCTGAAAAATGGCGCCTGGGTCGTCGTGCACAAACGGTAAGGCTACGGGTCGCAGGGTGGCATTCACGTGGCTCGCACTGGTCACAGTGTCCTGGACACGCACCAACTGTGATTTGTGGTTGTGCCCAATAAGTCCCCGAACCATAAGGCCTTTTCAAACAAACAGAACCTGTATTCGTCCAAAAATATTATCTGATGCTATTCCTGTCGCCAGTGTTGTCGCTCCATACACCGTTTCCGTCAAGCACGTTTCTGCACATTCGTCAAAGGTACGAGGAGTAGTGGACGGCGTCACGAAGCCCGTGCCGTAATAAACGGTGACTGACTGTTTCCCCTGATAGTGTACGATGTGTTACACTGTTACACTGTTGCGTCAGAGTCGAGGAGGATTCAGATCTGTCCTGAAATGCCATTAGGATGAGGTGTCGGTCTTCCCGGGAGGTGGTCTGATTGGTGCGCCCTGACCCATCTTGTCGTGTTGTAGGGCCTTCCGTGAACCATTCTCCACACATCCGCTGCACTGCCGAAACACTTCGAATCACACGATCAGCAATTTCCTGGATGGATGTATCACATTCTCTCCGAATAATGCACCCTCTTTCAAACCCAATGATTTGACGGTACTGTTCGCGCACACGTCTGCGAAGCAACCTGCACGTCTGCTCAAGTCACACTGATCCTTTTCCTTAAGTTTATAGTGATAAAGAGAGCCGCAGGCACATTTTAATCTGTCTAAACGTTTGTTTGAGTATCGTGTAAAAATTTGATCTAAGCCGTTCAAGCTCTTTTCGACAATTTTGGGAACAACGTTAAACGACGTCTTGTCTTGATACAGTCGCGTACAATAGATGAAAGGCGCCATTAAACAAACCCAAGGGAATGTTCCTCGCAATAATAGAAGGACATGGCTGAGTGGAAATATGGAGGGAGAAGGAGAGGTGAACAGAAACATATAACATTAGTGACAGTATTCAGGGATAATACCGCCATTAATTTTGGTGACAAGGTTTTATGTTAAATATTCAATACAAAGAGAGAAGCCCGGGAAGGAGAAAATCAGTCGAGTAAATCTCAAACATAAGAATCATACCTGTCTAGAAAACATCGCCAACTTGACCTCATATTTTAAGAAAATAAAAGCATACTTGTAAGACATCAGCCCCAGCAATCGACCCAGCGCTAAACATTGGGCCATAATTAAGATAAACTGAAGATACAAAGAAACTGGTGCACCCGCCTAGTACCGTGTAGGGCCCCCGCCAGCACTCATAAGTGCCGCAACACAACGTGGCATGGACTCGACTAGTGTCTCGAGGGAACTGACACCATGAACCCTGCACGGCTATTCATAAACCCGTAAGAGTACGGGGGGATGGAGATATCTTCTGAACACCACATTGCAAGGAATCCCAGATATGCTCAATAGCCGGCCGCTGTACCCGAGCGGTTCTAGGTGCTTCAGTCCGGGAAAGCGCTGCTCCTACGGTCGCAGGTTCTAATCCTGCCTCGAGCATGGATGTGTGTGATGTCCTTAGGTTAGTTAGGTTTAAGTAGTTCTAAGTCTAGGGGACTGATGACCTCAGCTGTTAAGTCCCATAGTGCTTAGAGCCATTTTGAACCATATGCTAAATAATGCTCATGTCTGGGAAGTTTGGTGGCCATCGGAAGTATTTAAACACTGAAGAGTGTTCCTGGATCCACTCTCTAGCAATTCTGGACGTGTGAGGTGTCGCATTGTACTACTGCAGTTGTCCCCGTCCGTCGAAAAGCACAATGGACATGAATGGACGCAGGTGATCAGACAGGGTGCCGACGTACATGTCACCTGTCAGAGTAGGATCTAGACCTATCAGAGGTCCCATATCATTCAAACTGCACGCGCCTCACACTATTACAGAGCCTCCACCAACTTGAACAATTCCCTGCTGATATGCCGGATTACTGGATTCATGAGCTTGTCTCCATACCCGTACACGTCAATGCGCTCGATACACTTTGAAACGAGACTCGTCCGACCAGGCAACATGTTTCCAGTCATCAACAGTCCAATGTCGGTCTTTAAGGACGAAGCGAGGCGTAAAGCTTTGTGTCATGGCGTCATCAAGGGAACACGAGTGGGCCTTCGGCTCCGAAAGACCATATCGATGACGTTTCGTTGAATGGTTCGCACGCTGACACTTCTACTGGCCCGTCATTGAAATCTGCAGCAATTTGCAGAAGGGTTGCACTTCTATCACGCTGAAAGATTCTCTTCAGTCGTCGTTGGTCCCGTTCTTGCAGGATCATTTTCGGGTCGGAGCGATGTCGTAGATTTGATGTTTTACGTGATTCCTGATATTCACGGTTTATTCGTAAAATCCCCACTCCATAGCAATCGCTCGAGTGGCGACTATAACACCACATTCAGACTCACCTAAATCTTGATAAGCTGCCATTTTAACGGCAGTAACCGATCTAAAAACTGCACCAGACACATTTTGTCTTATATAGGCGTTGTCGATAGAAGCGCCGTATTTTGCCTGTTTACATATCTCTGGGTTTGAATACACATACGTATACCAGTTTCTTTCGCGCTTCAGTGAAGTACTCAGGTATGTCCTGATTGTGCACCTTTTAAGTTTCGTACGCACCGGTCGTTTGTCACTCCTACCGCCCCACTGCAGCCGCCTGATACCCGAGAGTAAAGAACTGTACAGTGGAGTGAATACGATGTTTGTGCTCATAATTTCGTGAACGAAGAAGCGACAGTGCGGCACCTGTGTGAGCGGGAGTGAATGACTAATAAATAGCAGCGTTTGGACGTCAAAGAACGAGACCTCCTGTAACTCTTGACAATGTATATGAAACACATCGCCCTCTGGAAAAGTTGGAAAAAGGGAAATTTGTCTTTCAGCACCATCAAGAGAAACTTACAATTATCAAAGCACCGAGCAGGTAGAATAAGGTACCGTCAATCGCTGGATGTATTTAGCTTCTGCGTATTCAAGGGTTTTGTGCACAGGTTTAAAAATTCGGCAAGAGTTCTGGATGCCGATGTGAACTTTGGCCATCGTACATGTTTCAAATGCAGTTTCTTCTTTACAAGCAGTTACGTACACCAGTGTTTCTGCGGGATCTTCCAGTACGTTTAGTATCGAAGAGGGAACCAGAATGACCAGTAAGATTACTTTGAACATCCAATGAAATATCTTGTTGACACTGGTAATACTCGTCGTTCACTGTGTCAAAGCGTGCGGTTTATAACCTGTAGCTGGTGCTAGAGATCTCTTTGCTTACAGGATTGTCGTATTGGATACACAAATGCAGTATAAATGAATGGGTGTTTCATTAAAGAAATTGCGTAGTGCTGTTTACTAATAAAAGTCACTGTTATTTTCTTTGGGCTGTAAAGCTTACACGGTAAAAGCGATGTACATTTGCAGGATTTGCGCTACTGGCATAACAAATTGTAAATCGAAAAGCATTAACTTCATTTCACAATAATTCTTCAAATTCTTAGCTTTATTCATTTACATATATATGTAACTGATATAGGATAACATTGCAGTAGCATGGTTAAAATACTATTGCACGGAAGGTTGACACATTACTTATTCTTTTCCACTTAAAATAACATGTGTTATCGAACAAGATTTCAAAACACGTCAAGCAGACGTGATCCCCTGCTTCCTCATCTCTCCTCGCCTTCTGCGGCGTATTCATACGAAAGCTTTGGTTGTCACTCCGGTGTACAGTATTTCACGGTCGGGTCTTAAGTGGGAGACGCAGAAGGCCATGACTATGTACTGTCAAAATTATGGCCCATATTTTCGCGCTGGATCTATTGTGGGGCTCATATCCTACAGGTGTGCTTTTTTCTCCTTAATATATGAGAAGAAGTTGATGTTTCTCTGTGAGACGAACTATTAATCTATATAGAAAGCAATATTAGGAAAGCCAGATCGGTGACGAACGATATGGAGAAATATTTTTCCATTCAAAAGAATAAACTGGTGGCGAACTTAGCCGAGAAACGAAAAACGATTTGTGAAACAAATAATTTCGAAAAATTCTACCTTACATGGAGTGTAAGATGTATTCCGACGGAAATATGATTGTAATGTATGAAAAGCAGTGACGTCAGGCACAATAGACGGTTACTGAAACACATGGAAAACTCTTAATATGTGAAGAAAAAAATCGGTGGGTTATATTTCAAAGCATCCTTGATTTATTGAATCGGTAATAGTGAGAGTGCAGAAACGAAGCAAATAAAACATTATTTGAAATAAAATCTGCAATGTACATTGGCACAGAAGAGAGACAACTACCGTCCGAAGAGAATATCAGGCAAACTGACCTGAAGTTTTAGTAAGTTCTGGGAAGAAAAATGGAATTGACTGTAGGACCTAAACATTGAATCTATTGCAAAATGAAACCTTTTTAATGGATTTCATGATTATATCTCACGTAGGTTCGCCGAAATTTTAGAAACGTGACGTTCATCTTAATTGCGTGCGAGACACTGTGTAATTGCCTGGAGGCACATTCCCCGTGCGTCATAAATGTAGGGATTAAATCGATTACCTTTAGAAGGTAAGCTGGCCATTAAAATTGGAACAGCATGAATTTTTACTTATTGTGCATATAAAGAGCACCAGGGAGAATACATCATTAAATCTAAAGGTGTTTTTTGGGAGAACTCTGAGTTCAAAATTTAGTACGCTAAATTTCTGGCAGCAGCAATAGCTCAAATCTGGCTGGGTATGTAGTAGAACCGAGCTTCCATTAGTTCATCCTGCTTCAACTTCGCGCCAGAGTTCATCAATCCTAATGGCGAGTGATGGCTTTCCTATCTTTCGGCAACTCACCACTCAGGATTTTTCAGAGGACGAGAGATCTGGAGTACAGGAGTAGAGCAGTTACAGCATGAGCAAAAATGCGTTCTTGCCTTATCCTGTTGAAAGTTATCACGGAGGCTTCATAGCTAGAGCACAGTATCAGAAATGTAATTGTTCCTTCCCAGCTCACCAGCTAGGAAAGAGTTTAGATCGTGCTGGGTACCGAACGGCACTCAAAACAATTACGCCAGGTGCTGAACCTGTACATCGGTGACGAACGCAATCAGGCAACGTTCTTTCTCATCTGAGTGTTCAGACTCTGCTGTGTCCTCGGTGATACTATACAGTGTTCATTGTTGTAACTGCGTCCCCCGCTATCAGCATTCCAGACGCACTGTCAGACTGGATACCGTTTTTACTGCACACAATCCTAAGTCTTGACTCAAGGTATGTGAAGCAGCTATTCGATTCTGTAGGGCCGACGTGCAATATGCCTATCCTCTCGGGCGCTAACCACGTAGGACCGCTGAGATCCTTCATAGGGATGAATATGGCCGTCCTGAACACATCGAATCAGCGCAAGTTGCACTGTTGCAGAACGATAAATCATAGTTCCGATTGTCACTTAGCCTGCCATTGTCGAATTCCGACAAGTGCTAATAGAAGTTTGTCCTCCTTACACGAAGCATTACACGAACTTCTGATAATCACCAACATTTAAACGCGATGTCTGAACGAGAAGTTTGCAGCATACTCTTTCATTATACACGATCCAGTCACATTAACGTTACCCAGCCAAAGTTCTACGCATCATGTAATGGATACTCACAGACAGTAGGTAGTAACATTCCCTGAAAAGGCTACGTTTGTAAATAGTTCCCGTGCTACCGTGGTTAAATTATATAGTGCATGGAAAAATGGCGGTATCCAAACCGGCGCTGAGGCAAGTGTGCTGCACGACGGTCATAGATGACATGGGTGAACGACGGCTGCGGAGACGTGTACGGACGAACAGACGAGCAACTGTGGAACAATTGTCCGCCCTCATGAACCAAGGAGCTACCAACAGCACCTCTTCAAAGACCGTCCAGCGAACGTTGCTGTGTATGGGGCTCCGCAGAACGTGCCTAATTCAAGCGTCGATGCTGACTGCGGTTCATCGGCGACGAAGGCTGGAATTTGCACGCTAGTACCGGACGGGCGACAGGTTGCTTTTTTCGACAAATCAGGTTTTATGCTCCATCGGACAGATGGCCTTTGGCGTGTACGGTCCTGTAACAACCCATTCCCTGGGTGATCTCGTCATTCTAGAAGACACAGTCGATCGACACAGTTATGCTTCTATCTACCATGTCCACCCCTTCATGTAGTTTATTTTTCTCGATACGGTGACATCTACCAGCAGGACAATGCAACGTGTCAGATAGCTTGCATGGTACGTGAGTGGTTCGAAGAGCACCAGGGTAAGTTTGTTATTCTCCACTGGCCACCAACCTTCCCTTCCAATGGAAAGTTTGTGGGACCACCTTGATCGGGCCGTTCGTGCCACGGTTCCTCAACTGGGAAACCTAGAACAGCAGGCCACAACGCTACAGTCGGCATGGCTCCACATCCCTCTCGGTATCTTACAGAACGTTATTGATTCTCTCCCTATAAGTAAGCGCTGCAAAAGATGGTTATTCAAGCGTATGACAGGTGGTCATATTAATATGGCTGGTCCTTGGGTGGCATATAATAGATGACGCTACTCTTACCTAATTTGTAGGTTTGAGATGAAATGCTAAAAATTTTCGTACCCAAACTTGTAACACTTCAGCCCAACATGACTTTTGTTGTATGCTGCGTTCACGGTTATGCAATTTTAATGACCAGCAGGCTATTTTCTTTATTTCAATCAAACACTCGACAATTCATAGGAAGAAATCATACACTTTGGTAAATTGGGCGCTTTACCGAATATGGGCTTATTGCTGAGGTACAGTGATGAAGGTTGGCGGGCAGACAAAGGGCTGTGACGCAGACTTTACAGTAGTCTGCAGCGCTTGGCGGCGTACACTGCTGTAACGCGGCTGCAAGTGCCGTCATGCAGCCGTGAATCATTAATCTGACGGATGCATAATGCAGCTGCCCTCTGGAGTCTACAGAACTGGTGTTCGTGGCCAAGTTGTGCGCTGGGCAACTGCGTACTCTGGCGGGCGGGAAACTGTGGAGTGCCCCACAGCTATGCGCTTCTATTTGTTGCACTCCCCAGCAATGGACATTTACGGGGCAGCAGGTATCTACCTCTACCGTAAAACTAGTTTTTTTCCAAAACATGAAGTACAAAAATTATTATTAAATGCTATATTGATTAGTGATCTTCTTCAACCAGCTCCTCATTGCTTGCACCGGAACAATATGCATTGTTTGGCAAGGAAAAATTAATTATTAAATGAAAGAAACAGAATATTTTATTGATGACCACTGGTTTTGCTCTGCCCTGCAGACCATCTTCAGATCTAAGTCGGACAGGGAAACCGGCGAGAAAACCTACAAAATTGTAAAATTACAAACAACAATATCAAATGCAGGATAAAAATATCGAGAAGTCATTTAACCCACACTTACTGGGCACCATAAAGTGCAATTTACCAACGGTGATATGTATGACAAATATAAAGACTGCAGCAGGTAGGTAAACGATTTCTATAGTCGCGTGGCAAGTGCAGTATCATTCGCTATAACATTAATACAGCATTAAGGAAAATTCTTCCATCAGATAATAGAAATAATTAATAAAAATTAAATCAAAATTTAAAAACTATTTAAAATAAAAAATTATTAAATGATAACCTAGTACATTTCAGTATGTGTAAGGTACAAAGTGAAATATAAAATACAAATACACGGATCTACCCACAGTAAATTGTGCACACACATTATCCTTCTAGTTTATACACTTCGTAGAACAGCGAAATAAACGAACACATCCCACTGCGTAGAGAATCTGCTTTATTGAAACATTTTTAAGAACATGCCTTTATTTAGTAAATAACTATAAAATAAAAGTAAAAGTAGTAAGGACTCCTACCGTGACATAAAAATAGGAAGAAATGGGAAAAAAATAAACAGCAACTTTTACCAAACGCTAATATTCATGTTAATAACAGCGTCGCATGATGCCACACACCAGCGCCCAGTGGTACCCGTATGCAACACTTTTACTAGCATGAACACTGTAGGAAAGACATTTTTTGTTATCTTTTGTATATTTTAGTTTTATTATTATCTTATTGTTTTGTGATGCAAACATTTCTGTTTTGTATCTGTAAGTTAATTTTTTATCGTCTGGACCACTGTAGACATACTGCCCCTTATGGCGCCATGTATGTGTTGGGTGGGTGATTCGGTGATGATTCTTACGCTATATTTATGGTATTGCTTGTAATCTTAAATTTTTGTAATAATTGTCGCTTCTTTGTCCTGTTCAGCTTACAAGGGAATCGCGCTTACTCGTCATCACCAATTTCGTCCAGATTTAAGATATATGTAGCATTTGGCAAGAAATAAAAGTGGCAGATGTGGTACCTCTAGAAGACTAGTTTAGAAAATATAGCATTTTTGACCCAGTTCGGGAGGGACACGAGCCTCTTATGTTAAAGTTGTTTTGTGGTACCGTTTGGTGCAGCATGATGATTAAAGAACAGAAGTAGGAGGGTCATGGAGTCTAGTCCTCGTAAAGATTTTTTTATTTTCGATTTTTACGTTACTTTCACCAGTATTAGTAGGTATTAAAATCCATGGAGAAGAAACAAAAACTTTGAGGTTCTGTCAGAGACAGCAAAGGACCTGGAAGAGCAGTTGAACGGAATGGACAGTGTCTTGAAAGGAGGATATAAGATCAACATCAACAAAAACAAAACGAAGATAATGGAATGTAATCGAATTAAATCGGGTGATGCTGCCGGAATTAGATTAGGAAATGAGACACTTAAAGTAGTAAAGGAGTTTTGATATTTGGGGAGCAAAATAACTGAAGATGCTCGAAGTAAAGAGGATATAAAATGTAGACTGGCAATGGCAAGGGAAGCGTTTCTGAAGAAGAGAAATTTGTTAATATCGAGTTTAGATTTAAATGTCAGGAAGTCGTTTCTGAAAGTATTTGTATGGAGTGTAGCCATGTATGGAAGTGAAACGTGGACGATAAATAGTTTAGACAAGAGGAGAATAGAGGCTTTCGAAATCTGGTGCTACAGAAGAATGCTGAAGATTAGATGGGTAGATCACATAACTAATGAGGGGGTATTGAACAGAACTGGAGAGGAGTTTGTGGCACAACTTGACTAGAAGAAGGGATCAGTTGGTAGGGCATATTCTGAGGCATCAAGGGATCACCAATTTAGTATTGGGGGGGGGGGGGGGGGGCAGCGTGGAGGGTAAAAATCGTAGAGGGAGACCAAGGGATGAGTACACTAAACAGATTCAGGAGGATGTAGGTTGCAGTAGGTACTTGCAGATGAAGAAGTTTGCACAGGATACAGTAGCATGGAGAGCTGCATCAAACCAGTCTCTGGACTGAAAACCACAACAACAACAACAACACCAATATACACCGAAATAATGCTCAATACTTTATATTTATTAAAATTTTCATAAAAATCATGGAAAGAAAAGGAAACGGAAAATTTAACATAGCAAACAAATTTCCTGGAAGGATGTGTAAGGCGTTCAGCAGAACTCCGCGTATAAAGTTAGACTCTTTTATTTTTTTCAGTTGACAGCTTCCTCGCGATGGGGTGATATTTAACTTAAGCTGAAGTTATTTTTCACGCGCAACTTTCGATCGCTGTTCGAAACTCAGGATGTAACTAACAGAAATTCTTTACGCTTTTTCACAGACCCTTCTCCGAAAGTTATTTGTAGATTCTTATAGGACATTATAGCTACAATCCTTTCTTGGAAATTATCTGCAATTCAAAATTTTCTTTGTGTCTTTCTATTTAATGTTTTTATGAAGGTATTAACAAATACAATACATTGAGCACTGTTTTTCCATTTTTGTCCACTACCTGCAAATACCATAAAGTTAGACAAAATCGGTGATGACGAGTAGGCATTCTTTTTTTTTTTTTGTGAGACCTGAAGATTATCTGCAGTGCTCATCGAAACTGGGTGCCGTCAATAAAAAAGGTTCTGATCCAGGCTTTTTTTCATTTATTAATACAACTGAGGGCACGGACCCTATGGCATGGAGTCAGTCATGAAATACTAACTGCCTCCCTTCCATGTATAAATAATCAGTCATAATTATCCAGCACAACCGGCCATACTCTCCCTCAAATGGAGACACCAGTCTACCCTTTCCTATCGTGATGGAAATCTTACCAACCTCTAAATGTATATGACACAGCAATCAGTATTACAATGTAGTCACGCCTTCCACACAATTGGCCTGTCATCGCATAAACGTTACATTTTCTACCCGTAAAATATTATCAGACGACCTCTACACAGTCATCCCCCTTTTTTAAGATCTTTAAGATTTTACTCTGGTGTCACATTTGGGAGAATCTGAGAGTATATTGGGAGAATATGAGAATATATAGACGATTCTAGAAATGTCACTGAATATCCCCATGATTTCCACAAAGGCAGTCAAATGACACAAGTGAAAGCATTGAAACGGTGACATAGTGAAGCTGCAAGGAAACTGAGTACCTCCTTTAGCGGACTACGAGGTCAAATAAGAACTCCCCAATCTACTTAAGTAGCCCTTGATAGATCACTCACCTTCAAGAAATACACGCGTCAGGAGGTTGAGATAAGAAAGAAAACTTACTTCGTAAACTTGTCAATTCCTTGTGAAGAACAGTTCCTACATCGTGCCGACTTCCAGATGTTGTACCATGCCACTCTATACCTGAACTACCTTGCCCCATACGGGCAAGCAAGCAAAGATGGATGACATTGCTGTAAACAAAACTTGCAACATTAGCACTGCCTGTCTTAAAATCACTGCGGTGAACATAACTTCGTAGCGGGAATTGCTGCTACAAACATTTAAAGATAAATCGTTACTAGTCTGTATAGATGGGGAATATACGAAGTACCTGAACGAATAGACATATTTTGCGCTGATGGATTTACGAAAGCCGCAACTTTGGCACCTAAAGAGTTTTATCAAGAATATTGAAGAACTTGCACAACCACCACATAAATAATGTAGTGACCAGTGGCAAAGCGAACAAGCTGTTTCAGTATATTAATTTTTTTTCTTTTTTTGGAGGGGTGGGGTGGCATTCATGTAAGTGACCAAAAATGTCAATTTTAATTTATTTTGTATTTTCTAGTAGAATTCATGAACGATACCTTCCCGTAGTTTCATTGATGAAATCGCATCCGAAATGGCTGAAAAATAATATCTGACGTGACATTCCTGCCATGCCCACTTTTTGAAGCAACACTTCAATATTAGCGCGGTGAACAACGATTCTGTGGATTATTTTCAAGAAAACTTGCATGGGATGCATCTAGATGATTGTGATATATCCTCTTTGGTTTTAAAGATCATCTGTGACTCTGTTCCGCATCTTAGAAACAATAACAAACCAGCTGCTTTGTTTATGAAAAAGCAATTCTTGTTTTGCCTTGCGCTACTGACGGAGATGGCAAAGCTATTGGACAAAACGTACCCTCTGTAAGTGACATAAAAAGTGCAGTGAGGGCTACATATTTCCACATATTGTCAACACATAAACATGTGTGCCCCTTTGATTACTATAAATGTCTACAGGATCAGAGGGATAACAGTTCCTACATTCACAAGAAGAAGCTTCCAAATTCTATCCTGGATTTATCAGGCCCACTTGCAGGTTTCTGGCCGATCCTTAACTTCTAAAAAAGTGTTTTCAAGGAAAAATCCAGAATCCTAATGAGTCTCTATCTTCACTCATATGAAGACGATGCCTCAAAACCGTATTTTCATCTGCTACATATGTCAGAATTGCAACATATGATGTAGTTCTTGTACTTAATGATAGGACGGTAGGAAGGATGAAGGTATTAGAGAGAATGGACTTTAAGATAAGAAATTTCACTCAAGACAGCTGGAGAAAAACAGAATTACAGAGCCTCTCTACAGCTGAAAAGGCAGTTGAAGACCTGGTGAAGGAAAGAAGGCAGAAAACAAGAAACCAGAAGAGAATTATTGAAGATAAAGGGGACCCAGAGTACAAATCTGGGGCCCCCTGAAGAGATGACACAAGAAAGAAGGTTACCTTGTTCTTTAAATTGCTTTTTCTGAAAATTATTATTGTTTTTAAATTTATGTACCTCCTTCTCAGAATCTATAAACGCTAGAATTATGGAATTTTGGAAACTTATTTCTAAAAACCTAATAAATGTCGTGCATAGCTGAGATCTGGGCCAGAGGTCTTGGAATTTTGCTTTAATTTTCTATTATACTTAACAGAATTGCAATTAAAATGTATTAAAATTCGGCTATTCGATATATTTACGATTCCTCATGCGAGGAGCTTACCATTCGTACATTGGAAAAGAGAATAAGCAGAGAAGATTTTGCAAAAATCTCTTGAATAGTTTCTAAGAGAAAGGTGCAAATACTAACTTTGGAATACATAGTTTTATAATTGCATAAAGAATTGAAAGATATACAATCCAAGGGACTTAACAGTAAATGTATTAATTCCATGTAAAGCATAGTACAAAATTTCATTGCCCTATCTTCAAAATTGTGGATTTGGTGCATTTTTTAAACTGTGTTTTTCATGAATGTCCCCCCTAAACTTTGGTAGAATATCTGAAGTGGCGTCAAAACCCAATTGAAGTGACCATATACAAAGACAATATAGTTGATTGGGGTGAACTACAAGCTGTAGGTCCCACAAATGAATACAGAATATCATTTTTCTCATATCTGCCTTAAAAGCCGTAACAGCACGACGTGGTGGATATATTGGGGAAGGAGAAGGCAATAACAATGACAGACTACTGCTATAAAATAATTTAAACTTTTCCTATGATTTTCACAACGTTTGTGATTTTAAAAAATTGAATTAATAATTTAAACACGAAATAAATGATCAGTTTTTTACTTCTATGAGTTCAGTTTAGTTGGGCAATGTGAACTACCCATCTGATTCTGACATAACCCTATCCCTTCAAACTATACATTTTTCCCTTTGTATTTCCTTCCAGTGCTCGCAGAGTAATCAGAATTACTACCCTCGCATCGTCACTATTTCTGATACCGAATTTTCGTCCAGTCACTTCAATTATTTTTTCTTTTATGTGGGATTGTACAGTTCAGTTTAGAAGCGCAGACTGTGGTAATCAACATCCAACATTTCCCACAGTTAACGTATGGTGGTTTCTTCGAAACTGCGAAGATAATACTTTTCTAGAAATCTGGTCGCACGTCTCCACATGTAATTTGCAACAGGGTCTTGCACGAACGTTACAAATGTAGGGCCGTTCAATCGTAACAAAGTAACAAATCCTCAAAATCTAAGGAGTCGCTTAGCACATGAACGACAAGTTTCAAGATTTTTTCACCATCCTGCATCTCAAATCGCTTGGGAAGGAAGGTGCCGTCTGTGGAGACAGTGATTCGGAATAACCGCTGCGAAACAACTGCTGACGCTGCCTACCACGGCGCCAACGTTTCTGGAGAAAGTGGGGAGCTTTGTGTTTTTTAGAGATATTAAAAATCATCTTGGTGGTTTCAAGTGGAATGAAAAAGAATATCGCGGCGCGAGCAATATCCTACCGAGAAAGTCTGCCCGAACTCTTGGCAGACAAGGTGGAAGCGAGTGGGTCGTGGGGACCAAGAGATTGCATGCATCACAACATTCGCGGAGCACTACTACTTGCAGCCGCAGGTCTTAGCGGAAGTTGTTGTGAACGTCTAGGCCAGTCACGAACTGTTATCAAATCAGAAAAACCATGTTCAACAGTTTTCGAGACCTACATTGATACGGTTTTCTGGTTTTCTTGTAGCTTACATCTTTCACATTAGTGCCACTGTCTTCCTCTTCTTTTTTTAATTTTTTAATGGAAACGAGTCACGTATTTTTGCCTTTACGTACCCAGTAAAGGTGTCAAGAGGAAGTGCTGATGCCACGTGAAATTAGGATAGAAAAAAAGATTACCGATCAATGAATACAGGGCACGGGGTGGAGTCCCAAGATAACAGGATCATTACAGAATATCTAAATGACGAAATCCATTTATTACTTTTCTAGTGGTGTTTTCTCTTCGCCAACATATGTTTCGAAGCCTCAGATTGATTATCAGAGTATCAAATTGTATACACTGACGGAAAAAAATTAATTTAGATTACAGGTTAATGTAAGCACGCGATAAACCATTGAAAATGTGAAATTCTGGTACTTTAATAACAGGTATAAATGCCAGAATGTTGAATGCAAGCATACAACACGCATTGTGTTGGACAGGTGCCGGATGTCAGTTAACGGGATGGAGTTCCATACTTGTACTTCGTCAGTTAGTACAGGGACTGTTAATGCTTATCGTTGATGACGCTGGAGTTTTCGTTCGATGATATCCCACATGTACTCGATTGGAGGCAGATCTGGTGATCTAACAGGCCAAGGCAACGTGTCGACACTGTATAGAGCATGTTGGGTTGTGTAACAGCAGTATGTGGGTGAGCGCAATTCTAATGGAAAACATCCCCGGAAATGCCGTTCATGAATGGCAGCACAACAGGTCGAATCACCAGATCGACGTATAAAATTGCTGTCAGAGTGATTGGAATAACAACGAGACCGCTTCTGCTGTCATACGAAATTGCACCCCAGACCATAACTGTACGTGTAGGTCCATTCTATTTTACAAGCAGACAGGTTGCTTGCCTGCCGTCAACTAGCCTCCTTATAACCAATGCACGGTCATCACTGGCACCGAGGTGGAACGAACTTTCGCCGGTCGCGGTGGCCGAGCGGTTCTAGGCGCTACAGTCTGGAATCGTGTGACCGCTACGGTCGCAAGTTAGAATCCTGCCTCGGGCATGGATGTGTGTGATGTCCTTGGCTTAGTTAGGTTTAAGTAGTTATAAGTTCTAGGGGACTGATGACCTCAGAAGTTAAGTCCCATAGTGCTCAGAGCCATTTGAACCATTTTTTTAGAACGAACATTCATCAGAAAACACAACAGACCCACCCCGTCCTCTAATGAGCTCTCACCTGACACCACTGAAATCGCAAATGGCGATGGTTTGGCGTCAGTAGAATGCACTCTACAGCGCCTCTGGCTCGGATCTGTCCTTGAAAAATCCGATTTGTAACAGTTACCTGTGTCACACTGATGCCAACTGCTGCCCATATTGCTGCTGTAGATGCAATACGTTGCGCTAGAGCCACAAGCCAAAAGCAGTGGTCTTCCCCCTCGATAATGCCACGTGGCCATCCGGAGCTCGGTCTTCTTGCGACCGTACCTTCCCGTGACCACCCCTGCCAGCAATCACGTACGGTGGCTACATTCCTGCCAAATCGTTCTGCAATATCGGAGAAGGAACTTCCTGCTTCTCGTGGTCCTATTACTCAACATTGTTCAAACTCAGTGAGGTGTTGATAATGATGTCTTTGTCGCCCTAAAGGCTTTTCAGTTTCAAAAGTAACTAATGCACACAACTGTAACAGCTTATATTTAAAGCGAACTTTGTGCGAAATTGGAATAGACAGCATCTTTCAGATGTAGGAACACGCCTACCAGCTTTCGTTTATGTCGCACAAATTCTTCTTAGTGTTGCAATTCTTTCCGTCTGTAAAGTAGGACCTTCATTGCGAATTCAGCTTTTCAGAAACGTGTCATCTTCAAAAACTGTGTAGACGGCATTTGTAAGTTACGTCCCTGTGGTGTCGTATACGACAAAAGCACTCCGTCTTCAGGCCACAAGTGGCCCATCGGGACTATCCGACCGCCGTGTCATCCTCAGATGAGGATGCGGATAGGACGGGCGTGTGGTCAGAACACCGCTCTCCCAGTCGTTATGATGGTTTTCTTTGGTCGGAGCCGCTACTATTCGGTCGAGTAGCTCCTCAGTTGGCATCACGAGGCTGAGTGCACCCCGAAAAATGGCAACAGCGCATGACAGCTCGGATGGTCACCCACAGGTGCCGGTGACGCTCGACAGCGCTTAACTTCGGTGATATGAAGGGAACCAGTGTATCCACTGCGGTAAGGCCGTTGCCCCTATACGACAGGAATCAGCAAAATTCAGAGGTAAGCGCTTTCGGTGATCTGGCATCGCTATGTAGTTCCTCGCATAACAACTGCAGCCTTACATGAAGCTGTGACTTGGGAACATACAGGGTGGTAATTAAGAAACTGATGGAGTTCTGAGAGCTGCACTGCGGACTGTATACATCGCAAGAGGCTGAGACAATGCGTGTTCATTAACTTTCAGCAACCAGGTGAAAAAAATATTAGGATTTAAGCAGTCAGAATGCGACAAAATTCCTGTTTTGACGTCAGTATACTTTTTGTCGATTGGCGACGAGACGATGGTTTTTATGCTGTAGTTCTCCACAAGAAAAATAATTTCCTTTGAGGAGAAAGACCGTGCACTGCTGGTAAAGTTGTTTTACCAGAACGGCAGCAATAGCAGCGCTGCATTGCAGGAATAAGACCAGCGGAAACAGCTCCGACGAGGCCACATGTCAATGAATCATCTACGGAATATGACCACGGAATTTAAAGGAACAAGTAATTAGATGGTGCTTCAGGGAGAAGAAGGCGATCCATTCCCACCGGAGTTGTTGATGAAAAAATGGTTCAACTGGCTCTGAGCTCTATGGGACTTAACATCTGAGGTCATCAGTCCCCTAGAACTTAGAACTACTTAAACCTAACTAGCCTAAAGACATCACACACATCCATGCTCGAGGCAGGATTCGAACCTGCGACTGTAGCGGTTGCGCGGTTCCAGACTGAAACGCCTAGAACCGCTCGGCCACATCGGCCGGCCAGTTGTTGATGACATTACTTTCGCTACAATCGACAGTGCAGCACATGCCTCAAATTCTGCAGCCTGTGCTCGAGCTGGGTCACGGGAATTGTCTCTCCCCTGGTTAACGTTTCAAAAAATTTTGGCTCGTTATACACTGGTATCTCTACAAGATTCAGAATTTGCACCAAAGGAATCCCAAGATAGGCTACAACGCTGTGACTTTGCCCTTCGTTTTCCGGCACGCGTGGGAATGGATAACATGTAGCCGGTTAATATTCATTGAACTGCGAGGCAAATTTTACTCTATACGGTGCCGTGAATGAACAGAACTGTATCATATGGCGCTCTATTCCGGCACATGTTATGCAGGTACATCCACTGAAGTTGGCTGATGTGACTGCGTGGTGTTGTTTCACCAAGTTTCTTCATTCTCGCTCTGTTTTTCTTCGACAGCCGGCCGGTGTGGCCGAGCGGTTCTAGCCGCTTCAGTCTGGAACCGCACAACCGCTACGATCGCAGGTTTGAATCTGCCTCGGGCATGGATGTGTGTGATGTCTTTAGGTTAGTTAGGTTGGAGTAGTTCTAAGGGACTGATGACCTCAGATATTAAGTCCCATAGTGCTCAGAGCCATTTGAACCATTTTTTTTCTTCGACAAGTTGACACCACACCGGCCTGTTTTGATGAACAGTGACATCTCCACGTCATAAGAACCTCTTGGAGCAACATGTGATTCCAACTTTGCAATAACGGTACTATATTCACACACTATTTTCGTGCACGATGGGGTGACACCGTAGGTCGCTCGTAGGTGAAATTTGCTTCGAGAAACCTTTGGTAATGATCGGAACATCAGTAGGTAATTTCAAGATATATGGCCTTCAAGATACCCCGACCTGAATCCAAGTGACCACTGCTTGGAGGAACACCTGAATGATCATGTCTATCAGGAATATATCCTGACTCTTCCTGATGGGAAGGATGGCATAAGAAGACATATCGCTCTGATTACGCCGGATATGCTGCAAACATCTGTCGACCATACCATGTTACAGTTGCACATGTTGCTGAGTCCAAAGGCAATATTGAACCCCTGTTGTAACTCGTGACCTAATATACGTGCCAGAAACACATTAGCACTTGTCTGATTGTTACTCTCCTTTACATGCACCCACACCACATTGTGATTACATAAAGCGCCATATTTTCACCAGGTAGCAGAATGTGATACTATTATTCTATCAGAATACTCAGCAGGTTCACCGCTTAATGAATGTACATACTGTGCCTCAGCGTCCTACGATGTATACATCCCACAGTACAGCACTCGGAACACCGTCTGTTTAATTATAGCCACCTTGTCTCGGTGTTGCCAATAATACCCACAGCGGGTACTATAGAAGACCCTCTTACATTTTGATGTATAGTCTCATTCAAAAGGCTCTCCACATCCAGAAATTGATAAAATAACCAGCGGAAACGCTGCCTGAACTTCAACAAGACGTTGAATCTAGCATTGGTAATGCTGAATCGTTTCGACTGCTGAATGTGACGCAACAAAAGAGATACCGTCTCCACAACTTATACTTTCTGCCATAGTTTTCGGTTGCTCGCCCGCAGGAGTTAAAGACCGTTGGAAGTAAGGATCTCGGGTGAATATCGTGATTGTCAGTGGGAGACATATATAATACTACGACAACAGACCAACGCCGGGAGTTCAAAATTGTTGAGGCTTTCGTGTCCTCTTGCTGAAGTACTGCCTATATGATTTCGTCTCGGATTCTTCGATCGACTTTTGTTTGATGATTTTTCTAACGTTTCACCAGCACGAGTGCCTGGCATTGTCAACCGCTGTCCCCATTGCTGGTGAATGACTTCGACAATGTCAGAAAAATAAACACAAAGACCCGAGACGAACGAAAAAAGATATTTTTCCGTCTTTAGAGGGAAGTGTGGGATGGCTTAAGCGAGGCTTGTAGCCTTTTTCAGCTACGGGATTTATAAAAAAATGTGTTGTTTCATTATAAAATGTGCTATAAATAATACGAGTATTTTACAGTTCATATGACAATATACTGGTAGGTTATAGTTGAAAGCATGCAGTGTACATTTAGACCCAATTGATGCTGTATTGCTAGGACTGTGCAAAGCGTCTACGATCTACAGACATGTAAAACTATGTAAGAATAAACTAGCCGACAGGGACCGTCGACTACTGTCACGCCTCGTCAATGACAATAGGGGTCAAATCCGCCACTAATTCCCTCTGTCGGTCACAATATCCTGATCTTACCTGCATCAATTAAATTATACGTCGAAGAGAAAGGAAAACTGCTGCCAAGAATGTCAGCTGTTGCAGGAATGTAGGAACATGGAACCATTCCGCTGCGGAGTGTAATTCATTTATGTAATGAAACCTAAAAGAGTAAACAGAAACTCGGCAGTACTTTGCGAACAGGACGAAATTAAAACGGTTTTGAGTGGGCGCACAGAACATATTAAGTAATTACGTTCTGCTGTTGGGACGCCTCTTAGTCTGTGATTACTGCATCGGCTGCTGGAGGAACGCGGAAGCCGTAACCAAGTTGCCAGTAGCGACAAAATTAATTGCTGCAGCAAGTACGCAAGCCAGGCAAGTCGTGTAGCGCCACATCTGTACATTTTCGAATTACTCCGAAATAAATGAAAGAGACTAAATCTTATTTTGTCAGTATTTGATCAGCTTTTCGTAATGTTTTCTGTGGACGATTGAAGTATTTAATAGAGGCCTGTTTTCAAGATATGGAAGCCTGCAATAGGAGTGAGTCGGCCGGACTCTCTCTCAGCATCGTTCCACATCGCAGCACGCATTTTTTGCACTGTGGGAACACATATTCTCGATCTCGACATACTTTGGGGTAGTGGATGTTAAACGTTTTTGCTCAAGAGCCAATACTAAATAATTGTGGGTCGGTACGTAGGTCCATATAAGAATCGATCTCATTATTACCTGGCAATCCACATCAATTAGTATGTTATGAGCGCCCAATAGATGAGCTACAGTCAGAGCATGTTAAGTGGGCCGCTGACGTCACCCACCTTCCCCCCCCCCCCCCCCCCCCCCACCATCCCTTAGCCTCCATCACTGGTCTTTGAAGTTGAGACTAATCGGAACACTTCATGGCAACTGGACTCAGATTCCCGCCAAAGCTGTGACATTGAGACTACCTGACAACGTATTCTTGCAATGTTGTGCTTGTTGTATGAGCGGGAAATTAACTTTTTAATAACAGTAACTGTACTTATATTTAAATGTATTACGCAATACGAGACACAATCACAATGTTTACTAAATTTAATGAGTCGTTTTTCTTCTACTGATTGCTCTTTATTACATCAATTTCATATTCCTTGCTACATATACTTACCATTTGAACACTTCCCAGAATCGGCGATGCACCCATATTTAGCGTTTATTGTTGTACAGAAAATTAGTATTGTGAAATCGGTGGTTTAATTTTTAATAAAAGTATACTTTGAAAACTCCCATTCAAATTATTAGAAACATTTTTTTTAGTATTAGGAAGACCGGGCTGTGTTGTGTAGTAGTCCAGAACAGCAGGGACGGGGGCTGGAGAGGGGTCGAAAGGGTGTTTGGAGGGTTGGGGAACGTCGATGATTTGGAAAAGGCTGAGAAAAGATGGTTTAAATGATCCAAGGAAGACATTGGACGAAATCATGGCGAAGTACCCAAAAACAGTGCATTGTGTGTCACTTTTGTAGTCAGCATAGTGCACTCATAATTGAATAAACAGTCGGTGTTATATTCCCTCACCTTTCCTGACGTCACACTGAGGTACATGGTAGTAACTTAACTTTTCCACGATTGCTTGGTTTTGGAAGCTACACATTACACCTTATTTACATTGGCAGAGGCTCTACCGAAATTAACATTAAGAAACATGCTACTGTAGCCATTCTAGTTTAAGTTTCTGTTGGTTTTGCTAACTATTTTAGAACATTAGTTAGGTCACACCTGATTCCTCCTCCAATAGTGTAGGTTATACTAACCAGTGCACTAAGCAAAAACGCAGTCGTACGTTAATTCGTAGTGGAGATCCTATAGCTCACAGTACACACGTAGGGACTTCAGAAAGTGTGCCACTGAAATGACGTGGTAACCGTGGATATACTCCAGAGATGAAGTACGCAGGATGCTACGATTATTCTCGGAAAAACCTCTAAGATGCTTCAGGTTCACCGTCAAATTCTGGCGGTGCATGGACCAAATGCAGTGTGGCGTCCAACCGTAGTGAAATGATGTCAACAATCTCCTGAAGGCCGCACAGACATGCATGATGCCTATTTTCCAATGACGACGACTTTCACACAGCAACGATCCTTCCGCTGTTTACGGAAGATTGGTGACTGTGCTAAAAATATTGTGTGTCTGTGTCAATTTGACGTGTAACGTAGCTTTCAATAAAAGTTACTTGGCCTGCCACATTAAAGTATGACTTACTCCTTCAGGTCACCTCACGTATCTCGTAGGTCAGCATTGTCATCGCTTTCGCCACATGTTGTACATTTTTTCTAACGAAATTTTGTAGAAAGGTCCATACTTACATATTCCAGGTTGTACTCATATTCGCCAGAACTACGAATGGAAACACCGTACAGCAATCTAGATATCCGCCCCTGGTAGCTGAGTGGTCAGCGCGACGGAATGTCATGCCTAACGGGCCTGGTTCAGTTCCCAGCTGGGTCGGAGATTTTCTCCGCTCAGGGACTGTTGCGTTGTCCTTATCATCATTATTTCACCCCCATGGACACGCAAGTTGCCGATGTGGCGTCAGCTCGAAAGTCTTGCACCAGGCGAACGGTCTACCCGACGGGATGCGCTAGCCACACGGCATTTCCATTTCCAATGCAGATGTGGGTTTGGCGTGCTTTCCCTATACCGCTTAAGGCGAATGCTGGGATGGTTGCTTTGAAAAAGCAGGGCCGAATCATGTACGGCCCATTCCTAGCTTGCGCTCCTTCTGTAATGACAGCACCGTAGACAAAACGTTGATCTTTCGTCCTCCCTTCTGTAGCTTCCCTATACAAACATGTAATAATAATGTTTAGTGCAACTGAAGTGAGACGTAGAGCAACTATGAGAAAAACCGTGTTTCATGCGATCAATTACAAAAATGATATTAAAGAAAACAAAGACAGTAATTATGTATTTGGAAAATAAACATAATTGCACAAATAAGTGTTCATTTTCGGTCTTCAACCGATTGATATATGTAACGGTTCTGTTTCTCTGATTTTATTGCGAAGCGTTATTACGCGTGCTGCTTATCCAGGTTTGTGCTGTAATGTAACGTAATTTACTGAGCTAATGTGAAACAGATGACAAGTTAGAGTGTGAGTTGAGCTTTATTTGTAAAAATGTTAAAGCTATGTCAAATAATCCCAGTTTTCATAATCATAGCTTTCTCTGCAGCGGGAAGAAACCGGAATCGTTGGAGCGCTGCAGTCCGGCACCATTAAGCGGCACATTTAAGTTTTACACTATTGTTTTCAGGCACGTTACTGTTACGGCAGATTATTTCATAATTATCTACCTAGCAAAGCTGCTGACCTGGACCAGGCAGTTTACTGCCATATTTGCAAGTCATTTTAAAGTATGAGGTGGAATTAGATCTTCACCTGTACTACGTCTAAACGAGGACAACTTTCATTACAAAGAGTGAGCATTATATTTCACCTAGCACGTTGAAAAGCAAAGTCACACCTAAAGGCACATTTAATTTCACGAATAGTTATCAGTTTGCATTTGTTTGCGTTTTAATGTGTTTGTGGTAGGATACCGACCATATGTGGCTTAGAATTCGCAAAGCTTTGATAGATCGTTTTCACCGTTTTATCAGTTGTAGCAATATTGCGCCACATATAGACAGTTACACTGAAATAATAATAGCAGTCTTTAACTAACTTAATAATAACAAACAGAAGTATTAACATATTTTCCAAGCATGTGTAAAACGTACTTAAACAGTGTACGAGCATATTAAAATTACAATACTGCATCAGATTTTAGCAATTTCGCTTTTTCTTCCCTTCATCTAAACTGGCAAAATTCGCCATATAAATGAATAAATGGGCAAAAGCTATGCAAGAGCTTTGGAGATTTTTCTGCTTGAATACTTTCGTTGTTATCATGAATAACCAGTTCATTACACACATGCGTTCCTACCAAGATGGTAATAATTATACACACCTTCTTTGTATAAGCTCTACGAACGATACATCAATGTAAGAAGTGATCAACTTCTCCACGCACGTAGGATCCCTTAAGCAAGGAAAATATCAAAAGAAGTTAGCTTTCTTCAGTTAAAATAAGCTCTATTGGTACCAGACATTGATATCGAAACAAGGAATTACCTCCTAACAGCGTACATATATTCAGTAAATTGTACGCAGCATACCATGTCGGTTCCCCATACTTCTGCCAAGCGGTCAGCGGAATGATTACGATCAGTGTTCTCGAATGTTGTCTTTAGCATTACATACGACAACCAGACCACCTACACTCCTGGAAATGGAAAAAAGAACACATTGACACCGGTGTGTCAGACCCACCATACTTGCTCCGGACACTGCGAGAGGGCTGTACAAGCAATGATCACACGCACGGCACAGCGGACACACCAGGAACCGCGGTGTTGGCCGTCGAATGGCGCTAGCTGCGCAGCATTTGTGCACCGCCGCCGTCAGTGTCAGCCAGTTTGCCGTGGCATACGGAGCTCCATCGCAGTCTTTAACACTGGTAGCATGCCGCGACAGCGTGGACGTGAACCGTATGTGCAGTTGACGGACTTTGAGCGAGGGCGTATAGTGGGCATGCGGGAGGCCGGGTGGACGTACCGCCGAATTGCTCAACACGTGGGGCGTGAGGTCTCCACAGTACATCGATGTTGTCGCCAGTGGTCGGCGGAAGGTGCACGTGCCCGTCGACCTGGGACCGGACCGCAGCGACGCACGGATGCACGCCAAGACCGTAGGATCCTACGCAGTGCCGTAGGGGACCGCACCGCCATTTCCCAGCAAATTAGGGACACTGTTGCTGCTGGGGTATCGGCGAGGACCATTCGCAACCGTCTACATGAAGCTGGGCTACGGTCCCGCACACCGTTAGGCCGTCTTCCGCTCACGCCCCAACATCGTGCAGCCCGCCTCCAGTGGTGTCGCGACAAGCGTGAATGGAGGGACGAATGGAGACGTGTCGTCTTCAGCGATGAGAGTCGCTTCTGCCTTGGTGCCAATGATGGTCGTATGCGTGTTTGGCGCCGTGCAGGTGAGCGCCACAATCAGGACTGCATACGACCGAGGCACACAGGGCCAACACGCGGCATCATGGTGTGGGGAGCGATCTCCTACACTGGCCGTACACCACTGGTGATCGTCGAGGGGACACTGAATAGTGCACGGTACATCCAAACCGTCATCGAACCCATCGTTCTACCATTCCTAGACCGGCAAGGGAACTTGCTGTTCCAACAGGACAATGCACGTCCGCATGTATCCCGTGCCACCCAACGTGCTCTAGAAGGTGTAAGTCAACTACCCTGGCCAGCAAGATCTCCGGATCTGTCCCCCATTGAGCATGTTTGGGACTGGATGAAGCGTCGTCTCACGCGGTCTGCACGTCCAGCACGAACGCTGGTCCAACTGAGGCGCCAGGTGGAAATGGCATGGCAAGCCGTTCCACAGGACTACATCCAGCATCTCTACGATCGTCTCCATGGGAGAATAGCAGCCTGCATTGCTGCGAAAGGTGGATATACACTGTACTAGTGCCGACATTGTGCATGCTCTGTTGCCTGTGTCTATGTGCCTGTGGTTCTGTCAGTGTGATCATGTGATGTATCTGACCCCAGGAATGTGTCAATAAAGTTTCCCCTTCCTGGGACAATGAATTCACGGTGTTCTTATTTCAATTTCCAGGAGTGTAGAATCAGGGCAACAAAACCACAAGATTCCAGGAGTGTATGTCTTGACTTAAGCGCATCTCAGCAGCCTGAAGAAGTTCAAGGAAACGAAACCGGTCGTAACGCAATAAATGTGTAAAAATACAGCTGAGGTGGTTTTCGTCAATCACTAGCTCTTAAAGATTCAGGAGTGGAATCAAAATTAAAGGTGAAACGGTATCAAAGATACGATTGCTGATGACTTTGCTGTCCTCAGTGGGAGTGAAGAAGAATACATGATCTGCTGAATGGACTGGACAGTCTAATGAGTACAGAATATGGATTGAGACGGAATCGAAGAAAGCCGAAAGAAAGTAGCAGAAATGAAAACAGCATAAACTTAACATCAGGATTGATGGTCACGAAGTTGATGAAGTTAAGGAATTCTGCTACTTAGGTAGTAAAATAAACAATGACGGACGGAGCAAGGAGGACATCAAAACCACCGGCCGCTGTGACCGATCGGCTCTGGGCGCTTCAGTCCGAAACCGCGCTACTGCTACGGTTGCAGGTTCGAATCCTGCCTCGGGCATGGATGTGTGTGATGTCCTTAGGTTAGTTAGGTTTAAGTAGTTCGAAGTCTAGGGGACTGATGACCTCACATGTTAAGTCCCACAGTGCTTAGAGACATTTTGACATCAAAAGCAGACTAGCACTGGTAAAAAAGGCATTCCTGGCCAAGAGAAGTCTACTAGTATCAAACATAGGCCTTAAGTTGTTAAGACTTCAGGGAATAACTTCCATGGTACAAGAGGGAGCTGTAGACCCAAAAACTGTAGAGGAAGATAGAGACTGGGATACGTCCAGCGGATAACTGATGACGTAGGTTCAAATTGCTGCTCTGAGAAGAAGAGGTAGTCACAAGAGAGAAATTCGTGGCGGGCCGCATCAAACTAGTCAGAAGACTAATGAATCAAAAACAAAAGCTGTTATTCGTACTTTTCTGTAATGGTTCCCAAGTTCACTGTATGGCCCCGTGGATGAGGGAGTGATTTAACATTGTTCTGTTTTCTTTCTAGGGTGTATAGAATATAAATTGGAGGTTTTTTTTATAATGTTATTTTAATTTCTGGAAAATTCATACACTCGAACTTATTTTTCTACACACTCTCCTGAATGGGAAATACATGTTTCCCTGTAGATAATCCCATTTTCGTAAACTGAAGTTGGGTGTGATAGCAGTCAGTTACGCAAGGACGCTTTGACAGCGGCATCGTCGTCGAATCTGTATCTTCCGACTGCTTTCTTTAGTGGTACAGACGAATTAAAATTGCAAAAAAATGGTTCAAATGGCTCTGAGCACTATGGGACTCAACTGCTGAGGTCATTAGTCCCCTAGAACTTAGAACTAGTTAAACCTAACTAACCTAAGGACATCACAAACATCCATGCCCGAGGCAGGATTCGAACCTGCGACCGTAGCGGTCTTGCGGTTCCAGACTGCAGCGCCTTTAACCGCACGGCCACTTCGGCCGGCTTAAAATTGCAGGGTGATAAGTCTGAACTGTAGGGATGATGTTTTAGCGTGGTCCAGGACAATTGCTGAACTTTTGTCGAGCTCTGGCAGCTGTGTGGGGTCGAGCGTTGTCTTAAAGAGGTGAGAAGACGAGGCACCTACCTTGCGGACACTTTTTTAAATCCAAGGTGGCCTGTAACGATCCCCTAGCACTGCCGTAGCTTATGACAATCTCAGCAGCAATTCCAGCTATTGTTATTCGGCAATCGCCTTCAATAAACTGGCTAACAATGCGAATATTCTCATCAGTCGTGCTGATGCTCGAGCGGCGTTAGTCACTTGCTTTCTCAGCTCTTTCCCGTTGCCGTAGAAACTGTTTGTGACCTGCTCATATGTCCGAATTGTGTCACAAGTCTTTTCAAAATTTCGGACGTTTTACTCCCTCTCCCGCAAAAAAACTTGATTATAACGGATTTGCGCAACGCAACCTTTCTCTCTAATACGCCATTCTGACTCGAGAAACTATACGACAACGTTCTAGCTGTGGGGACTACTCATTGGAAACGGGAAACGAAAGCAACTGTGGGCAGAGATCGCGCCGCTCTACATTTGCAAAAGGGCGCGTGAAACAAAAAAATCTGGTTCATTCTTGATTCATCCTCGTAGTTTCACTTTCCATCGCCTGAGCTATCAAGGTGCAGTCACTGAGTCGAAGTTGATTTCGGTGTCTCTGCTGGAAAAGGTGGACGTCAAACCTTTTAGTATTCAGTGTTGCTGTCTACTAAGGTTAAGAGGTGTGCCAAAAAGAATATACGCATTATCTCCTCAAAACATAGTTATTAATATGTATTGTGACCTGTGATTCTGGTTTGGTCTTTGAAACTACTTTGTTTTTGTGAGAGATCGATACAAAGTTACAATTGAGGATTAAAACTATTATATATTGGCACTAAGCTTCCACATTTACTTTCTCCGTTGCTATTGTATTGACATAGTGGGAGATACATATGTTTTTCTTACACAGATTTGTACATTTTAGCTCTAGCAACATGCCCTCAAGCTTTCCAGGTCTTTACTGATTACAGCAGTGATGGTGAGAATGTCTTCTGCTACGTTACTGGCACAAATTGAGTTTCAGAATATGCTGCTTTTGTGCACGGTAATATTTCGGGCTCCTAACTGCTTCACAGTATCATAAATGTATTATAGGGGCAATTGGAGTATAATCGGATAGCTAAGTATAAAACTAAATAACAAAGAAAACTTTCATTGTTGGCACTTCAAATTTATTTCAGTGGAAGATAAGCAAGGCATGAAAAACATCTATGAACCTTGGGGACTTATTTTTGATGGTTTACATTAACCCGTCTTTCTAAACGTTAATCATATTATTAGTGAGAAAAATAATCTAAAAATTGGCGCAAAATAATTGTAAAATCTGTATGTAATTATTAAATTTAATTATGGAAACATGTACACAAGCAGTGTACCGTTAAACGCATGTAATTTTTAAGTTACACATACATGTTACGAAATCACAGGGTGATATCAGCTAATTCCGGTTTTATCCCATTGCTTACACTCGGTTTTACCTCAACTGTACCTTATCTGTAAAATTTTCTCTGCATGAGAAAGAAGTTCAAAAATGGTTCAAATGGCTCTGAGCACTATGGGACTCAACATCTTAGGTCATAAGTCCCCTAGATCTTAGAACTACTTAAACCTAACTAACCTAAGGACATCACACACACCCATGCCCGAGGCAGGAATCGAACCTGCGACCGTAGCAGTCCCGCGGTTCCGAACTGCAGCGCCAGAACCGCTAGACCACCGTGGCCGGCGAGAAAGAAGTGAAGAATTGTTTAACGCAGCATATATTGACAAAGCCTATTAAAAGTGTCATTCATTTTATTACTAGCTTCAATTTGAATAAGTTCCTTGCTGAACAACAAATTTTGACAAAGTAAGATATACAACCCCAAAAACATAACAAATTATTTTGCTGAACAATAACACGTCTATCACTACCGAGCCTCATGGCTGTACTGAAGTTGCCCGCCGTCTTCGTGTTCTAATGGCCAATAAAAAATGTTACCGATTCGTAAAAAGGAATACGAGGGTTCTCACATCCCCCCCCCCCCCCAGCCCATACCCGACTATACCTCAGCTTCCCTTACAGTCGTAAGTAGTTATGGCATCGCCATTAATGAAGCAGAGCACATTACCCTTCTGTGAACTGTTTACTCCACGTTATTGTACGAGCAAATATTCTAGCCTATGTTTTCTCATTATTCCTCGATAACAATATGCTTCTCTTTCTCAATGTAGAATTACATGTAATCAGTATTAGTTGCCACGTATTTGATACTGACAGTATAAGATAAAAGTCCTATTTTAATATACTGCAGAAACAAAATGTTCTCTTTATATGGAAAGGTACTTGTTTACTTTACAGTAATTTACTTCATATCTCAGTTATTGCTGTTTTTATTTCCCAGTACGTTATGTACATCCAAGGCAGTATTCAATTATTACGTTACAACATCCGAAAGAAGAAGAAATGATGCTACAAAACCCAAGTGAAATATGGGTGCTACAATATTAGCATTTGGTGATGGATGAGAAGAGAGAGGTGACCGACGCAAGAGTATTAACAGAGTTTTGGAGTGGAAGGAAAAGCTAAGATGTAGATACATGTTGGTTTTACAGATTAAAGCAAATCTACTTCGAAATACTACAGAAGCAACTGTTTAGTGCAGTATAGAGGAAGAAAAACGAAAAACTTTATATGTCAAAGGAAGAAGCAACAGACTAATAAACTGTAGCGATCGACAGAGGTTAGTGTATGCAGAACTGATTATGGGGACTGCTTGACTTAACAGGAATACACACAAAGGAAGTTGTCTCACGACGAAATGAGTCATTCTACATCGCCACACCAGTCGTAACAAAGAGAATTTAAGAAGAAAATAAGAAATAACATCAGCGAAAAAGAATATGGACAAAATTTCATTGTCTTGTTTGCAGTGTAAATCCTCCACTACGCCTTTCAATTGCTAGTAATAACAAAGCAGTAAAAAAGCGTGGAGAGCAACTGTTTGATCCACTACCAGCTCGTATTACTAGCGTCTGTGTGTGTGTGCTCCAAAAGTCAACGACTCGGCTACCAGCTAGGGAGTTTTTACATTCCAACCGATTTATTTTGAAATATTATTGAATGAACTGTGTTGAGACGAACTTTGAGTTTTTGAGCGAGTCAAGGTACAAAATTTTTACGACACTACCACATCCACTAAAAACTGTGAAAATTACAACAAGCACAAACCAAAAGTTGAACGTGTCGAGTGCCGTAGTACAAATGGGTGATTCAGATTGCAGAGAGGTGGCAAACGCATTCAGCGAGCTCAGTCTTCTCCGGCGACCCCAGAAAGGTTAATGTTACATCACTCTGTATCAGCGAGGATCCTTCAAACTACGGGACAACGTCAAAGCAAGTCCCAACATATCTCACAGACGTCAAAGGACGCAATATCCGCATGCGAATGAGTTTGAACCTGCAAAATGACCGCTCTCTGAGAAACGGATTTATCACGCCGTGACGTTCCGTCTCGCTTAGGGCGTGCGGTCCGACAGCGATATGTGTGTGTGTGTGTGTGTGTGTGTGTGTGTGTGTGTGTGGTTGTGTGTGTGTGTGTGTGTGTGTGTGTGAGAGAGAGAGAGAGAGAGAGAGAGAGAGAGATAGAGAGAGAGAGATATAGAGAGAGAGAGAGACAGAGAGAGACGAACCAGTGAGGGTAACAAGACTGTAACTATGCGATGAGCGGCCACTGGACTACACACTTTGACCACAGCACGGAATGACCGTAAGTTTGTCTACACGATCGTAACACACGTTGATCTTCTGCCACAGTTCTGGTCCCATCGTCGATCGATACTGTTTATGTGGGAGAGACATATATTGTGCTGGCTTACATTATTCGGAAACCACTGATCTATTAGACTGCAGTGGTCACATGAATGCCGTCAATCGTGTTGATAAGGCTGCTGATTTTTGATTTGTGGGGCGCTCAACTGCGGGGTTATCCGCGCCCGTACAAAGTCCCATCTAGCCGCCGTCACAAATGCTGATGATGAAATGATGGTGACAGCGCAAACATCCAGTCCCCTGGCAGAGAAAATCCGCAACCCGATCGGGAGTCTAACCCGGGACTCCGAGGTCCAGAGGCAGCAACGCTAGCCTCTAGACCACGAGCTGCGGACTCGTGTTCTGAGGCATGTAATGCAGTGCTTTTGGCAGATTTCCTCTTCAAACTACTCTACAGTGATGGCCGTATATACGTGTTGGTCATAAATGTCGTGACTGTCATTACGTATCTTGTATGTTTAACGCAATGGTGTAGATACACAGGATACAAAATGCTGCTCGAAAACAGTAAGAAAAGCATTTCTGTTAAAGAGATATTTGGTGGCAGAGAATATAAATTTAAATGTAGTTGTAAATAATTAAGTTTTCGTTTAATTATTCTCCAATTAGCTTCAACCTTGAGGTCATCACCTAGCAGAACTTACGAAATTTTTCGTTGTGCTTCGCACATGTCTATAATATTGAGAGGTAATCACAATTGTTTATCAATGTTCCAGACTTTTCGGTGTCGTCGCGTTACTTCAGGGCAACATATACGCACAGTGATAAGTAATTATAGGCTTAAAATTATAGATGTCTGCTATTTACCATGATAAATTTTTGTAAGTTATGCCAGGTAATGACCTTAAGATGAAAACTAGTTGTAGGAAAATAAAAATAAAAACTCTTAGCTATTAGTGATAGCTATTTACAACGAAATGTTTCGCTAAACCTAGGAAGCACCATTTTAAAACGTTTATAAATTAAAATTTTAGGAAGTATCTCCTGAAGATATCTGTCTGGACTGCAGGCTTTTACGGAGACTTTTTTATCCGTCCTACGGTTTTTAAGCTTGATATTAAATACAATACAAACAATAGCACATGTAATTTACGAATTTAATGTTATCCGTTTCGTCACCATTTGCATCATGAACATGTTGAATGTCCAGGCACGCCCTATTGGGACATTGTGTAATAATGTGGTGAATGGTTTGCTTGGCTGTTTCACAATCACATTTTGGGGACGGATCGTTAGCCCAGCTATGAAGAAAGTCCGCGCATCTGAGGTGGCAGGTTTGTGTTCTGCTCGTTGGTGTTCATGCTCTGCGCGACTGGTCGCAGGCAGGGAGTTTCTTTCTTATGCAAGGCAAGTTCTGGCAACGAGCAGAACAAGCCCCCTTCCAGTCTCTGTTCCCATGAAACGCTTAAGATGAACTGCGACGTGTGGAGTTCCATGGTTGTTTTCATCCATGGTTTTCTTGATCGAAGCCGGTTTATCCAGGATAACCGCCCGTTGATAGGTAGGGAATTGCGAGTTGCCTTGTATGTGTAGAAACTCATGAACAAGAGCGGCTTTTCGTCAAAGGTCAGAGGGTGCTATTCGACACAAGTTGATCTTAGTGTACCGCTGGAATTTCTCATTACGTTGTTCAGCTATGTGTCGACCACTTGTGTGTATGCGCGATACTGATCCGATCTAGAGCATCATATTGCGCAGTAGACTAGGCTAGTCCAAGTGATGAAATGCTCAGAGTTTCAGTATCGGAAACCTAGGTTGTTCCGCACAGCTTATGTGGTATGTTGTTGCCAGTGCGTATCTCTACTGTGATGTTCTCCATATGCTTTTATGACAGTCTAAAGTCAAATATAACCTCTAGATATTTTGGACACAGATTGTGGTGAAGCAGACTGTCACCAAAATGAACCTGGAGCTGTCTGTTTGAAGCTCTGATGCACAGTTGAAAGTTTGCTGTCACTGTCTTGGTGGGATTTGGTTACAGTCTCCATCTGCAAAAGTATGCTCCCATTATTGCTAATTCATGCTTTCCGTTTCTTTAAAATTTTGGTGTCCCGCTGACAGCTCCCAGTTGTCGGCGTAGGCTAACTTAAGAAATCTAGCTTTAGGCATATCGGAGGTGTAAGGATTAAACAGCAGTGGAGTGAGGACAAATCCCTGAGGTAATTCACGTTAAACCGCTTTGAAGGGCTGATCCTGTTGCCCATTACGACCCAAATTGACCTGGCGGCAAGCATATTATTAACATTTTCACTGCTGTGGGTGAGTATTGCGTCTCGCTACGTCATTTCGAAGGTGCTGCTCTCTTGTATATGTGGGCCGTTCGGATTTTCCTACAATGTTACGAACATCTGCAAGTGTCCTGAGCCGACGATCTCTCATTGTTACGGACGAGCTACTTCCGTATCTCGCTGAATAAAAAAGTTTCAAGTGTTTATTGTACAATATACGTGCTACACTGCATGCTACGTGCCATTTGCAAAAAGACTCTTTTAGATATCTTGAATCATTTATGAGACATAGCGATTGTTATGACCACATGATTCGCGATGGGCAAAGACGGGCGACCGTCCTTTAGATATAAAACCCAATAACTGGAGAACGGAGTGAGATATCGTTCTGTTCTCTGTTTTAATACACTACTGGCCATTAAAATTGCTACACCAAGAAGAAATGCAGATGATAAACGGGTATTCATTGGACAAATATGTTATGGTAGAACCGACATGTGATTACATATTCACGCAGTTCGGGTGCTTAGATCCTGAGAAATCAATACACAGAACAACCACCTCTGGCCGTAATGACGCCTTGATACGCCTGGGCATTGAGTCAGACAGAGTTTGGATGGCGTGTACAGGTACAGCTGCCCATGCAGCTTCAACAAGATACCACAGTTCATCAAGAGCAGTGACTGGCGTATTGTGATGAGCTAGTTGCTCTGCCACCATTGACCACACGTTTTCAATTGGTGAGAGATCTGGAGAATGTGCTGGCCAGAGCAGCAGTCGAACATTTTCTGTATCCAGAAAGGCCCGTACAGGACCTGCAACATGCGGTCGTGCATTATCCTGCTGAATTGTAGGGTTTCGCAGGGATCGAATGCAGGGTAGAACCACTGGACGTAACACATCTGAAATGTAACGTCCACTGTTCAAAGTGCCGTCAATGCGAACAAGAGGTGACCGAGACGTGTACCAAATGGCACCCCATACCATCACGCCGGGCGATACGCCAGTATGGCGATGACGAATACATGCTTCCAATGAGCGTTCACCGCGATGTCACCAAACATCATCATTATGCTGTAAACATAACCTGGATTCATCCGAAAAAATGACGTTTTGCATTCGTGCCCCCAGATTCATCGTTGAGTACACCAACGCAGGAGCTCCTGTCTGTGATGCAACGTCAGGGGTAACAGCAGCCATGGTCTCCGAGCTGATAGTCCATGCTGCTGCAAACGTCGTCGAACTGTTCGTGCAGGTGGTTGTTGTCTTGCAAACGTCCCCATCTGGTTGACTCAGGTATCGAGACGTGGCTGCACGATCCGTTACAGCCATGCGGATGAGATGCCTGTCATCTCGACTGATAATGATACGAGGCCGTTGGGATCCAGCACGGCGTTCCGTATTACTCTCCTGAACCCACCGATTCCATATTCTGCTAACAGTCATTGGATCTCGACCAACGCGAGCAGCAATGTCGCGGTACGATAAACCGCAATCGCGATAGGCTACAATCCGACCTTTGTCAAAGTCGGAAACTTGATGGTACGCATTTCTCCTCCTTACACGAGGCATCACAACAACGTTTCACTAGGCAACGCCGGTCAGTTGCTGTTTGTGTATGAGAAATCGGTTGGAAACTTTCCTCTTGTCAGCAGGTTGTAGGTGTCGCCACCGGCGCCCACCTTGTGTGGATGCTCTGAAACGCTAATCATTTGCATATCACAGCATCTTCTTCCTGTCGGTTAAATTTCGCGTCTGTAGCACGTCATCTTCGTGGAGTAGCAATTTTAATGGCCAGTAGTGTAAGATTTCCATGTCTTATTACATTTCATTCAACGCAATGTAAGAGCTTAAATCAACCATACGCAAAGTTTACACAATCCTCTTTAAAATTTCGCACAATATTTTACTCAATCTGATGCAGCGTAGTAACTTTGACAGACAACGAAAAATAAATCAGCCCTTTATCGAGAGGAGATATCTGACATTAAGATGTGGAAAAATCTATTTTTTCATCTAATAGTTTTATTAAAACCAGATTATGTATAACTATATCATAGTAGCTGGTAAACCCCTCACAGACAGACCTGGGAACGTCGCGCGCGACCACCTGTCGGATATACACTCCTGGAAATTGAAATAAGAACACCGTGAATTCATTGTCCCAGGAAGGGGAAACTTTATTGACACATTCCTGGGGTCAGATACATCACATGATCACACTGACAGAACCACAGGCACATAGACACAGGCAACAGAGCATGCACAATGTCGGCACTAGTACAGTGTATATCCACCTTTCGCAGCAATGCAGGCTGCTATTCTCCCATGGAGACGATCGTAGAGATGCTGGATGTAGTCCTGTGGAACGGCTTGCCATGCCATTTCCACCTGGCGCCTCAGTTGGACCAGCGTTCGTGCTGGACGTGCAGACCGCGTGAGACGACGCTTCATCCAGTCCCAAACATGCTCAATGGGGGACAGATCCGGAGATCTTGCTGGCCAGGGTAGTTGACTTACACCTTCTAGAGCACGTTGGGTGGCACGGGATACATGCGGACGTGCATTGTCCTGTTGGAACAGCAAGTTCCCTTGCCGGTCTAGGAATGGTAGAACGATGGGTTCGATGACGGTTTGGATGTACCGTGCACTATTCAGTGTCCCCTCGACGATCACCAGTGGTGTACGGCCAGTGTAGGAGATCGCTCCCCACACCATGATGCCGCGTGTTGGCCCTGTGTGCCTCGGTCGTATGCAGTCCTGATTGTGGCGCTCACCTGCACGGCGCCAAACACGCATACGACCATCATTGGCACCAAGGCAGAAGCGACTCTCATCGCTGAAGACGACACGTCTCCATTCGTCCCTCCATTCACGCTTGTCGCGACACCACTGGAGGCGGGCTGCACGATGTTGGGGCGTGAGCGGAAGACGGCCTAACGGTGTGCGGGACCGTAGCCCAGCTTCATGTAGACGGTTGCGAATGGTCCTCGCCGATACCCCAGCAGCAACAGTGTCCCTAATTTGCTGGGAAATGGCGGTGCGGTCCCCTACGGCACTGCGTAGGATCCTACGGTCTTGGCGTGCATCCGTGCGTCGCTGCGGTCCGGTCCCAGGTCGACGGGCACGTGCACCTTCCGCCGACCACTGGCGACAACATCGATGTACTGTGGAGACCTCACGCCCCACGTGTTGAGCAATTCGGCGGTACGTCCACCCGGCCTCCCGCATGCCCACTATACGCCCTCGCTCAAAGTCCGTCAACGGTTCACGTCCACGCTGTCGCGGCATGCTACCAGTGTTAAAGACTGCGATGGAGCTCCGTATGCCACGGCAAACTGGCTGACACTGACGGCGGCGGTGCACAAATGCTGCGCTGCTAGCGCCATTCGACGGCCAACACCGCGGTTCCTGGTGTGTCCGCTGTGCCGTGCGTGTGATCATTGCTTGTACAGCCCTCTCGCAGTGTCCGGAGCAAGTATGGTGGGTCTGACACACCGGTGTCAATGTGTTCTTTTTTCCATTTCCAGGAGTGTATAACCCAATAATTCGACAACGAAGTGAGAAATCGTTCTGCTCTCTGTTTTAAATGACATTCGGTATCTCATCTACATTTCATTTACTGCAATGTATGAGACAAAATTAATCATTCGCCTAGTTTACGCAATGAGTTTTTATCTCTGCAATCTATTTAAAATTTCGTGCAGTGTTGTACTTAAATTGATGTAGCGCCCTAAGTATGACGGATAACTAGAAGAATTTCTGTTCGTAATGGAGTGAAGATACCAGACTGTAAGATATGGAATAATAAAATGTTTTTAACCTAATAGTTTTCGAAAAATCGGTTGATAAGTATTTGATGTCTGCTGGAACGCCGTCTCTCAACACAGGCACCAGCATTTGGCGAACAGTACAGCCGTAACAAAGGGGTCTCAGCATGGAATGCTGGAGCATGTCCGTAGCAGCGAAAGGGTTAGTAAGTTGGACTGTTTTTCCGTGTGAGCTTATTTGAGTGAATTTGCAGAAAAGACTGTGGTGCTATAAGGCAATGTATCAAATAAAGTGGTATCAAATACTGAATCGAATTGGGGGGAAAAAATTAATATCGTAAGCTAAGGAAGCGATCGGCTCATGGGACACATCTCGAGCTGTCAAGATATCGTTAATTCTGTAATTATAGGGGTGAGGCAGGAGAGAGGGCAAATATTATATCCGTTACACAGAGATGAAGGGACTTGCGTAGAATAGACTAGCGAGGAGAGCTCCATGGAACCATTCTCGCCGGCCGCGGTGGCTGTGCGGTTCTAGCGCTGCAGTCCGGAAACGCGGGACTGCTACGGTCGCAGGTTCGAATCCTGCCTCGGGCATGGGTGTGTGTGATGTCCTTAGGTTAGTTAGGTTTAAGTAGTTCTAAGTTCTAGGGGACTTATGACCTAAGATGTTGAGTCCCATAGTGCTCAGAGCCATTTTTGAACCATTCTCGGAACTGTAAACCGTAACAACAGCAGCAGCCTTTCGATTAAGTATAAATAAAAATATTCTACATCTACATCTATATCCATACTCAGCCACCTGACGGTGCGTGGCGGAGGGTACCTTGAGTACCTCTATCGGTTCTCCCTTCTATTCAAGTCTCGTATTGTTCGTGTGGGCTCTAATCTCTCTGATTTTATCCCCACGGTCTCTTCGCGAGATATACGTAGCAGCTACCAATATACTGCGTGACTCCTCGGCGAAGGTATGTTCTCGAAACTTCAACAACAGCCCCTACCGAGCTACTGCGCGTCTCTCCTGCAGAGTATTGCACTGGAGTTTATCTATCATCTCCGTAACACTTTCGCGATTACTAAATGATCCTGCAACGAAGCGCGCTGCTCCTTTGTTTTCGGATTGCATTTCCTTAGGATTCTTCCAATGAATCTCAGTCTGGCATCTGCTTTACCAACGATCAACTTTATATGATCATTCCATTTTAAATCACTCCTAATGCGTACTCCCAAATAATTTATGTAATTAACTGCTTCCAGTTGCTAACATGCTATATTGTAGCTAAATGATAAGGGATCTATCTTTCTATGTATTCGCAGCACATTACACTTGTCTACATTGAGATTCACTTGCCATTCCCTGCACCATGCGTCAATTCGCTGCAGATCCTCCTGCATTTCAGTACAATTTTCCAATGTTACAACCTCTCGATATACCTCAGCATCATCCGCAAAAAGCCTCAGTGAACTTCCGATGTCATCCATCCATAAAATCAAAGCACTACTGTTAAATGAAAATCTGTTTCCCGTAGTTCATCCTGTATTTACTAATTTCATACCGATGTTACTGTTAATGAGGTCTTCCAAGAAAACGGGGACAGTGCGGATGGATTTCGCCGCGACGGTGTGTCTCCCACCTTCCACCGCCCCCCCCCCCCCCTTACCCTCGCCGTTGGAGGAGGGACTGTTCATTGCAGCGTCATTAGGAGGCGCGGAGTTCCGCGTAGCGCGGCCGCTGCCACTTTGCGTTTACGACTGGCGCGGCCGCGGCCACGGCGCTGAGCCAATTTATAGCCGGTGCAGGGCCGGCCCTCGGCCCTCAGCCCTCAGGGCGGCGCCGCCCTTATCTCTGCGCAGAGGGCCGGCCCGCCGGCTGCGGCGTGGCTCGCGGCCAACGCGCGCGCTGCCACCTCCCTCCTCCCACCCTCTCTGGAATCGTCGCTCCATAAATTGGAACTTCATGCGCCACTCCATTGTTCGACCGTCTCCCCTCAATACTGTTGCCAAAAAATCTTCCACATGAAACATTTATTGCCTCGTTCCCTCCGCTACCCTCATTTGAGACTCAACCTTAACGTATCACCCGTTCGCCCAATCCCTTCACTCCATACTCCCGATTTTGCGAACGACATAATGTCCAACTTAAGCAGTCTCTGAGTGACAAGTTTTTTATAGTAGTTATTTGAGTACTAGAGCTTCCTTTCAACTTACCATCCATCCACTTCAATTCACAGATCACTCCATCCATCCTATACAAATTAATACACAATGCGTCGTAATAAATGGTTGTTGTTGTTGTGGTCTTCAGTCCTGAGACTGGTTTGATGCAGCTGTCCATGCTACTCGATCCTGTGCAAGGTTCTTCATCTCCCAGTACTTACTGCAACCTACATCCTTCTGAATCTGTTTAGTGTATTCATCTCTTGGTCTCCCTCTACGATTTTTACCCTCCACGCTGCCCTCCAATACTAAATTGGTGATCCCTTGATGCCTCAGAACATGTCCTACCAACCGATCCCTTCTTCTAGTCAAGTTGTGCCACAAACTTCTCTTCTCCCCAATCCTATTCAATACCTCCTCATTAGTTATGTGTTCTACCCATCTAATCTTCAGCATTCATCTGTAGCACCACATTTCGAAAGCTTCTATTCTCTACTTGTCCAAACTATTTATCGTCCATGTTTCACTTCCATACATGGCTACACTCCATATAAATACTTTCAGGAAAGACTTCCTGACACTTAAATCTATAGTCGATGTTAACAAATTTCTCTTCTTCAGAAACGCTTTCCTTGCCATTGCCAGTCTACATTTTATATCCTCTCTACTTCGACCATCATCAGTTATTTTGCTCCCCAAATAGCAAAACTCCTTTACTACTTTAAGTGCCTCATTTCCTAATCTAATTCCCTCAGCATCACTTAATTCGACTACATTCCATTATCCTCGTTTTGCTTTTGATGATATTCGTCTTATACCCTTGAATGGTTTAATTCGTACCTAACTGGAAGAGTGCAGAAAGTTGAAATAAGTAGTTCTCGTAACATGCAAAAATCAGCACATTCCTCAAACTGGGGAACTATCAAGAATGGGGTTCCACAAAGGTCAGTCTTGGGTCCTTTGTTGCTCTTATTATATATTAATGACTTGCTATTCTATATTCATGAAGAGGCAAAGTTAGTTCTCTTTGCTGATGATACAAGTATAGTAATCACACCTGAGAAACAAGAATTAACTGATGAAATTGTCAATACTGTCTTTCAGAAAATTACTAAGTGGTTCCTTGTAAACGGACTCTCACTGAATTTTGATCAGACACAGTACATACAGTTCCGTACAGTGAATGGTATGACGCCATTAATAAATATAGACCTTCATCAGAAGCATATAGCTAAGGTAGAATATTCCAAATTTTTAGGTATGTCCATTGATGAGAGATTAAATTGGAAGAAACACATTGATGATCTGCTGAAACGTTTGAGTTCAGCTACTTATGCAATAAGGGTCATTGCAAATTTTGGTGATAAACATCTTAGTAAATTAGCTTACTACGCCTATTTTCACTCATTGCTTTCATATGGCATCATATTTTGGGGTAATTCATCACTGAGGAATAAAGTATTTATTGCACAAAAGCGTGTAATCAGAATAATAGCTGGAGTCCACCCAAGATCATCCTGCAGACATTTATTTAAGGATCTAGGGATATTCACAGTAGCTTCTCAGTATATATCCTCTCTTATGAAATTTGTTATTAACAACCAAACCCAATTCAAAAGTAATAGCAGTGTGCATAACTACAATACTAGGAGAAAGGACGATCTTCACTATTCAAGATTAAATCTAACTTTGGCACAGAAAGGGGTGAATTATACTGGCACTAAAGTCTTTGGTCACTTACCAAATAGTATCAAAAGTCTGACAGATAACCAACAAGTATTTAAGAAGAAATTAAAAGAATTTCTGAATGACAACTCCTTCTACTCCATAGAGGAATTTTTAGATATAAATTAAGAAAAAAAGAAAAAAAAATACAAAAAAAATATAAAAAATAAAAATAAAAAATAAAGAAAAACGAAAAACACAAAAAAATAAAGTTGTTATATTAACTTAAGTATGTTGTTAAATTAACCTAATTATGTCATGTATTGGAAAATTCGACTCGTTCCACATCATTACGAAATATCGTATTCATGATCCATGGAGCTAGTATTAATCTTATCTAATCTAATCTAATCTAATCTAATCTTTCATGACACTGTCCATTCCGTTTAACTGCTCTTCCAAGTCCTTTGCTGTCTCTGACAGAATTACCATGTCATCGGTGAACCTCAAAGTTTTTATTTCTTCTCCATGGTATACATGGATTTTCCCATCTATATTATTCCATTTCTTCGAATTTTTGGATGTGGGAAGTTCTGCAATGTTCTGTAGAATCTAGTACAGTACATCGAAATGGCGCAATTCTTAGTTGATTATCGAGCTTTATACATAATTAGTGGCGAAATTTTGAAGAGCTTATGCTTACTGTTTTCTTGTGGTCCATTTTTGCAGAGTCTCGCATATGTTAAACATCAGAAACAATTTTCTGAGCACATTATACGTCGAGAATAACTAACTTACATAATCAATCAGTTACAAAGATCTCTTAGATGTAGTCAAGAGGGATAATACTATAGATCTTTCACAGAGTATGATATACTTTTGTACAGAGGGTATTTACCTCAGCAATCTGCATTGTAAGCACCACTGTCAATAGATATAAGAAAATCACTATCCAGATTGTTAAGATAAATACCCTCTGTAAAAAGTATATCGTACTCTGTGCTCTGTGGAAGACCTACAAATCATCTGTGTTGACAACACTTAAAACATCTCTTTAAACTTTTTGTTTATGTAAGTTTGTTATTCACGATGTATACCGTACACAGAAAATTGTGTGTGATGTTTAACATGTGTGGGACTCTCCACAAATGGAACATAAGAGAACTGTAAGTAGAAGTTTTTCCAAATTTCCTCACTAGCTACATATAAATCTGGTAATCAACTAAGAACTGTGCGTTTTTTTGATATATTGATATACACTCAACAGAACATTGCAGAACCTTACACACTGAAAACGTTACGAAAAAATTTAATAGTACTCAGAGAAATTGGAATTGTTTCCCAAACCGCGCCGTGTAAAGAAAAGTAATACAAAATCGTGACTAGTAACAGAAAAGTTATTTACAAAAAAACCCAAGATAAAAGTCGCCATTTGCTTTGCATTCATAGTTTCATACAAATAGTATGAAAACGAGTGAGCTGTCTTTTGTATGAGTAATGTTTCTTAAACCCATAAATATTTCCCTCTTTATTTATTTATTTATTGCTCATTTGGCATGATCAGATTAGGCCCTTAAGGGCATCTCTTACATCTGACCTGGAAAACACACATCAATGACATTACGTTCACAATAGCAATAATTAGATTAATAATAATAATAACAACAATAACATTTGACGCCTGTAATACTAATAATAGTAAAGGACATTAAGAATTGTATGCATCAGATCACCACGTTTGAGGACATGTTTAGTACTACCAGAAGTGGAAGGCACAAAGAAAGAAAAGATTGAAATGGCAGTAACTGAGGCTGTTAGAAATGACAGTAGCAGTGGCTGTTAGGAAAGAACAGAATTTGAATAAAGAACTCTGCGGCAAGGGAGAGGACTGACAACCGTGCAGACTGCAGACTGGTATATGGGATAGACGGCTGTTGTGATTGGGCCATTAGCTGTCAATAACGTATGGAAGGAATTTAATGTCACTGATATTTTTATATTTGTTCTCAAATTATATTATTGGTGGTGTATCAGACAGGCATTATTTATACTTGCAGAACATTTTGTTGGATTTGCTATTGTCTTTGGAGACAAGCTTGACAACACGCTGTAGCAAACCAGCCCACAAATGAAGACAGCAGCACAACCTTTCGACAGGGGTCTTTTGATTAGTATCCTCAAATAAAATTGTCAGGTACTCTATAAAGCTTTCGGGGTGAACGGAGGGGTACACGAATACACAGAATAAATAAACGGCATTGTTTATCATCACAGTTCGCAAACAGAATTCCACCTGTGATCAATGACGTTCAAGGAAACACTGCCACGGACACAATCACGAATTCGAGCCCCGCTGATAGAGAAGCTCTCTGTTACAGTTAATTATGATCGTTCTTGTTAATTAGCATCGACTGTCTACTCATTTAAATACGATACTCCGTCCTGTGTGTCGGAAACAGCAGTTTCATTGTGTTACCTCCAATAATAATTGTAGTTAATCTGAGTTATAATAGCCACGTTGTACCGAATGTTGTCTGACCTACTGTCGTGCTGCAAATAACAATGCAACAGGAGGTAACAAATTTCTTCCTTAGGTACGAGATATTTTTTACATAATAGTGACTATAATTTATTAATCAGGTAAACATTCCGAAATTTATCATTCTCCGTTAGGCGTATAGATAGACGTCATTGTGGAGCATTCGTAAAATGAGACATTTCGGTAGCGTTATTAAAACAATCTAGAGTACTTGAAGATCATGAAATTCGACATGGTTTATGAACTAGGGTGACACAAATTTTTTGCTGCGTGTAGGCAATTCTGCTGTGGGTTTGATGATACGTCCCAGAGCTATTTTATGCCGGAACCACCGACAGTGCAGGACTCCCCATTTAGCTTGGAATTCTTAAGTCATGCATATCAAAAAATTTTTAAGTGTAAGGAAGCATGTCAATTTTGAAAATATTCTGCCACGAAGACCTCTTACTTATAACAGCTGAATGACATTGAAATTCTCTCGTACTGTTCTCTGACTTATGTCACGAGTAAAATGTTTTCCGCTGTCGAAGTAGTTTATGAACTAATTATTTCTCTGCTGCATATATTACTTTATGATGAATTTCTGAAATCACATTCCTCTTACTTTCAGTTTTGCCACCCTGCATAAATTTGTATGGCGAAGTTATCTGCAGCATCACGTAAATCTGATCCCGCACGTCTTGCTATTAACATTCCTGTACCATGAAGGGGTCATGCAACTAAAATGAAATTGGCTTGAATTGTACTACAGGCCTGGGTTACATATGATTAGCATGGGTTTCTCATTCAGAAGAGGCATTTAAATGTTATTAGGTTGTGAGACGATCTTTAGATGGAGATGACGCTAATCTACTGGGACGTCTATGGATTCATTGCAGGTGGCACAAACAGACTGTCTTGTGAAGTAGTTCTGAAAATGTTTTCCGAAAACTAGCTATTTCGATAAACCACAGGCAATAAAAAAATAAAAGGAAGAAGAAAAAGGCCTGACCTTATCGACACTAAAGAGACAAGTATTAGCCATCATCATGTCGTCATTCCGTCGAGGGGTGCTAAAGTTACTAAATCCAAGAAGAAAGCTAGCAGAGCGTGTATGCTAGGATGATCAGATAAGCAGTTGTCAGTATCCTACTTAGACGATGAACGGAATTCATTTGGCTCCAGTACGATGGACGTAGAGGGATTAAGGGCAAAGCTTAAACTGACTGTAAATCCCCCTGTAGAGAGGTATGCGCTGAGTAAATGGATTAATGACGGAAAAGACCCATCCTGATGTAATAACGAAATCTGAAAAATTCTGAGGAAGTAGAGATTGTTCCACTTCCTGTTCAAAAATGGACACCGAAATGTCGAAAGGCAAAAGTTAGTATAAATTCGACCGTCAATAAATAGGTCGATGCACAATTCGCACAACAACTTACAGGGTCGTGCCTTAGCGAAAAATCGTGCCGAGAAACGGAGAAAATTCTGATCACACGTAAAAGCGTTAAGCGGGTCGAAGGCTTCCATACTCGCTTCCCACGCCCGGGTTCCTGGGTTCGATTCCCGGCGGGGTCAGGGATTTTCGCTGCCTCGTGATGACTGGGTGTTGTGTGTTATCCTTAGGTTGGTTAGGTTTAATTAGTTCTAAGTTCTAGGGGACTGATGACCATAGATGTTAAGTCCCGTAATGCTCAGAGCCATTTTTGAAGGCTTCCATACAGTCACTCCTCGGCCAGTCTCGTATGGCAATAGGAGTCAGCAAAACGAAAGTTGAACTATCGTACAAGAATAACGTCGTTTGACCATCGCACACACTCCCGCATAGTTGACTTTATTATAGAAGGAGTCTTGGCGTTGAGAAGCAAAAGACGGTACTGAAAAACAGGAGACCTATGAATATAGGAAGGGTCACAGAACGAACTCGCTAAATTACAAACGAATATCCTTGACAGCGGTTTGCTGCAGAATTCTTGAACGTATTCTAATTTCGAATATAATAAATTTCTTTCAGACGGAAAAGCATCTGTCCACAAACAGCACCGTTTTAAAAAGCATCGCTCGCAGGAAACTCATGTTGCCCTTCCTCACATGACATCTTGCGAATACGGGTGAAGCAAAACAGTCACAGGGAATATTCCTAGATTTCCGGAAAGCTTCCCATCTGCACACTGCAACGAAGGTCTGAGCATACGGAACGGATTACCAGGTACGTGGCAGGCTCGTTCTTAAGTAATATGATAGCACGTTTTCTTTAACAGATAGTGTTCATCAGAGATAAGGATATCGTCTGGAGTTAACAAGGAAGCGTGATAGGAAACCTCTTGTTCTCTATATATACAAATTTTTGTGTTAGCAGAAGAGCCAACACCGTTTTACGAGTGGAGGCCGAAATGCACGCGCTTTAGATCACGCAGGCTGACGTGAGGAGGCAAGAACTATACTGACGTGAAGTCTGGAACATGACAAGGAATGAGAATTCAGAAAGCGGACGTAATTAGTTTGATACTTAACTTTAATCCATTAATGATGAACGTCGCTCTTGACGGTACATGATTCACAATATTTCTGTTCAGAATACATTCTTGAAGATAGTAATTATAGTAACTGAATACGGCGCCTTGTTAGGTCGTAGCAAATGACGTAGCTGAAGGCTATGCTAAACTGTCGTCTCTGCAACTGAGAGCATATGTAGACAGTGAACCATCGCTAGCAAAGTCGGCTGTACAACTGGGGCGAGTGCTAGGGAGTCTCTCTAGACTAGACCTGCTGTGTGGCGGCGCCCGGTCTGCAATCACTGATAGTGGCGACACGCGGGTCCGACGTATACTAACGGACCGTGGCCGATTTAAAGGCTACCACCTAGCAAGTGTGGTGTCCGGCGGGGTGACATCACATAAATGATATGACGAAAGGGTAAGCACCAATCTGTTTTGCTGATACGCTGTAGTACACAAGGAAGTGACGTTTTCGAGCGACCGCAGAAGGGTAGAGGATACTTTAAACAGAATTTCTTCTTCCTGTGAGGACTGCCAATTATCTCTAATTGTAGAAAAATGTAAGTTAAGTAGATGAGAAGGAAAGAAAATCCTCTAATGTTCAAGCACATTAATATTGAAGTGCTTCTCGACACAGTCACGTCGACTAAATATCTAGGCACAACGTTGCAGAACGATGTAAAATGGAACGAGCACGTAAGGTGGGGCAGGTGAAAGGTCGACTTCGGTTTATTGGAAGAATTTTAGGAAAGCGTAGACCACCTATAAAGAAGACCGCGTATAGAGTACTAGTGTAGCCAGTTCTTGAATACTGTTCGAGCGTTTGGGATCCATAGCAGGTTAGATTAAGGAAAGACATAAAAATTCAGAGCCGTGCTACTAGATTTCTTAACGGTAGGATTCATTACCGCGCGAGTATTACACAGATGCCTCGTAAACGCAAATGGAAAACTATGGATGGAAGACAACGGTCTCTTTGTGTAACTCTATCGAGAGAATTTAAAGAACCGGGATTCGCAACTGACTGCGGAACAACTATATTGCCGCCAAAGTACATTTCGGATAAGGACCGCAAAGACAAGACAGGACAATGTACGGCTGGTACAGAGGCATATAGACCGTCACTTTGATTCCACTCCGTTTTCGAGCGGAACAGGAAGGAAAATGACTAGTAGTGTGGTACAAGTTACCCTCCGTTATGCACCATACAGTGGACTGCGGAATATGTATATAGATGTAGATGAAGAAGATCGTTTCTATGTCTTGCGTAAGAAGTTGAAACGTCTACCAGCATTGGTCGCAATTCGACTGGGAGGATCGTGTCCTCTAGAGACTGAGGTTTATCTTCTTGCGGCATTGCTCCCCGCATTGGACGCGATACCAGAAATGCCGTGCGAATATTGAATCAATGGGTTCAGGAAGGTCAAACTGAACGCCATGCAAAATCTCAATTATCCCATGCGTCTAGCGCCCGAGAGGACGGGCATCTTCTTCACAGAGCTGTGCAAGGTAGTGCAGCCACACCATGTACATTGTGCTAGGCAATGGGCGTGTTGTAGCAAGGAGAATACCTACACGGACAGTGAGATGGCGTCTGGACGACCAAGGACTGTCAGCACGGCGACCATTGTTGCTGCTTTCCTTGATGTTGCAGCAGGCTGAGTCGTCTCCTCAGTGTTGCACCCAAACAAAAGGTTGGACACAAGAGTGGCACAACTTTTCAGACGAGTCCCGGTTCTGTATACAGCAACAGGGTGGACGTTTTCGTATGTGGATCCTCCGAGGAAAACGAACTTTTGGACATTGGTTTCGTCCTCGTCATACGGGTATACAGAGCCCGAAAAAAAATGAAGCACTTCAAGGACTGTGCTCAGTGGCACCAGGTATATGTGCTTTCTGATTGGCTGTAGTGTTAGTGATTCATTGGTCACGGTCATCAGCGACCACATGGCGCTCTTGAGGCCAGTCTGTGCACAGTTTGACTCTGCAGGCAGTACCTGTGCTGAGTTTAGAGACGAACAGTCATTCTAGTACAATCATGGCTCACCAACGATTACGTACTCCTATTGAACAGATTCCGTCATTCGAACGGGGTCAAATTTTGGGCATGTATCTGGATGGACGTATCGACGGATTGCTGCCGATGAAGGGTACGATGTATCAGTGGTGTGTCGCTACTTTCAACAGTGGTCCGTGGAACATACACACACCTGTAGACCAGTTTCCAGATGTCCACGTAGTACATAGGCACGTCAAGACCGACACATTGTGCTAGCAATGGTGGCCGACAGTACATCATCCAGGAAGGAAATGCTGGTATATGTTGCACGTGACGTGACATCAACGACCAATGTCAATCGTCTGCTTGCAGCAGGATTAAGATCACGGTTGTTTCTAGCTAGGCTACCACCGACGCCACAGCAGCACTAAGCATGGCTGCCCTGGTATCGTGGACGTTTTGACGAGAGAGCGAACGGCGCTCTGTTGTCTACAATGGCGGGAGTAGGGGCTGACTTTATCCGAGTTATGGATATACAGATGTGTGGCATACACCTGATGAGCTAACTGTTCCAGAGCGCATTTCCCCACGACATACAGGGCTAATCACAGGCAGCTGTTATGGGGAGGCATCAGTTACAGCTTACTCGTTCTCCAGAGCCTGCAGGAACCGTTGTCGAATTGCAACAAAAGATGCAATCTATCGTCGGATGACATTCGGTACCTTTATGAACCTTTGCACTCGATAATGCACGACTACGTTGCCGCCAGAGGGGACTGCATTGTGTAGTAGTTTGACTGTTTGGGCACGCTTTATTGCGACATGTGTGTTTCGTCTAGTCTTAATTTGTTATAAAATACGACTGCAATGACGAACGACCTGTCACCTCACTTGTCAATAAAATGGTCTTGTCGCTGAGATTGTTGAATTTTTTTCCGGCGTCTATGTGTGTTCCAGTGAGTACACAACACCATCGGCTCCGCTTCGAATAGCCATTAATTTGGTCCGTATCTGTAATATTACAGACGTGTTAGGCCGGTGGCTATACCGTAACTTCCAAGTCTCTTTCACGTGATCTTTCAACAAGATAATGCAAGACAGAAAGTTTCATGTACTACCTTGATAAAGAGGACGTTCGACTGTTGCTCTGGCTAGGTCGTCCTCCAGTTATTTCACTCACTGAAAACATCTGTGTTGTAATTTTAATTTTCGCCAACGTATTTTGATTGTTTTACATTTTGTCTCTGTTATTAATATCAACAGAAAATATGTGAAGTGCATCTAATATGTTAGGTCAAAGAACGAATACCCAACATAAACTTCTTTAACCCTTTTGTGATTCAGATTTCTTTTGCATGTGTTTGAAAAACGAAAGGTCAAAAACAGCCTTTCTTTGTGATAAATAATACCGTTTCACAACTAAATACATTTAAACTGACTAATTTTGAAAAACGGTATTGCGACACATATGTCCCATGTATCTAACTAGTCCCATGTCTTCATGTGAAGCTGGGTTTTTCAGAGTTAAATTTTTAAGTTTAGAATCATTTTATCAGAACAGAATCCGTGGGAGAAAGTATAATATCAAAACACATTTACTCTCCTGACAATGAAAATCACGAAATATCTCACATAAGTTTTCAACATAACGTTTGAAGATGGCTTTGACATACTATGAAGTTTTCTGGTGCATCCACGTCCCACAATATGTAAATTATGTACAAACCAACAGCATACTAAGGTGTGTAGTAATGTTTCAAAAACATTTTATGACTTTAAACACACGCCCTCCCATTTGATTGCTCACAGCCTTCAGTATATCCACACTAGGATCCGTAGTATTTTTCTCCAAATTCCGAAAGCATCTTGGTACATTCTAGTACTAGACAGACATGAGATATGGATGTCCCAACGCTCAAACTGCATCTTGCCGAAAGGAGACATATGTATCCCATCAACCTCGACGTTGTTAAACATTATCTACATCTACATCTGTACTCTGCAAACCACCAAGAAGTGCATGGCAGAGGGCACGTCCCATTGTAGCAGTTATTGGGGTTTCTTCCCGTTTCATTCACGTATGGAGTGCAGGAATAACGACTGTTTGGATGCCTCTGTACGCGCAGCAGTTATTCTAATCTTACCCTAACGATTAATATGGGAGTGATAGATAACAGTTTGTAGTATATTCATTCATCATTCAGTCATAACTTAAAACTGATTCGTGGAACTTGTGTAACAGACTTTCTTGGAATAGTTTACGTCTTTTCCAGAGTCTACCAGTTCAGTTTCTTCAGTATCTCAGTAACAGTCTTCCACGGATCAAACAAATCTGTAATAAATCAAGCTGCCCTTCTCTGCATAAGTTCAATATGTTAGTACTGATCACACACACTTGAGCAATATTCTAGAAGTGGTCGCACGAATGCTTTGAAGTAATTTCCTTTGTAAATGAACCTATGTGATCACTCCGTAACACCGAAAATTCTTTAGCACCACCCAAAATTTTTCACCGATTAACATTCGTTGATAGCTTTTACTGCACTGCTAATTCTGAAGCTGTAAGCTTCGTTACAGAAACTATAAATAATGTGTAATGGATTCAATAATGTATTTACTTCTGACTGTATATATAGTTGATAGTAATTATAATGTAAATACTGTAAATTGCTGGGTAATAGCTAATTGAACATTATTTTAATGTTTCGATAGCAAAGACGAAATGGTAATAGCTGCGCAGTTGTTTATCTTTGCGTATGGAGAGTTTCTGTCGCGCTGTGACCAGAGAGGAAAAAGAGCGGCTTGAGTCATGAAAGAGTGCGGAAGTTTTTTGGGGCGTTCCCGCAGACGGGGTATGTAGCTATGCTCGCGCCAGTGTATGGTGCAACTAATTCGTATTGAGAGCACGGTAGGAGTGGATAGGCGGAGGAAGTTACAATTCCAACTATTCCATGTCCCATAATTATTCGTTGCTCTTGAGACGACTCAAGATTCTCAGCCACCACCAGCAGCTCAGCATTGTCGTCGGCTACATTCTTCGGGCTACATTCTTCGTCCTCCGCACAGCTACAGGGTAGTGAGAATGTTAAGTGACAAAATATAACTAACTCCGTAGAGGTATTACCCAGTGACATACATTCCTTTCACAAACTAAGACCAACTTGGATAATAACTAGCAACAGTTAAAACTTGTAGAGCACGTGTGTTGTCATTGTCCTCAGTCATTATTATCCTTTCCGTTGAACGCAATCATCGAGTGTCGTAAAAATATAAAAACTGATTAACTATTTACTGCCAGATTTGTTTGTTTACTAATGACCAGTTTCGGTCTAAATTACCAGTCTCAGTAACTGTTATTCTTGTATTGCTTGACAGAGGCTTAACTGATTTGAAATTTTGAGTTTTAACTTCATGTACTTGAAGTAACTTAAAATTTCACTGGCAAAACTACTAACTAAAGATGCAGCACAAATTAAGGGTGTGCAATTTCATTTATACTTTATTTAGCTTAGCGAGTGACCTCTAATGGCTTGGTATGTATCTTATTGTTGTTACAGTAAAAGCAAAGTCGATTGTTCATTTACTTAAAGTAAATTCATTCCAGTCTTTCAATAATCATAAGTAAATTGCTTGCCCTTTTCTGAATTTTTCATTACGTTGCACTAAGGTTACTAAAAGCCATTTTTTACATAACGAAGTTTTAGTTAGCTCCATTCATTTATTTAACCTGCAACTTCATTCAACTTTACCTTCAAAATTTACTATTTCAGAAAAAGTATTCAATCTCCGTGCTTTCTTATTCACTTATTTTCTCGTGAACTCTTGTATTGTGGAAAAATGTGGCAACATTATGTTACCACTCCAGTGATTACTTGCTTAAATAATTTGCCATTACCTTTCTTAAGATTCTGAAGACTCATTGCCATATTGGGCTGGCGACAGCATATGTGTCTCCTTTTTAGCTAATCAGCATTGTTTTGTGTCATCAGTACTTTTTGTATTAAAAATATTACGTGGTACCCCTTTTCCCCCCGTATTCATTTCAAAAATATGATCAGTGTTTAGATTACGTTTAGAATAGATTCTTCCTTCAGAAGGGTCTGCTGCACACTTTCGTCCTACTGACGGGTACCATTTTCCTTAGGTAACGAGAGCCTTACTCACTGCAAAATTTCATAAGGCATACGCGATCACGTTCAATTATATCGCAATCCAATAGGCCGATTAGGAGGTGGGAGGTTAGAACTCCATCTTCTGTTCCTACAAAATTTTACAAAGTGTGTGTTGGCCGCTTCCAACAGTGACTCACTGATACTATAATCATAGGATGCTTGGAGTTGCCAGTGCTAGTAGACAAGCAACACTGTCTGAAATAACCGCACAGATCAATGTAGGACGTACGACGAATGTATCTGTTAGGACAGTGGGGCGAAATATGGCGTTAATGGGCTATGGCAGCAGACGACCGACGCTAGTGCCTTTGTTAACAACGCTAAATCGCGTGCAGCGCCTATCCTGGGCTCGTGACCTCATCGGTCGAACCCGAGACGACCGGCAAATCATACCCTGATCAGACGAAGTCCCGATTTCAGTTGGTAAGGGGTTATATTAGGTTCGATTGTGGCACAGACCCCATGGAGCAATGGACCCAAGGCACTATCAATCTGGTGGTGGTGGCTCCATCATGGTGTGGTTTGTATTTACGTGGAATTGGCTGGGTCCTCTTGTAAAACTGATGGTCTTGGAGCCATTTTCAGCCTTTTATGGAATTTTTTTGGATGACAATGCGCCATGTCACCTGGCCACAAATGATCGCGATTACTTTAAAGAACATTCTGAAGGATTCGAGTGAATGATTTGGCCACCCAATCGCCCATTTCCCGACTTTAATCTCATCTAACGTTTATGGGACATGATCGAGAAGCCATATGGTGTAGAAAATCGTGCACTGGCAACACTTTGGCAGTTATGGACAGCTATAGAGGAAGTAATGCTCAATATTTCGGCAGGGGTTCAAATGGTTCAAATGGCTCTGAGCGCTATGGTCCTTAACATCTGAGGTCATCAGTCCCCTAGAACTTAGAACTACTTAAACCAAACTAACCTAAGGCCATCACAAACATCCATGCCCGAGGCAGGATTTGAATCTGCGACCGTAGCGGTCGCGGGGTTCCAGACTGAAGCGCCTAGAACCGCTCGCCCCCCCCGGCCGGCTTTCAGCAGGGGATTTCTAGTGTCTTGCTGAGCCTGTACCACGTCGATCTGCTGCACAACACAGGGCAAAAGGACGTTTGTACGATACTGGGAGGTATCCCATGACGTTTGTCATACGCCACTAATATTAGCCGTGTGTCTTCGGACGATAGCTAAAGGGGATAACTGAACAGACTACTGTTATGTTCTCATTGTCTTATCATTATCAACTGCCCTTAGGCCAAATTGAAAATTTCTTTAATACTGGAAAGGATTTAATTTCCTTATAACAAGTTAATGTCCCCCCTCCCCCCCCCCCCCCCCCCCAAATCGGCAGAAATGTCTTAGCAGGCTCGTGTAAATCTAAAAATTTAGGTTTGTCCAAATATACACATACATAAAAGATAGTTAACAGTTCATGAGAGAAGAGAAGGGACGATTCTTCTCGTCGACAACGAGATCAGAAAGACAGACAGATTATTTGCTCGGATATTGCAAGGATGAAGGAATTCGACCATGTCGTTACCAAGGGAACGCTCCCGGAATCCTTCTTGGACGATACACAATGTATGAACCGATATCACAGCTGAAAAGTTAATGTATACACTTTCGTTTCCCTGCAGGAGTATACTCTATTAAACACTAAAGAATGCTTTACATTACACTTTAGCAGTCCAAGGGAGTAAGGTAAAAATAGGCTTAACTTAAAATTAGTACAGGTATCATACAAATATCTTGTACCTAACTCAAAATAATTTAAAGTCTAGTACACAAAAAATATAAGCACAAATTTATTAGCATTAAAGAAAAATTCCATTGATAAAAATCATTACAGATACAAACTAAAATTGAGGCATTACAAAAGAATAACCGGAATTATAACGTTGTTCATAATGTATAAGTATTTCAGTGCCAGTTACGACAAAAAGAAAACTAGATACACATCATATAACACGCTGATGAAGCACAACACTTCACAGTGGATTGCAAAGTACACAGGACGATCCCGTGATAATGTTAGACACTTCCAGGAACGATTGGAAAACTTATCCATTTGTTGTAAGGGACCCTGGTCAGGAATCAACCGAGTCGAAAGTTTTACGTGAAAATCCTTCAGATCTCTCTGTTTTGTTGAACCACTTCTACTACAAGCCCTTTGCTTTCTATATTTTGGGAGGAGGTAGCACGGACCAAAACACGAAAAAACGTACGTTAAACATGGGCCCAAGAAACGCATACATTAAATGTAAGAGCTCTTGTTCAGCACAAAGGATGTGTTTCACAGTAGCAGAGATAAGTAGTGCCCCTAAGGTATGCGCTTCTCCCGAAAGATAGGAAGCGAAGAGCTTGCAGTAGAACAGGTCCTTTGTTCAGAGGTTGTTCGCTTGTAACTTTCGATTCGATCGTCTCCGAATCAGGCTCCCTTACCTCAAATCGACAAATTTATCCATTTTCTTCATCCCGGAAAGTTTTTAACATCAGAACGGTGTCACCCGGAAGGTGTAGATGTACAGATGTGGATGTAGAACAATAGAGGGAAACCACAGAATATTAAATTCAAGGTACCTTACGAAAAGGACTCCATTATACCAACTCGGTTGGTCACGGGACAAGAAGAGACAAACCAGACAGCGCAATAGTGACGCTAGTATATACTGTATTCTGAAATAGTACTGTAAATAAACATAGCTCATTATTTATCACTGTGCTGTGTAATGAAGGTCAAATCTTATTAAAATGTAAACAATGGACTTGTAGTTGGAAGGCAGAACAAAACACTGACTGGCACTGATACACTATAATTTTCTAATCAAAGGTAGATGAATTCGTTTCATTTGATAATTTTTGCAGTTAATTAGCAGGGATATAAATACATATTCACTGGTAGTAACAGAATAACCAATAATTTTTGCGGACTCATCACACAGTTGCAAGAGATAGCTGCTACAGCGTCACCAACTACGTTCACGTCGACGGGTTAAGGAATCTTCCATCTCGTGAGAAAAAAACGTGATGCATGGTGATAATGTGTTTCTCATATGAATGTGAGGCATAACTGAGATATTCCCATGTCTTGAATGTTACTTTATCGTATATGGTACCGCTCCATACGTGGCATAGACAGTGTCAATACGTGTTGGTGGTTCCGGATTGAATATGGTATGCTCAACGACTCATTTCACTGCAGTCCCGCGTTAGGACCAGTTTGTAGGATCCTTTCTAATTACAGTCCCAGAAGGTCTGAATGTGATGTCTTACACAAATTTTAAGTGTATAGGACATAAAAAGTGCAAATAGTTCAAACCTTGTTGTCCAGTATGTTTGAATGAGCTTTGCAGTGCAATCGTTATTTTGGACTATGAAGGTTACGTCAGTTGCTGATTTTCTGACCAATATCAAACGAATTGAATGTTTGCTCCTAACGTACTATTGACAAGGAGGTCACTGAGGATGGTCAGCTACGCCAAAGTGAGCATACACTGCCCACCGCAGTCTGAATGTCGTCTGGTAGCATTGCAGGCAGATGCCACGATAAGAAAAGGAACTAAGTGGAGCAGAGACGAATGGGGAATTATTCTAGCGACGATTTGGGCCGAAGATTGGGAAAGTTACTAACGTAGGCTACTTTGAAAAAGAGTAAACTTTTATGCTTCAGCACCTGGATGGAACATCTCGCAAATAGCGAAACCATCAGCTGTTCGTGTGCTTCCGTCATGAGTACCTATGGTGAAACCATCGGTACGCGACAAGCTGTTGGCCGTCCACGTCTTAGCATAGAACATGGAGGTCTGGGACATTACTGTTCTGGGTAAAGCAAGAGAGGTGGAGATTTGCGGAAGGTCTGACGACAGAGCGTAATGCTCGTGCCGATCCACAGGTTTCAGAAGCCACCAATGATCACACTTTGAACGTGGGGATCCACAGCAGACGACCTATCCTCATTCCCATCTAGCCACATTGACATCGTCAATTATACTGCAGTGTCGCCTCCGCGGATGAATCGTGTTTCTTTCTACACTAGGTTGACGTTCGCGTGCTGACACGCTATTGTCAAGGAGAATATCAGCTCAAAGCATGCACCGCATCCCGGACGCAGGGGGGGGCTGGGGGCAGCATTGTGCTACGTTGGGATATTCAGATGAGGTGCTGTGAAACATGTGGTAGTAGTCAAAGGCACCATGAGAGCTTTGGACTACCAGATCATTATTTCGGAGCAGCTGCATCCTGCGATGCTTGATGCCTTCCCCGCCGGCTATGGCATTTCTCATCAGGACAACTGCTCATGTCACGAGATCAGAACCGAGCTGCAGAAGTTTGAGGAGCATGATAGTGATCTCATGCTGCCGTCTTGGCCACCATATTCACTTGATCTGAATTCGATGGACCAAACCTGAAACGCTATCCTGTGCCAGTTCCGCATCCACAATCCACCAGTATGCAGTTGAAGGAAATTGCGTTTTCTGTCCGTGGACCTGGTGCAATATGCCTCCAAGAGCCTACCAAGAACTTGTTGACTCCATCGCAGAGTAGCTACTCTATTAAACAGATGGTCATAATTTTTAGGCTCAGCAGTGGATATGTAACGTAAATTCATCACAGCTCTTGTTTAAAGAACAGTGTTGGCATTAATCTGGAAGGTTATCGAGCGCACTAACAACTGCAACACATTTTTTCTCCTTTCAGTGTTGGTGAACTTAGCCAATATAACGCAAACATTTGCTGTTCGGAACCTACTTGATAAGGAACCGTGAACCAGGAACAGCCTGACGATAAAGTTTTGCTCTGTTTTCTTCCAGGAATTTCTCCAGAAAATCAGTTCCTTAAGCATAGATACACTCCTGGAAATAGAAATAAGAACACCGTGAATTCATTGTCCCAGGAAGGGGAAACTTTATTGACACATTCCTGGGGTCAGATACATCACATGATCACACTGACAGAACCACAGGCACATAGACACAGGCAACAGAGCATGCACAATGTCGGCACTAGTACAGTGTATATCCATCTTTCGCAGCAATGCAGGCTGCTATTCTCCCATGGAGACGATCGTAGAGATGCTGGATGTAGTCCTGTGGAACGGCTTGCCATGCCATTTCCACCTGACGCCTCAGTTGGACCAGCGTTCGTGCTGGACGTGCAGACCGCGTGAGACGACGCTTCATCCAGTCCCAAACATGCTCAATGGGAGACAGATCCGGAGATCTTGCTGGCCAGGGTAGTTGACTTACACCTTCTAGAGCACGTTGGGTGGCACGGGATACATGCGGACGTGCATTGTCCTGTTGGAACAGCAAGTTCCCTTGCCGGTCTAGGAATGGTAGAACGATGGGTTCGATGACGGTTTGGATGTACCGTGCACTATTCAGTGTCCCCTCGACGATCACCAGTCGTGTACGGCCAGTGTAGGAGATCGCTCCCCACACCATGATGCCGGGTGTTGGCCCTGTGTGCCTCGGTCGTATGTAGTCCTGATTGTGGCGCTCACCTGCACGGCGCCAAACACGCATACGACCATCATTGGCACCAAGGCAGAAGCGACTCTCATCGCTGAAGACTACACGTCTCCATTCGTCCCTCCATTCACGCTTGTCGCGACACCACTGGAGGCGGGCTGCACGATGTTGGGGCGTGAGCGGAAGACGGCCTAACGGTGTGCGGGACCGTAGCCCAGCATCATGGAGACGGTTGCGAATGGTCCTCGCCGATACCCCAGGAGCAACAGTGTCCCTAATTTGCTGGTAAGTGGCGGTGCGGTCCCCTACGGCACTGCGTAGGATCATACGGTCTTGGCGTGCATCCGTGCGTCGCTGCGGTCCGGTCCCAGGTCGACGGGCACGTGCACCTTCCGCCGACCACTGGCGACAACATCGATGTACTGTGGAGACCTCACGCCCCACGTGTTGAGCAATTCGGCGGTACGTCCACCCGGCCTCCCGCATGCCCACTATACGCCCTCGCTCAAAGTCCGTCAACTGCACATACGGTTCACGTCCACGCTGTCGCGGCATGCTACCAGTGTTAAAGACTGCGATGGAGCTCCGTATGCCACGGCAAACTGGCTGACACTGACGGCGGCGGTGCACAAATGCTGCGCAGCTAGCGCCATTCGACGGCCAACACCGCGGTTCCTGGTGTGTCCGCTGTGCCGTGCGTGTGATCATTGCTTGTACAGCCCTCTCGCAGTGTCCGGAGCAAGTATGGTGGGTCTGACACACCGGTGTCAATGTGTTCTTTTTTCCATTTCCAGGAGTGTATTTTATTTTTCGACATTATAGTGCACTGCAGAACTGACAGCTGGACGTTCGTGAGCTTTGTATAAGGTTTCTTAGAAAATAGATGGAATCTCATGCCTTGCCTCCAAGCTGTTCTACCGTAACTCAAATGGTAGTTATTCTCCAGTATTTGTGTCTAAAAGATTTTCTACACAAATGTGGTAAAATGTTGAGATTCTGAAACATATGTAAACATATATTCAATCCATCTCCCCTGTCGTCTGATGACTCTCAATCTTGAAGGGCGCAGGTTATACTCGTGGTCGGGATAAAACGTTCAATATCGTCTTCACTGCCGAAGTAAAGAGAAGTGATGGAGCATCATTTCTGAACGTGAGATTAAGCTCCAGGGACTCCTTGGCAGTTTCTCGTAGAGTAAGTGTATATGAGAATAGTAATGACAATTCGTCCATTCGATGAGTGCGATTAGATCGGCTGCCCAAACAGTGTTGTTGAGGAGTAGGCCAACCCCTATCTAACATTCCACACTCAGCTAATCCAATAACATACGTCACAGTCATCCACACAATACAGATAGCCCTTTCCACTCCATAACATAAATGAATACTTCAGGGTCAAGTAAAATCTTGCGGGGACAAACATTTAGCGCCATCTCCCCATACCACCATCATCAGAGTGGTGACTGAAGAATGTAGGACAAACTGTTACACGGAGTAAACTTAGTAGGGACTAGCTGTGTGTGCAAGACAATGTACTAGTGGGTTTCCTGTTACCATTCAAACTTAATTAGTTATGTACAACTGTGTGACTTATTTGGAGCCTATCTGTCCCCTTCTTTTCAATCAGAGGGAGACTTTTCCGAGAATCTGCATACCCAGATGCAGAACGGTGTATGTGAAGATTTACACTGACAGTTGTCAGAAATGACTAACATTGCTTTATGTTGATGACGTCATGAGTATAGCGCAATAGTAGGCCTAATTTCGCGTGGTGTATATCAGTTCATCTGATCCCCGTGTTTCTTTATCTGGATAAGGCTTACTAAAAAGAAGAAAGATCTGGCTGTGTTTGAGAAAGAAAGCGTGCCAGAAGATTTAGCGAGGAGCACTCAGACGTTATACGCAGACTCGATTACCTGCGCAAAATTTGGCAAAGATCATGAATATTTGTTTCAGACCAAAAGTACAGCCTAGCAAGGTATCTCTCAGTCACCACCGCTTTTCATGTCTATCATGAATGCCACAGTGAGGAAAATCAGAATATCACATGCACCGATTTGGCACTTGGCTTTCTTTTATGACTCTGTGACAGGGTCGGAGAAAGGAGGGGGGGGGGGCGCAGGGGAACGGAGCTGGAAGTACAGTTTAGGTTGGACAAATGATGAATAAATTCCAGAAATAGTTTCAAAGTACGTGAAGCGAAAACGGCAGTAATAGAGTCAATAGGAAAGAGCTATCTCTTCTATGATACATCAAGTTGCGAAGATATACTATATCAGTCATGTACAACAGCTATTTGAAACATCTCTCAGCGTATGCTACAGAAACATGCACACCCACAAACTCATCACAACTTCAGTCTACAGAGATGACGTTATTCAGCCCCACGAACAAAATGGAACAAATTATGAAATAAAGTCCTGAGAGAGATGGTTCTGATAAAGACAGCATTAGTAAAGCGAGTTAAAATATCCGAAATCAAGTGGTTTTGGCACACTTGAAGGATAGAACGAACGCAAGCATATCGAATAAATATGGAGAGAGATGCTGGAAAGACTCGACGGTCTGGCAGGGTAAACAAACGCCTGGTGTACTTAATAAATATGAGCATTTGCTACGAGTGACGGAACACTGGACAGTTTGAAAAAAAAAAGATTTATCTTGAAACTTCCTAACAGAATAAAATTGTTTACTGGACAGTTTCAATCTGCCAGGAAGCTAAAAATCAGAGCACACTTCGCAGCAGAGTAATAATTCATTCATGATTTATCTTGGTGGAAGCTTGTACACAGCTACCGGGAACCTGAAGCTTTTAAAGATCACGGTGATGTACCAGCACAGAGACAGCATTTTCACCACGACGAGCGGAACGGCTAAAGATCACCACAAAAATAACCAACAGTTGCGTAACTACCATGTCTCCTGTTTGATTTCCGCCAGGACTAGAAGCGGGCGCTAGAGGAATGTTGCCAGTTGGCCTTCGCGCATGGTGTTACGAAAAGTTTATGGCGGGAGCAAGCCAAAAACGATACAAAAGGGCGCCGGGAGAGAGATGGCGAATAGTTCCTCCGCGAAACGCGCTTCTACATCCCTGGCACAACGGAGTGACAAATAGGTCGCTAAAAAGTTTTTAACTTATTTTTCTTTCCGCATCGCGCAAGTTACCAGAAAAAGAGAAAACCTTTCAGGGCAGTTCCCACATGCTGGAAAGGGAGGGAAAGGGCGGCATAATTTATTTCCCTGAGTCTGCGGCTTCTCGCGGGACAGAAATAGAATGGGAAACAGACCGGTCGCACTTGGCACAATGGCTGCCCGCCGCCGACAAAAGAAAACTTGGCCCGCCTGCCCCGCGGGGGCCTCGCGCCCTTTGAAGGCGCCGCCCTGCGCAGCGGCTTCTGATCCGAGACCCGCCACCTGCGCCAGCAGCACCACCCCCGTCTAATTCGCGGAAGCGCCGACTGGCGCCAGTGCCACCACGTTAGGAATACATCCTCTCGGACACTGTGTGCCACAGTTGAACTTTGTGCCATACAGAGATCTCTGTCCTCTGGCCAATGCGACTGGTGGTCTTTCGGTACTTACACTGGCTCCTGCAACGATAGGACTTCCACTTCATTTCTGTCTCCCTTCTTTATCCATCTTACCCCTTTACTTTCCAACTGCTCAGGTCACGTCAGTTGGCTAGAGGGAGGAAAGAGGGCTGGAAATGATGAGTGAGGTGAGAAACGTGACAAGTGAGAAAAAATCCCATAATTAATGTCTTCGGAAAAAATTAGTTTCTTATTTACTGCTAAGAACGTATTAGCCGCCACTCAGCTTTGTGTTTCCTGTAAATGCAGTAGCCAGGGAACAAGTGAATGTGTGGGAGGTGCAGAATGGCGGTCTAAGGGGCACAGTATTACCGACTAGCGATTGTTTGTCTGAAGCAAAACAAAAATTGACATTTTAATGACCATCCATTACCTTGTATTCATTCTGGAATGAGCGATTCTTAATTATGCCAGGGCTATTATACTTACCACTAAAATTATTTCAAAGAGTGTTAGGAAGTTATTTCTAGAGAAACAGTGTCTCTAAAGTTATCTGAAGAACATATATTGTGGTCTTAATTTAGTGATCAAAGGCTGAGTTTTGCTCAGTCAACTGATATGAAAGTATTCTCATTTTCTTTTCCAGTATTTTTTCACAGTGAGTGGTAACTGCCCAATGAAACTGAAACTATTTTTTATTCATTGATTTATCATTTTGTGTTCAGTTGTTTTACGCGTGTTGCCCCTAGTGGCAGAACTTATTTTATTGTAATCACATGCTAAAGTCTAGCACCATAGTTACGGTTGTTGTAATACTAACTTACATTTTCCAGGAAATTCTTATTTTAGACCCCTTATTCTGGTGGTTCATCTGAACAAGATTATATTATTACAGAACTGTAGTGTTCAACACTGAATAGCATGTGCATGCATTCAAGCCTCATCATAATTATCATAATTAAGAAGGGCAGCTGCCACGCTGGCAACGTTCTGCCGGGATAGAACTACATCTACTGGCGAATCTGGAGAACTATATGGTGCAGGCTGCTAAGAAGAAGGTCCGTTAATCGATTACACAAAGTTCGAGGTGGGTATAGGCCGCACAACTGTTACATGTTCAGATGTGGCTGATAGCTTATGGTCTGCTGACAATGATAAGGTGACGTGAGAGTTTCTGTGTTGTCATGATTGCTTACCGTAGTCTGGTAGGCCTACAATCAGGAAAGGTCGTTACGTTGCATCTACCACTTATCGGGGTGAGTCGCTTTCAACTCATCAGAGATGGCAGTGCTGCGTTGGGTGGACTATTTTCTAAATCTCACGCAAGATAATCCGACAATTCGGTAGCTTCGCAGCCAAGAGGTGCCGGTTCTACATCTGCATCTTGCCGTTCACCGAGGGTGGCGTTAACGTCTCTGTCCACGGCTGATGCACACAGCTGCTGCAACAAAGGCAGTGTACCGAAATGTAATATGGAGAAAGAAGGAGAGTCAGGTGCGAAATCTAGGGCCAAAGTTATGATTTTTATATCAGTAAATAAAATTATTCTAAGTGATTTTTACTTTGGGTTTACCTGAGGCAAACCGTTTTATTATTGAACTGTAGGACTTGGTACTGCATAATATTTAATTAACATCAAAACACATTTTTAAGAAAGAGAACCACCAGAATATGTGACCAATATCAGAGTGAAAGGACTAAACTACGAAGAGTAGCTTATATACAGAACAAAATACGTCTACTTTAAGGAAGCTTTACATCTTAGGTTTGAATCTATGAGGTATGCCATGTAGGAATTCGTTTTGATGGAAGGCTATTGAGAATAAAATTTGTATGACAATGTGTATGAATCTCATGGGAAAAGGAAGAGCTATCCAAGTGCGCATGAATTTTCTGCCTAATGTTTACATAGTGGACGCTGAACATTCTCTTAGAAGAAAGGAGAGGCTATTACTCGGACGATGAAATAATTAAAGAAGCATCACAGTCTCGTCTAGGACGACGAAAGAAATTGACCTTGTCCTTGGCCAGCAATGGTCAGATCGGCCTACAAAATGGCGGGAAACGTCAGTCCGGATGGTCAAACTGAGAAATCGTGATCTTCACACACAATATTCTCATTGTGACTGATAGAAGAAATCTGAATGCTTAGAAGTTTCCAGCCTGTTGAAAAGCTTGATTCACTACCATATCTACGGATTCTAAATAACATACCATTTATGGGACGTTTAACTGGGTTTGCAACCACACCAAACATTTCTTTACTGGAGATTTGTTGTGGACGTTTCTTGGTGGGCAACAGGAAATGCCTTATCCTGGATGGAGAATCATCAAGGGGTACTGCAGCTACGTCTAATGCACCGCAGAGAAGTGTAGTGACACCATTACTGTTCACATTATACATAATGAGTTGGTTGGAGAGAGTGGTTGCAAACTCAGAATATTTGAATATGATACAGATATCTATGAGGAAACTGTATCCAGTAAAAAAGTGCTGTAATATCCAGTTTTGTCTCTCCAAAATGTTAGACTTTTGAGAATACTGGCTACTAACAACGACACAGAGAAAAGTTTTAAACTTAATGAAACATACGTTTGCAACACACTTTGAATATAGGAGTAAGATGTCACGCGTAGAGTCATTGATGTCGAACAAAAATTTAGGTTTAGAAGTATGAAAAAAGTAGCATTTACTCAAAGTTAAATGTAAAACAAATGCTGTGATTCAAAAACAGTTTATTGTGTGTCACAGCCACACCAATTTCAAAACAAAGTAACCGTTTTCGGTTGTCACCAGCCACCCTCAGATTATGAGATATCTTGGTTATATTCCACCACTGTGGAAACAATGTTCATTGGACAATTTGTTTTCTAACGTGGTGGTATGGAACTGCATCATCTGTTTTTTATGATCTTCTTCATTTCGTTTGAAATTAGTGTGATGGTGCTGGACAGTCGACTATTTTCAAAACAAACAAACACTGTGCGTCTCCAGATCAACTGAAATGTCGTTATTTCCAAAAAAAGTATCCGCTACCACTTCCTCTCTTATGCCATCGGAGCAGCACTTACATTCAAATGCCTCATTTATTTGTATCCCAATTCTTACGAAACAATTCTCAACACAACACTGAAAAATAGTTTACTGGTAGACGAACTGGTCGATTTAGGAACAACTGATTTCATTTTCATTTTACGACAGTATACTGCAAAAGAGTGGAGGGTTTAACGGGGAGATAAATATTGATTCTGTAGATTTTGAGAAAGCTTTCGGTAATGTGATTTATAAAAGTTACGGAGAATAATGGAGCACAGAGGTTACCCTTTACAGTTTATATCAGCTATCAAAAGTCTGTATAAAGAAATATCAGTAATTTTATATACAGAAGGCATATATCAACAGAACGGACACATGTAAACAAAGGGGTATATTGCTGGCAATATAAATACAAAGAAGACTGGTGCGAATAACATGCTCGTTAGAATGGAGAGATGTTGTAACCGATAGGTTGAATAATCTTAGTTAGTAGTACCTCGAAGAAGAGAGTATCAAAACATCGCGAACCGTCGTTCACGACGAAAATTACCACTATTGTCGGGTCCCTAGTTATGAACCAGCGAATATCGGAAGATAAAACTGAGCAGATAATAGCTCACCCAAGGCTTTCTACCAGTCATCCTTCCCACGATACATCCGTGAAAGAAACGGGAAAATATTTTCTTTATTCAGAACAATAAAAAGTACCCTTTGCTTCGCAATTCAGTGTGATTTGCAGGGCATATATGTAAGTGTAGACTCGAGCGCCACTGCTCCGGCACACCAGTGAACAAGCCTCTGTGCCACCTCATATAAGTCCCTTATGGGAGAGCGTATATGCAGTGGCAGTGCTAGAAATTCTCGGCGCTTGAAGAGATCCAAAGTGAAACTGACGATCTGATTATTGTTTGGAAATGTAAGAAGTTAATACATAATGTGATACCGTAGAACGGAGCAAGTAAAAACACCACACAACGCCGTCCATCCACAACATACCCATGGTTTCTGTTATAATTAAAAATATAATTACTTGTATTTGTGTTCGTTGTAATGACAGAATCAGAATTAAAAAGTCTATTATCGAAAAATAATATATATACTGTGTGATCGCTGGTTCTTGTTCAGGCATTAGATGAAGTAGTAACTATATACCGTAAAGAAAAACAACACTCGACAACCTTCCTTAGGGAAGGCTCCTAGCATAGGGGTGCTGGAAGGGCGCAGACAGTGAATTAAGCTCGCGAAAGCAGCAGGAGTCTGTCAGTGATCAGTCATACCGAGATGACGTAGAATGCATTACGACTGTTGGTGTAGAGAAGGCTTTCTCATAAAATCAGCTTTAAATTGTGAAAATTATCATGAATTTGCTATTTCAGAGTTATGTTGCTGTGTTCGAAATGTTGAGAAAATATTGGAATAAGCTGTAGGAAAGAGGGCTAGTATGCAATATATATAAGGGCCAGGAGGAAATAATTATACTAGAACAACAACAAAGTGCTTGGATTAAAAGTAGAGTAAGAGAGGGATGCAGTCTATCACCCTTACTGTCGATCTAAAAGTCGAAAAAGGAATGATGGAAGGAAAAAAAAAGGTTCAATAGTGGGATTAAAATTCGGGGTCTAGGGATATCACTGATGATATATGGCTATTCACAGTAAAAGCCAAGAGAATTACAGTATATGTTGACCGAAATTTCTCATTTTGATAGTACTGAAGGGCGACTTTTCTGTTGTTAAGAACCTTTCAACAGCCAAGACCGCATAAAATACTTCTTTATTTAAGACAAGCGGTTTCAACAGACTATGCTGTCATCTTCAGGTCTGGAAGAAAGTGCATATACATAGAACATGTCTCATAGGGTCACTGCAAAATGAACATGTTTTGCAACAAAAATATTTTAAGGTACATAAATGCACAGGTCCACTTCCGGTTTTTATAACACCATACTAAAACTTTATATCAAATGTTACACTTCAAGTTATGAGACATATTCCATGTATATGCACTTTCTTACAGGCCTGAAGATGACAGCATAGTCTGTTGCAACCGCTTGCCTTAAATAAAGAAGTACTTTATGCGGTCTTGGCTGTTGAATGTTTTTTAACAGTATGTGTTGAATTGAATTTATGGTCTACTCAGAACAGAACATGGATTGCGAGTAATCGGAAAAGATGAGAAGTAGCAGAAATGAGAATAGTCAGAAACTTAACATCAACACTGGTGATCACGAAGTAGCCGACGATAAGGAATTCATCTACATTGGAAGGAAAATAAACCAAGACGGACGAATCAGGGAGGACATAAAAAGTGTATTAGCTCAGTAAAGAGGGCATTCCTGATCAAGAGACGTTTACAAGTATCAAACATAGCCTTAATTTGAGAATCAAATTTCTTAGGATGTACTTTTGGAGAACAGCGTTGGATGGTAGACAATCATGGACTATGGGAAAACCGAAACAGAAGAGAATTGAAGCGTTTGAGATGCTGTGCTGCAGAAGAATGTCGAAAATCAAGTAGACTGATCAGATAAGGAATGGGGAGGTTCTCCGCAGAATTGGAGAAGAAAGGAACATATGGAAACGCTGATAAAAGAAGGGATAGGATGATAGTACCTGTGCTAAGACATCAGGCAATAACCCACATGGTGCTAGAGGGAGTGTAGAGGGTAAAAACTGTAGAGGAAGACAGAGTTTGGAGTACATCCAACAAATAATTGAGGATATAGGGTGCAAGTGGTATTCTGCGATGGATAGATAAGTGCAGAAGTGTAATTCGTGGCGGGCCGCATCAAACCAACCAGAAGACAGATAACTAAAAAAAAAAAAATTATTTCTTAGTCAGTTATAGTCTTCAGTTCTGGCAGTCAGAGCGCAGATATGTTACAATGTGTGGTAGTCAAGTACGTATTGTTGTGTATAGAAGTTGGTTTTATTTGTAATTCACTTTTCTAGTATTTTATCATCCTTTTTCCTTTCTTTTTATGTCAAGTTTTGGTAATAAGAAGCTCTTGTGTCACCTAAGGTTGAAGTATCTAATAAAAAAATAAAACGTATTTCTTGGGAAGCCGTTAAACTGGCGAAGACGTTAATAGCGCAGTTGAACAGTAAATAACTTCCGGGGCGAATGTGTAACAGTGATTAATGAGTATGCTGGGTAAACAATATCACCCAACAGAAAAAAGTCATGTTCCGAGAAAACGAAGGAAATAGAAATAATAATGACTCGAAAGTAAGTAACGGTGAAACCCTGCTAAAGAGAGCACGCCTACTAGCTGCCAAAGCAGTGCAAGCACAAAAACTACTGCGATGAGTCCTGACGCTGTTCGGAAAGTCTCGTGTGTTTATTGTAACTTCGTGTCTCACGGAGAAGATGCATTAGTGCTGAGGTCGCTGTGAAATCGCCAAAAAGACACAAGCACTTTATCACGAGGGCTTTTTGCGCATGATCAACGAGCTGTCTTTGGCTGTCAGAGGTTGCGTGCCCTGCGGACAATATATCAGCCGCCCGACAGGCGGCGTAACACAGTGCTGGTTAGGTGTGTCACAGGCAGGATGGTAGGGGGTGATGGGGGGCGGGGGGAGAACAGGTCTCCCCATATTGCGGTAAGCGACCCGCTGCGGGAAGCTCCACACATCGCGCGGGGTTTCTCCTCTGCGGTCATCCTTGCCGTTGCCCTGTGCTGTATTGTTCTGTCCTCTCCTGTCCTGTCGCGTGCTGGTCTCGACGTCGCGTCCCAGAGGTGTCATCACCGGCACAACACGACCTCGGCGACGTCCGTTACTGCACGGCGATCGCATAACCGCGGTGTCAAGTCCCGATAAACAGCACACTGATCGAGAGCTACATCTGCAAGGGTGTTCTTCAAACTCAAGTGCTCACTAGACACTGCACTTAACCATTTTCAGATTACAGATCTACCATTGTGCTCTCTCGAAATAGTGCGAGGGAAAAATTAACATGTAAATCTTCATGTGCTAGCTCTGTTTTCTCTTATTTCAACACTGTGGTGGTTTAAATTTCTCGAGATGTCACCGCAGTGGGAAACGCTTGATACTTTCTTCCCGTTTTCGTGATAGTACGAAACGAGCTGTCCTTCTTCGAACTCTTCCGATATTCTTCGTCACTTGCACATAGTAGAAAATCTCTAAGTGTGGCACTATGAAGGCTAAACGATAGACTGAGGACAATAGATATGCTCCTTGATTCCTCAAAAGCATCTGATTGTGTGAACCATGCCAATACTTTTGGAACATTGCGGTATTGGGGAGAAGCTGAGCAGTGGTCCATTTCATATGACAAATGACTCAAAAATTTCTGTCTTTGCAAATGGCACAAATATTATTGTGAAAGATATACAACGTCATACAAATGAGACAGCTATAGTGTGGTTAATAATATCATTACGAAGTTTTCAGAAACACATTAACGCTTAACTACAAAAAACTAAACTTATACAGTTCCTGATTCGGCTCAAGGCAACGTGGTCAAATTGTTAGTGAAATCGATCATTTTCATTGATTACGGCTGGAGGAAGTCTTGAGCAGAAACTGACTACTGCTGTCTCCATTGTACGAAAGATATTTCACTGTCACGGAGAAGCGAAATCTTGTCTACTTTGGTTCCTTTCACTCCATTATCTCGTGTGATGTTATATTTTGAAGCATCTTTGAACGCTCACCTAGAATATCCTTAGCCCACAAGAAGGCGATGAGTCTCATCAGCGGTGTCCTAAAACGAACTTGTAATAGACCTTCATTAAGGTTTCCCGGAATTCTCTGCCGTATCTGTTCATCTCTTTCACCATGGGATTTGTTGTTGACAGTTTTAAATCTTTCAAACGAAAATGAAACATTAATTCATTTAACAGTAGACAGAAAAGCGATGTGTACTTGGATACCTCTTCCTTAAGTAAATTCTTTACCGTAATTCTACATCTACATCTACATTTATACTCCGCAAGCCACCCAACGGTGTGTGGCGGAGGGCACTTAACGTGCCACTGTCATTACCTCCCTTTCCTGTTCCAGTCGCGTATGGTTCGCGGGAAGAACGACTGTCTGAAAGCATCCGTGCGCGCTCTAATCTCTCTAATTTTACATTCGTGATCTCCTCGGGAGTTATAAGTAGGGGGAAGCAATATATTCGATACCTCATCCAGAAACGCACCATCTCGAAACCTGGCGAGCAAGCTACACCGCGATGCAGAGCGCCTCTCTTGCAGAGTCTGCCACTTGAGTTCGTTAAACATCTCCGTAACGCTATCACGGTTATCAAATAACCCTGTGACGAAACGCGCCGCTCTTCTTTGGATCTTCTCTGTCTCCTCCGTCAACCCGATCTGGTACGGATCCCACACTGATGAGCAATACTCAAGTACAGGTCGAACGAGTGTTTTGTAAGCCACCTCCTTTGTTGATGGACTACATTTTCTAAGGACTCTCCCAATGAATCTCAACCTGGTACCCGCCTTACCAACAATTAATTTTATATGATCATTCCACTTCAAATCGTTCCGCACGCATACTCCCAGATATTTTACAGAAGTAACTGCTACCAGTGATTGTTCCGCTATCATATAATCATACAATAAAGGATCCTTCTTTCTATGTATTCGCAATACATTACATTTGTCTGTGTTAAGGGTCAGTTGCCACTCCCTGCACCAAATGCCTATCCGCTGCAGATCTTCCTGCATTTCGCTACAACTTTCTAATGCTGCAACTTCTCTGTATACTACAGCATCATCAGCGAAAAGCCGCATGGGACTTCCGACACTATCTACTAGGTCATTTATATATATTGTGAAAAGCAATGGTCCCATAACACTCCCCTGTGGCACGCCACAGTTTACTTTAACGTCTGTAGACGTCTCTCCATTGATAACAACATGCTGTGTTCTGTTTGCTAAAAACTCTTCAATCCAGCCACACAGCTGGTCTGATATTCCGTAGGCTCTAACTTTGTTTATCAGGCGACAGTGCGGAACTGTATCGAACGCCTTCCGGAAGTCAAGAAAAACAGCATCTACCTGGGAGCCTGTATCTAATATTTTCTGGGTCTCATGAACAAATAACGCGAGTTGGGTCTCACACGATCGCTGTTTCCGGAACCCATGTTGATTCCTACATAGTAGATTCTGGGTTTTCAAAAACGACATGATACTCGAGCAAAAATCATGTTCTAAAATTCTACAACAGATCGACGTCAGAGATACAGGTCTATAGTTTTGCGCATCTGCTCGACGACCCTTCTTGAAGACTGGGACTACCTGTGCTCTTTTCCAATCAATTGGAACGTTCCGTTCCTCTAGAGACTTGCGGTACACGGCTGTTAGAAGGTGGGCAAGTTCTTTCGCGTACTCTGTGTAGAATCGAATTGGTATCCCGTCAGGTCCAGTGGACTTTCCTCTGTTGAGTGATTCCAGTTGCTTTTCTATTCCTTGGACACTTAATTCGATGTCAGCCTTTTTTCGTTTGTCCGAGTATTTAGAGAAGGAACTGCAGTGCGGTCTTCCTCTGTGAAACAGCTTTGGAAAAAGGTGTTTAGTATTTCAGCTTTACGCGTGTCATCCTCTGTTTCAATGCCATCATCATCCCGGAGTGTCTGGATATGTTGTTTCGAGCCACTTACTGATTTAACGTAAAACCAGAACTTCCTAGGATTTTCTGTAAAGTCGGTACATAGAATTTTACTTTCGAATTCACTGAACGCTTCACGCATAGCCCTCCTTACGCTTTGACATCGTTTAGCTTCTGTTTGTCTGAGAGGTTTTGGCTGCGTTTAAACTTAGAGTGAAGCTCTCTTTGCTGTCGCAGTAGTTTCCTAACTTTGTTGTTGTACCACGGTGGGTTTTTCCCGTCCCTCACAGTTTTACTCGGCACGTATCTGTCTAAAACGCATTTTACGATTCTGTCAAACTCGCCTTTAATTTTGCTGCAAAGCTCATTTTCTCGACAGGCCTCTTGTAGCTAAATTACAAAACATTGCAAGATAATATACAGATTAGAAAATATAAGTTCTTCTTCTTTCACTTGTGCCATGTCCCGTAGTTTTCGCAGGGTCGGCGTTGTTACAATCGAATTTGGCAAGGCTAACTTAAAGAAGTGGCCAGATGCCCTTCCTGCCGCCACCCATACCCCCTGGGACAGAATCAGCGTACCCCAGCTGTCTGCGTCTAGTGCAAACCATGAAATAGTGCAAACGTGTTTCAAATGTCTGCGAGTCGTGTAACTGAGGCAGGATGTGGCTAACAGCCCGGTATTCACCTAGTGGGATGTGGAAAACCGCCTAAAAAACACATCCAGACTGGCTGGCACACCCGCCCACGTCGTTAATCCGCCAGGCGGATTCGATCCAGGGCCGGCGCTTCTACCCGAGTCCAGGAAGCAGCGCAATAGCGCTCTCGGCGAACCTGGCGGGTAGAAAATATAAATATAAAGTTGTTAAAATTTCATTAGGTGTTAACCGAATTAAAACATACCTGCACTAACAACGCTTTGTTAGGCTAGGCGGAAGCCGATTTACACACAGGAGATATACACTTGACGCTCAGTCACAAGGAGTGTCAGACTAATTTCACAATGTAGATGTGTTCACGAAAGGCAGATGAGCTAGAAAAAAGGCTAGTGCCGACGACAGTTTGATAGAAAAACAGTTGACGTTGCTAGTGTCTCGTTTAGTATCCGAGAGCGCGCCTGCAACCAACGCAGCGTCGCATTTAAAATCCGAACTATTAACGCCCATCTTTATATAGTGCGTCACAAATCTTACATGATAAATAACGAACGGCTACATTATGCCCCATTGTCAATATTAATGGTACTCCATATACATAAATTATGCAACATTCCAATTAAACAGTTCCACGGTAACGCAATTCCAGTTACACAATTTACAGTGACATCTCCTCATCGCTATTATTTAGTTTGTTAACATGACCAAATTTTATTGAAAAACGTAGACTACAGCATTTACATCATTCTAAAAGGATATACGCATGAGAAAAGTTTGACGTACATGTCCTCAAACAATAACGCTGATCAAATACAATGATTATCGGGTGTACATTAACGTCTGCTGCCTTATAAACACGCAGCATCTTATTCATATGACGACCTATGTCCGGGTTCTTGGACATTCAATTAATAACAGACATATTGAGATTACGTTGCGCAGATGATCAGGACGTAGAACAGGTACTTTGTCGGAAACAATACACTGCAAGGAATGTTGAACAACATCATCGAATAATAAGTACCTGTTGAAGTTTTGCTCACTTTACCTTAGTCTGCTACCGTATGTCGTAATTATTAACCAGTAACATTTGTACTGTTACAAATTCTTCCACGAAAAATTTATTTTATAGAAGGTTTGGGGGTAATAATTTACACCCTTGTAACTATTTTACAGTCCACTAAAATAAGGATCAGTCATAAACTATTAAATGACAGTTGTACGTCATGGCAGAGCAATTATTAACAGTCCGCCGTCAAGCGACCAATTCGGTTCGTGAGCATCAAGAGTACAGCAGACATGAAAGTGTTTAACCCGATTAGTCATTCGTGCACGCGGATGGCTTTAAATACGCGTACATTGTACATTGACACGGATACCGTAACCAAGATATAATAGTTGTAATGCGTCTTGTGATTGCATCTATCTTTGAATAATGAAGAACACTGCAGAGCATCCAACAATTGCAAACTCGGTAGCCGCGCCGCGCGCCATTGTATAACAGTCAGCGTGACACGTTACAGAACCATCAGCTAATCTTACACCACTCAGTGGTGTTGCCCTGATATTCAGGTACCCGAATGTGACCCTTAATGTGACAAATTCATTTAACCATTCCATTTTCTAATCTAAATATAGCTGCTACAGGAGCACATCAAGCGCTACTGTCACACGGTACACTAACTAGCTGAACATACGAACATAATAGATTCAACATACAAACAATGCCACATACTATACTAACAAATAATACAACCATCACAGCTACATCATGCTGTAGGTGGTACCATGAACGTGGACTAACATCCACAACATCACTAGGGCAGAGGGTATTCACAAAAACTGACAGAAAACTGTTGCTATAAAATTTCAGTGTGATAAATCGATACTGGTAACGTAATAGCAGACATTCTAATTCTATCGTTGTGTAACGCTTACACTAAACATCTACAAGCCAGCATAAATTTAACAATGAACGCTTAATATTTAAAGACGACTAATGTCCAACTGTCCTTATGTCACATCAAGGAGGAACGTAAAGTCGTGTTATAATCCCCAGACGCTACGATACTTGTCACACACAATAACTGATTGCTGGTTACTTATGCAAGATATAGCTCAACAAGCATCGTAATACGATAGTTGTGTTCCACCGTGGTCAAATTAACGAAGAAAGTTACAAGCCTCCGGTAACCACATTATTACATGACATATAACCTAAAAATGTATATATGCAGTGATGCACACTATTGCTAATATTCATTGGTTATAAGTGTTTGAACTAAATCACAAAAACAGTTTAACCATGCGAGCTAAATCACAAAATCAACGTTCACACAGTATGCTAAATGAAACAACATAACAACTTACGAACTGCATGCCATCAGAAGGCGGCCAATGTCATTAAATTTCATTTATTACAAGGGCTAAGAAGTGTTGTAACTAAACTCAGACTTATTGTTCAGCACTTTATCCGGTTACTTGATTTAGTTTTTATAGATCCACCAGTCCTCCATGTGTGTCCAACGCTATTACCTTCGATGCCCTATCTCGACGGTATCCTCAATTGTACCAGCCTCATGTTTCGTGGCCAGCAAAATCTGTTCGAAAAACGTCTTGTTATTGGCGCTGACATGCTCCTTGTACATTCATTACTCATTATCCAAAAAGTGTGCACTCTTCAGCAGGTTTCATTTTCCACTGGCTTCCTGCAGAACTGAAAAAAGTGGACTGATAAACCTCAAGCATTCAAATCCAAACTGGAAGGTTTCCTTGTGGCGTACTCCTATTCTCCTCAGAAGGTGTTTGTAGATTTGATAGGCAAGGCACCACTGAGTTTTATTAAACTGTTTGTAGCCTACTTTCTAAAGTGTCTCCATCTTATATTGTATTTACATCTCTGCCAAACCATACCTCCACCCCCTCCCCTCCCCTACCCCCTCACCACCACCATCGACTGCCCCTGCTCTCCTCTCCATCCCCCCATTCCCTGAGATTTTTAACTCACATTTATGCAAGTTGCTATACTCGACTAGAACCTAAGTAGTAGCAGAACCAATGTTCATCCTCAGTATGTGGTCGGCAACGGGGGGAGGATGATTCCGTACAATCCTCATCGTCAGATGTTGCGTAACTGACCTGTATTAAATTCGAAGGCTCTCCGCATTGTCATTCGAAGTGACGGCACGTGACTGTGTTGATGATACGTCGAATTCATAGTTTAGGCTCTGCCGCCAGTTTGTTGCTATTCGAGACGAGTAGGCTCTGCTTCTAATACTGGGATCTATATGGTCAATAGAAACTTCTTCAAGGAGAACGTCATGATTCTTCCATTTATTCACTCATTTTTTGTGAGCGCAACAGAAATATTTTAATTTCTTTTCGTTATATTTTTATCTGACATGCAATGGTTGCTTCATCATCATATCTCCACCTCTGTACGACATTTGGACTGAAAGTACAGCCTGCAATTGGTGATCTCTTCCTACACTGTAACTGGGGTCCTCACACAATACAGCAAGTAAGCTACGTCCTTTACAAATACAGAACACATTCTTGGAATACTATAGAATCACAGAACTTTCCATTTAATGTGTTCATACCCTTTGATTATTCTGAAATGTTGTTTCTAGGGTCTTCATAAATGAGATAGCGTTCCTGGTCACCATCGGATCTAAAATTTAGCAACGATAAGTAGGCGCGTAGTCTGTACTGACTACTAGACGCGTATCTGCTAAAATTTAGATCTGATAATGGTTGAAAAGCTGAAACTTGCAATCAGTTTTAATGAAATATAATGTGACGAAGACATCTACTTTTATAAATGACATTAATCCATGTGAAAGAGTGTCGTGTAAACATTGGTGTTGTGTTTCCCTATTTGAGTCTGATATATCAATAATTTGTTAGCGACACATCACCGCACGTGAAATGATATCAATAAGCCATTCGAATGACATGTTTTTCTCGGGTGTCGTAACTCACCTTCAAAGCACCAGATGATATCTCAGAATATACTGTTGTCTGCTTCGTACAGATGACACAAGGGATTTGCAAGTGGCCTACATGCGAGATATCTTCGTAATATTACTGTGATTAAAAGCTCACTTTCCTTGCTAGTTGCTTCACCGTTTCCCGAGTTACGAATATTTTTTATGATTCAGCGCGCCCCTCTCCCTACTTCAATACTCCTTGAGTATAAATCTATTTTTCATCACGCTTACTTTCGTAAACGAGAGATATTCGTAAAAAAAGACTGCTCTCCTGAGAAAGATCTTTGTAAGAGGATGGAGAGGCAGTCAACTTCTACCATTCTGTACACTGCTTCGTTTCAGAGCAGACTGACTTTCGCCTGTGTCTCAGATCTCTGCAAAACTGACTATCTAACGTTACATGGACTGGTCTTGGACGAACTACGTAAAAACAATGAAACTTTACACTGTCCTGGCTCTTTCTGTATAATTTAAAAAGACATTAAGTGGAAAACGTCTAGAACAATAATATGCATCTCAGGTGCATGCTCAGGTCTAGTGTCGAAGAAGAAGAACGACAGTAAACTCCAGTGGAAAAAAATCCACTTGAAGTAAGGAGTGGTAGCTCTCTTTAAATGTGGGTGAATGGAATATATCTCCAATAACAAAGAGAACGAATCGAATAGAACATTAGTGTGGAACGCCTAGAAATTACAGCCTTTAAATATTTGCAGGTAATGTCAAAAAAGATACGAGATAGAAATAATATGTAGAATCATTGTGAGGAAAGATAATTACAACAGAAATTTGTGGAAAAGGTTCCAGGGAAGGCCAGTTCGTCCACTTGTAAATGAAATCTCAAGTGTGACAAATTGTAGAATATTCCTCAAGCGTTCTTATCAAATTGCGTGATAGCAGAAATAGAACGAACTCAGAGACGCGTTTCCAGGGTCATAACAAAGCTGTATGGTCCGTGGGAAAATGTTACAAAGTTGCCTGGGATCTTAAATGAGATTTTTCGGAAGAAAGTCGACGTTGTTCTTGCTGAATCATGAAGCGCAAATTTAGAGAATCGGTGTTGAAGGAAGGAAGGTATGGTGAAAGTAAGAGATTGTGTCGTGTACATAGACGTAAGGAAACCTGCTTTTCACTTTCTCAATACGGGAATATAAAATAACTACCATTTTATACAGTTTTCTTCATCACACTTACACACACACACACACACACACACACACACACACACACACACACACACATAGAGTACACGGACTAAATATGTAGATGCAGAACTGAGTTGTGTAAAATCTCATATTTTGGCATCGTTGACGACGTATAATGTTCTCACAGGTGTCCTGCCTGGTAATGACAACGAGCAAAGTTGTCGGAATGACGTGCCACGACCCGACAGCATGCTCGCGAGAACGTGGCACGATCTTTAAGAGCTGAGAAACGTCCAATGAATGTGCCTCTCACGTAATACCAGTGCGGGCGCTGAAAAACAGCAGAGCATCGAAAGGCGTAGTCGTCTTCGGAAGTCGAAGTAGGCTGTAAATAGCAGCACGAGACAAACAATAGTTCACAGTCTATTTGCAGCCACTGTAGAGAGTAGAGTCAACAATAAAAGTAGCAACGCCTCAAGAAGACGAATGCGTCGAAATATTTTGCATAGAATGGAAAGAACAACTCGGCTGAGCACCCAGAAGAACATCATTAATACTGAGTACTTTTTATCAAATAAAAACCATATTTGTCGCATTTGTGTTGCTGTGCATATACTCTAGTTGTAATATAATCGCAGAGGTAGTTGAAGGAAAAGAACCGATAGTACTACTCCGTAAGGAACTGCTGGAGACCAGGTGACCCTTAATTCAAAACATCCGCAAAACAGCCAGGATCGTCTTCCAAAGCTCGTCAGTAGAGTTAAGAGTAATCCTTAAGTACGACAAATCATATTTCAGGTCCCGTGGTTTGCCTAAAAAGATTTTGTACAGCACTAATAGCACAACAACTTTCCACCACAACTGCTTCAAGTTTTAATAATCTTCTGAAAAATTTCCCTTAAGGGAAGCAATATACTTTTACACTGAGGTGAAAAAGTCGTGGGAGACCTCCTAATGACGTGTCGGACATCCTACTGCACAGCGTAGTGCAGCATCTCAATGTACAATGGACTCAACAAGTCATTTGAAGTCTCCAGCAGAAATATTGAGCCATGCTACCTCTATAGCCGTGCATAATTGCTAAAGTGTTGCCGGTACAGGATTTTGTGCATCAGGCGCCCTCTCAGATATGTCCATAAACGTTCGATAGGATTCAAGTCAAGAGATACGGGTGGCCAAACCATTAGCTCGAACTGTCCAGACTGTTTCTCAAACAGTCGGTAATAACTGTGGCCCGATGACAACTGCATCATCGATAAGTCCATGAATGGCTGAAAATGTTCTCGAAGTAGCCGAACATTTCAATTCAATCACCAGTTCAGCTGGACCATTATAGAGCCACTACCAGCATGCACAGTGCCGTGTTGATAACCTACATCCATGGTGTCTTAGGGTCTGCGGCATACTTAAACTCTAGCAACAGTTCATACCAACTGAAATCGGAACTCATCTTACCAGGCCACGGTTTTTCAGTCGTCTAGGGTCCAACCCGTTTTGTCACGAGCCCAAGAGATGCGTTGCGGGCGGCGGTGTACTGTTAGCGAAGACACTCGCGTCGGTCGTCTGCTGTTATAGCCAATTAACGCCAAATTTCACCACACTGTCATACGTCGACTTCTGCTGTTATTTCAAGCTTTGTTGCTTGTCTGTTAGCACTGACAACATTAGACAGGTAATGCCTGAAATTAGGTGTTCTCGGTACACTCTTGACACTGTGGATTTCGGAATACCGAATGCCCTAACGATTTCCGAAATGGAGTATCTCATGCGTGTAGCACCGACCACCATTCCAAGTCTGTGATTCCTGTCGCGTGGCCGTAATCACGTCGGGAACCTTTTCCCATGAATAACTTGACTAGAAATGACAACTCTACCAATGGACAGCCCTTTTATAACTTGCGTACGCGATACTGCCGCCATCTGTATATGTGCATATCGGTATCCCCTCAGTGCACATAACATGTAACACGGTTTAAATGTCTTTTAAGAACAAATCCGCGAGTCGCTTGGTATCCTATCTATGCGATAACATCACGAAATTCCGAAGACAAATCTTAGGTGGAGCGTGAGACAGCGGAGGCAGTCGCTTTGCCCTTCCTGTATCAGCTAGTAAAATCAGCACATAAACCTTCCCCCTGAGAGCAGGCGTTATTGGGATGAAATTGAGAACACAATCAGCGAGTCGCTCTTAAAATAAGATTGCATGTCGGGAATCGAATGCAGTTCCGGTAATGCGTTCGGAGCTCGGGGGCGGCGGCTCGACCTTCGTGCGCCAGAGTGGCAGGCTAATTTTGTGGAAGTGCCAAGTTTCTGGCCTCCCGCCTCCCGCCCACCGGCCTCGGCACGCCCAGGGCGCTCCGCCGTAAGATTCTCAGACGTACCGAGTTAATTTCGCTTTGACTGGAGTGAATGCACAGCGTCGCTGTCTGAATACAGCGTCTTAACACTGAGAAGCGGAAAAGGTGAAACCTCGAAGAAATACGGAATATCTTAAGATTTCGAGACGTACGCACATTTTCAAACAGAAGTTCGTTTCATGTTGAAAACTTCCAATAACCCAGTTCTAAGGTTCGTTTCTTAATATATCTGCGTGCGGAGAAATTAACCAAATAAGGCAGAAATTGGTAGACGTGATGTACCTGTACAGACAAGCGTATGATTACAGTTTCAGAAAAATTGGATTATTTATTCAAGAGAAAGAGCTTCACAAACAGAGCAAGTCAGTAACGCATTGGTCCACCTATGGCCCTTTTGCAAGCAGTTATTCGGTTTGACATTGATTGGTAGAGTTGTTGGATGTCGTTCCCAGGGATTTCGAGCCAAATTCTGTCCAATATGGGCGTTAGATCGTCAAAATCCCTAGCTGCTTGGGTGAGGGGGGGGGGGGGGGCGCCAGCTAACGTTCTCTTTTGGGGAAATATACTGTGACGTTGCTGGCCAGCACAAAGAGAAGCCGTAGAAACTCTTACCGTGTGCGGGTGGCCATTATCTTGCTGAAACGTAAGCTCAGGATGGCTTGCTATGAAGGGCAACCAAGCGGGGCATAGAATTTCGTCCACGTACTACTGTGCTGTAAGGGTGCCGTGGATGACAACCAAAAGGATCTTGCTACGAAAATGGAAGTGGCGCCCCACAACATCACTCCTGGTTGTCGGGCAGTCGCAGGCGACAGACAATTTCGTATCCCATCGCTGTCTGGGGCGTCTCCAGACACGCCTTTGGCCTGGAATCTCATTGACTTGAGAAGTATTGCTTAGGTGGAATTGTCTCCAGTGATGAGTCCCACTTCGAAATAAGCCCCGAGGCCCTCCGTTGCATCCATCTTTGGCTTACATTTCAGCAACATAACGCCCATCCACACACGACGAGAGTATCTACCCTACGTTGGCTAGCAGGTTCGACGGATCTCTCCCCAACTGAGAACGTTTGGAGCATTACGAGCAGGGTCCTCCAACCGGCTCACGATTCTGACCTCCTAACACGCCATTTGGACAGAATTTGGCACGACATACCTCAGAAGGCGATCTAACTACTTTCTCAGTCAATGCCAAGCCCAATAACTACTTGCATAAGGACCACAGTGGACCAACGCGTTTTTGAGTTGCTCAATTTATGAAGCTCTTTCTCTTGAATAAATCATCTGATTTTTCAGAGATTGTGATCATTTGTTTGTCTGTACATTGCGGGCTTTCAATTAAAATAAATGATGGTGTGATGGCCCTCAACTACGCACCCTCCGACTCAGAGCTGAACTATTAAAAGTTTTGGCTGGTTTCTTTGTCTAGGGGCCGGGATACGTAGTTGCCGAATTACAAGCCAAATACTGCTGAGTCTACAGTATACAATATGAATATACACATGAATCGAATGGTCGAAGGTTCCTATCACTCAGCAATTGCGAATGTAACGTAGAAATTTATAAATGAAAGATTGCAATGAAATAAAATCTGCAGGTGCTTGCTATCTTAACGACTTTAAATGATGAGTACAATAGTAGAAGTACTTTCGAGAATGTGGTATATTTCCACAAAACACCGATTGGTGTCGATGGTCCAGCAATTAAATAAAATATAAATTGAATAACAGGGAAACAAGATTCCTACTGCATGTAATTAGTTATGAAGAACAACATAGCTCGTGAGATATACACTTCTAAACGCATACCATGTCTTCACTGTAGAAGCCACGGAAATCTCACAAGTGCACAAGTCGGCACTCCGAAGTACTTCCATCTGGCGCGACCATGCGCAAACTGCTCCACACTCTCCAAGTCTCTTCAACGACTGTACATCCACCGCGCCATCGCGTCCAGCACTTCCCCTATCATGTGCCGTACTGTCCAGAACTCTTCTCTCGCTTCCGTCTAGTCTCCCCATTGACAAGCACTGAGATTGGCTAGAGCGCTCGCGCCATGTCTTCAAGCCAATGTACCAACACAAACATAATGAAACACATTGGAAATACTAGATTTACATTTAAATAACTTGAAAGTAAATAAATATTCCTATGGCTGTACGATAAACACGGTCTAACACACATTATTAAATACATAAACAAATCAAATAAACATATAGCAAAGGAATAGCAAACAAAAGTACGCCAGTAACCTATTGTCTCTGTGCTTTCTAAAACACAGTAAGTAATTGACCAATATCTTCATGAATAGTATACATCGCATATAAAGAAAGACATAGGTCAATAAATACATTCATAAGCATGCTGCTACCGTTTTTTCGGGTAACTGTGGAGTACTTGCAGCCTGACGCGATCGATAGTAATCGACCTCTTAGACCTCCAATAAATCATGTACCATTCAAGTTACGTGCCTGTAATTTATACCAATTTAGGTTTCCACTAATTGCTTTCTAAAGACACGCCAGTCGACAAAATCGGATGAACCGTATAGATTTTAGAATTTCGTTGTTGGGTGTTACTTGTATACTTTATCATCAGATACTAAACTTTAAACTAATAAAGATATTGAAAATCTGATTACACCATCAGAATCGTCGTGCAAATAATGGTAATGCACATGTTTCTTTTCGAGGTATCACGATTCCTCTGGAACTATTAATTTATATACTAACTGTGAAATGTCTGACATGATGGTTTCACTAAGTCCGCCATCTTTGGCACTCCCTGCGTACCTCCTTCATCGACACAGCGTCACCATGGAATTCCCAGCCAGGCTGCCGATGGACCCCAGTTATCTTTCGGCACAACATGGCCGCCGATGAGCCGCGGCCACCGAGAGGCCCCAGCGTGGCCACGCCAACTCTGAACTCAGAACATTTTCAAGACGCCACAATTCGCCCGTTAGCTCACAACATGTACATCAGCGCATCTATCATTTTCCGCCCCATTCTGATAATTCCTTCGTGATGCATAGCTTTTTTGTCTCAGAGTTGCCATTCTCTTTTATTTCCCTCTTTCTGATCTCCTCAATAAATAAGAGAAACGTTGCAAAATCATTCGATGACATTTGTCAAATAATGAATTTTATCTCTCTATCACAGTTTTCCAACAAAACCCGGCACACCTGCCGTAAAACTAATAAAAGCTACTGAAGGTATCGTAAGATCTGCTGATCCTGAAACTCAGCTTCAGCTGTTGAAATATTTTTTGGCTTGGCCTGTATTGGCGCGCGTGTCAAGTGAATATTGATTCCATTATTATTTCTGTGGAAAGCCCACAGTTATTAACTCACTCTTTGTGGCTTCTGGATATGCTATCCTCAGACCGTGATTAGCTAATGTCGTGTATGCCTCGTTATTCGTGAGACTCCACGATTCACCACCCTGCCGAGATACTGATCCACTCTTATTTGTATCCAAGTTGAAGGCCAGTGGAAACCGGACTGAGTGTATAGATCTTAGTGACGACAACCCTAGTGATGTATTAAAACGTAACTATGAAACACTGGAACACCTATAACAATTGCAACATAACACGATACACGTATCGCATGACATATTGTCTGAGAAAAAGACTTAGTGCCCGTAGGGCAAGAGTACAACTGAAAGCTCTGGAACTCATGGAACAAGGGATTTTCAGATACAACGTGTAAAACTAATGATTAACTGCCGTTATTAAAGCGTAATCTCTCATATCCATACTAACAGGTTGATTGGTAACAGTCTGAATAAAAATCGCAAGTCAAGACAAATACCATTACGTGAAAATTTCTAAAGAAAAGTGTTTATAACTTTCAATGACGTTTTTTACTTCAGATTACCAATTTGAAAACTAAGATTTCGTCTTCAGATAAAATGGACAACAACACATTGGTTTCAGTTCACACCATTTCTACCATTTATCACAAGGAACCAAAGGGTAGTGAAATTGGTGGTAGGATACAATTTGTTAGATGGAGTGTTTACGTGCTTGCTAATACATTGATTGATGTTTGGATTGCTGGTGCCTCCTATGACATGACTTACGTTGTGAATGCACAACGATTCCAACATCCTTGTCTCTGAAGATGGATGGAAGAGCCATGCTGTAGTGTTACCTCGGAGACGCTGAAGATTTCTTCAGCCACCTAATCGGAAAGCCCCTACTTCCTCCACAAACAACGGCCCATTCCTCACGGAGTGTGGCAGTTGTTTCGTTAAGAGTTATGTGTTGAGGACAAGTCAATGCAACTGGTCCGTATATAGCATGGTGTTATGTTAGTGTTGTATTCTGATGATGAGAGAAAGTACCGTCACGGTGCCTCCTCCTCTTCTCCTCTGGAACAGCACCAAGAACACGCGGTGTGTTATATGTATGTGTTCTCTCACGATGGTACCGTCACATTGCCCACTCCTCTGGAAGACCACGAAGAGCAGGGGTTGTGCGTTGTTATGTTTACATTTTTTTTTTTTTTTTTGGTCATCAGTCTACTGACTGGTTTGATGCGGCCCGCCACGAATTCCTTTCCTGTGCTAACCTCTTCACCTCAGAGTAGCACTTGCAACCTACGTCCTCAATTATTTGCTTGACGTATTCCAATCTCTGTCTTCCTCTCCAATTTTTGCCCTCTACAGCTCCCTCTAGTAGCATGGAAGTCATTCCCTCATGTCTTAGCAGATGTCCTATCATCCTGTCCCTTCTCCTTATCAGTGTTTTCCACATATTCCTTTCCTCTCCGATTCTGCGTAGAACCTCCTCATTCCTTACCTTATCAGTCCACCAAGTTTTCAACATTCGTCTGTAGCACCACATCTCAAATGCTTCGATTCTCTTCTGTTCCGTTTTTCCCACAGTCCATGTTTCACTACCATACAATGCTGTACTCCAGACGTACATCCTCAGAAATTTCTTCCTCAAATTAAGGCCGGTATTTGATATTAGTATACTTCTCTTGGCCAGAAATGCCTTTTTTGCCATAGCGAGTCTGCTTTTGATGTCCTCCTTGCTCTGTCCGTCATATGTCATTTTACTGCCTAGGTAGCAGAATTCCTTAACTTCATTGACTTCTGACCATCAATCCTGATGTTAAGTTTCTCGCTGTTCTCATTTCTACTACTTCTCATTACCCTCGTCTTTCTCCGAGTTACTCTCAAACCATACTGTGTACTCATTAGACTGTCCATTCCGTTCAGCAGATCATTTAATTCTTCTTCACTTTCACTCAGGATAGCAATGTCATCAGCGAATCGTATCATTGATATCCTTTCACCTTGTATTTTAATTCCACTCCTGAACCTTTCTTTTATTTCCACCATTGCTTCCTCGATGTACAGATTGAAGAGTAGGGGCGAAAGGCTACAGCCTTGTCTTACACCCTTCTTAATATGAGCACTTCGTTCTTGATCGTCCACTCTTATTATTCCCTCTTGGTTGTTGTACATATTGTATATGACCCGTCTCTCCCTATAGCTTACCCCTACTTTTGTCAGAATCTCGAACAGCACCATTTTATATTGTCGAACGCTTTTTCCAGGTCGACAAATCCTATGAAAGTGTCTTGATTTTTCTTTAGCCTTGCTTCCATTATTAGCCGTAACGTCAGAATTGCCTCTCTCGTCCCTTTACTTTTCCTAAAGCCAAACTGATCGTCACCTAGCGCATTCTCAATTTTCTTTTCCATTCTTCTGTATATTATTCTTGTAAGCAGCTTCGATGCATGAGCTGTTAAGCTGATTGTGCGATAATTCTCGCACTTGTCAGCTCTTGCCGTCTTCGGAATTGTGTGGATGATGCTTTTCCGAAAGTCGGTTGGTGTGTCGCCAGACTCATATATTCTACACACCAATGTGAATAGCCGTTTTGTTGCCACTTCCCCCAATGATTTTAGAAATTCTGATGAAATGTTATCCATCCCTTCTGCCTTATTTGACCGTAAGTCCTCCAAAGCTCTTTTAAATTCCGATTCTAATACTGCATCCCCTATCTCTTCTAAATCGACTCCTGTTTCTTCTTCTATCACATCAGACAAATCTTCACCCTCATAGAGGCTTTCAATGTATTCTTTCCACCTATCTGCTCTCTCCTCTGCATTTAACAGAGGAATTCCCGTTGCACTCTTAATGTTACAACCATTGCTTTTAATGTCACCAAAGGTTGTTTTGACTTTCCTGTATGCTGAGTCTGTCCTTCCGACAATCATATCTTTTTCGATGTCTTCACATATTTCCTGCAGCCATTTCGTCTTAGCTTCCCTGCACTTCCTATTCATTTCATTCCTCAGCGACTTGTATTTCTGTATTCCTGATTTTCCCGGAACATGTTTGTACTTCCTCCTTTCATCAATCAACTGAAGTATTTCTTCTGTTACCCATGGTTTCTTCGCAGCTACCTTCTTTGTACCTATGTTTTCCTCCCCAACTTCTGTGATGGCCCTTTTTAGAGATGTCCATTCCTCTTCAACTGTACTGCCTACTGCGCTATTCCTTATTGCTGCATCTATAGCATTAGAGAACTTCAAAAGTATATCGTCATTCCTTAGTACTTCCGTATCCCACTTCTTTGCCTATTGATTCTTCCTGACTAATGTCTTGAACTTCAGCCTACTCTTCATCACTACTATATTGTGATGTGAGTCTGTATCTGCTCCTGGGTACGCCTTACAATCCAGTATCTGATTTCGGAATCTCTGTCTGACCATGATGTAATCTAACTGAAATCTTCCCGTATCTCCCGGCCTTTTCCAAGTATACCTCCTCCTCTTGTGATTCTTGAACAGGGTATTCGCTATTACTGATGAAACTTGTTACAGAACTCAATTAGTCTTTCTCCTCTTTCATTCCTTGTCCCAAGCCTATATTCTCCTGTAACCTTTTCTTCTACTCCTTCCCCTACAACTGCATTCCAGTCGCCCATGACTATTAGATTTTCGACCCCCTTTACATACTGCATTACCCTTTCAATATCCTCATACACTTTCTCTATCTGTTCATCTTCAGCTTGCGACGTCGGCATGTATACGTGAACTATTGTTGTCGATGTTGGTCTGCTGTCGATTCTGATTAAAACAACCCTGTCACTGAACTGTTCACAGTAACACACCCTCTGCCCTACCTTCCTATTCATAACGAATCCTACACCTGTTATACGATTTTCTGCTGCTGTCGATATTACCCGTTACTCGTCTGACCAGAAATCCTTGTCTTCCTTCCATTTCACTTCACTGACCCCTACTATATCTAGATTGAGCCTTTGCATTTCCCTTTTCAGATTTTCTAGTTTCCCTACCACATTCGAGCTTCTGACATTCCACGCCCCGACTCGTAGAACGTTATCCTTTCGTTAATTATTCAATCTTTTTGTCATGGTAACCTCCCCCTTGGCAGTCCCCTCCCGGAGATCCGAATGGGGGACTATTCCGGACTCTTTTGGCAATGGAGAGATCATCATGACACTTCTTCAATTACAGGCCACATGTCCTGTGGATACACGTTACGTGTCTTTAATGCAGTGGTTTCCATTGCCTTCTGCATCCTCATGTCGTTGATCATTGCTGATTCTTCCGCCTTTAGGGGCAATTTGCCACCCCTAGGACAAGAGAGTTCCCTGAACCTCTATCCGCTCCTCCGCCCTCTTTGACAAGGCCGTTGGCAGAATGAGGCTGACTTCTTATGCCGGAGGTCTTCGGCCGCCAATGCTGTTTATTTATCAAAATTTAGGCAGTGGCGGGCATCGAACCCGGGACCGAAGACGTTTTTGATTATGAATCAAAGACGCTACCCCTAGACCACGGGTGTACAATGTTTACGTTGTGTGATGATAATGGATAATGATGAGAGAAGGTACTGTCACATAGTCCTCCCCTCTGGAATAGCACGAAGAGGAGGGAGTGTATGGTATTTGTGTTGCATGATGATGGTGAGAGGAAGCACTGTCACATTACATATTACTCTGGAATGGCACCAACAGGAAATGATATGTGCCGCTATGTTTGCATTGTATGAATATGATGATGATGATGACGATGATGATGATGATGGAAAAAGGTACTGCCACGCTACCTATTTCACTGGCATAGGGCCAAGTAGAAGAGGTGAACTGTGTTATGTTTGTGTTGTATGATTGATAACGAGAAAAACTACTGTCACATAGCCCACTCCCCTCGAATAGCATCAAGGGGAGAGGTTGCAGGGTGTTACCTTTGTGGTTTATAATGCTGATTACAGAAGATACCATCTCATTGCCTACACATCTAGAATATCACCTAGAGGAGTAGGTGTGTGGTGTCCGTTTGTGTTTTATTATTATTATTATTATGATATTGAGAGAAGGTTTCCTGGCATTGTCTACTCCTCTGGAATAGCACCAGAAGGAAGAGGTGTATTGTGCTATGTTTGTGTTGTATGCTGACAAGAAAAAGTAGTATTCCGTGATCTACTTCTCCGGAATAGCATCAGGGGGAGGGGATGTTTCCTGACATTGTCTACTCCTCTGGAATAGCACCAGAAGGAAGAGGTGTATTGTGCTATGTTTGTGTTGTACGCTGAGGAGAAAAAGTAGTATCCCGTGATCTACTTCTCCGGAATAGCATCAGGAGGAGGGGATGTGTGGTGTTACGTAGTTAGATGATGATGATGATGAGAGGAAGTACCATTTACTCCACTACAATACACGAAGTGGGAGCTCTGCGTTGTATGATTATCATGACAGAAGGTACCAAAACGCTTCCTATTCCTTTGGAAAAGCACCAAAAGGAAGAGGGGAGTTCTGTTATGTTTATGTTGTATGATGATGATACTGATGATGAGAGAAGATACCGTCACATTGCCTACTCCTATGGAATAGCATGGAATAGCATCAAGAGATGATGGTGTTGGCGTAATGGTGCTTATGCATCGTTATCATCAACAGTGTGTTATCCATTCACTTCATGGGAGACTGTGGAGATCAGGAACTTCAGGTCACCAGTCTCAAGTAACAGCGATTTGCCGTTGCAGTTTACATCATACTAACAGGAAATGATAAACACAGCTAGATGACAAAAGAAAATTAAATGAAAAAAACAATAAAGTGTATTTAGTCTGCTGTGTACAAGACCTCTCAATCCGTGACCGATTTAGCACTAGAGGGCCAAAATGGTGCGAGGAAGCACCAAGCTAACGTTACTGCCTTGCGTTTGCTCAGTAAAGTCAAAAACTGTGCTTGCGAGGAAGAAACACATATCGCAGTAGTCTTCTCTCTACCCATTAAATCTTCTTCTTTCAGTGTTAGGGCAGCGTTGAATCCAGCGGTCCCCTGGTGACACTAAAGTTACGTAGCATGGTTGCACCCTCTCAAGGCAAACATACTTCTCCAAATCAACGACCTTCTCCAAATCATTTAGACCACTCTGTTGAGCGAACGCCGTCCCTAACGCCTGTTTAACTGGGCGGCAGTTCAGTTTGCTCCTCTGTTTCGTTACGTCACTCTTTAATGCCAGTCCAACATTGCAAGGTGACTGTGGACCGGATTTCTTCATCTAATGTTTGGTCTGTCACTGAATAAATACGATATTTTACAGAAATCTTGCTGTGGAAACAATTTGGTTAGCATTAACTGCTGATTTCGCGGGAGAGGTAATGGCACCCTGATCTGACCCGCTTCGAATCTGATTGATTGTGAATCCTGTATTTGTCTACTCATCATTGCATATTGTTCGAATGTTGGCAGCTTGGCAGAAATGCTTGCCCTAGCCAAAAGTGTTTAGTTATTTGATACTCGTGGCGGACATTTTTGGTCGAAACTCTGACCAGTAAATATGACTTGTGCACATTAATAATGTACTTTCCTCTATATATCTGCGAATCAATGGAAAGAAGTACGCAGAAAGGCGAAGAGGAACTCTGCAGAGTGCCTGCTAACAATCATTTGGCCTTCTGCTCACGTTTCGCAGAAAAGAAGTAAACTGATAATCTAAATAAATATCTTCATCTGCAGAAAGTGAAAGAGACGAAAACAAAACTCAGTTCATGCTGAGCGGATTGCTGACTAACATCGCAACTTACCATCACACATTCCGTCGGCGGTTTGTGGCACGGAGTAAGGCAGATGAAGTTTTTTGCCCTGGCGGACATTGCAGTTTCCATTAAACAATGGCGCGAGCGTTTCCGTCGGTGACCGCCGAGTTGATGAAGAACGCCAAGGCGCACGTTCATTAGCTATCTGTGGATGCCTATGCATGCACCTATTATAACTTTAGCGGCTCCATTAGCAAGGCGGATGTTGATTATCATGGTAATGATTGGTTTTAATGATGGGCACGCGACACTTGGTTCATTAGCGCTCTTGCACAGTGAAAAACAAAATGTAATTATGATCAGCAAAATGCGTATGAATGGCGGTTGTAGCCGATTACCAATATCTAGCTGGTATACATCAGGCAAGCCACAGCCAAAAACAATCAAATTTGTGGCCTCACACTCGCACACAAACGCGTGCTAATCCCCATCACTACTCCACTATACACACACACACACGCACACCCACACACACACACTGTAACTATACGGAGTACACTGGAACGCGAGACTCCAGCAGAGTAGTTGCGATTCTTTATGACATACCTCGTCGAACATATTCTGTAAGCATATGTTTCGTTGTGATTCTTGAACTTTTCCCGGCCAACGGAATACCCCATCTTTTTTGGGAGTATTTAGTACTTAATGACATTTGACTGAGAGTATATTGAATTGTAGTCTTCTTCGCATAGTGAACTCAGTGTTCATCTTGGGTATTAATAAACGCTTCATTTGCATTTAGTCCTTCACTAATGGATCATTAGCGGTTTCGTGCATTAAATGCCACATCTTCAGGTAAACGTCTTTATAACGACTACTCAGTAGTTTTTTACCAGTGGGGAAACACTACCCTGCTCTCAAGTGACGTGGGATATGTGACCTTCTGTGAGGCTGTTGACGGAATTCGCCTTCGTGTACAAGGTCGCATCATTAGATAGTGAAATGTAAGATCACCTGTGGAATAATCATAAAGAAAACTTGCCCACTGACCATCAAATCTGATGATATGCGCGAAAATAAGCGTAAACATCAGCTGTTTAGTTGCGACATCACCAAGTATCCACTATAAACAGCACTGTTTGAAGTCGTTCGTCTGGAATGTTTTACGGTGGCGCCACTACATACAGTAGGACACGTGTCTAACGAAGCTAGCAGTGGGGTCATAAACTGCCTAGCGTTGTTTGCCTACGTAGGCATTCTGCCGCATCAAAGTCACAGACCTAGTGAGACCATATCAGTGACGTTTTCATCCTCGGCGTGATACACACCCTTTTCCAGTCCTCTTGCCTCTCCTTATCACCAGCCGGTCATAATATAGTAATTAAAAAAAAAAACAAGATAATGGAATTAGTCCAACCGACTTAGCGGAAACCAGTCACGCAGTGCGGTACTCATTACCTCCAGCAAATCAGAATGAGAATAACATCCTAGATAAACCCTCACTTCCTTATTTGTATGCTTTACACCCTATCTTCCCTCTCCTCTCTTCTCGACCAATCAGAGGATAGTATTAGGAAATCGCGCGAGATATGTAGCATAAATGACGTAACCTCAACTTCAGTCTTATTGTTTCCTTGAAAGACACGCATTATTTCTACCATGAAAATAGTGTCAAGTTACATTACTTACATACAGAGTAATTGTGTGCTCTATTACCCACCCTCTCCTCTTTTTCCAATCAATCCTAACAACAATATTAAAATGATGTATCATATGTTCAGTAAAAAAAAAAAATTCATACTCTCCACTTGAAAGTTTCATTACTTCCTTGAAAGTCAAACGTATTAATTGTTTACCTACAGACCAATTAAGTGTTATATACATCTCCTCTCTCTCCATTTCTACGACCAATCAGACTGTAGTTTTGGAAAATGGCACCAGATAGTAAAGAATTACGTCACATCGACTTGAAAGTCTCTTTATCTCCTCGAAAATTGAAGCTAATCATTATTTTCAGCATAAAAATGGTGTCAAGTTAAATTATTTACTTACAGGCTAATTATGAGCCTTATACTCTCCCATCTCTCCCTGTTTCTAACCAATCAGAGTTTTGTTTTAAAATTATGTCCCAGAGATATAGTAAAAAGTTACCTAACCTCCTTCTGAGAATCTCATTATTTCCTTGAAAGTCAAAAAAATGCAATATTTGTGGCATGAAAATGGTATCTTGTTACGTTCTTTACATACAGAGCATTTGTGTGTTTCAAAAACACCATCCCCTTTTTTGTCCAACCAATCGTAGAGCAGCTTTAAAAATCCAAGATGATGGAAATAGACCAATTGTTTTATTTACACCCCCAACTGATACAGTAAACGCTAAATTTTAGTACAGTAAGCGCTTATCGGGAAAAGCTGAACGCTAAAAGCTGAACGATAAACGGTAAAGTAAACTCTTAATGGTTAATGGTTAATGCTAAACGGTAAATGGTAATTGGTAAACGCTAAACTCCGTTTGTTGAAAATGGTAAACGGTAAACTCTAAAAGCTATCTGAATATGCAAATATAATTACTAATCTCTACAAAAATTTATGATACTTAATAAATGAATATCAAATTATTTCTGTCAAATTCAAAATTGATTGGTCACCATTCTCCTTAGGAGGGCACTATTCTCCCTATATTTCCTCCCATTAACGCATAACTCATGACGCCTAACGTCTAATACCTAACGCCTAACTCCCCTCTCCCGTCCCTATCTTCAGTCAGTCATAGTGCAATATTAAAGGAATCCACGATGATGGGAACAAACCATTTGTGCTTTATACTCCACGTTTGTCCTTCCTCGCTACATTTTTCCGGTCAGAGTGTAGTGTGATCAAGGTGTGAAATTCCAGTATTTATGATCCAGCCAGAGCGTAATATTAAAATAACGTGTCAGATACGCAATAAAAAATTACGTGACCGTTACGTAAAAGTCGAAGATAGCTATCATTCCCATTAAGAGATATTCATTATTTCTGAAAGATATTTACATACAATTGGTGCAATATTATATTGTGATTACTATAAATAATGTCAAGTTACAATATTTTCTGTGGGAGTGCTAGGTGATTGAGTAATATTAATAATTACTCCAAGGTTCATGGTGTGTGTTATATGCAGAAAATTTCGTCTACTTGTAAGTATTTCTGTTCTCACTATAAACATGAAACCTCTTGGTATTTCTTACATCAAATAATAGACCATACTCCTTAAATACTAATCTCTTTGTATTTCCTACATCAAATAATATACCATATTCCTATAACATCCCTTTCAGTCGAAGTAATATTTTCTTTTTGTATTTTGTGTGTCAATAATCCTCGCACGCAAAGTAAAATTACTCATTCTCTCTCTCTCTCTCTCTCTCTCTCTCTCTCTCTCACTCACACAAACACACACACACACACACACACACACACACACCACACACACACACACACACACGTACCTATGTATTTCAAACATCAAACATACTACATACTCCTTAAACATATATGTGATCAGTAGGCAATTCTTGTCAATTTTTCCAGAAATTGCAATAAATTTCCACATGAAATTATCACCTATACAATCCTGTCGTTTAAATTCCTCATTAAATCTCATCTCACATACAGTGTTTTTCCACATCTGTCTCGTTATCAAATGTAAAACTAATCAGTTCAGCACCTGGTTTGCCACCACCGGACAGACAGAGCAGTTCAATGAAGAGAGAGAGAAATATCTCAGCACGTCTCATGTTTCCTGATACGATGCAGTGCAGCTGAGAGACACGAGCTAACGATGTGTGGGAAAGTACTACAGAGGTAGAAACCTTAAAAAACAAAACATATAAATATAATTCTTATTCTAAATTTCTTTTCATACAATGTGTTTACATACAATGTATTCACATTAAAATGCTTTTCCATTAAGGTCGTAGTGATCTCAAGCCATAATCTAAAATTTACATTTTTCACACACATTTTTTTCGCAACTAAAAGTACGTCTAACTTTTTGAAATAAAAATAACACAGGCAGCGTTCACCGTAGATGCCATAGATGTTTATAGAAAAGTTTCCTAACTTTTTAAAAAAAGATGAACGTATTTCAGCTCTACTTAAAAACTTTAATTTATATGCACAAATAATGTGTTTAGATGCACGATGTGCTTCTTGCTGTACAAGACATAGTCCTGCTAGAATTGACCAGTTAAAAGAGGCATTGACATTTGACTCGTTGTGTGCTTATTTGCTGTTACCTTAGGCAGTATGTGGGTACTCCTATGTAAAAGCCCTTAATTTATTTAACATTAATGTGCAATATAAATACTTCTTTCAGTGCTCATCTACTATTGCGAGCTCGGAAAGTTTCCAGTGTTCTCAGAAGATTCTCTGTGACAATGGTGTGAATCATTCACTGATGCCATCAAGGAGCGGTAGAAGTGTGCTTTTGCTGTTCGAATACAATTCTCTAATCTCATCTGTCTTAGTCAACATAAACTTACAGAACAGTGAGACGTTCATCTTAAATGATCGTATCAGTTCGCACACTCTGTTGATGGAAGTCGGGGGACACGTTACAAGAAACTATTTAGGACCTTAGGCCAGTAAATACTTGATTTTTAAAAGCTGTATTGTCACAAACCCATTCTAGACTATAACAACTGATTTTGACAGGCTTGGTAGATGGTTCACCTATTATTTGTAGTTGCATAAGAGACTACTTTACTTACGTCCAGTCATTCCCACGTGGACTTTTCTACACGTACAGGGTATGTGGTATATTCCCGACATCGCAGGTGGGTTCAGTTTTTCTTTTGCCGACCTGTGAGACTGTTTAATCAGCAGCCCGTGGTTTAGTGGCTAACGCTGCTGCCTCTGGATCACGGTGTCCCGGGTTCGATTTTCGGCCGGGTTGGGGTTCTCTCTGCCCACGGATGGATGTTTGTGTTGTCCTCATCATTTCATCATCATCATCATTCGTGACAGTGGCTAGATTGGACTGTGTAAATATCTGGCTGTGTAAAATTTGGGACTTGGTACAGGCGCTGATGAACGCGCAGTTGAGCGCCCCACAAACCAAACATCCATCTTGGTAAATAGTGTTTTACGCCGCGTCCGCTCGATATAAGGTCGATTCTTCCAGGCACACTGGGGACCTGATACTGGTTCATCAGATGTGTCACTTAGTCGATTGTTAGATTTCGTGATGCTTCTTATGCATCTGATGCAGCACCCGTTGTTCCTCGGAACACATTGCAAGTGTTGCATCTTGCATTCGAGGTGCTGCGGCTTAAATTTTCGTCTTGCGAGTGTTACGAGCGTATTAATCGTTTCTCTTTTCCTTCTCTCGCGACAATACTGCGCAAACACAGCGTAGAGACTCTTTACTAACCGACCAATAAGATCAGAGTGTTTCACATAAGCAGAGGACGTAAAGGACCCACTTGCAATGTCTAGAATTTACCTTCTGCCATGTACGTATGGAAAAGTGTATGTGGGAATGACTCAAAGAACCATCAGCATCAGGATCACCGCACCTATACGACACTGCTGGCTGGCAGAAACGGAGAAACTGGCCGTGGCGAAGCTCCTTCTGTGTGAATCCGACACAGAATAATTTTCTCCAACACGGAAGTTCTTGTGGAGAAGAACTATCACGCCCGCTTGTTAAGAGGAGCTTACACAAACATGACAAAAGTTTCGATAAGAAAGAGGAAAGTCGCAGGCTGCAGTGAACGATCGTTGCAAGTAGTAAGCGGAGAACTACAGCAGTAGTAATCCGGGAAAAGCCATCAGACGTTGGTGCGACAAGTTCAAAAATGGTTCAAATGGCTCTGAGCACTATGGGACTCAACATCTTAGGTCATAAGTCCCCTAGAACTTAGAACTACTTAAACCTAACCAACCTAAGGACATCACTCACACCCATGCCCGAGGCAGGATTCGAACCTGCGACCGTAGCAGCCCCGAGGTTCCGGACGGCAGCGCCAGAACCGCACAGCCACCGCGGCCGGCGGTGCGAGAAGTACGAGTATTCTAAGACCGTAGGCCCTACCCCAGTTAGCCATCGGCGATGGAAGAGAAGTTTTGAGAATGACAGCCACTCGTCTAACCGATGACGACCGAAGAACCTGAGACGGAATCCAACAGGCAATATGGCAACAAGTAGCCACGTCGTTCGTGTGAAAGATTTCACCTTTGCCAGGTTCTGAAAGACAGAAATAAGCTGCAAATATACGTCCTATTTGGATGTTGTATCGTGATCTCCTCCTAATGTTAGATCGACCGATTATACATCACGTACTAACACCAGTATTCATCTGCAGGAATGACTTTTTTCTACGCTGAAAATACACTGTGTGACGTATGTCATGGGATAGCGATATGCTAAAATACAGGTGGTGGTATTTTCGCGTACATAAGGTATAAATGGGCAGTGCATTGGTGGAGCTGTCATTTCTACTCAAGTTATTCGCGTGGGAAGTTTTCTGAGGTGATTGTGGAAGGATGACGGGTATTAACAGACTTTGAACGCGGAGTGATAGGTGAAGCTAGACGTATGAAACATTCCATTTCAGAAATCGTTGGGGAATTCAATATTCCGAGACACACTGTGTCAAGAGAGTGCCGAGAATACCGAATGTCAGACATTACCTCTCACAGCGAATAACGCAGTGGCCGACAGCCCTCGCTTAACGACCGAGAGCAAGGGCGTTTGCTTACAGTTTTCAGCGTTAACAGACAAACATCACTGCGTGAAATAGCCGTAGAAATCAGAAAGGATAAAGTGGCGAAATTTGGCGTTATTTGGCAACGGCACAAGGCGACCGACGTGAGTGACTTTGCTAACAGCACTACATCGCCCGTAGCGCCTTTCCTGAATTCGTAACCTTGTCGGTTGGACCGTAAACGACGGCAACCGTGGTAAGAGCTGATGGTTGGGTTCGAGTGTGGCGCAGATCCAACGAAGGCATGGATTGAAGTTGTCAACAATATACTGTGCATTCCATAATGGAATAAAATGGGTCTTCTGTTCAACTGAACCGATTATTGGCTGGAATTGGTTATGTTCTGCTGCTTGGAGACTATTAGCAGTCATTCATGGCCTTAATTTTCCCTAACAACGATTCAGTTTTTATCTATGGCAATGCGCCATGTCACCGGGCAACAACTGTTCACGAATGGTTTGAAGAAAGTTCCGGACAATCAGAGAGAATGATTTTGCCGCCCAGACCGTGCTACATGAATCCCATCTAGTAATATTCATGGAACATAATTGAGAGTTCCTACCCCCATGAACCATGGACCTTGCCGTTGGTGGGGAGGCTTGCGTGCCTCAACGATACAGATAGCCGTAACGTAGGTGCAACCACAACGGAGGGGTATCTGTTGAGATGCCAGACAAACGTGTGGTTCCTGAAGAGGGGCAGCAGCCTTTTCAGTAGTGGCAGGGGCTGGATGATTGACTGATCTGGCCTTGTAACACTAACCAAAACGGCCTTGCTGTTGTGGTACTGCGAACGGCTGAAAGCCAGGGGAAACTACAGCCGTAATTTTTCCCGAGGGCATGCAGCTTTACTGTATGGTTAAATGATGATGGCATCTTCTGGGGTAAAATATTCCGGAGGTAAAATAGTCCCCCATTCGGATCTCCGGGCGGGGACTACTCGAGAGGACGTCTTATCAGGAGGAAGAAAACTGGCATTGTACAGATCGGAGTGTCAGATCCCTTAATAGGGGCAGGTAGGTTAGAAAATTTAAAAAGGGAAATGGATAGGTTAAAGTTAGATACAGTGGGAATTAGTGAAGTTCGGTGGCAGGAGGAATAAGACTTCTGGTCAGATGAATACAGGGTTATAAATACAAAATCAAATAGGGGTAATGCAGGAGTAGGTTTAATAATGAATAAAAAAATAGGAGTGCGGGTAAGCTACTACAAACAGCATAGTGAACGTATTATAGCGGCAAGGTAGACACGAAGCCCATGCCTACTACAGTAGTACAAGTTCATATGCCAACTAGCTCTGCAGATGACGAAGAAATGGAAGAAATGTATGATGAGATAAAAGAAATTATTTAGGTAGTGAAGGGAGACGAAAATTTAATAGTCATGGGTGACTGGAATTCTACAGTAGGAAAAGGGAGAGAAGGAAACATAGTGGGTGAATATGGATTGGGGGTGAGAAATGAAAGATGAAGCCGTCTGGTAGAATTTTGCACAGAGCATAACTTAATCATAGCTAACACTTGGTTCAAGAATCATAAAAGAAGGTTGTACACATGGAAGAATCATGGAGATACTAGAAGGTATCAGGTAGATTACATAATGGTAAGACAGAGATTTAGGAATCAGGTTTTAAATTGTAAGACATTTCCAGGGGCAGATGTGGACTCTGACCACAATCTATTGGTTATGAACTGTAGATTAAAACTGAAGAAACTGCAAAAAGGTGGGAATTTAAGGAGATGGGACATGGATAAACTGAAAGAACCAGAGGTTGTACAGAGTTTCATGGAGAGCATAAGGGAACAATTGACCGGAATGGGGGAAAGAAATACAGTAGAAGAAGAATGGGTAGCTCTGACGGATGAAGTAGTGAAGGCAGCAGAGGATCAAGTACGTAAAAAGACGAGGGCTCGTAGAAATACTTGGGTAACAGAAGAAATATTGAATTTAATTGATGAAAGGAGAAAAAATAAAAACACAGTAAATGAAGCAGGCAAAAGGGAATACAAACGTCTCAAAAATGAGATCGACAGGAAGTGCAAAATGGCTAAGCAGGGGTGGCTTGAGGACGAATGTAAGGATGTAGAGGCTTATCTCAAGAGGGGTAAGATAGATACTGCCTACAGGAAAATTAAAGAAACCTTTGGAGAAAAAAGAGCCACTTGTATGAATATCAAGAGCTCAGACGGAAACCGAGTTCTAAGCAAAGAAGGGAAAGCAGAAAGGTGGAAGGAGTAAATAGAGGGTCTATACAAGGGCGATATACTTGAGGACAATATTATCGAAATGGAAGAGGGTGTAGCTGAAGATGAAATAGGAGATATGATACTGCGTGAAGAGTTTGACAGAGCACTGAAAGACCTGAGTCGAAACAAGGCCCCGGGAGTAGACAACATTCCATTAGAACTACTGACGGCCTTGGGAGAGCTAGTCCTGACAAAACTCTACCATCTGGTGAGCAAGATGTATGAGACAGGCGAAATACCCTCAGACTTCAAGAAGAATATAATAATTACAATCCCAAAGAAAGCAGGTGTTGACAGTTGTGAAAATTACCGAACTATCAGTTTAATAAGTCACAGCTGCAAAATACTAACTCGAATTCTTTACAGACGAATGGAAAAACTGGTAGAAGCTGACCTTGGCGAAGATCAGTTTGGAATCCGCAGAAATGTTGGAACACTTGAGGCAATACTGACTCTACGACTTATCTTAGAAGCTAGATTAAGGAAGGGCAAACCTACGTTTCTAGCATTTGTACACTTACAGAAAGATTTTGACAATGTTGACTGGAATACTCTCTTTCATATTCTGAAGGGGGCAGAGGTAAAATACAGGGAGCGAGAGGCTATTTACAATTTGTACAGAAACCAGATGGCAGTTATAAGAGTCGAGGGGCATGAAAGGGAAGCAGCGGTTGGGAAGGGAGTGAGACAGGGTTGTAGCCTGTCCCCGATGTTATTCTATCTGTATATTGAGCAAGCAGTAAAGTAAACAAAAGAAAAATTCGGAGTAGGTATTAAAGTCCATGGAGAAGAAATAAAAATGTTCAGGTTCCCCGATGACATTGTAATTCTGTCAGAGAGAGCAAAGGACTTGGAAGAGCAGTTGAACGGAATGGACAGTGTCTTGAAAGGAGGATATAAGATGAACATCAACAAAAGAAAAACGAGGATAATGGAATGTAGTCGAATGAAGTCGGATGATGCTGAGGGAATTAGATTAGGAAATGAGACACTTACAGTAGTAAAGGAGTTTTGCTCTTTGGGGAACAAAATAACTGATGATGGTCGAAGTAGAGAGGATATAAAATGTAGACTGGCAATGGCACGGAAAGCGTTACTGAAGAAGAGAAATTTGTTTACATCTGGTATAGATTTAAGTGTCAGGAAGTCGTTTCTGAAAGTATTTGTATGGAGTGTAGCCATGTATGGAAGTAAAACATGGACGATAAATAGTTTAGACAAGAAGAGAATAGAAGCTTTCGAAATGTGGTGCTACAGAAGAATGCTGAAGATTAGGTGGGTAGATCACATAACTAATGAGGAGGTATTGAATAGAATTGGGGAGAAGAGGAGTTTGTGGCACAACTTGACTAGAGGAAGGGACTGGTTGGTAGGACATGTTCTGAGGCATCAGGGGATCACAAATTTAGCATGGAGGGCAGCGTGGAGGGTAAAAATCGTAGAGGGAGACCAAGAGATGAATACACTAAGCAGATTCAGAAGGATGTAAGTTGCAGTAAGTACTTGGAAATGAAGAAGCTTACACAGGATAGAGTAGTATGGAGAGCTGCATCCCAGTCTCAGGACTGAAGCCAACAACAACAACAGTCGAGAGTTCAATTCGTGCTCAAAAACCTCCCCCGGCAACACTTTCGCAATCATGGATGGCTGTAGCTGCAGCATGACTCAGTGTTCCTCTAGGGGACTTCCAACTTGTTGACACCATGCCACGCCGAGTTACTGCACTACGTTTGGCAAAAGGAGGTCTGACGCGATATTAGGAAGTATCCCAAGACTTTTATCACCTCAATGTACATTACTGGACATTAAAATTTCTACACCAAGAAGAAATATAGATGATAAAAGGGCATTCATTGGACAAATATATTATACTAGAACTGACATGTGATTACATATTCACGCAATTTGGGTGCATACATCCTGCGAAATCAGTACCCAGAACAACCACGTCTAGCCGTAATGACGGCCTTGTTACGGCTGGGCATTGAGTCAAACAGAGCTTGGATGGCGTGTACAGGTACAGCTGCCCATACAGCTTGAACACGATACCACAGTTCATCAAGAGTAGTGACGGTCATATTGTGACAAGCCAGTTGTTCTGCCACCACTGACCAGACGTTTCCAATTGGTGAGAGATCTGGAGAATGTGCTGGCCATGGCAGCAGTCGAACATTTTTGTTTCCAGAAATGTCCGTACAGGACCTGTAACATGCGGTCGTGAATTGTCCTGCTCAAATGTAGGGTTTCGCAAGGATCGAAAGAAGGGTAGAGCCACGGGTCGTAACACATCTGAAATGTAACGTCCACCGTTCAAAGTGCCGTCAATGCGAACAAGAGGTGAACCAGACGTGTAACCAATGGCACCCTGTACTATCACGTCGAGTGATACGCCAGTATGGCGATGACAAATACATGCTTCCATTGTGCGTTCACCGCGATGTCGCCAAACACGGAAAGGACCATCATGATGCTGTAAACAGAACCTGGATTCATCTGAAAAAATGACGTTTTGCCATTCGTGCACCCAGTTTCGAGATTGAGTTCATCATCGCAGGCGCTCGTGTCTGTGCTGCAGCGTCAAGGGTAACCGCAGCCATGGTCTCCGAGCTGCTAGTCCATGCTGCCGCTAACGTCGTCGAACTGTTCGTGCAGATGGTTGTTGTCTTGCAAACGTCCCCATCTGTTGACTCAGGGATCGAGACGTGGCTGCACGATCCGTTACAGCCATGTGGATAAGATGCCTGTCATCTCGACTGCTAGTAATACGAGGCCGTTGGGATCTAGCACGGCGTTCCGTATTACCCTCCTGATCCCATCGATTCCATATTCTGCTAACAGTCATTGGATCCCGAGCTACGCAAGAAGCAATGTCGCGATACGATAAACCGCAATCGCGATAGGCTACAATTCGACCTTCATCTAAGTCGGAATCTTGATGATACGAATTTCTCGTCCTTACACGAGACATCACAACAACGTTTCACCAGGGAATGCCTGTCGGCTGCTGTTTGTGTATGAGAAATCGGTTGGAAACTTTCCTCATGTCAGCTCGTTGTAGGTGTCACCACCGACGCCAACCTTGTGTGAATGGTCTGCAAAGCTAATCATTTGCATATCACAGCATCTTCTTCCTGTTGGTTAAATTTCGCGTCTGTAGCACGTCATCTTCGTGGTGTAGCAATTTTAATGGCCAGTAGTGTATTTACGATTTTCTCCCGCTGCGTATAGTGTCTCCACAAAGTTTTTATCTGTTCTTGCGCTTATCTACCTAATCGACTAATTAAATGAGCACGTCTCACTGCAAAACAAGGTTAATACAGTTGTAATGAAAACCTTCGTGCTTGTATCACAGTACAGCTCTACCACTTGCAAAGTCATAATCTTGCTCGTGTTTTCTGCAGTGCTCCTGACGCAATTCATTCAACAACAATGAGAAAAGCCATTCGCGCATTCAAATGAGCGGCGTGCAGCTGTTTACCGCGCCGCGACCCCAGGGCCGGCCGGGCTGCCGACCGAAATAATTCCACCTGGGCAGCGGCGATACATTATTCAGGGCTGCCGCTGCGCCCACCGCGCCGCCGGTCCACCGTGCTGCCACCCGCCGCCTTTTCGCCCGCCGCGCCCGGGCTCGCTCTCGCCAAGAATGAAAAGCTAATTTAATTTGTGTGACTGCCGGCCCCGTGGGGGTACCCGGCCCTCATGTATGCTAACTCTAGCGTTTTTCATTAAGTGACACTAACAGAAGCAGTGGTTAAGCGCGCCACGGTCAAGAGACGGGTTGCACCTTAAATCACGGTCCTAAGGTTGCTCCCTAGTCCCACATAAGAACAGCGTATCACTACGGTGGAGCACCCTGGCATAACGTGCGACTTCACCGCAAACTTACCGTCGTTTGGAGAATGAAATAAGCTCACCCGACATGTTGTTACTCAGCATCATTTCGTTATCTGTCTTGCGGCAAGTTTAGACTTCGTCGCTGCCCATGTCCTGTGTTTCCCTCTTCATTCCTTGGTGCGCAACTTGTGATCTGCTGATGTCATCCAACACTAGGCATCTTCTGCTGCCCCACCCTCTGTCCCTCGGAATAAAACCTTCTGTCTCCTGTAGTAGAAGATAGCCTCGTTTCTAACTACACTACTGGCCATTACAATTACTGCACCACGAAGATGACGTGCCACAGACGCGAAATTTAACCGATAGGAAGAAGATGCTGTGATATGCAAATGATTAGCTTTTCAGAGCATCCACACAAGGATGGCGCCGGTGGCGACACCTACAATGTGCTGACATGAGGAATGTTCCCGACCGATTTCTCATACACAAACAGCAGCCGACAGGCGTTTCCTGCTGAAACGTTGTTGTAATGCCTCGTGTAAGGACGAGAAATGCGTATCATCACGATTCCGACTTAGATAAAGGTCGAATTGCAGCCTATCGCGATTGCGGTTTATCGTATCGTGACATTGCTGCTCGCGTTGGTCGAGATCCAATGACTGTTAGCAGAATATGGAATCGGTGGGATCAGGAGGGTAATACGAAAAGCCGTGCTGGATTCCAATGACCACGTACCACTAGCTGTCGGGATGATAGGCATCTTATCCGCATGGCTGTAATAGATCGTGCAGCCACGTTTCGATCCCTGAGTCAACAGATGGGGACGTTTCCAAACAACAACCATCTGCACGGACGTTTGCAGCAGCATGGACTGTCAGTTCGGAGACCATGGCTGCGGTTACCCTTGACGCTGCATCACAGACACGAGCGCCTGCGATGGTGTACTCAACGACTAACCTGCTTGCACGTATGGCAGAACGTCATTTTTTCGGATGAATCCAGGTTCTGTTTACAGCATCATGATGGTAGCATCCGTGTTTGGCGACATCGCGGTGAATGCACATTGGAAGCGTGTATTCGTCATCGCCATACTGGCTTATCGCCCAGCGTGATGGTATGGGGTGCCATTGGTTACCTCTTGTTCGCATTGACGGTACTTGGAACAGTGGGATTTACATTTCACATCTGTTACGACCCGTGGCTCTACCCTTCATTCGATCCCTGCGAAACCCTACATTTTAGCAGGATAGTGCACGACCGCATGTTGCAGGTCCTGTACGGGCCTTTCTAGATACAGAAAATGTTCGACTGCTGCCCTGGCCAGCACATTCTCCAGATCTCTCACCAATTGAAAACGTCTGATCAATGGTGGCCGAGCAACTGTCTCATCACAATATGCCAGTCACTACTCTTGATGAACTGTGATATCGTGATGAAGCTGCATGGGCAGCTGTACCTGTACACGCCATCCAAGCTGTGTTTGACTCAATGCCCAGGCGTATCTAGGCCGTTATTACGGCCACAGGTGTTTGTTCTGGGTACTGATTTCTGAGGATCTATGCACCCAAATTGTGTGAAAATGTAATCACATGTCAGTTCTAGTATAATGCATTTGTCCAATGAATATCCGTTTATCATCTGCATTTATTCTTTATGTAGCAATTTTAATGGCCAGTAGTGTGTGTCCTATCAACTTTAGCGTTCTCTTTTCCACTGTTAGCATCATCGTTCCTTCTTCCCCAACTGTTCTCTGTACCTCCTCATGCCTGACTTCATCAGTCCAGCTGACCTTCTCCATTCTGCACCATATCCTCATGTTGCAAGCTGCCATTCTTCTATGGTTCTGCTTTCTCAACGTGCATGTTCCTTCTCCGTACAAGGTCATACCCTCCAAAAGGAATTTCACTCGTCGCTTTTTTAATTCTGTGTACAAACTACTAACGAATAGTATTTCCTGCTTTTTAAATGCTTCTTTTGCTAGCGTGGCTCTAACTATGATGTTCTGTTCGCAACGCGTATCTTTCCTAGTCCAACTTTACATATCCTCCCATTGTGGGCAATATCGGCGCTTCAACAAATCACTTAGCTAGATATCTTGCGTATTTACTGACATGGCGGAGCCACGAATGCTCTCACCTGTTCTATGCTTGCTGGTCCTAACAGTCAACAGGTCTGTCACGTGTGTAACAGCGGTTCCGACTAGTCTTGGATGGGTTACGGTCTGAGGAAAACCAGGTGCCGAAGTGGCGTCCAATTGAAGGACTTCATCAGGCCGTGGTGCCACACGACATTTTTGTCCGATTACATAGCTGAGTGGTCAGTGTGAAAGGAGGTATGCGAGACGCCAGGGTTCGATATCCGTCCTGGCCGGAGATTTTCTCGTCTAGGGGCTGGTTGTTGTGTTATCCTCTTCACCATTCCATCCTTGTCGACAAGCAAGTCGCCGAAGTGGCGTCAACTAAAATGATTGTCACCAGACGAGCAGCCTCCAGGGCGGGAGGCCCTAGCCACATGCGCGTTTCAGATCTTAATTCATACTTACCTCTTCTTTTCTTTTCTTTAATTGTATTCCGATTTCTTTTTATTCATTTTAATACCGTATGCCACACGACATTATCATTTGAATTAGTATCGCTCCATTCTCTGCAAGAAACACCATGCCTTTTCCGAATCTTACGCATTTCATTTTCGTCACCCTATCGTGACGCCCATTTTCTCATTCAAACAAGGTTTTGCTATTGTTTCCAAATAAATGTTAGATACGAGGGGTGTGTTTTGGCACATCCTCCATTATTCCCACATCGGTTGCATTAGTTTCATTAAGTTCCATAACCTACGAAATAGCACCTGTTGCGGAGGTGCGTTCCAAGCAGAGAGCAGTCATGAGTTTCTTTTAGAGGAAAACCAAAGCATCGCATATACTCGCAGATCATCGCAGGATGTCTACTGTGACTCGGCAATGAACAAAAGCGCGGCGAGTCGTTGCTTGAGGCATTTGTCATCATCGTAACGAGGTCGCTCAAACCTGTCCGACCTCCGGTCGCACACAGCTGACTCCTGCAGTATTGGGTGTGGGACCTTAATGTGTTCGTCGCCAAAAAATGCGAACGAACTTCTCCTTCTCCATGACAACACAAGGCGTCACGTATGTGTGGGCACCCGAGGGGAGCCCACAAATCTTAATTGGACTGTTCTGTCTCATCTACCATACGGCCTGGATCTCGCACCATCCGACTGCCACGTCTTTTACCAATGAAGGATGCCCTCCGCGGGAAGCAGTTCGTGGGTGATGTGAAGGTTATTGATGCAGCAAGATGCTCGCGTCGACGTCAACCATTAGAGTGGTACTAATGCCAACGCCCAGGCCCTCTTAGTAAGGTGAAGTAAAGCCGTCGCACTGAATGTTGGAAAATATGGTTTTGTAGCCCAAACAGTGTGTGATAACGTGATGTACGGGAATCTGAATAAAACCAAACTGGTTTCAGAAAAAAATGTGTTGGGTTACTTACTGAATGCCCCTCGTAGGATGGGTGAGGAACCGCAGCTCTGCCTGATCCGTCCCCCGCTCTCTCTATCTTCCGTGGCCACATTTTTCTGTTCGTACACTTGCCTCCTGTTTCCAGTACAGATTTCCATTCACCCTTCTCGCCTGCCACTTAACTCTCTTTCTCTTCAGTACATACATCAGCTTATACCACTGTAGTCTGTCGAAGACCCCTTTCGAGATGCATGAAGGCCGCCGGTATTTCTTTGCCCTTTTCTATATATATTTCAGCGGTAGTCCTTAAAAGACCAGTGGCATCTCGTACCCCTATTCTCTGCTGAAACAATATTACACCTCCTCTTGTGCATCTTCCAGTGTTCCACGTAGCCTTCTATTCAGAAAAACGTTTTCTACCTGCGATATTAGGCTGATCATTCTGTTACCTCTTCAAAATAGCGCACAGGTTGCTTGGCAGCGAAGTAAATAGTGTAGAACTGATACGAGCCAGTCATGTGACCCTCCACCAAAGATGAAAGTTATCGCAGAGAAGCAGGGTGTATGTAACATTTGGTGCTATGGAATCAGCGCAGTGAGATGGGGCGATATGGAGACGTGATAGAATACCAGAAAGATGATATCATGTTTGGACATGCGCGTGACCACATTATTAGTAAAATATTCCGCTCTGTTGGTGTATCGACACTGAATGTACTACGAGTCTACAAGAAATAGTGTGCCACTTGCAGGCGCGTAACCTGAAGTAAAAACACTGGTCTTTAAAAAAAAAAAAACCAGCAACGGTCAGGGACTGAAAACGAGTGTCATGCTGCTTCAATGACAGTTGGCTACAATCCGATAGGAACTGCTGCTTGCAGTGAATGCAGATCCATCTCAACGAGCTTATATTCAGAGGGAACTGCATACAGTGTTCATTTGGAGTCGTGTTGTTCGCGAAAGACTGCTGCTCAGAGCACATAAAGCTTCACGTTGCAGATGTGCCAAACAAGACGAAAGCTGATACAACGAGTATTGATTTCGTCTCTTTAAAAACTATGGCGTCGAGTGTACTGAGAGATGTTTGGCCAATAGTTTTCGGAGGTTCTAAATCATGCCACAGAAGTTCTGATGTTTTGTGGGTGATTTTCTCACTAAGGTGGGGTCGTTTGGGGGACGAGACCAGACAGCGAGGTGATAAGTCTCATCGGATTAGGGAAGGACGGGGAAGGAAGTCGGCCGTGCCCTTTCAAAGGAACCATCCCGGCATTTGCCTGGAGCGATTTAGGGAAATCACGGAAAACCTAAATCAGGATGGCCGGACGCTGTTATATTGTGTACACGAGGTCCCTATATTTGAGTGTAAGAAGTAACCTTTAACTGGAACAGGTACGTAATCCTGTATATACGACACCGCAGTTGGTTCGTAACTATACAATACGTTGATATAGTGTGGAACAATTGATTCTATTCTCTGCGGCCTTCACAATTTTTTTAGATTATTATATAATCTTCTGTGCTTTAAATCAGTATATGTTTTAATCGTATAGCTGTCTTGTTAAATATTATATATAGTATAACTAACGACATCTTCAAAGTGGTTACAAAACACAGACTCACTAAATGCGTTCATCTCTATTCAGCATATCTCTGAATGAGGCTAGGAGAGAGAGAGATAGGTGAAACAGCAGTTCCACGTCAACTTTCATACATGCATAAATGTTATTATTGTAGAGAAAACTTCATTTTAGATCTCTAATGCAGTACTTGTGTAACTTTACTCTACATCCCTTGTAAGCTGGTGGGAGACTAATTTTTATTTTAATAGTTAGTATTTTAATGCTCTTGACCATACGTGATGTTCAGTTGAAATTCAGTATCACTTCAGTTCGAAAGTCATTAGAGATGATATTCTATTTCACTGAAAACGAATGTTCCGATGACACTGCTTGAAGAAAAGTGTGGATGAAGCGATTTTGGAAGATATAGGCAAGTAGTTAGTTTGCTAAAACAAGTACTTTCGCTTAGTGACTGCAATATCTTCCATGTTCGCAATCAGTTATTGGGGTTAAAGGTGGTAACGTGTTCTCCTCAAAATCTAATAAACAAAGCCGTACATCCTGGTTGTGAACAAATCAGTTAAGTGTGCTAGTTCGTAGTTACGCCTTTAGAGTGCTCTGACGCAGTAGCTATGTAGTTTCATGATGTGCAGTGAGGTTACCTTGTTTTCAGCGCCGATAAAAACTTCTAGAGGTAGCGGTTTGTGCCAGTATTACTACAGCTACGCCTGTGTAAATACTCATTACGATACCTTCCTCCTTTACAGAACTATCAAAGATTATGTTTCAGCATTAATATTGTAGTTCATACACAACATTGGACTATGATAAATTGTTGTTTACAAAGATGGCGGTGTTGGTATTATGAGTTACGTTGATGCTGATAGCGTGAACCCTGAATAAAAAAGGGTACAAATTATGATAACTACAGAACTTCTGGTCTATTTGGCGTTGCAGGCGCCTCGTAAAGAGTTAAGGACTAGGTACAGACAAAAGAGAAAGACTCTGGATAAATAAGGTGCGATTAGTGCTTTGAACGCAATGTGGAGATAATAGCTGTCCAAAAACAGACAGCAAAATACGCTGACGGTCTTCACTGTTTCTTCAGTTTAAAATATTATAACGACATTTGATTTTATAAAAGTGTCGTTCTTGTAATTTTTGTTTCATTTTCTGATTTTATCCCATGGGGCTCATATTACAGACACTTTTTTCAGATTGTGTAAGGTTCCATGAAACAAATTACTTTTTTGTGTCATGCATACTGCTGTGAAAGACATGTGACAGTCAGCAAGTTTTAAGTAGATGGGAAAAAAGCTGTCGCTGTAAGTACAAAAAAACAAGAGGGGGCCCATTGCCAAGCTCTTCCTATACTAGAAGCGCTAGACATTCAATATTCTCCCGTTGAGGAAATTTCTCAGACGACGGAACGTATTTCAAAAACCTATTTTCAGTAAGCAATTACAAATCAGTGCGTCATGGGGAGGTTCCTCCTGTTGCTTGTTACGACTCTGAAACGAATATTTAGCAGAAATCATATGCTGGCTTTTGTTACTCAAAAACTGAATAGTGTGAATTTGAAGCAGAGCATCTAAGCGACATTGTACGAACGAAAAAACCGTCGTATTACAACATTTATAATTAGTTTACATAAAGGAAGGATGACAAAGATTAAATATTAATCTCTTTCATAAAACTTCACTGAATGTGTGATTTTTATAACGTCGAAAAAATATCGTCATCAGATGCCTTGCTTAATTGTTTCAAATTTATTGTGAAACCAAATTAACCGGAGCTCGCTCGCGTAGTGTGTTACAACGTTATTGAATTATAGTTATCATTTTAATTGCATCAGACCCTTTATTTTAGTTACCAAACCAATTTTTTCTATCGCGATAAACAAGTACCAGCAGCGCCTGGTATGAAAATCGCGGCAGCGGCGATGTGTTGAAATTTGCCCCGCGCAATGTAAATTTAATTTTCGCATCTAGTCATGGGTTTATCCAATTTTGGATCCG